>NC_086192.1:13077500-13737500 GCF_023053635.1 Elgaria multicarinata webbii
ATATCCTGCTTGGTGTGGCTCCTGCCTTTTATAAACCGCTTTCGTACTGCAATATCCTGCTTGGTGTAGATTAGGCCAAGGTTTCTAGATCCTGCCCCACCCTGGTTGCTCCAGGATGCTCCATTTTGTCCTTAAAATGGTACCCAGAATTCAACCCAGTACTCCAGTGCAGCATAGAGTTCTGCAAGAGTTTCTGGATCCAGAAGACAAAAGGTTTGAAAACCTCTGAATTCCAGCACTGAACTAGAAATGTAGGAAGCCGCTGTTTGAGCACGGACATTATTCCTTCCCTAATAGGTACAATTAAAAACAGTGCTGGGTATATTGTATATTGTATATACAACCTCCTCCCCAAGGGCAATGCTAATTTTGTGCTCAACATGATGCAGATTAAATACATTTCCCTTAGTCTCGCTTCATTTATTTTGCTTTCATAGAATCATAGAATAGTAGAGTTGGGACGGGGCCTATGAGGCCATCAAGTCCAACCCCCTGCTCAATGCAGGAATCCACCCTAAAGCATACTTGAAAGAGGGTTGTCCAGCTGCCTCTTGAAGGCCTCTAGTGTGGGGGAGCCCACAACCTCCCTAGGTAACTGGTTCCATTGTTGTACTGCTCTAACAGTCAGGAAGTTTTTCCTGATGTCCAGCTGGAATCTGGCTTCCTGTAACTTGAGCCCGTTGTTCCGTGTCCTGCACTCTGGGAGGATTGAGAAGAGATCCTGGCCCTCCTCTGTGTGACAACCTTTTAAGTGTTTGAAGAGTGCTCTCATGTCTCCCCTCCATCTTCTCTTCTCCAGGCTAAACCTGCCCAGTTCTTTCAGTCTCTCCTCATAGGGCTTTGTTTCCAGACCCCTGATCATCCTCGTTGCCCTCCTCTGAACACGCTCCAGCTTGTCTGCGTCCTTCTTGAATTGTGGAGCCCAGAACTGGACGCAATACTCTAGATGAGGCCTAACCAGGGCCGAATAGAGAGGAACCAGGACCTCACGTGATTTGGAAGCTATACTTCTGTTAGTGCAGCCCAAAATAGCATTTGCTTTTCTTGCAGCCATATCGCACTGTTGGCTCATATTCAGCTTGTGATCTACAACAATTCCAAGATCTTTCTCGTTTGTAGTCTTGCTAAGCCAAGTATCCCCCATCTTGTAACTGTGCCTTTGGTTTCTTTTTCCTAGGTGTAGAACTTGGCATTTATCCCTATTAAATTTCATTCTGTTGTTTTCAGCCCAGCGCTCCAGCCTATCAAGATCACTTTGAAGTTTGTTTCTGTCTTCCAGGGTATTAGCTATCCTACCCAATTTTGTGTCATCTGCAAATTTGATCAGCGTTCCCTGCACTTCCTTGTCCAAATCATTAATAATGATTCAGAGTTGGGTAATCCAGGCCTGTTTTGGCGAGGAAACCTCTAAAAATGTTTGACATTTTTCGGTAAAAGTCAGGAAAGGAAATTCTATTTATTTTCTCCTCAAGTGATGCAAAATGTTTAAGTGAAATAAGAATTGCCTCCACATTCTGTAACGTAAATGTACCAGTCGTGTTTTCAGACAAGGCACTTAATCCAGTTGTGGACAATTTATTTTGATTACTAGAACTGAACGAAGTTGACAGTCCTTCCACACAGAAGTCGACTCCCAAGCTTTCTTCATTTCAGCAGCATAATTTAGGTAAAGGTGGGAGTAATTTTGTTGCCGCTCTTGCTCATAATTCAGAATCAGAAAACTTGTCAATCTACTACAAATCACTCAGAAATCCAAATTTAACTTCTCCACACTCCTGCTTTATGTGCAATCACCTTGCTTCATTCATGCAAATTGTACAAGGATGTTTTAGAATTTTTTTAAACAGTGTATACTATGTTTTTAATTAGTATTTTATGTATTTTATGCTTGCTGTTCCCGCCTCGATCCAGTTGGAGACAGGCAAGAAATATTATTATTATTATTATTATTATTATTATTATTATTATTGGTCCACACAGCCTTTGTAACGCTCCTCTGTTTTCCTGCCCCTTCCTTATTTTTTCTTACTTCAAAAAATCGGTAAAAGAGAGAAAGATAGAATAGTTGCATGATGTCTTTTAACTAAATGCACTCAACTAAATGCACCCTTTGAATTGCAATCATTTGCACAACCCTGTTTTTGACCATGAGAGGGCATTAGCATGCTTTTTTTAAACGATGAGGATGATTTATTAGGGTTAGCAGGATTTAAAAACATGTCTCATATGTTTAAGGATCTGCCTCTTTGTTTCAAAACATCTTCGGTTTATTGAGTATGATGCCTGTCCTTAGTTTTAAATACTACAATGCTGGAGTGTCCCTTTCTGGGCAGAAATTGTTCCTCTTTCAAAAGGCAGTAGACTCTTTTAATTGATGTTCAAGAGTACGAGATAGCTACTCCATCCTTCTCAGCATGGGGACAAAACAGAAGGACTTTTTAAGATCTTAAAAGTTTAATTCCCGTTTAAGTTCCCATGCTAACAATGCAGAAAGCAGGGGATGGTTTTATTGCATGTGGCAAGTGGGGGGGGGGAGTGCCCCCTGCAACATTCAACAATGTAGTATGACTGACTTGCTGAAGCTCGTCTGGGGTGTGTGTCTACATGACGCCGTTTTGCAGTTGCTTCCCCCCCCCCAAAACCCCGCACTTCACTGCTACCGTGCAGGAATGCTAAATCTCGATGGCAGGAGGGAGCACAAGTTATCTGGCAAACGCTGCGGTTGTCAAAACCAATGCTCTGCATTCCCGGGCTTACCTTGCACTGGGATCTGCTCCTAGGAACGCCCCCGAATCAAAGTCACCACTGACTTCGATTCGGGAGAAACAATGCGGTAGCTTCGGAGCAAACGGAAACGTCGCGGTAAAAGTGCGATTTGACGTGCGACGTACAGTGCGAGACAGTGCCGTTTCAGCGGTAAAGCCCCGAAGTGGCTGAGACTTGGTGACTGCGTGATATAAACAACGCAGCAGCCACTACAGGGTATATAGGGCATATAGACAACCCCAGGGTCTGCTGAGTGCTTGGAAGGGAGACCAACTGGTAAAAGTGTGATTTTATGTGCGACGTACGTGCGACGTACAGTGCGAGACAGTGCCGTTTCAGCGGTAAAGCCCCGAAGTGGCTGAGAGTTGGTGACTGCGCGATATAAACAACGCAGCAGCCACTACAGGGTATATAGGGCATATAGACAACCCCAGGGTCTGCTCAGTGCTTGGAAGGGAGACCAACCGGTAAAAGTGCGATTTTATGTGCGACGTACAGTGCGAGACAGTGCCATTTCAGCGGTAAAGCCCCGAAGTGGCTGAGAGTTGGTGACTGCGCGATATAAACAACGCAGCAGCCACTACAGGGTATATAGGGCATATAGACAACCCCAGGGTCTGCTCAGTGCTTGGAAGGGAGACCAACCGGTAAAAGTGCGATTTTATGTGCGACGTACAGTGCGAGACAGTGCCATTTCAGCGGTAAAGCCCCGAAGTGGCTGAGACTTGGTGACTGCGTGATATAAACAACGCAGCAGCCACTACAGGGTATATAGGGCATATAGACAAGCCCAGGGTCTGCTCAGTGCTTGTAAGGGAGACCAACCGGGAACTGCCTTGAGTTCCACAATGAAAGAAAGATCACAGAATGATCCTTGCCCACCCCCCTCCCCATCACAGAATACAGTTCCATGGTTTCCCAGGGAGAACACCAAGAAAATATTATAGTATTTCCAATATACGAGCTTGTTTTAACACTTGTTTTATTCCTCGCTCCCCCACAAAAATGAAAGAGAAAAGAAAGCCAGAACACCATTCTTTTTTCCAGCTCTTTTACAAGTTCGGTTTGTAAATAAAATTAATTTATTCTACAGCACATTAAAACTTTTCCACATTTTTTTTTAAAAAACCCGATATTTACAAATTAACATTTCAGTTCGCAGCTCCCCACCCGCACTTTGCTCTGATTGGCACAGAAGAAATCAATATAGGTAAGAGTGAAATTCCATATCCTTCCTGTCCACGACTCCTTGTGAAGAAGGAGCCCCCAACAATGAAGGTGACCCTTGTTCCCATGACCATCATCCGTTTCTTCAGGGGTAAATGGAAAAACAGGTCTATATTCAAAGGCTCCCTCCTTGTTTTGTACCACATTGTTGCAGGTGTCCACGTTGCAAAGTTTTTTCAGAAAATACATCTCTTTACGATGAGGCTGCAAGTTGGGTTCTCGTGTTGAAAATCAAGAGGAAATCACTTCAAAGGACAGCAGTTTTCCCAATGACTTGATGCTGTAAAAACCACGTCGGCAATTTTCAGAAGCTTCTTTAAAAGGCAGAAGTTCAATTAGTCACCTATGCGCACTGCACTCATTGAACAAGGGAAAGATATCACTTCCTTCCAGATGACCCTCTGATCTTTTCCCTGGACAGAAACCATGGTAGGGGCAGATGGTATGGATACAGCTCAGAGGTCCTCCCAACAATAAAAATAAATTTGGCTTCTTTGGGACAATAAGGGTGGTTTTCTGAATTTTGCGTTCTCAAATTTGTGGTTGTGGCTCATATGAACATAAGAGGAGCCCTGCTGGATCAGACCAAAGCTACACCTACCTAGTGGCCAACCAGTTGTCAACCAGGGACCCACAAGCAACAGCACACTCCCACCCATAAAACACTGATTGGAGTAGTAATTAATCAACTACTCCTGAACCTGGGTTAACGGTAAGATAGAACGACTATAACCTAGTAACTATAACCTAGTAACTAACGGCCATAACCTAGTAACAGCAACGTTGACCAATCTAATACCAAAATTAATCCTTAACTCCATTAGAAACGTCTTTCAGTGCTACATCTATATTGCAATTGCCATTGCATCATTGTTTTAGAATTAAATCTTAATGTTTTACGTGTTAAGTTCAACGTTTTGTTTGATCCCACGACATCTATGACTTTCTTCCGTATTTCATATTGTGCTCAATACTGGCCATGGTTGCAGATAACAGTAAGCCAGAATTGCTGGCTTATCCTGGTTTACTTGCTTCTAAACAACCTTGGATTCCTAAACCAACAACAAACACTGGTTTAGTCTTGGTTTACGAGCCTGGTTTGTTTGGAAGCAAACTCAATTCAAATGTCACACAGTCTTCAATTTCTAGTTTGCTTGACCTTAAACGGGGGTGTGGTGGTGGGGAAAACAGTGAAGTGGGAGTGATGAAGTTATGTGCGCTAGCATGCTACTTATTCCCAGTAAATCAGGATCAACCAGCAATTCTAGTTTACGTGCGAACAATCCCAGAGATTCATAGGAACCTTTTTTTTTTGTCTTAGCAATTAATTTATTAGGGCTGGATCCAGATTTAGTCATACTTAGAGCGGACCCATTGAAATCAATGGGCTTAAGAAGTCAAGACCTAGAGCTTCATCATACTATTGTTATAGCCTGCTTTCATGGCGCAATCCATGCAAAGGACTCCCATGACGTCCGCGTTATTGTCTGCTATCGCGGCGAAGGACTCGGATGACATTGGCTATGTCCTACCCTGATTGCGGTTCTTCCTCCCCTTGTAGCGAAGTATTTTTGTCCTCACTAAGTGCGATTTGTTTTGAGCGGCCACTGGGGGCGCAGAAGGGTGACGAGGTGCAGAGCTGCTCGGCCGGCACCCTCAGCAGTTCCCAAATGAGCGCTGTGGAGCCCGGAGCAGTCCCAGACATCCCGGGGGGCACACCGGAGCAAGGTGGAGGCTCGTGTGATGGAGCTTGTGACAACAATCGCTTTGCACGGATTGCACCGTGATAGCAGGCTATAACGGTAGTGTGATGAAGCTCTTAACTTAATTTCCTTTGATTTCAACGAGTTTACTCTAAATATGACTTAATCTAGACCGTCTGAAACTATTGCTGCGATTATCTGACACTTCATGTCACTCTTGCATGCTTCAAAACTATGATTAATTTGTCAGGTTGTTCTGCAGTTCAAATTGTGACAAGATACCTTGTGTACTGAGACGTGACGGCACGGTCCAATCCTAAAACAGGAAGCTATGGGCAGTTTACAGCACTTCTGCAATGGTTGTGAGTGTGCAACCGTTGTGTCTAAATATATATAGCCATTTGCCAACGACCTGTTCACTTGAGCATTTCTGTAAGACTGCCAGAATTATTTGCAAAGCAGCCAATCTTAAACTGCAGCTCTTGAGTCTCTGCGCATCTTGAGAACTAAGAGAGGATTAGGTTGCAATCCTAAACAGGTTTACATACAAGTAAGAGCCATTGAACCTGGATGGTGTGACTTACTTCCAAATAAACAAGCAAGGATTGCACTGGTAGTGTTCTGAATCTAATACGGTTCTGCGGTTTCATCGTAGTTTCAATATTACGTATAGGTGCTAAAATAGCACAGAATTTTCTCCCTCCCTCTCTCATCTCAAACCTCCCAAATAGGGCAAGTGATTCATACCGATTCTGGGTTAACATATAGTTTATAAAGGAGTCAATGGGTATTGCGGTTAGATTTCTGTCCTTCTGGTTTAGGTTTTCAAATTAAATTTGCATTCTGAGACTGTTTGGTTGTGGCAAATTAAGATCGATCTTTCTTTGGTTCCAAATTCTCTCTTCACAGCTTTCTTTTCTAGTACACAGTGAATTTGATTTTAAAGGGCTGTCTTAATACAGAGCTCTGGAATAATTTCTGTGTAAATCTACCAGGAAATTTCTGCAAGCTAGAAGACTACCCTATTTCTTTGATTCTAAGAGGCACTTTTTTCCCCATATAAACATCTCTAAAAATGGGGTGCGTCTTAGAATCGTGGGTGTGTCTTAGGATTTTTTTTTTCTGTTGGTGTTACTGAAATTAATGTGCGTCTTACAATCGATGGCGTCTTACAATCGAAGAAATACGGTACTATTAAATAAAAGCTACATCTTTCCATCTTTTTGCTACAAGTAAATTTTGTTCTCTTATTATCAGAAGCCTTAAGAGATTCCTTGAAGATCAAATAGGAATTTTCTATGGCTCACAGTTTACCAGATTCCAGCAGCTTTGAACCACTGCTTACTTTGTAGAATATTCATTCCACAATGAAATGGAATCCTGTCCATGAACCATTTTTTTTCCAATTCAAAAGTCCTATGGGGTTGCACTTTGTCCGAAAACATTAGCATTTAATTGAGGAAGGAGTTGATAATACAACACTGAAAAGCAGCTGTTTACCACTTAATAAAGTTGGGTTGCTTTTCCCTTCAGGAGAAATTACATGCAAAATCTAACAGTGAAAAGCTGCTAGAATCAAGATGCAAATAAATGCTTTCAGTGAAGGGTGACATGGCGGGTCTGGAATCCCTGACAGAAAACTGTCTTTGGGATTATGGGCAGGTCATCGCACCTCCTTATCTCAGTAATTGGCTATTGTCTTGCAAGCAGAGCGTCCTGTTTAACTTCCACCTTAATCCGGGGAACAAACATGGTGAGAGAACTAATTAGCAAACACCGGTAATGAGAAAAGTTAATCTCCTCACTCAAACCGGACAATGGACGTTGACTCACCCAGGGAGGAGGGAGGAAATGGGGAAGCACGAAATAGGTATATAAACTCTTGATGTATTCTTAATAAACATGATTTTACCAATCATCACTTCGGTCCTCAAACCTTGGGGTGTGTGAGTTTACTACATTTCAGCTCACAGGCAGTTAATTCACAAGACTGTGTGTGCCACAGGTGAGAAGCGGTCAACTCTCAACACAGATGTGAAAAAGATTCACAATTGCAAATGTATTTGGTGCAGCAACTGGGCAGCTGCTCCCAGACAACTGAAGGAGGGCAACCAGGATGATCAGGGGTCTGGAAACAAAGCCCTGTGAAAAGAAACTGAAACAACTGGGTGTGAAGGACCAGGGGTCTGCAATGTTTTTTGTTCTGTTCTGATTTAATGTTGCTTTTTGTGTCTACCAGAATGTGTATTCCATTGTGGTGCAAGTTTTGCTGTCCCCGGCTCGGGTGGGAGAGAAGGAGCTGGGAGCGCCTGCCAAAGTCATCTTTGCCTGGCCGTTCCAACTCCCACCGTAGCACCAGGGGATTTTCAGGGGTGCTTAGAAGTCAACTCGTTTCGGCTGTGGGAAAGAATGTTGTTAAGATGTGGGTCTCGTTCCTGTTGGGAGGGGTCGCCAGAAGCCCAGGAAAGGCATTGGGTGGTTGGCGTGGGTCATGGGGCCAGGTGGCTGAAAGGGGATAAAGAGTCCAGTGTTGGGGAGTCTCCATCTTCTTTTGCTGGGCGACACGCGTGTCAAGGGGAAGATCAGGTCCGAGCAGTCAAAGGGGGCTGCTCGCGGTTAGATAAGCTTTTCTTATGTTTTAATGTGTTGGAGTATTGTGGACAAGGTCAGCTGCCGCTGCGGCTGGGTGGTGGAATGACTGATAGTTATATTGGGGTAATTGCTAGCCTTTTCCCTTCAATCTCTTTCCTCACTCCTTTCCCCTCACCTCCTTCCCCTAAACTTCCCGTTCCCCTCTGCTTAGCTTTTACCGACCAAGGCCTTACATGTTAGTCTTAGTGGTGTTAATAACCCTGCTTTGGTCCCTAATGTGTGTTTGTGCTTTATTCTCGGAACAACTGGCTCATCCCGGTTGTAGACAGAGCTAGGGAGGTGGGTTGCCTGGGAGTTTAGGACGTTTGGTCCAGGAGCCTGCATTGCAGGGACGTCAGGCGGACCCTGACTTCCGTTACACTGGGCATGTTTAGCCTGGAGAAGAGAAGATTGAGGGGAGACATGATAGCACTCTTCAAATACTTAAAAGGTTGCCACACAGAGGAGGACCAAGATCTCTTCTTGATCATCCCAGAGTGCAGGACACAGAATAACGGTCTCAAGTGACAGGAAGCCACATTCCGGCAGGACGTCAGGAAAAACTTCCTGACTGTTAGAGCAGTACGACAATGGAACCAGTGACCTAGGGAGGTGGTGGGCTCTCCCACACTAGAGGCCTTCAAGAGGCAGCTGGGACAACCATCTGTCAGGTATGCTTTAGGGTGGATTCCTGCACTGAGCAGAGGGTTGGACTTGATGGTCTTATAGGACCCTTCCAACTCTACTATCCTATGATTCTATGAAACCTTTACACCGTGTCACATTTGACTTTGTCGTGTTGTCCACTGACAATCGTCTCTGCCTGTCCAGATATAAAATCTGCAACATTTGGAGAACTTCAAACAACTCCTTCCATTAACATTTATTTTGGAGGAGAAAGTGTTGTGCAGAATGCGGCGGAAACTCTGTGTTGTGTTTTTGGAGCCTAGTCATGCTCATGGCGTATATAAAGTCACCAGATGTGGAGTCAGATTGTTAGTCCCTGGTCCATCTAGCCTAGTCCGTGTAGCCCACGAAAAGCAGCAGCTGATACCTGTTCTTGGAGAGCTGCTACCATTCAGATGACTCGCCTACATGTACCTGTCATCTTATTACAGGTCAGGCAGCTTTATATACACTTCATTTACACAAACTGTACTTCAAACACACAGCCGTTTGGCTTCAAAAGTGCGGAATGTATCGGAGTAGATGGGAGTGAACCTATTTACAGGGAAGATAAAGGGGATCACAGAACCCATGGGACACAGAGAGCAGCAATCCAAGAAACCATTCTTTAGCTAGCATTCCCAGCTTCACCCCCTCTAAACACAAACCTTAACCCTGGTGATCCTGCAGCAATCCAGGTTCCTAGCAATGATTGGCTACTTGAGAGCCCAGCTCAAATGCAGTTAAGTTTAATCACCATTTCCTGATTCCATGTAAGTCCTTTCCGATGACAAAGAGGGCTCTCCCAATAGAGGTGCAGGAATAGAGGCTCCCCCCCTTCTGGATCCTGCGTTTGACACCCAGATGGCAACTGGAAGAGAGGAACTGTGTCTGTATTTCTTTAGCTCTATAATTTAGCCAGGAGTTTGCAACCACGGTGCCTCTCACTTGGCCCAGAGAGTAAGAATGGGAAGGACCACCTTCAGTCCGCAGTGTGCAAGGAAATGAGGCGCAGGAGAGAGAGAAACTCTTTGCAGGCCAGATCAAAGTGCCACACACATATTCAGAGGCCAGGAGGGTACCAAGAAATGTTGCAATGTGGAAGCAGCCAGCAAGGAGGGGAGACCTCAGCAGCCTTGTCGGCTCTCACCGTTCCAAAGGGAGAGGGACCCCTGAAAATCTCCCCAACAGCAAAATCAGTAGAAAGAATATTGGTTTTCCACTGCTCTGGTTCTGTTGCGCGAGCCCTCGCTTTCGTGATAATCCTCAGCACCGACGGCAGACGAATCGAACAGGCGTTCGGTGCTGTTACTTCGGCTCCGGGCGCTGAGAGTCCCTTCCATCCGATGGTAGAGGGAATGGCTGGCTGAGGAGGAAGAGGAAGATGTGGTGCCCTCTGAAGGGGAGGCCGGCTGAAAGGTGACTGGGACAAAGCTAGAAAAGTAGTGTTGAGACTGGAGGTCATTTCTGCATGTGGGTTGCTGGGAAGCCACCGCTGGGGATGGGCTGACCTCTGGAGCGGAAGAGAAACGAAAAGAAACGTTATTGAAACTAGTAGGCACAATGGCATTTAGAAGTTGGCTTTAGGATACTCTCCCAAGTTTTGGCACCTGTTGTACTGTCATGTCTAACCCTAACTGCCCCTGTTTTGGGAGAAGATGTTTCAGGTAATCAATCAGAATCAGATTCATAACGAGAAGACGTAGCGCCAGACACCAGCCAGCCTGTACCAGTGGGGGAGGAAGCTCTCAAGGGTGATTCCCCAGCTGGAAGTCAGCCCTCTCCAGAGCTTCTCTCCTCAAGGCCAAATCCGACACATCAGTGGGAAGTGAGCCTTCTTCCGGAGGAGAGCGCCCCGACAAGCTAGCTGATGCTAGGGTCCGCTGGAAGCTCAAATGCACGGAGCGGAAGGAAGGTGTGAGAAAGTCGGTCCGACTAGGATTGTGCCAGAACCTGCCTCCGCACCAGGCTCTCTGAAGTTATGGGCGTTTGAGAAGTAGCTTCTTATTCTTCCTGAACGGACAATTGTCTCACTTAGTTTGCATAGTTTTGCCGAGGGGGACGTTTCCAAGAGATTAGACTCTCTTCAGGTAGAAGAGACGTTTGGTACTTAATAAAAGCTTTGTAGATTACTTAGCAGGCCTCGTCATTTGTCTCCCAACGAAAGCAGGAGCTTTCTGAGAAACACGACATGTACTTCAATTCTGGGTTATATTGCGGCCTGTTCAGACAACACTAAGCCATGGTTAGGCCGTTAACCCCTTTGCAGCAAATGGTTAGTGAGTGTGCTTAAACCATGCTTATGTAGCCACCATAGTTAGGAATGGTTCACACGACACGCTAAGCGATAACGTTTAGCGCAAAATGCTTAACCATCCTGGCTTAGCGTGTCATTATGAGTTGTTGTAGCTTTACTCGTCATTTCCCTTGGTTTTAACAGTATGGTTTATTTTCTGTAGGTCGCCTTGAGGAACAGTTTGGTTAAGAGGTGACAGAGAAATTTACCGGAAAATAACTCGGGAAAGACTGTAAGGTTTTTCGAGCAGGAAAAAATGAGCCAGTATGGTGTAGTGGCTAAAGTGTTGGACTGGGAGTCCGGAGATCTGGGTTCAAGTCCCCACTCAGCCATGGAAACCCACTGGGTGACTTTGGGCCAGTCACAGCCTCTCAGCCCAGCCTACCTCACAGGGTTGTTGTTGTGAGGATAACATGGAGAAGAGGAGGAGGATTATGTACGCCGCCTTGGGTTCCTTGGAGGAAAAATGGCGGGATATAAATGTAATAAATAAATAAATAAATAAATAAATGTCATTTGTTGGTCTTGCTCTGCAAAGTACCAAGTAACAAAGGGTGCTCAATGAACAACAACGTGATTGTTACTCAGTCGTACACAAGAGCTTCTTTCTCAGTAAACAAAGAGATTTATTTATTTATTTATCTCATATCCCCTTCTCTCCACAAGAGGCAGCTCAAAGACAGCTACTAAAAATATTAAAACCAATGTGTAACATTATCCTGGTTGTGCTTTTGATACTGTATTGTGTATTTGTGCTTTTAACCTGTTGATTGTTTTACTATGATTTTAATTTTTGTGAACCGCCCAGAGAGCTTCGGCTATTGGGCGGTATAGAAATGTAATAAATAAATAAATAAGCCCATAAAGTAAAAAAAAAACAACCCACACAATTAAAACCAAGTAGTAAAATCAGCACTCAACAGCCGTAAAATGGAAATCAGAGAATCATTTCAAGTCACCCAGAGGTAGGGTTGGTTGTTGCTGATTTTAAAGATATCAATAGTATTGGTAGGCAATATTTAATATGGATAGTGAATGCTGTTAATGCAGGATGCGAAGCAGACCAAATGAGCTCCTGTGTCCATTCTAGCTTACGTAGGTTTTACATTCACGGCATAGACAAAATGGCAAAGTCTCGGCGAACCTCAAATAAGTAAGGGACCAGATAGGCTTGAAACCAAGAATATGGTCTTTGGCCACATGCTTTGAGGAAGTTCCACTCTTTGCCCGAGCAGGCCATAGCTGAGGCAAAGCTGAAAGAATGGGGATGTAACCTACCAGGCAACGGACCCTGTGCCACCACGTAGCTGCGCAGCGTGATGTCGGCAGAACCGCCCGACTCGAGGGGGATGGGGTGCATGTGAAAATGCCTCAGCATGTCGAAGATCGTCTGGAACCAAAGATGCTGTACGTGGCACTGGCCGTTTTCATTCAAGGACAGTCGCAGGTGCTGTAAATCATTAAGCGAGTGCATGAATGACTTTTATGGGCTACCAATCAATTTTCGTTGGCCGGGGCCATTTGAATGTAACGCATAAAACGGCAGCCTACAGGGGCGTCAAAGACTGTGTGTGTCACTTGCATCATAGCCGTTGTGCTCTGAATTAACTAATCATGCGTGTATGCTTCCAACGTCTTTATTAAGCGAGAGTGAACCCTCTCCAGAGCTTATCTCGTCAAGGGCAAATAATACACAGTCAGTGGGAAGCCAACATTCTTCCGAGGGAGAGAGAGCTGGGAGGCTAGCCGATCCTAGAGTATGCTGCCGACTAAAATGGGCGGAGCTAAAGGAAAGCGAGAGAAAGTCAGCCCGGCTTGCATCCCGTCAGAAGCTGCCTCAGAACTAGTCTCTCTGAAGTTAACGCGTCTTGGGGAAAAAGCTTTCCATTCTTCTTGAAAAGACAATTGTCTCACTTAGTTTGCCTAGGGGGAAGTTCCTAGAGATTAGACTCTCTTCAGGTGGGAAGAGACGTTTATTGCTTGAATAAAGCTTTGTGGATTACTTAGCAGGCCTCATTATTGTCTCCCAAGAAGGCAGGAGGTTTTGAGAAACACGACAGTAGCACACCCAGAACCGCGACTCGTGTAGCCACACGCAGGGTAGGGGTTTCAAGACTACAGCTTGGTTCTAATTTTAATTTGAAAAAAGCTAGTAGAAGTTGGCCAAATGCTGGGTTAGATCCGACATGCAGGCTGGGGAAAGAGCGCAAACTTTCCGCAGCGCCATTAAGGTAACAGACGTAGTATGTAGAAGGGGATGGCTGTTTTAAACAACAGCGACAAACGCAACACGGCCCAGACGGCAGCTAGAGAAAAGGAAACGGAGCCTGCGTTGATCTGCTCATCTGGCACACAGATTCAAAAGCTGCCGGTGCTGAATCTGCTCCTTACACAAACGTGTACACACACACACACACGCAGGAGTGGTGCTTCTAACATTTTTGTGATTAGCTGCTGTAGCAGGGTGGAAGGGCCAATTTGAATCTGCCCACGGGCCCAAAAAAGTTAAGAGATCCCCAAGCTGGAATATGCTAATATTATCTGCATCTTTGGCCTCCATGCAGCGCTGGAATGCTGTCCCTGAACGCTGCTCCAAAATTGGGCTGAAAGAGGTCCTCCACCCCTGCCCGAAGCTTTCTGCTCAAGCACCCGATGGAAGTTAGATTCGTCCGTCTGTGTAAAAAGGTCCACCTGCCTTGGCTTTGCCCTGGAAGTTAAAGGTCAGCACGTATTCGCCGGGCCGCGTTTCGCTCTGCCGGATGACAAACAGCCCGTGGCTTCTGGTCCCACCAAACAGCACCAGCTGAGCAGCTTTGACCCGAGACAGCGTCCCGTGGAACCAAGGGAAGTCCAAGAGGTTGATCTCCGGTTCCATCTGACTTTCCTCCCCTGTCACAGTTAGGAATAATAATAATAATAATAATAAAAAGGTCAGATAACAAAAGAGACATTTTAGGCGTAAATTCAGCAAGGATTGCCAGCTGGGGAAAAGGACAGTGGGTCTTCCCACACACTGCTTAGCAACAGAAAACTCACAACTGCCTCTTGAAGTGCAAACCTATACATGTCTGGAAAGGAAAGGAACCTCTCATGCAAGCACTGGGTCATTACTGACTCTTGGAGGGACGCCAGCTTTCGTTGACGTTTTCTTGGCAGGCCTTATAGCGGGGTGGTTCGCCGTTGCCTTCCCCGGCCGTTATTCCCTTTCCCCCAGCTAACTGGGTACTCATTTTACCAACCTCGGGAGGATGGAAGGCTGAGTCGACCCAAGCCGGCTGCCTGAAACCAGCTTCCGCTGGGATCGAACTCAGGCCGTGGGGAGAGTTTCAGCTGCAGAAACTGCTGCTTTACCACTCTGCGCCACACGAGGCTCTTTATACATGTCTACTCAGAAGTAAGTACCACTCAGTTCAATGGAGTTTACTCTCAGGTAAGTAGGTTTGGGATTGTAGCCTTAGTGTACTTTAAATAGGAACTGCAGTCCATAAAGTAAGTGTATCTGTATAGTTATAATACACGTGATTTTCCTTATAACGGCCCATAAGCAGGCCTTCTCAGTGGTGGCACCCACTTTCTGGAACTCTCCCACATGTGGACCCCGAGGATGAAACGGCGGCGAGCTTCAAAGACCTCTTGAAAACACATTTGTTCCTGCAGGCTTTCCCTGACTTGTAATCGATCATAAACACTACACTGCTTTACAGGTTTTGCTGTAACATTTTATTGTTTCATATTATTTTTATATTGGTTTTTATATTGTATACAATGTGCTTTTACGTAAACCGCTTGGAGATTCTGGGATGTCAAGCAGCATAAAGACGCAGGTAATAAAGAATAAATGATATTCACAGAAGACATTTTTTAGAAGTACATTTTAAAAAAAGAAGTAAGGTCTGAATCAGTACATTTCAGTCCGGAATATGAATTAGGGACGTGAGCTGCCTTATACCATATTACAGCCCTCACTTTGCAGGCGCTCCAGGAGCAAAACACTTCCACAGAAGGTACCCCCTTGTCTCCGCGTCTTGCAACCTCCTTGTCTCCACCTCTGCTGACCCATCCTTTGCCCCACTCAAAATGGCCACCAGCCTCCACTGATCTCCCCTCTTGAACAAAAACCTGACTGGCCTGTTTACTCCAGAACAGTGGGAGCCACACCGAGATTGTCATGGCTGTGGGAGAAGGACGGGAGATTCTAATGAAGCCACTCACAGAAGTTTGCAGGTGCATTACATGATGTTGTCAATGACATGGAGCCACTTTTAACATGGCAATACCCAGAAAACAGTGTGTTCTTCCACCACTAGTTGGTGCTGTCTCAATAGAAGTGAACGGTGGGGAAGTATTCAATTCAAACCACGTGGTTGCCCTTCTCTGCCCGTGTAATGCAGCCCATAACAATCGTACAAAGGCAGCAGGAAGCACAAAACCCCGGGTAAGCAATGCGATTTCCCCTTAATGTAGAGACACTCAAAGAAATGAGCAGAATTGACTTCGGTTGACCCAAGCGGTTCTCTGCATTACAGAGGCACACGGCACTAGACACATGGTTAAAGGACAGAAAAAGCACAACACTTTTGGTGGCCGTGTGAGGAGAGATTCAACAGCTGAGCCTTTGAAAGCCGCTAAGTGGAGAAACTGAAATAATATATCCCCCACTCCCAAAGTAAAACTCCTGCCTCCAGATCTTCAGAAGGGCAGGAAATAACGGTACCTGCTGCATTGCCTCCAGTAGCTGGGGACTCCAGCGTCTGCAGGAAATTCTCCAATGGCACATGAGCTCGGTATTCTCCTGCGGTGTCCCTGATCCTGCCGTGCGGTGCAGTGGCAACAGTGGCAGGATTTGGCATGGTGTCTGGGGCAGCAGAGCTGGCACATCTGTCTTGAAAGTGGGACACATCTGGAAGAGAATCCCACTGTTAAAGACAAATACTTTCTGCAAAAAGCGAGTCAAAGCAAATCATTTCACTGAAGGGGTGTTGACTCATTCGTTTCTCTTTTACTGTTTTGTTGTTGAAATCCTTTAAAACCCAGAGATGTTTGTTTGACCTGAGATGACAAAAGGAAGTGTGTGTATAACACACACACACACAGTGATGATTCTTATCATATCACCTTCAATTCTGAAAAAAGTCTCCAGCCATAGAGATTAAAATAAGTCATCGAATCTTGAATAGTAGAGTTGGCAGGGGCCTATAAGGCCATCGAATCCAACCCCCTGCTCAATGCAAGAATCCACCTTAAAAGCCCTGACAGCTGCCTCTTGAATGTTTCTCGTGTGGGAGAGCCCATGACCTCTCAAGATCATTAGTTCCATTGTCATACTGCTCTAACAGTCAGGAAGTTTTTCCTGATGTCCAGCCGGAATCTGGCTTCCTGTCACTTAAGCCCATTAGTCCGTGTCTTGCACTCTGGGATGATCAAGAAGAGATCCTGGCCCTCCTCTGTGTGACAACCTTTCAAATATTTGAAGAGTGCTATCATGTCTCCCTTCAGTCTTCTCTTCTCCAGGCTAAACATGCCCAGTTCTTTCAGACTCTCCTCATAAGGCTTTGTTTCTAAACCCCTGATCATCCTGGTTGCCCTCCTCTGAACACGCTCCAGCTTGTCTGCATCCTTCTTGAAGCATGGTGCCCACAACTGGATGCAATACTCTAGATGAGGCCTAACCAGTGCCGAATAGAGGGGAACCAGTACCTCACGTAATTTGGAAGCTATACTTCTATGAAGGAAAGGAAAGGAACCTCTCGTGCAAGCAATGAGTCATTACTGACTCTTGGAGGGACGCCAGCTTTTCGCTGACATTTTCTTGGCAGGCCTTATAGCGGGGTGGTTTGCCGTTGCCTTCCCCGGCCGTGATTACCTTTCCCCCAGCTAACGGGATACTCATTTTACAGACCTCGGGAGGACGGAAGGCTGAGTCGACCCGAGCCGGCTGCCTGAAACCAGCTTCCGCTGGGATCGAACTCAGGCCGTGGGGAGAATTTCAGCTGCAGAAACTGCTGCTTTACCGCTCTGCGCCACACGAGGCTCTACATTGTATGAACGCAGCCCAAAATAGCATCTGCCTTTTTTGCAGCCACATCACACTGTTGGCTCACATTCAGCTTGTGACCTTTTTCTCATGCACGGGTATCTGGGATCAGAGCGTATAAAAACAAAAGAATTCTGACCTAAGTTTTTCAACATCAGGTTTGTAAAATAATGGAAAAAAATTAAAATCTTATCACCTTCTGTCAAGAACTCGCAGCTACAAGATGACACCCTGCTTGGCAGGCAAGCCCCTTGGCTACAGGAGGCGAGTTCGACGTCATCATCGCTATCCCTGGAAGGAAGAGGAGGAGAGAGAGCTGGGCACGGGTACTGCATCAGTGACTCTCTGCAGATACATGGTTAAGCACTGGAGTAAAGGGTGGGACCAGATGAGGCTGGTGGCACCGATGTCAGTGGGCTGGTGAATCCGCTCCGGGCTTCAGTCAGAACTCTCCTTTAGAGTTTTGAACAGAACTCTCCTTTAGAACAGACCTGGGTCTGAAAAATCTAGTCCAGCGTCTTGTCCCCTGCAATGGCCAACCGGGACGGCAGCAAAGCAAGGCATGAGGAGAGAAGCCCACCCACATGGTTTGTCCCATGAAGCTGCCGCTCTTGTGATAGACTACCCCTGAAATTGGGGGCTCAACTCCTAACGACCATGGCTACCACAAAGAGACCTTCTGGATCAGACGGAAAGGTCCATGGAATTCAGCATCCTGTATTCTACAGGGGTCAACTAGACACCTCCAGGAAGCCAACAGCCCTTAGATACACACCCCACACCCAAAGCAAAAGATAACTTGGCCACAGTGGATTTAGAACTCTTGCAAAAACAGAGGGATGGACTCATTCTTACAACCCCTTAAGAGTCAATGGGGATGTATCACAAAACCATGGTTTCTTGTTACGTACGCGAACTGCTTATGTGAAGCTGCCCCAGCCCAGCCACAAGGAGGAGATTAAGCGTTTTAGATTAACCACAGTTGCCCATTACGTCCAAACTCAGGGAACGCTGGCTAGTTTAACTCATAGCTATAGATTTATTTTATTTATTTATTTATTTATTTATTTATTACATTTTTATACCACCCAGTAGCTGAAGCTCTCTGGGCGGTTCGCAAAAATTAAAACCATCATAAAACAACCAACAGATGTGGCATGTTCCAAAGTGGCAGCAATAAAATTAGGTGTTAAACATTAAATGCTGGTGGCAATGAGAGCGTCTTCCATTTGTGGCAAAAGGGGACACAAAGAGGGGGCCCAATGAATTTCGATTGGGAGAGCAACCCAGAGTTGCAGGGCCACCAAAGAAAAGGCCCTGTCTCTCATAATCACTCAGCGAATCTCCCAAGATGGCACCTACAGCAAGGTCTCCGATACTGACCATAATTCTCGGGAAGGCCGATATGGGAGCAAGCAATACCTAAGCAGCATGGTGAGTGGGGTCAGGAATTCTGGGAGTTGTAGTCTAAAACACCCGGAGGGTATTGGTCTGGGGAAAATTGACCGAAGGCAAACTGGTCCCAAGCTCCAGAATATCAAATCGCTGGGGAGCAGATTTGCGGTCCAGGGTGTCAGATGCCCACCCCACACATTGGGGTTTTCTGGAGTTCAGAGGCACTCAACCAGCACGCCCGATCTCTAGGGCCCATGCCATCTTACCCGGGATCTATGCAGTCTTGTATATCTGCCACCCAGGAGTGCTTTTGCAATGAGTCGATAGTTTCTAAGATATACTCAGCACCATTTTCAACCTAGACGGGGAGAAAAAGTGACAGAAGCAATCTTTGGGATACCTTAACGCAGAAAAAGATGTCCTTCATCTCTCCACCTTCCCACAGCATCACACACACACACACAGAGGGAGACTGTGTTCAGATAACACACTAAGCCATGGTGGTTAAGCATTTTGAGCATCACAGCTTAGCGTGGCAACACAGCATTTAGTAATGGAGGCAAGGAGTGCAAACTAGAGCCAATTTAAAAGAAGTTCAAATCAACTTATTTTATTAGTGCTTTTATACCCATCTCCAGAGAAGGCTATCTAACACCGTTTAACTACAATTCCTGCATTGAGCAGGGGGTTGGACTAGATGGCCTTGTAGGCCCCTTCCAACTCTGCTATTCTATGATTCTATGATTCTATGACCTCCTAACACTGGGTGGTACCCTTCCACCACTCTTCCTATTTTTCTCTTTATTTTCATTTGAATCTTGAAAGGGCTTAGGGACTCAGCATGTTTAAGCTAGTGATGTGTTCAGGTGACAGCCTGGGACACCCTTCTCATCCCTGGCTCTGAGGAAGGACCCCCTCCGAGTCAGGTGTTTCAGCCTGGTGGGTCTCTAAAGAATCGTATCTGATGCCACTTTGGTCAACATGGCTTTCCAGAGGGAGGCTGTGCTGGAGAGGCCCGCCAGCCGCTTTTTCGCTGTGGCAAATGCCATAGAATCATAGAATAGTAGAGGTGGAAGGGGCCTATAAGGACATCGAGTCCCACCCCCTGCAAAATGCAGGAATGCACCCTAAAGCATCCCTGACAGATGCTTGTCCAGCTGCCTCTTGAATGCTTCTAGTGTGGGAGAGCCCACAACATCCCTAGGTAACTGATTCCATTGTCGTACTGCTCTAACAGCCAGGACGTTTTTCCTGATGTTCTGCTGGAATCTGGCTTCCTTTAACTTGAGCCCGTTATTCCGTGTCCTGCACTCTGGGAGGATCGAGAAGAGATCCTGGCCCTCCTCTGTGGGACAACCTTTTAAGTATTTGAAGAGTGCTCTCATGTCTCCCCTCAATCTTCTCTTCTCCAGGCTAAACCTGCCCAGTTCTTTCAGTCTCTCTTCATAGGGCTTTGTTTCCCGACCCCTGATCCTCCTGGTTGCCCTCCTCTGAACACGCTCCAGCTGGTCTGCATCCTTCTTGAATTGTGGAGCCCAGAACTGGACGCAATACTCAAGATGTGGCCTAACCAGGGCTGAATAGAGAGGAACCAGTACCTCATGCGATTTGGAAGCTATACTTCTATTAATGCAGCCCAAAATAGCATTTGCCTTTCTTGCAGCCACATCGCATTGTTGGCTCATATTCAGCTTGTGATCTACAACAATTCCAAGATCCATGGGGGGAGAGTGGCTGGCCAGGGTCTCCAGAGACAGTGGGGGAGCGACACAATTTGCCGCCCCTCTTGCTCCGCTGCCTGAGGTGGGCGCTTCACCCTGCGTCATGGGAGGGCTGGCCCTGCCCAATTTTAATCATGACTGTGGCAGGTCAAAGGATTAAAGCTCGCCTCTCGGCTTGCTGTGGTCCAATCCAGCGCTCCCCCCTCCCTGCTTTTTAAAATAAAATTTAATCATGCAAGGGCTAACGACATGAACAGCATCACATCTAGTTTGGTCCTGAATTTCACACGCTCCAAATTGCCATTTCACTGAGGAGTGGTTGGAGAGAAAGAGAGAGAAGAAACCCTCAGAGATTTCCAAACACAAAGCAAATGTCCAGGTTTTCGTTCCTCACAAAAGCCTCTTTTATCTCCCTGGCAGGGAATTTGGATGGAAGTTTGCGTAAGTTCGATTTGTCAAGGAACGGCTCGTGCAGTGGCAAGGCCGGTCGCCATGGCAACCCTGCCTGCCGTAGGGCCGGGTTTCAACCCAGAGTTGGCTCTTCAAAGGGAGCCCACGCTTACAGGGTGGAGTTGCAATTTTAATGAAAAAATGTTTTATTAAGGGGTCAAAAGGAGTGCTCCCTAAATGTGCAAATCAAAAGGGCAAAAGCTAAGCAGAGGCTGGGTTCACACCCACAATCAGTGCTTCATTGTGGGTTGTTGCTGAACCGGAGGTTGTTCGTTGGACTGAAGGTTGTCCGAAATCAGGACATTTACAGCAGGGTGGCTTGTTAACCGTGCAGGGTGGCTTATGTTTCTCGAACAAGCCCCCTTAAGAACCCGTGATTTGTTGTTGGGTTGTTCAGGGTGGTTAACAAGCCATGTTGTTTATTTGTTCAGTCGCTTCCGACTCTTTGTGACTTCATGGACTAGCCCACGCCAGAGCTTTCTGTCGGCCGTCGCCACCCCTAGCTCCCCCAAGGTCAAGTCTGTCCCCTCCAGAATATCCTCCATCCATCTTGCCCTTGGTTGGCCCCTCTTCCTTTTGCCTTCCACTTTCCCTAGCATCAGCCTCTTCTCCAGGGTGTCCTGTCTTCTCATTCTGTGGCCAAAGTACTTCTGTTTTGCCTTTAATACCATTCCCTCAAGTGAGCAGTCTGGCTTGATTTCCTGGAGTATGGACTGGTTCTTCTTGCGGTCCAAGGCACTCTCAGAATTTCCCTCCAACACCACCGTTCAAAAGCATCTATCTTCCTTCGCTCAGCTTTCCTTATGGTCCAGCTCTCGCAGCCATACTGCAACATTAACAAGCTACTCTGCAGAAAAGTCCTGGGTTCAGACAACCCACAGATCAACAAACAACCCGCAATTCAACAACAACCCATACTCAGAGTTCAACAATAACCCATACTAACAAATGAGTGTGGGTTAGTGTGTTGTGGAGAGAAAACTCCTTACGCCTGAACTGAGCGTGTTTAAACTGTGGTTGAGCCTGTTCAGACAACACACTAAACCATGGTTAGGCCGCTAACCCTTTTGCAGCAAATGGTTAGTGAGCGTTTTTAAACCATGGTTATGTAGCTACCATGGTTAGGAATGGCTCACATGACACGCTAAGCCATACTGTTTAGCTCAAAATGGTTACTCACCGTGGCTTAGCGTGTTGTCTGAATAGGGTCTTTGTGATTTGGAGTTAACTCAAAAATCAAGCTGAAACTTTTATTTGTCTTGAACTGGAAGCGAAACTTAAAAGTCTTTGTGAAACCCACGCTGGTTTAGCTCTGATTAAAAAGACCTCAACATTTTCAGTTTGTTCAGGTAATATAATTCAGACGTCGTTCTATACTCATTTTTGCTACTAGCCAGGGTTCACCCACCATCCAGGCAGACTAAACATCTCCCGTGGGTGGGGGAGCAGTACAATAAAATGGGTGCCCCTGCCACACCAGGACCCTGCATGAATTGGACAAAGCACCAAATCCAGAGTGACACCAACTGGGTTTCTGGAGAGCCCGCTCTGTCTGCATGGCGACATTGGAAGCCAATTCCATTGAAGGCAGTAGAGATTCATGAGCTGGTGGAACAGGCAGTTTGGAAGGCACGGTGCTGTCCTGGGCTACTTTGTTAGCAAAGTCACCTTACCTTCAGCACAAAGGTGTTGTCCTTGTCCGGCATTTCCAAGGGCATGGTTGTACGCACCTCGATTATCGCCGAGAGAGGGATGCTAACCTTCGCTTTGGAAGCCTAAAGGTCAAAGAGAAAAGAAGAATGAAAAAAGAAAGAGTCAAAATCATAGAATCACAGAATAGGAAGGGGCCTCTAAGGCCATCGAGTCCAACCCCCTGCTCAATGCAGCAATCATTGGTTCCGTTGTCATACTGCTCGAACTGTCAAGAAGTTTTTCCTGATGTCCAGCCAGAATCTGGCTTCCTGTCACTTGAGCCCATTATTCCGTGTCCTGCACTCTGGGAGGATCGAGAAGAGATCCTGGCCCTCCTCTGTGCGACAACCTTTCAAGTATTTGAAGAGTGCTGTCATGTCTCCCCTCAATCTTCTCTTCTCCAGGCTAAACATGCCCAGTTCTTTCAGTCTCTCCTCATAATGAGGAGCAGCCCAAAACAGTTAACAGGAAGGCAAGCTTTTACATCAGTCTGTGAAATTATTTAAAATACCATTTCCCCTGTGCTCTCTGGTCTTTTAATTAAAAGCATAGCACCCAGTGGGAAACAGAGGAAGTTAACAGACAGCACTTCCATATTTCAACGCACTGTCGTATTCCGGCAATAACATTAATTCATCCCCTTTCCTAAATGTTAAAAAAAAAAGTGGCTTTGCAGATAAAGAGAATTTAATTTTTAAGGCCTCCTGTTTTGAAAATACAAGTTGAAACGCTGATGAAGAGACGAGGAAAGACGAAAGAATGCAAAAGGGAAAGATAAATCGTTCGACAAAAGGGAAGGTGGATCGTGCCCCCAGTGTCAGGTATAGGCCTTGTACCTAGTGGTTAGATTTATTAGGAGATGTTTTGAGAATGTCAGATGTTCCCTGCAAGCTTCTCTCCGTAAGCAGTTCCCATGGGAGTAGCTGGTTCACTCCTTTGCTTCGGCCTTGAAGCGGCTGGTTCTCGGGGAAGTTCAGAGTGTTTTGGAAAAGGTGGCGGACACTCTTCGAAGTGGGTTGTAACATCCCGCCCTCTTGGCACATGGGCATAGTTTACAGGTCAGAGGACCTGTCTGTCAAGTGACTTGGAATAGGCCTTAAAAGCTGGTGCAAAGCTGGAAAAGCTTGGCTAGATTCCGTCTCTCGACGCAACGCCTGACCTCCCTCCTGCTTTGGATTCCATCTCCGCTTGGGACTTTGAAAGCACTCTGCACACGGACGCTTTGCTATTTGGACTTTGGATATCTAAGAACCGTGCCATGAAAAGTAGTGAGGCTTTTCATAGACTTGGACTTGCATAGGCTGTGGAGTCTGTGTTTGTGCCCAGATTCAGGTGGCAGGGAGTTCCCAGTCCTTAGCAGAAGGATGGGACTTGTGGGCCTGAGGCTTAACCTTTCCTGAAGTCATGGTAACGGAGTCAGCTCAGTAGTGGTAGGCTGAGATTGACAAGTGCATGACGGATCTCTCTGCCCGGCTCTGGTGGCTCAGAGCAACCTTTCCTGGGACTTTGTTTTAGGAGCTTGGCCGTGTCCCTTTGAGGAGCCAGCGCATGCTGGAGAAACTCAAAGTGGTTACTGGCGTACCCTATTCACACACACCCCTCTGAGTGTTTGCCTTAAGGATCGTTTCAGAAAAAAGAGCCTAAAGCTTCCTAACCATTGTTCACCTTTAAGTGTGTTTTGGAGACTCTGTAACCATTATCCTGGTGCAGCATGGTGCCCACCCCCCAACCCCCAGCTGCCTGTGGGAATCCCACAAGTAGGACATGAGCACAACAATGTGGTGTAGTGGTTAGAGTGTTGGACTGGGAGCTGGGAGATCCGGGTTCTAGTCCTCACTCGGCCATGGAAACCCACTGGGTGACTTTGGGCCAGTCACAGACTCTCAGTCCAACCTACCTCACAGGGTTGTTGTTAGGATAAAATGGAGATCAACCAGGATGATCAGGGGTCTGGAAACAAAGCCCTATGAAGAGAGACTGAAAGAACTGGGCATGTTTAGCCTGGAGAAGAGAAGACGGAGGGGAGACATGAAAGCACTCTTCAAGGACTTGAAAGGCTGTCACACAGAGGAGGGCCAGGATCTCTTCTCGATCCTCCCAGAGTGCAGGACACGTGGTTGTTTTGCCACTTCCTTTTTCTTTCATTTCCCCCCTTTAAATCCTGCTTGTTCTTGCTTATAAATGCTTGGAGAAACCTGCAGCCCTCTTTCACACCCTCCTTGGGGATGGGGAAAGGTTAGAGAGGAGTGAATGGAAACGTGATCCCTCGGTTGTTTGGTGACAGAATGCGGGCGCCATAGAAGGGGCTCACCGGAATGGGATTTTTCATGGTCGGTGGTGAATTCCCTTTGGCTCGGTTTTCAGAGATCAGCACGGCACAAGGAAGAGTTTCATGTAAGATGGCATTACACACACACACACACACACACACACACACACACACACACACACACACAGACTCGTCTTGGAAATACTTACGGCTGCTGCACGTTTCACCCCCAGCTGTCACAGCAGCTGGCTTGGCGAGAGCCCTGACAAATCCACACCATTCCCCCCAAAAAACCACGCTCCACAAACCAGCAGCAATATAACCCTGAGGTCACGGAGCGCTTTCTCTACGCCGGGGTGGCGAGAACTCCACAGAAAAAGGCACAGGAGCGGAACAAGAACATAGGAGGCAGCCTTATACGGAGGCAGGACACTGGGTGCACCCTCAATACCCCCCTTTGACAGCTGCCCGGATACACGCCTCTCTAGCTCGGTGACGTCGACACTGACTGGCAGCAACTGCTTCATGCTTCCATCCTTCTTGGAAGTGTGGAGCCCAGAACTGGACGCAATACTCAAGATGAGGCCCAACCAGGGCCGAATAGAGGGGAACCAGTACCTCACGCGATTTGGAAGCTATACTTCTATTAATGCAGCCCAAAATAGCATTTGCCTTTCATGCAGCCATATCGCACTGTTGGCTCATATTCAGCTTGCGATCTACAACAATTCCAAGATCCTTCTCGTTTGTAGTATTGCTGAGCCAAGTATCCCCCATCTTGTAACTGTGCCTTTGGTTTCTTTTTCCTAAATGTAGAACGTGGCATTTATCCCTATTCAATTTCATCCTGTTGTTTTCAGCCCAGCGCTCCAGTCTATCAAGATCACTTTGAAGTTTGTTTCGGTCTTCCAGGGTATTAGCTATCCCACCCAATTTTGTGTCATCTGCAAATTTGATCAGCGTTCCCTGCACCTCCTCGTCCAAACCATTAATAAAAGTGTTGAAGAGTGCTGGGCCCAGGACTGAGCCCTGCGGTACCCCACTCGTTACCTCCCCCCAGTTTGAAAGGCCAATCAATACTAGCCGTAAAAAACGTGGCGAGTTCAAAAGTACCAACCTACGTGACCACACAGCAAGGAACAAAATCACTACCCATTTTACAGCCATGACCTGGTGAGCATCAACCAATGAATGCTAAGATCTGCCTGGGGGGTTTCCATGTGGCTTTGGAAAAAAAAAATCAAACACTAGTCGTCTCATAAAACACAAGACCACTCCGGTCGACCCTGCGCTATTTTTGAACACACTGACATCCGGAGGAGTCGCGCTCCAAAGCAGCTGGCGAGAGCAGTATGTGATACCACCTTCATTAACTTTACGGGCGGCGAAGAGGAAGTTGCCAAGACTCAACAGAGCAAAGGCCTCGGCTCCGGAACGGAGTCTTTTCATGGGCGTTGGCCGGCCCTGCTTCTAGCCATGGGATGGAGAGTGGTCAATTCATCAGAGAAAATCCTGGGTCCTGCAGTAACAAACAACTCAGAGCGCTCATGCAACAGACGTGACCCTGGACACAACTTTTCCAGGCCCTATGAAGTCTTAGTTAAGAACATAAGTACCCTGCTGGATCAGACCAAGGGTCCATCTAGTCCGGCACTCTGGTCACACAGTGGTCAACCAGCCATCGGCCAGGGATGAACAAGCAGGACATGGTGCAACAGCACCCTCCCACCCATGTTCCCCAGCAACTGGTGCACACAGGCTTACTGCCTCAATTACTGGAGGTAGCACACAACCATCAGGGCTAGTAGCCATGGATAGCCTTCTCCTCCAGGAATTTATCCAACTCCCTTTTAAAACCATCCAAATTGGTGGCCGTCACTACATTTTGTGGGAGTGAGTACCATAGTTTAACTATGTGCTGTGCGAAAAGGTCCTTCCTCATTTGTCCTGGATCTCCCACCCATCAGTTTCATGGGATGACCCCGGGTTTCATGGGATGACCCCCCATTGGGTTCTAGTATTTTGAGAGAGTGAGAAAAATGTCTCCCTCTCCACACTCTCCACCCCAGGCATCATTTTGTCCACCTCTATCATGTCTCCCCTCAGCCTCCTTTTTTCCAAGCTATACAATCCCAGCTGTTGTAACCGTCCCTCATAGGGGAGATGCTCCAGCCCCCTTCATCATTTGAGTTGCCCTTTTTCTGCATGTTCTGTGTGTAGCAAAATGTTTCCCTGAAATTTGACTTTATGGAAAAGAACCGAAACAAAAGCTTCAACACTGTGCTCTAGAGAGAGAGAGAGCCTAGGTTAACATTACGATTCGCGTTTTAGCTATTCACGTTGTCCAGATTTGATTACTGGAACACGTTTTCCATGGGGCTGGCCTCAGAAGCGTTCTCGGGAAAGGCCGCTGGTTCTGAAAGATGCCACCAGTTCACCTGTGTATTTATTGTGCATGCAAATCTACGTCAAAATGACGAGGGGAAAACACTACGCAAAAAAAAAAGGACGAGAGAGTCTCTAGTGTTAAAAAGCAGAAAAGTTTTAATCTCTTTATACTGATATCTCAAATGTTTAAAATTGTATTGTTGTAACAAGACTTTTTGAATAAAAACTCGACGTTTCTTCAGGAGCTGATATAACGCAAGCAAGTCTTTTGACTGCTTCGTTTGGACTTTTTGGTAGGTCTTGTTATTCTGTTATATCCGCTCCTGAAGAAGGATCGGTAGATCCGAAACATCAAACTTTTATTCAGAAAGTCTTGTTACAACAATACATTTTTAAACGTTTGAGCTATCAGTGTAAAGAGATTAAAACTTTTCTACATTTTAACACTAGAGACTCTCTCTTCCTCTTTTTTTTTTTTTTGGCATGCATATCTACGACATACCGTGACACGTGGCGTTTTCGTAAAATGCTTATCACTGTGATAAGCAAGGCCCCTGCTATAAGAGGGGTCCCAGACCATTCCTATCTATGCAGGTCCACAACGAAAGAGCCCGGCTTCTTGCAGGAAGTTGACCGATCGTGGCATGGAGCACACGGTTGCCCACGGATCCCCAATTTTTAGCCAGCTGGCTTCGCTAAAGACACAAACTGAATCGCGTCCCACGCAAAAAATAAACAACACGCGACGGGAACATTTGAACTATAAGGATCTTTACCTTGGGGGGAACGTAGAATTCTAGAAGGAACCTCTCCCCCTCCATCTTCACAGCTTTCCTTAGCAGCAAGCGACACTTTTGCCACTGAGAGCTACCCACACAGTTCGTATCGTCGGCAACCATGTAACGGAGAGCCCCTTCTCTCTGAATGTCCACCAGATCCACTTTGGAAGATTGCCCCTTTGAAAGCCGGAGCTTGTGCGTCCATTTCTCCCTGGAATCGCCGTGTTCCTTGTTCCCGGGAGGACAGTGTTCCCTGTCGGACCGTCGGCTCTGCGTGGCTTCGGCGCCCGGCTCTGGAGAAGACCTCCTGTGCCACATCTCCTTCATGCCATCCACCACGCACAAGCTCATGTTCCTCAAGGAGAACCCTTTCTTGAATTTGGGCTTCGAGGTAGTGTGGACAGAGACGTCCTCCGAACTCCGCGACTGTCCGTACGAGGAGACCTTTCGCGCCTGGACCTGCAGCGACTGACCCAGATACCTGCTGGAGGCGACCGGGTTGTCCATGCTGTCCAGAGACTCGGTGGAGGTCTGCTCTTTCCTCGGCAAGAGGTCCCGCCCGTAAGGCATGTGGCAGTTCTGAAGTCCCACAAAAGGCACAATGTTGTATTTGGTGGGGGAGTTGGACGCAAACCCCCTGTTGACCTCCAGGCTGAAGATGTCCAAGAAGTTGGCCGCAAAATGGTGGGAGAAGGAGGTCTCCGCTCCAGGAGTGTCGTAGTGCGGGTTCTCCTTCACGAACTGGCAGAACTTCTGGGCAAAGTCCACGGCGGCCGCCTGGGCGTGGAGCTCGCAGAATTCCCTCCAGTCGGGAAGCTGGGAGGGAGGTTCTTGAGAAAGGCCATCGCCATTCATGACTGGTCCATTCCACCTACCAGCAAACTGCGAAGAAAAGGCAAGAGGGAAAGAAACGGACATGGTGAGAAATAAGGCAACCCTGGTCCACAACCCTCCCCCAGAAGAGAGGTCGCTGGGGCAGAATTTCTGCTTTGATGGGAACCACTGGCCTGGTTCAGGTGCCGGGCCCAGACACGGTTTCCCCATCACAGCTCACGCCCCCAGCTCGTGTGCTCTTTCACGTGCTGGTTACCCTCCGCCTCGTTTGCAATAATCGTCAATTCGCAGAGACATTCCACTCCAGCTTGACGTGGGTTTTCAGCTTTGCTCTGGAGGCAAACTATGGTTGCAGCAACCGTGGTTTGCCTGGTTTGGATGGCACAGTAAACCCTAGTTAGACCTGTCACCCGATAATTGTTGAATCATCGATTCAAAATTCATGATTCAAAATTCATCTGATTATTCTATCAGTTACATCTCTGCATTGCTGCTTGGTTTTCTATTGTGGTTTTCTATTGTGATTTCAGTTTCCATTATTTTGTACTTTAAGCAACACTCTAGGGTTTTAATTTCTGCGAAACGCCCAGAGAGCTTCGGCTATCGGGCAGCACAGAAGTGAAATAAAGCCATACTGCAAAGAGACAACTGAAACAACGCTGTAAAAAAGGGGAAAAATGGGGGGGGGGAGGCTATTTTTAACAGAAGCCTTTTTAGTTTCACAGGCTTATTAAGAGGGGCCATTTCCAATTCTCAGCCACTCTTGCCATAAACCATTTTAATAAAGAGACTCTCTAGCGTTCCAAGATGTGACACAGATAAATAATGCAGAGCACGCAAATTTGAGTTATTCCTGTCTCAGTGACGGAAGCAGCGGCTGGGGGGAGAATCCCCCGGCAGGTCAGGTAGCAAAAGAGACATCCGAGGCTGGATCTGAGGCACGGATCTCTCGAGGTTGACTTCTGCCCTTTAGCAAGCATACTGATCCATTATTCATGGCGCGCCATCAAAGCGCATGTCTGTGTTTCAAATGCAAGGGGGGGGGGATACAGCTCCCAGCCCGCTCCCTGAGAGCTGACAAGCAAAACTCGACAGAGAGGATTCACGGCGGAAGGAGGGGGGTGACCCAACCGAGACGCGGGTTCGGGGGTTCAAGGCGAACTCAGGGGTTAAAACCGAAGCGGTTCCAGAGTCAGTACAGCGCAGAAGCCTCCCTGAATGCAAAGACGGCAAAGCGCCCAGCGCTGGAAATACGCTTCTGCTTTGACCGAAAATAACCTCTCGAGCTGACAGGGCAAAAAGCTGGCAGGGATGCCCATGAGGCCTAAATCTAGGTTAGAGGGTGCAGCAGCAGGAGGAGGAAGAAAGTGGTCCTTTTAGAGCTGAGCTAACGGGGTTACAAAATGCTCAGCTTCACAGCGGAATCCAGAGCGCGTTGGCGTTTTGCTGGCGTGAGCAAGGCCCACGGAGCCGCCGCTCCGCTTTGCCACCTGGCTCCATCGTGCAGATGTGGACATCTTTTGACAAGATGCCCCAGCCACGTTCCTGCAGCTGTGAAAGGACACTCAACCCCAGCACGGAGCTACAGATTTCTATCCATCCGGTCTTTGGATTTCAGAGTATTTCTGCAACTGTTCATCCCAGCCTCTGGTGTTTGGAGGTATACTGCTGCTGCATGTGGCAGTTCCATCGAGTGATTATGGCAAATGTCTACAGAGAAACCCTCTGCCGTTGGGGATATGAGAACCCAATTTTCCCTCTCTTTCCTCTTTCACCACTTTAACTGAAAAATCACTCTAGTCTACAGCTGTTTTTGTTTTGGACAAATCTAACAGGCTGATTATTCAATTAAATCGGTGGTTTTCAAGTTGTGCTCTGGGGGAAACACGGGTTTCCTCATTGAGCAAAGGTGCTTTCCTGAAAGACAGCTCGCTCACCACTACTGACCAGCCACAGAAGAATTCCAGGACAACGCTGACTTCAAGTATCAGTATCCCCCAACAACCTGATTTCAATTTTCCAGGATCTTTCTCAGTATACAAGGTCAGCTGTGTCATAGAATCATAGAATCGTAGAGTTGGAAGGGGCCTCTAAGGCCATCGAGTCCAACCCCCTGCTCAATGCAGGAATCCACCTTAAAGCATCCCTGACAGTTTCCCAAATTAAGGCACCACTATGACTACAGGAATAACATGGAGTTTGGTTCTGTTGCCCTAAACACATTTAGTTGGGAATCAACACGACTTGCCGTCTCTGAGCAAAACTTCCTTCTTACTCCATTGAGGGAAGACATTTTGTAAAAAGCCACCACCCCACCATTAATTGGCACAGTATCAATTAAAAGCACCTTGGAGAGGTTCTTCAGACTTCTATCTGGATGAAACCCGGAGTGGATTCACCACCCTACTGACATCAGAGTCGCCAGTCTCCACTGGTTCACGCAGTGGCCAACCAAGAGGCCTCTGGGAAGTCCACGAGCAGGCCATGAGGGTATCGCTCCCCCACCCTTGACATTCGCCCCCCCCCCCCAGCTACCAGCACCGCGTTCCTCTGAACCGTAAAGTCGCCATACAACCATCAATTTTACTAGCAGTAAATAGACGTAGCTTCCACCAATGTGTCTATAAGAACCTGATTTGCCCTCCTTTTGCTGAACCAAAATTCACTTTTATCTTGGGTCCCCCCCCCTCCTCCTTCACCACTCTCCACCTGCCCTGCTTCTGGAACTAAACGAAAATGACAGCTGAACTCTTCCTTGTCGGATTAATTCTCCGTCAGACAAGATCCAGCTAGCTGACCTGGTCACAAGGCTTTGCAGCTCAGCTCTTCCTCCGGTATAATACACAGAACGTATTTCTTCACTGCTTCCTCGTTTAAGTTATCACCAAGATGACGGGACTTCTGGATGGATGGATTCACCCATTCGAGGCCTACCGCTCAGCTCACTGATCCCGGAGCAATGGGAAGAAATGCCATAAAGATAAAACGTACAGAGAGACAGAGAGAGACATCAAAGATTCCAGCAAGGATTTTCAGATGTGTTTTCTGGGTCAAACAGCAAGATTTTGTGACAAGATAGGATCCCGTGACCTTAAACCCATGGAATGAGGAAACAACCCAAGGTTTGTTTGAGCGCCTATCAGACAAACCCTAGGTAGGGCAACAAACCACAAGTTAAATAAACCATGGGCATTTTGCATGTTTTGGTGTTGATTTTGCTGGTCTGTGACCATAATAAATAACAATTTGATTTGATTTGAACCATGAGTGTTATGGGCAAATCAGGCATAGCAATGGCACCTTCCACGTAGTATTTTATTTACGGACTTTTAATTATTGTCACACTGGAAGCAAAGCCCTATGAGGAGAGACTGAAAGAACTGGGCATGTTTAGCCAGGAGAAGAGAAGATTGAGGGGGGACATGATAGCACTCTTCAAATACTTAAAAGGTTGTCACACAGAGGAGGGCCAGGATCTCTTCTCGATCCTCTCAGAGTGCAGGACACGGAATAACGGGCTCAAGTTAAAGGAAGCCAGATTCCGGCTGGACATCAGGAAAAACTTCCTGACTGTTAGAGCAGTGCGACAATGGAATCAGCTACCTAGGGAGGTGGTGGGCTCTCCCACACTAGAGGCCTTCAAGAAGCAGCTGGACAGCCCTCAGTCAGGGATGCTTTAAGGTGGATTCCTGCATTGAGCAGGGGGTTGGACTCGATGGCCTTAGAGGACCCTTCCAGCTCTACTATTCTATGATTCTATGCCTTTCTAAAGGGTACTCCTGAAATACTTAAAGAGCCTAAATCGAAAGGACAAAAACATTCAAGCGACTTAGAAAGAGCTACCTTAAAATGCCAACCATGAGCCATGGGATCCGCTTTTCCCAGTTTATCTCACTCAAAACTCTCTTAAAGCCCTTATCCTTCACCTGTTTCGTCCAATGTAACCGTTTCCAAATAGGTGTGTGCGACTAAACCGAAGCACGCTTCTCCCATTGACACCTCCCCAGTCTCCAGACACCCTTGGTTCCATCTTCCTTTGCTCTGGGTCAAATTTTAAAATGCAAGCGCTTTGGGGCAGGGACTCCCCTCTCTCCCTCCCCTTCATCTCTCCAATCTACCAATCGCTACAGACCAAGCCACCAAATAGAGAATAACACAGAGAACGGAGGATATTAATAACTCATCCTCAGTGTGCAAAGATTGGGAAACTCTTCGCGCGGCGCAGTGCAGAACCCTTTCATCATTCTCGGCCCGACAGCCGTTCAAAGGCCGTCATAAGTATCAAACTGGGAAGAGCCACTTGGAAATGCAGATCTGGATCATTAGCAGCACTTCCAAGCGAAAACTCTCTTTTATCAGCCTCCAACATGAAAGCAGGGGGCGGGGGGAGAGCAGGCGGCACTTTTGGGTCACAAGGATGGGGGAGAGGAGAAACCGTGACTGCCAGGAGGAAAAGGCTGTCGATCCTCCAGAGGGCTTTTAAATCCAGATCACGACAATTGATATTGCACCAATTAATGGCGGTGGGCAGTGGGTGGGTTGGAGGCTGGCAGGAACTCTTCCCTCCGTGGAATAAGAGGGAAGCTTTGCACTGTGGAACGGGCATGAATGAGGAGCAATCGAAGGGTACAGTCAAACCCCACCCCACCCCGTGAACTGCTTAAAAACGAAGGCAGGATTGCAGGCGAGAAAAGAGAGGGAAGGTCTTGATCGAAAAAGAGAAAAAAGAAGGATTTGCTGAAACTCAACGCCTGTCAAAATAGGGGCGCTCACTCAGGATCGCTTCTCGGTCCTCCCAGAGTGCAGGACACGGAATAAGGGGCTCAAGTGACAGGAAGCCATATTCTGGCTGGATATCAGGAAAAACTCCCTGACTGTTAGAGCAGTACAACAATGGAACCAGTGACCTAGGGAGGCAGTGGGCTCTCCTACACTCAAGGCATTCAAGAGGCAGCTGGACAACCCTCTGTCAGGGATGCTTTAGGGTGGATTCCTGCATTGAGCAGGGGGTTGGACTGGATGGCCTTGTAGGCCCCCTCCAACTCTACTATTCTATGATTCTGTGAATACCTTCGCGCCCCCAAATTGGACAGCGGTAACAGGCCCAGTGTCGGAACCTGGGCTGGGCATTTGAAGAAACATTTATAACCCAGGGAGAGGGGCCAGCCTGAGCATGTAAATGATTTCAGATGCCCATTTTACTATTTTTACTTTAAGGTAATAGATTACCCTTTTCCGCAACAAAATGCATGTTGATTCCCAAGTAAATGCACTTTGCATTAGGGCTGCAGAACCGAACTCCAGTTTAGCCCTGTAGTCATAATGGTGCTTTAATATGGGAAACTGCCCATGTGCAGAGGGTTTTTTTTTTTTAAAAAAAAAATCAGGCTTGGCACAGTGGAGGTTGGTGGCGCCGATGTCAGTGGGGCACAGAACCCGCTCCGGGTTTTGGTCAGAAAGAATAGACCCCAGAACAGCTGTTTTTATAAGGATACTGTTGTTTTTATGCTTTTTATGTTTTTAAACTTTGTAGATTTGTTTTTAATGTTTACTGTTTTACACTTCTGTAAACCGCCCAGAGAGCTTCGGCTACGGGGCGGTATATAAATGCAATAAACAAATAAAGGCGCTCTCTTGTCTTTCTCCTTAACTAAAAAGACCCCAGTCTTCCAACTCTGCTTCGCAGGGGAGGTGTTTCAGTCCCGTGACAATTTTGGACTCCCTTTTCTGCACTTTTCCCCTCCCGTTTGCCAAGCCAAAATAAGGATGGGGTGTGAAGAACAGGCCAAAAAAAACCCCAAAACAAAACAGAACCCAGGAAGGAAGAAGAGATACAGAAGAAGGAATAGAACGTAAGCAAGGAGGTGTTTTTTTTCCAGATGGCCGCTACTGGTGAGGCTTCTAGGCAGAGTGACCTCGTTGCCATAGTTTTGGGGAACGGCGACAGAGATTTGCAGCGCTTGTCTTTTCACACCGCTGTCTGCAATCTGTTTCCAGTCGGGCAAACAGTCGTTCCTCTGTCCTGAGTCGGGCAGGCAAAGACTCCTTTGTGACTGCACTTTTAATGGAGAATAATTTTGCACGCCTAAGGCGCTGCCCTGACCCCTTTCACTAAACCTCCCTATATCAAGGCAGTCTTCCTTAACCAACTCCCTGCAACCCCGTCGCAAAGCCCAAGGCCTCCGCTTTTAAGCGTGATGACGTCTAAACCGGCCGCTGTTCCTACACGCTCTCAATGGAAGTTTACCCGGTTGTATACCCTTTGCGGTGTGGCTTTTCCCTTCTTTTCAGGTGTGGATTCGATTGCCGTTAGCCGCCTTGGGCGTATTTTATGGGGGAACGGGGTACAAGCGTGAAAAATAAATAAAATGAAGAGTTAAAACCTCGTCCTGGTGGGGAATTCACTGAGTAGGGGTAATAATACGGGGGTCGTGAGAATGGTCCACCTTGTAGGGTGGACACAGTATGGATCGCTTTGAAAGTACACAGAGAACGTTTTGTAAATACCAAGTCTTGCTATGAGCAGTGGAAACATTCAGAGGGCACCAGGTTGGGGAATGGTTTACACTGGGCTGTCAGGGGTTCTTCAGGATTACAGACCAGGAATTTCCCCAGCCCTACCGAGAGACAGGGAAGTTTGAGGAATTTGGGGTTTCGCAAATTCTGATACGAACTGACCCGACCCATCCCTCCCTGGACGAACGTGGAGATCGGAACGCAGACGTCTCATTTTGCAATGCAGCTCCCGACTCACAAAACGCATCAAACCCCCTCTGCAATTGCGTATTTTGAGACAAAATACGTTTAGAAATGCAGATTTAAACACGGATTTTCATGCAGGGTCCCTCCCCTCCCTCTTCAAATTGCAGAAACGGACCAACGACACAGACTGGAAGCCAGGCTCATCCGCCCATCGCAACCTGGAGATACTGGGAACTGAACCTGGGGCCGTTTGTACGTAAAGCATACGCTCTACCACTGAACTACAGCCTGCCTCCCTCAAGCTGCCAAGCACTGCTTCCCTCTGTCTTACATTGCAAAGCCTCAACTACGCTGAGCGCACTGCAGTAACAGTAGTCTGCTTGGACAGTAGTCCTACTGATTAGAGCGGGTTTTACTTCCAAGCACACATGCTTAGAAACACAGCCTGAGTAGGAAGAAATACTAGCAATGTTTGTCCCTGGCCAAGATCCGCTTGCTCCTCACCTCCCTGTGATGGGAACAGAACCTTTTTTTTATTCGTCGTAATGGAAATCTATAGGATACTGTATAAATAGCACATCAGACTGCTGTCTCGCTCCGCTCTGCGTTCAATCCAGCCATGAAGCTCCTGCTTTTTCATTTATTTAATTTTTAGTGTGGCCTAAATAGCGAGATTTTGCTTCTCCAGACTCCCACGAAGCTGGTGGCCCACTAAATGCAAGCTTAGACTTCCTGCCCAGACTGGCTGAAGGCTCCGTCTGTCATTCAAGGCTTTAAAAACATTTGTCCAGAGAGGCAATAAAACCTTCGTGGGTTTCTTTATCCACTGCCCTATTAGGAATTCAGCCAGCTGTGTTGTAAGGAGGTGTAGCCTTTACTTCAGGGGCCCAAAAGCTATTCAGTTTCGCCCACCGCCCTTCCTTCTCCAGGCAAAATCCAGGAGCAGAAAGGAAATTTACATCCGATGTGTGCCACAAAGACCGTTCGACGATGCAGACATAATCTGCTTTCGGAACGACCGTGTGCAAATTGTCAATAGATGCCCAAGTTGTTACGGTATTTCCACATGGCCTAGAAACATGAGCCTTATACAGAACAGGCAAGGCATACCGCCGTTACTAAAAGACTCTGGAAGTAGGTTCTTCCCCTCCGACACAGCCCAGCGAACTCATCAATAGGAAAATACTGCATAAACACTGGGCTGTTGCATTTACCACATGACAAAGGGTAGCATGCTAGCATGGAGGGGGTCCACACAACGCTAACCCACCCAGTGTGGGTTGTTGCAGAAACATGGGTTATTGTGTTGTCTGAACGCAGCATGTTTTCTGCAGGGTTCATAGAAACAGAATAGTAGAGTTGGGAGGGGCCTACAAGGCTATCGAGTCCAACCCCCCTGCTCAATGCAGGAATCCACCTTAAAGCATCCCTGACAGATGGTTGTCCAGCTGCCTCTTGAAGGCCTCTAGTGTGGGAGAGCCCACCACCTCCCTAGGTCACTGGTTCCATTGTTGGACTGCTCTAACAGTCAGGAAATTTTTCCTGATGGCCAGCTGGAATCTGGCTTCCTGTCACTTGAGCCCGTTATTCCATGTCCTGCTCTCTGGGAGGATCGAGAAGAGATCCTGGCCCTCCTCTGTGGGACAACCTTTCAAGTCCTTGAAGAGTGCTATCATGTCTCCCCTCAGTGTTCTCTTCTCCAGGCTAAACATGCCCAGTTTATGCCAGTTTATGCCAGAACTGGGCATGTTTAGCCTGGAGAAGAGAACACTGAGGGGAGACATGATAGCACTCTTCAAGGACTTGAAAGGTTGTCCTCATAGGGCTTTGTTTCCAGACTGCAACCACCAACTATGGGTTCTCAAGGCGGTTTGAGAAAAAATAAATCACACTGCATGGTTAACATTCAGACAGCACGATGATCCATGGTGTGTTAGTGTGTTCTGTTAGTGTGAACCCAGCCAATATGACAAAGCAACACAGGGTAATATTACCTCTTGAGGCTCAGGTGTACTTTTTGGGTGGTCGCTTTAAGTAGCAGCCCAGATTATATATCCATGCCTAGAGAATGCAAAGTGTTTCCTAGTCATTAATATACACAATCAATATTTACTGTGGCATAGGAGTTCTACTGCAGTTAAGGTCACTGATGTTCGGTTTTTTAACATCCTATCACATTAAAGATGGAGGATTCTATTCCTTATAAAACTGGGCTCAAGTTACAGGAATGGGCTCAAGTGACAGGAAGCCAGATTCCAGCTGGACATCAGGAAAAACTTCCTGACCGTTAGAGCAGTACGACAATGGAACCAGTGACCTAGGGAGGTTGTGGGCTCTCCCACACTAGAGGCCTTCAAGAGGCAGCTGGACAACCATCTGTCAGGGATGCTTTAGGGTGGATTCTTGCAATGAGCAGGGGGTTGGACTTGATGGCCTTAGAGGCCCCTTCCAACTCCACTATTCCATGATTCTATGAATCCATTTGTCCTACTAAAACAAAATGTGGCATAGGTAGGCTAACCGATGCGATGTACACTCCGGCTTAATGTTGCACAGATCCAGTATCAAATAGAGCTACAGAACTGTAAACATTTTACTTTGAAGAGGCAACATCACAGAACTGAGACTGTTTTGTGTGTGCGTGGAGGCAGCAGGGAGTAGAATGACGAAAAGAACACAGCTGCCCAAACGACACAGAAAACCTACAAGATGTACTAGGCAGTGCATAACTCATCTAGCTGAGAATCCTAACTTCCTTTCTGTTTTAAAGTTTCTAGGCCATAAGGCATGCTTGAAAGATGTGTAGATTTGCCTCTGGTGACAGTTCGGACGCTCCAGCTGGTACAAAACATTACATCAGTGCGCCAGAGTACACACTGGCTCTCAGTTGCCTTCCAAGCTTCACCCGAGAGGCTGCTGTTGACCTACAAAGCCCGGAATAGCCTGAGTCCAGAAGACGCCTCCTCCATCATTTCCCACCATGACCTTTTAATATCAGCCAGGAATATTCATTTAAACCCATCACCCATGGACAAAACCAGGATGCACACAGAGGTGCTCTCAGGGCCTATGCAGGCAGGATTTCAAATCCATATCTACCAACTGTGTCTCTCTGTCCCCCATTTTTACTCTAGAGAAGGCAAAGGGCCCCCAATCGACATCTTAAACACACACACACCGCCCCCCAGATGGGGAGGCTGCAAGTCTAACACAACACTTCACATTGCACAAAGCTTAAATCTATCCTCCACCATTCAGAAGAGGTTCCAAGAATTTCACATCAAATCCCTGTTACGGACCGGGCTGCCAGGGGAGGATTTATACCACAAGCTCTAGAACGCCGGAGAAAGTTTTGGAAATCCGAACCTGGCATCGCATTACAATACTGCAGTCTAATAACATCCGAGCCGGGAAATTCAATTATATACAGCATGTTCGCTGCAGGATTCTTACATTTGCTGCTAATTACTTTGAATGGTAAATTGAACAAGACACCTTGGAGGAATCCTGAATCTCTCAGTTAGCAAGGGCTCCTCCCATGGTATCACACTACAGCTTTGCCATCAAATCCATCCCTTGTATTGATTTAACCTCAAACGCTCTCCTGTGTAGAGTTCTGGTCACCACACCCAAAAAAGGGTATTATAGAGCTGGAAGACATGCAGAAAAGGGCAATTAAAATGATTAAGGGGCTGGAGCGTCTCCCCTATGAGGGAAGGTTACACCAACTGGGATTGTTTAGCTTGGAAAAAAGGAGGCTAAGAGGAGACAGGATAGAGGTGTACAAAATGATGCATGGTGTGGAGAATCTGGACAGGGAGACATTTTTCTCCCTTTCTCAAAATCCTAGAACCCAAGGGGTCATCCCATGAAGCTGATGGGTGGGAGATCCAGGAGAAATAAAAGGAAGGACTTCTTCACACAGCGCAGAGTTAAATTATGGAACTCACTACCACAAGATGTAGTGGCGGCCACCAATTTGGATGGCTTTAAAAGGGGGTTGGATAAATTCCTGGAGGCGAAGGCTATCCATGGCTACCAGCCCTGATGGTTGTGTGCTATCTCCAGTATTCGAGGCAATCAGCCTGTGTGCACCAGTTGCTGGGGAACATGGGTGGGAGGGTGCTGTTGCACCATGTCCTGCTTTGTAGGTCCCTGGCCGACGGCTGGTTGGCCACTGTGTGGACAGAGTGCTGGACTAGATGGACCCTTGGTCTGATCCAGCCGGGCACTTCTGATGTTCTTCTGTTTGGTGTCTCCTTGTTACACTCTCTCTTTAAGAAGTATCTATGCAGAACAGGCAACGCGAAGTAACTGGGGCCATCGCTAGGACAGGTTGCGGTTTGGTTTATCCGGTGAGCTTCCTTGGAAGAAGCAACCAGTCGCCAAACTGAAAGAGTTTTGGTCTACAGCCAAGTGTAAAGATTTGTCACCCAGATATTTAGCAGTGACACCTACGCGTTTGCCAACCGTTTATTTCCTGCTCTTTGTTACTGGTAAACCACTGGTTTGTTTTAACTTGGGGGAGATACTTGGTTAGAATTCCTGGTGTTCTTCAGGATTTCGCTTCCTCTTTGTGTTGGCCATGGTGAGATTCCAGCTGGACATCAAGAAAAACTTCCTGACCGTTAGAGCAGTAGGACAATGGAATCAGTTCCCTACGGAGGTGGTGGTGGGCTCTCCTACACTCAAGGCCTTCAAGAGGCAGCTGGACAACCATCTGTCAGGGATGCTTTAGGGTAGATTCCTGCATTGAGCAGGGGGTTGGACTCGATGGCCTTGTAGGCCCCTTCCAACTCTGCTATTCTATGATTCTATGATCTGGACTAGTAGCCATCGATAGCCGTTGGTTTTATTCGGTGGCATTTTAATTTGTGTTCAATTTTCCAGGACAGCATATAATTCTTGTGTTTTATGTTTTCATCACTATTTTAAGAACCGTCCAAACAACTTTGGCTATTGGACAGCACAGAAACATGGTGAGTAAATAACCCCCCACCCCCACCTTCTAATCCTGACACCATCACCAATTATTAGAATGTCAGGAAGGGTATTTCTGCTAGAACGGCCCAACCACCATTGAGATCCAGCATCCATTTTTGCAATAAACTCCAAACGCACAAATCTAAGCGCTCCTCTGGCAGAAACAATCCATCCCCAACTGTGGGTGAGAAGGATCAATCACCCGTCCATCCACGGCTAGCAGACAACATCAATCAACTACATCCATTGCTTTTAAATTATATATTGTTTTAACTTGGATCATGGTTTAATTCGTTTTTAACTGTGTATATTGTTTTATACTGTATGTTTTTATCTGTACGCCACCCGGAGATCTTCGTGATATAGGGCGGGATATAAATATTTTAAATAAATAAATATATAAATAAATAATAAATCTTGAAGATCCGTTTTCTTTTTCGCTGGCCAAGTGCTGGTCCACTGACCCCAAGGTTTGGAAAGAAAGAAAGAAAGGTAACCTCCCAACCAGTTCTGGATTTCCCCTTGACTGGTCTACCATCGTCCCACATTTAAGGGATAAATCTATGCCAATGCAGCTTTCTCTCTCTTTCACTGAAATCATTAAAATCTCTCCACATAGCAGCTCCCAACTAGGGTACGAAGAGATGATCAAGCCCAGAGAACTGGGTTGTGCGGAGAAGAGGAGCAGCTCAATGGTCCCTGGAGAAACCGATTCAGACCCTATTCCAGCAAGGAACCCAAATGCAGCTCTGCCCTATAAGCTAATGGTTCTGATTAACCATTAACTGGGGTGGGGGGGAGGCAGTCACCGCTGCAGCGAAGACAACGGAGCCTTCCACCTTTGACACAGCTCCTGTAGCGGATGCAAACCAATTGGTATGCAGAGCACACAGAACTGCACTCGCAAGTGGACACGCACACATGCCCAGAAAATCCCAGCGACGCACCCTCTCGTATATTCCAGGCTGTCATAAGGGCAGGCATTTTGCTAGCAAATAAATAATGCAGAAAAGGCACAGATTGGAAAGCAAAGCAGGCCAGCGGGCTGATGGTACCAAGGCTAACAGGTTCCCCCACCCATCCGGCCTCCCATTCAGAAATAAAATGCATGCAACGCAGCAGGATGCCTAAAAGGAGAGGCCCTCCCAAGATATTTTGCTGCCTGAGGTAAGAGCAGCAAATGGTCTCGCTTTCCCCCATCAAGGTGTGTAGCAGACCAAACCAGCCAAGTTATTTTGGCACCTGAGACAGAACATCCCCTCCTTCCTGGCAGTAAAAACAACAACGCAACAATAAATTAGATCGCTAACCATTGGCCCTCCTTTCACGACACCCACAATCAATAGCCGAAAGCGGCGGCCTCCCTCTGCCCAATGGTAGGGCCGGGCCGGCCAAGAGGCAAAGCACGTGGCTTCGGCGAGTCATGAATAAGGAGGAACAGCAAAACCCACTGAGCAAGAGGAAGGCAGTCGGGGGAAACGTGCAAATTGATGCGGAAAGGGTGTACAAGGCATGTGGCGAACGGGCATGGGGCGACATGGGCCAGACCTCCAATTTCTGAAGCCAGGCCTGACGTTCCCTGGGTGGGTGGAGAGAGTTGGAAAGCACCCTCCACCCCCTGCCAGAAAGCAGACACAGACACACACAGACACATCACACACACACACCCAGCTGCTTAAGAGGTTTCCTTCACGGCTTTACTTGAAAATTAATTGCCGGGCTGGGGGTGGGGGGCAGCGGCCAGGATGTTGCGTCTCCCAGGTAGCATCACGCCGGACAAAGGGGCTCCTGTCCAGGACAGAACACAGCATGTTTGCAGGAGCTCTTCCCGCCACATCGCCAAGGAAGGCAATGTTGATCTAGCTGCGTGTGTGTAATGTGAGATAAAAGGGAGTGGGTGGGAATCTCTCTCTCTCTCTCTCTCTCTCTCTCTCTCTCTCTCTCTCACACACACACACACACACACTCGTTGAATACAAGCGAGGACACACACACACACACCACCAATACACTGCAAAAACAAACGCACCCCAAAGATCAGAAACGTGGGAAAGAAAAGAGGGAGGCCAATTCCCCCTCCACATCTGACCTCCCTCCCTCCCCATGGCCGCGCATACATGTGCCAAAGCCCACACCGGCCTCAAGCCGGGAACCTCAAGCAGGCAAGGCGATGTGCAAGCCGGAAAGGGCGGACGAGCGTGTGCGCGTGTGTGGGATCTCCATCCAGCCATACAAACCCCTACTCACACACACACACACACGCCTTTTAACGCGAAAAACACAGGCAGGCAGGCAGCCCCATCGGCCACCGTGCGGCTTCCTCCCGAGTAGCCCCGCCGATGCCCACACCGCAACCCTAACAGGTCACGCTCAGGTTGCGCGGGGGAAGCGGGGCGCAGAGACGCGCGCCCAGGCGCAAAGGGGGCACCCCGATAAAGAGGGCAAAATAGGGAGCCGGGGAGGGAGAGAGGGAAGGGGGGGCTCTTCTTAAAGCGGCTGCTGCTCTTCGAGAGACCCCCCCCCAAGCGAGAGACACCCCCCCCCAAGCTGGATCCCCGTCCCCCCCATGTGCAAAAGAGCCGCGTCTCGAAAGGAGAGAGGAAAGAGGGCGGCGGAGGAAAGGGCGCTGCTCCATCCAGGGGGCCGAGGAGGCGCCGCGCTTACCGGGCTTGGAGAGGCATGGGAGGGGAGATGGGCCGAGCGACCGCCCGGGCTCCGTCCTCGCCAGCCCGACCGAAGGGAAGGCGCAGGAGCCGCTCCCGGGGCGCAGCAGCAACAGCCAGCCAGCCAGGCGCGCCCTCGCCGCTGCCTGCCTCCCAGCCGGCCCGCGTCTCCTCCCCCTCGCTCGGCGAAGAGGGTTTAAAGGGCCCGGCAGGCGGAGCAGGAGAGCGCCATGTGACCAGCCCGAGTGCGTGTTTTCTCCCGGTGCCTCTGAGCATGTGCAGAGCGGGCGCGCAAGCGGAGCTCGCCAAGGCCGCGTGGATTGATTGGACGGCGTTGCCCCACAGCCAAGAGCTCTCCGGGCGAATCACAAAAATTAAACCCACACACACACAACCCTAATCGAAATAGGAAACGAACAGGATAAATAAATTTTAACTCGGTGTTTTAAATTTGTAATTTTGCACTGCTGCTGCTTTTATCTGGTTGAGCTTTTATCGTGTATTTTATAATATGGTTTTATACCGTTGTTTTATACTTTGAATGGTTTTAATTTTTGTGAACCGCCAGAGAGTATTGGGCGGTATAGAAATGTAATTAATTAATTAATTAATTAATTAATATAAAAGCGTAATATAAAATGCGGGGTAAAAACGCCACCAGGCCAAAATGGAGCAGCGATGGAGGCAGATTGAAAACACGGATTGAAAACAGCAAAGTTAAAATTACATGGCTAGGCTGTTAAAATGCTGAGAAAATAAAAAGTCCTTATCATCATCATCATCATCATCATCATATTTATTTATTTATTTATTTTATTACATTTATATACCGCCCCACAGCCGAAGCTCTCTGGGCGGTTTACAACTATTAAAAATGGCAAACATTAAAAGTATACAACATTTAAAAACCATCAAAAACATAAAAAACAGTATAAAAACAACATTGTATGTATTTATTTTTTTATTGCATTTTTATACCGCCCAATAGCCAAAGGTCTCTGGGCTGTTCACAAAAATTAAAACCATTCAAAGTATAAGCTGTTTTTATAAGGATACTGTTGTTTTTATGCTTTTTATGTTTTTAAACTTTGTATATTTGTTTTTAATGCTTACTGTTTTAAACTTTTGTAAACCGCCCAGAGAGCTTCAGCTATGAGGTGGCATATAAATGCAATAAATGAATGAATGAATAAAACAACAGCATAAAAACATGATATAAAATGGAACTGAATATGGGGAACTCTCCTTTCCCCGCCGCCTCAAAGAAGAGCAATCACCAGCCCTGATACAGGCATGAAGTATGTGTGTCTTTAAGCATGCACAGAGTGTATTTTCACGCCACCAAATAAGCAGAGCAAACACCAAATAGCGGTGTCATTGACCATGTGCAGAGTGCCTCTATGCCTTAGGCAGAAGCCAGAACCAGTCCTGGTGCGAATCTGTTTTCGTTTTTTAAGGGGCAAAGGAGAGTGTGTTTAAACATGTACAGAGTACTTTCCTTCCCCTGGGAGTAAGCAGAGTTCCCACACTGCTGGCATTAGGCGGTCCAACGTGCGTAACTGCAGGGGCTGACACACCCAAAATCACGAGGTTGGGGAAAAGGCTGCTTGTGCACCATTTCTCCACTCTTCTTCTGCGCAGGGCAGGGCAGCGAGAGCCTTGCCCCATCGACTCCGAGGAGGCTCCGGCCTCCACCCATTCCTCTCGCCAATGTTTCAATTTCCTATTGATTGGTGTTTCTGATGATCCCACGCAGCAAAAGCAGCAGCAGCAGCGTCCTTGCTGACAAGCCAGGGAAACCTGACCCACCGCCCTTGTCTAGGAAGAGGAAGCGGCAAAGAGAAGTAAAATTGTGCAGAGCAGACAATTCTTCGCCCCCTTCTCCCCATATTTGCAAATATTCTTGTAAAGCTCAGCTCGGTGACTTCTTAACGCTGTTGCTCCTTTTATAGGGCACAGTCTGTGTATCCAAATACCCGGGTCCTATGTGCCAGGCTGCTGTTAGGGTGGGTACACATTACGTGAGCATCGCCTTCTCCGTGCACCCTGCGTCTCAGAAATGGGGGTAACAGAAGTGCAGGGGAACATGTCCTGCAGATTTGTCCCATGTTGACCAAGAGCTTTTGGCATCAACTTCATGGGGCGGGAAAGCCCCCAAATACTTCTGAAGGATAACATCTGCCGTGTTCCCCCACCTTTTCCAAGCACTTGGAGGGTGTGACTAGGGCACACCAGTAACCGCTTTGAGCTTCTCCAGCATGCCGCATACGTGTGATTTAGCTAGTGACGATGGCGACAGCTTAGCGCTGTAGGGGATAATTCGAGGGAAACGGGTACGTGGGATGAAGCTATGAATCTTGGACCATCTACATTCAATGAGCGATTACCCCCACTTGCAAAATTGAGGCTCAGCCTTCTGCGTTCTCCTTTGAGTGGCGAGGGGGACTTACCCTTTGAGAACCCCCAGGTTAGAACATCCAATACCTTTGGCCGCAGGTGTGGTTGGACCACAGCTTCCATCACTCCTGAGCTTTGGCCAGGCTCATTGGGGTTAACGGGCGTCGGAAAACTGGTTTGGCCCTTGTGCCACAGCCCTTACAGACACCTATCCAAACAGCGAGCAAACGCCGAACTCGAAATATCTGCTTCCTGCAATTTATCAGAACTCCGCGGCCCTGGCATTGCCCAGGCAGGCGATCAATACCAGTGCAGAGAAAACCCTTAATGAAATCTCAAGCTAAGAGCCTATTGATCGTTCAACTCTTTTCCTTTAAAAATGTATATGAATGGGAAAGGAGGAACTTTTGTGTGGGCGGCCGAGGAGTGGAAAATGAGATCAATGGGCAGAAGCAGCCGGTGCAGAAGGCAGACTGAAGCTGCGTTACTCAGCAGTGTCTTCCGGAAGAAGAAAAGATCAGCCTCTGGTCTCCACAATTCAAGAAGGATGCAGACAAGCTGGAGGGGGTTCAGAGGAGGGCAACCAGGATGATCAGGGGTCCGGAAAGAAAGCCCTATGAAGAGAGACTGAAAGAACTGGGCATGTTTAGCCTGGAGAAGAGAAGAGGGGAGACATGATAGCACTCTTCAAATACTTCAAAGGTTGTCACACAGAGGAGGGCCAGGATCTCTTCTTGATCCTCCCAGAGTGCAGGACACGGAATAACGGGCTCAAGTGACAGGAAGCCAGATTCCGGCTGGACATCAGGAAAAACTTCCTGACTGTTAGAGCAGTATGACAATGGAACCAGTGACCTAGGGAGGTTGTGGGCTCTCCCACCCTAGAGGCCTTCAAGAGGCAGCTGGACAACCCTCTGTCAGGTATACTTTAGGGTGGGTTCCTGCATTGAGCAGGGGGTTGGACTCCATGGCCTTAGAGGTCCCTTCCAACTCCACTATTCTATGATTCTAATGTTCGCCCATAGGGGCTGGCACCCTATTAGAGAAGAATTAACATTTTGTTCACCTGAGGCCTTTTCTACACCTACAGGGGAAAGAGGGACACAGGGGAGACGTCCCGGGATTTCTGGCTCCCAGGATTGTCGCCCCGTGTTCACATGGAAGTGAAGACGTTAGGGTTAGGGTTAAGAGTTGTCTTCGTAAAAGATGTGTCTAGTAAAAGTTCTCTGTAACGCAGACCCGGCTGAAGAGAGCAGCTGCAGTTTTGTTTCATTACAAATACCAGCGGCTGAGTCAAGGCGGAGTAATCAATGGCGAAGCATTTACGGTTACAGCCGAACGCATTACCAGACTGGGGTGGAAATAGCTTCGGTCAGCATTCAAGGGCTCCATTCTGTTTTTCAAACCACTCGGAGTTACCCACGAGGCACAACGAAGGCCATAGAAGCGCACGAGAAAGAGGAGGCCGGATTATGTAACCTCCATTTCCGCTTGCAACATTGGCAATTCATTCGGCATCCTCTCCGTCCACCCTGCTGGCTGGTCTTCTTGGTTTTTTTTTTGCAAACACACGGGGTTTTGATTTCTGCTGGCTCCCCTATCATCAATGCGATCTGTTAGGCACTGCACTAGGCTGACCTTACAGTGCAAAACAGCTGCCAGAGGTGTTTTTCCCCTTTAAAAAAGAAAGAAAAGAGAAGCTCATGATTTCAGCCTGCTTAGGAAGAGACTGCGGACTCTCCCAGGGCCAGCCCGTGCGGCTCCTATGCTGACACTTTGCTTCTGCAGCAATGCCAGAGCAGGCCTGGGCTACAGGCAAGAAAGGAAAGAGGTGAAAGAAATTGCTGAGATGCTTTCCTGCCTAAGGAGGAAAGGAAAGGGACCTCTCGTGCAAGCACTGAGTCATTACTGACTCTTGGAGGGACGCCAGCTTTCGCTGACGTTTTCTTGGCAGGCCTTATAGCGGGGTGGTTTGCCGTTGCCTTCCCTGGCCATTATTACCTTTTCCCCAGCTAACTGGGTACTCATTTTACCGACCTCGGGAGGATGGAAGGCTGAGTCGACCTGAGCCGGCTGCCTGAAATCAGCTTCTGCTGGGATCGAACTCAGGCCGTGGGGAGAGTTTCAGCTGCAGAAACTGCTGCATGCCCCTTATCTATGAATGAGGAAATCCCTGGTTCGAATCTCGCCTTCGCCACGAGCACGTCAGATGGCCCGACAAAAGCCATCCCTTCCCAGCCCTGCTATCTGCAATGTTGGGTATAATATTGGTGACCGACATGTATTTGTTGGCTGTAATCTGCCTTGGGAAGGTTTCTGCCCTGAAAGGTGGCCAAGACTTTAAAAAAACACAATGAAATAAACATTTGCAGGGCCACAAATGTCCTGTTCCTGGCTTTATGTATGCTGAAGGCCATTCCTGATCCCCCTTAAAATGGAAAGTACGTGAAATCCTTTTTGAACTAGCATGCAATTTTTATTATTATTATTACTATTTTTACTAATAACTCCCCCTGCTTCCCACAGTAACATCTTCAGTCGCAGGCATGCACAACTCATTTCATTAGGGTGCGCACCTTAAAGGCCCTGATTGGAGCAGAGATGTGGATAGCGCGGTTTCCAAGGCCTCCAGAGAAAGTGCGTAATTCTCCCATGCTAATGGCAGCTGGGGAATTAAACACTTTCTGTAGGCTCCGGAAAGCGCACTTTCCTCATCTCTGCTCCAATCAGGGCCTTTAAGGTGCGCACCCTAATGAAATGACCCTGGGAATTTAGGGTGTGCCTGGCCACACCTGGCACATCCCATGTGCACGCCTATGTCTTCAGTTGCTGTTGGGTTTAGGAGGGTTTGACAACCAAAACGTGATGAAGTGATAAGTGGGAGAGGAAGCTATTTGGATTTTCGCCCCCAAAATACATTATACTGCCCTTCCTCTGGTTGCTTTGCTCTGTACTTTTAAATAAAACACGAGCAGAGAAATGTAAGGCTGCAAATGCCCCTTGGAGACCGTTCTCCTAGAAGATTTCAGCCTGGGTTTTATAAAAAGCTTTCTACATTCCCCAATTCACTTCTTAAATCAATACATTTTATTTAATTTCTGGGTTCCTGACATGTTCTGAATGGTGAAGTACTTGTGATAAGAAGAAGAAGAAACATTTGCAATGCTATCTATGTCTGCTTGGAGGTCAATCCTGTTGAATGCAATGTGGGTTATTCACAAGTTAAGTGCAGCCCCACGTAGAGTGCATTGCAGTAATCCAGTCTTGAGGTTACTAATGCCTGTTCCACTGTGGCCACAATATCACCCTGAAGTTAAAGGCTCAGTTACAGCGGACAGTCAGAAAGTTGGCAACCTTAGGCTCAACGCTCTTTAGATGTGCTGTTGCTGTATAGGACAATTGACACACAGTCCTATACATGTTAGGCGGTAAAAAACACACACCTACAGCTCACGGCATGCACCAGCCGCCGCAGCGTGGAACTCATCACTGGAAGGTATAAAGTAGTGTAGGGTGGCCAACTGTCCTTTACAGGGGGCAGTCCTCCATTTGAAGGCGACCTGTATTTGAAGGAGTGTGTCTTGCCCGAACTGATATGGGGAGGGGATGCGGTTCTGTGCACATTTAATTGCTAATGAATTAGTGGGAGGAGTTTAATCTGCCTTGAAAAATTTTTCCCGCTGACGTGAAGTGCCCGTTCCCATCTGGAAAGGCCTGCGTGGTCTAGAGTGGGGACAGAAATGCATTCTGTGCATGTTCAGAGATGTACTTTCACACATTCCAGCTCTGAGGTGCTAGATTCCTCACCCTATAGGAACCACAAACAACGTCGATATCTGAAGGTCATTTCAGACCTTCAGACGTTGATTTCAGAAGGCTTTCAGTGACATCATCCCAGAGTGCATGACATGGAATAACGGGCTGAAGTTACAGGAAGTCAGATTCCAGCTGGACATCAGGAAAAACATCCTGACTGTTAGAGCGGTATGACAATGGAACCAGTGACCTAGGAAGGTTGTGGGCTCTCCCACACTAGAGGCCTTCAAGAGGCAGCTGGGCAACCCTCTGTCAGGGATGCTTTAGGGCGGATTCCTGCATTGAGCAGGGGGTTGGACTCGATGGCCTTGTAGGCCCCTTCCAACTCTACTCTTCTATGATTCTATGACAACGGAGCCATACGATGGCTTTCCCTCTAGACCGTTTGCTTGCTGCTCCAAAGCCAGACGCATGGATAAAGCAGCACGACATGAAGACCAGAGCCATCAGGAAGCGGTTTCCATAACAACGGCATTTAGCTGTAAGGGCTAGGAACTCACAGTTATTTCATATATGCCGTGCGCCTTTGTTTTGCTTTCCAAGGCTGTAAGATTCGGAAGCGCAAAACCTATCCCTACTCTGCACAGTAAGTCTGCAGCCAGCATTTCAAAATGTCCTGGGTCACACAGTGCAAATTTCTTCAAGGGCGAGGGCATTTTTGGACGTCCATTCCGCACAATGATACTGCAACCGGGCTGTACATTCTCAGAGCCAAATCAATTCATTTTCGGGAACAGGGGAGGAGAGGAATTATTATTATTATTATTATTATTATTATTATTATTATTATTATTGTCGTCGTCATCATCATCATCATCATCATCATCATTTATATACCACCATCCCATAGCTGAAGCTTTCTGGGCGGTTTACAAAGATTAAAAACACTGAGTTAAAAATATAACAATATGTGCTTGTCTCTTTAGGCTTGTAGGTGCAGATTATGGGGTTTTCTGGCTAGGAGACGTCTAAGAGGAACACCAGGAGCAGCCTAGGGAAATATTTCCAAGAGTCTTTCTCAGATGAAAAAGGCAGAGCTCTGCTCTAAGAATATAAGAAGAGCCATGTTGGGTCAGAACTAGGACTCCAAATAGGTCCTGGGGCTAAGTGTTGGCTTGCCACCCACCGCTGGAGGCTTTTGTGTGGATTGGTTATAGAGCATCCGAACAGAAAGGAGAGAAGGAAATGGAATCCTGTCCCGTAAGATGGCTCAGGAAAGCTACAAGAGATTTTCTCTCCTGGGCAACTCTTAAAAGGCTGGGCTCATTACTCTTAACTCCTTGCCTCTTTCCAGAAATTACACCTGCATGGTCATGAAGACTATGGAATTAAGTGATGGAACTCGCTGTTGTAGATCACAAGCTGAATATGAGCCAACAGTGAGATGTGGCTGCAAGAAAAGCAAATGCTGTTTTGTGTTGCATTAATAGAAGTATAGCTTCCAAATCGCGGGAGGTCCTGGTTCCTCTCTATTCGGCCCTGGTTAGGCCTCATCTTGAGTACTGCGTCCAGTTCTGAGCACCACAATTCAAGAAGGATGCAGACAAGCTGGAGCGGGTTCAGAGGAGGGCAACGAGGATGATCAGGGGTCTGGAAACAAAGCCCTATGAGGAGAGGTGGAAAGAATTGGGCATGTTGAGCCTGGAGAAGAGAAGATTGAGGGGAGACATGATAGCACTCTTCAAGGACTTGAAAGATTGTCACACAGAGGAGGGCCAGGATCTCTTCTCGATCCTCCCAGAGTGCAGGACGCGGAATAATGGGCTCAAGTGACAGGAAGCCAGATTCTCTTGACCGCTGCCCTGTGGCCTTTTGCCCGACGGATCACACCTCCGCTGCTCTTTGCCTTTCTTCTGGTTCTTGTGGGCTGTGTGGGTTCTCAGCACCTTGCCAGACCAGCTCCTTTTCCTGCAGCGGCACTTAGGCCTCCCCTGTCTGTCACGCCGCCATCGGTCTGCGGCCTGCGCACGGTTTCTCTCGAGTGACGGGGTGTGTGTGTTTATGGGAACTGAAGAGCTCCAGTTTCCACATTATGTGGTTCTTTTACTCTTAACCAACTTAATGAGAACAGATTTTTTGGGGTGGTGGTGGTGGAAGGCGAGTAAATATTTCACTGTTTCCTCTCGGAGCTGAGAAAGCCCATAAGGCCTGTCTCCTGGGAAACCCAGTAACACGGCAAGGCCCGGAAACGCTGCTCCATGCGGCAGCTTTTGGCTTCTGCCTGCCGTCCGATGTCAATCCCGACCGGGAAGAAATAACTTTTAGGCAGGGAACTGCCAACTGCTACCTTCCAAGACAGTAGCGCTAAGCTGTTGCGGTACGCCCCGAATCCTTGGCCAAGTGCCGTCTGTGGTAAAGGAATTGTTCCAGACACGTTTTTCTCCTTCGCCTCATAGTTCACAGAGAAGCCAGTCGGAGGCAGCTATAATGTGAAGCCGCTGAGCAGAAAATGACATTTATGTCTGCATACAACTCTCTCTCTGTCTCTCCAGCACTCGCAACAAAATTTTGCAGCGTGGAGGACTCCTGTTCAATTTTATTCCAATTCTCTCCGGCGTTCTGCGGTCGCGCAGTCTTCACTGAGGGGCTGTTGTTGGGGGTTTTGGGGGTATGTCTGCAATCCTTGAGGTCTCCTTGAGCTGATATCTCCTCTCTTGTGTAGAGGGGATTCAGTTTTGGCTACGTAAGCAGCGGCACGCAACTCTGAACGTCGCAAATAAGAGGGCCTGAGATATACGATGGAATTCAAAGGAATTTCAAACGTTGCAAACCACAGTGAAAGAGCAAGTCATGATGGAGACGTTGGGTGGATTCCACAGTAATCCCTTTTCTCTGGAGATGCCATCTGTTGTGCATGGACTTTTACGTAGGCAGTCCAATGGATGGAAATGAATACGGGGAAAAGTGGGTAGAGAGAAATGGGTGTCTGAGGTGGGGAAAGGGCTGGTCTGCCCATTTTGGCTCGGGGTCTTCACACCACTGGCTCCTGCCCGGCCCATGGCCACTACGTAGCCCCTCACAGGCCTTAGCTAGACCAGCCTTTATCCCGGGGTGAACCAGATGACGCACAGGGGATCCCGGGATCAGGGAGGGATCATCCCTCCCTGGCCCTGGGATTCAGCCCTACACTTTGGGACCGCGGAAGGTGTGGCCTGTTGCCACGGCTTGAGCCGATTACTCACGCGGAGCCAGGAGCGCTGTGTCCATCGGGAAGGAGCGGGGATTTTTTTAAAAAACAAACAAACACACAACCTACCTTCAGTCGCTCGAGTGCTCGTGCGCACCTGGCTCTTTAATTTTTTTTAAAAAAATGGCGGACCCGACGCCTCTCTTCTTGAGGTCTCCCCTCCTCTCCTCCGGACTTTACAGTAGGCCTCAGATTGAGGGAAGGTGGCCTTCCACAGAATAAAGGTTTTCCCCTCCTTCCCGCTGAGAGGGATTGCTTATTCCCCACACAGGCCAAGAAGAAGAAAAAAACAGCCCTTGATCTCTTTCACTAAACCAGTTCGCACAATGGCTCCAGCCCACAGCGCAGTTGCAATGCGGCCATTTTGAAGATTCCAGCCACGTCATGGTGGTCGGTGTCGCTTATCGTGCCGTGCCAATTCAGCGAGGGTGGCATATGCGAGGGTTAAACAGCCCTCACCTAACCCATGGGCTGATTTAGGGTTAAGTGAGGGCTGTTTAACCCTCGCATAAACCATCCTCGCTGGGTTCACATGACATCGGAAAAGAGCCCATGGGTTGTGGGTGGTTTGTTAACCACGCCAACAGCCCGCCATAGCCGAGTTCCAGAGATACGGTAAGGCACGGCGGCCACCCATCGCTTCCTTTCTGCAGGAATCACGCATCTGGTTGTTCATTCATCCAAAGCAGCTTGCAGAGACGTTCCCCTCCTGCCAGACCCTCTCTGCTCCTAGCACCAGAGACAGTTGTGTGCGTCGAGGCTAAAATAACCTCGTGGCTGGCGGTGCGAAATGTCCCCCAGCCACACAGCCAGTTTGGAGTTTTAAATGGGTTCCCACAGCCGCAAATGGATGCCTCTGTCAGGCCCGGGGAACTGAAGCGATCGATGGCGGAGTTCAAATATAGCTGAATGAAACCAGCGTAGCACTTAAGAGAGACGAGGGAAAAGTCACTTCCGCAGCTACAGCCTGGGAGGGAAGGCAGAAGCACTGGGTTGCGCTTGGGAAACCGAGGAAAGAAACGCAGAAAGGTCGGCTGAGGGTGTTGGGCAAGAAATAGGGATGGTGTGATCGAAGCGTTGGAAGAGCTGCATTGCCCCACTTTTCAAGGGGGAGAGGGGGGCGGGGTTGAAGATGCCTTTGCATCCCTTAGAGCAGGGGGTCGCTGGATCTGGTGGCCAACACTACATCTTGTGGTAGCGAGTTCCATAGTTTAACTCTGCGCTATGTGAAGAAGTCCTTCTTTTGATCTGTCCTGAATCTCCCACCAATCAGCTTCATGGGAAATGACCCTGGGGTCTTGTTTTATGAGAGGTAGAAAAAATGTCTCCCTCTCCACATTCTCCACACTGTGCATCGTTTTGTACAACTCTATCATGTCTCCTTTTAGCTTCCTTTTTTCCAAGCTAAACAATCTCAGCTGTTGTCACCTTCCCTCATAGGGGAGATGCTCCAGCCCCTTCATCATTTGAGTTGCCCTTTTCTGCCCTTTTTCCAGCTCTATAATACCCTTTTTTAGAGGTGGTGACCAGAACTGTGTACAGTATTCTAAGCGTGGTCACAACATAGATGTGTATAAGAATAGTATGATATCGGCAGTTCTCAAGTCCTTTCCTAATTATGCCTAACACGTAGTTGGGTGCATATACGTTTCCGAGACCAATTCAAGGTGCTGGTTTTAACCTGTAAAGCCCCACATGGCTTGGGATCGCAATACCTGATGGAACGCCTCTCCTTACATGAACCTACCCGTACACTGCACTCAACATCTAAGGTCCTCCTCTGAGTGCCTACTCCGAGGGAAGCTTGGAGGATGGCAACAAGGGAGAGGGCCTTTTCAGTGGTGGCCCCCCGACTGTGCAATGATCTCCCCGATGAGGCTCGCATGGTGCCAACATTGTTACCTTTCAGGCGCCAGGTCAAGATGATCAGGGGTCTGGAAACAAAGCCCTATGAAGAGAGACTGAAAGAACTGGGCATGTTTAGCCTGGAGAAGAGAAGATTGAGGGGAGACATGACGGCACTCTTCAAATACTTGAAAGGTTGTCACACAGAGGAGGGCCAGGATCTCTTCTCGATCCTCCCAGAGTGCAGGACACGGAATAAGGGGCTCAAGTTAAAGGAAGCCAGATTCCAGCTGGACATCAGGAAAAACTTCCTGACTGTTAGAGCAGTACAACAATGGAATCAGTTACCTAGGGAGGTTGTGGGCTCTCCCACACTAGAGGCCTTCAAGAGGCAGCTGGACAACCATCTGTCAGGGATGCTTTAAGGTGGATTCCTGCATTGAGCAGGGGGTTGGACTCGATGGCCTTGTAGGTCCTTCCAACTCTGCTATTCTATGATTCTATGATTCCCAGGCATTTAACGGCATTGAACAACGCTAAGTTTGTTTTTTAATAGACCCCAGAATTGTTGTTTTAAATGGATGCTGCTGTTTTTATACTGTTGTTTTTATGTATCTGGTGGTTTTAAAATTTTGTATACTTTTAATGTTTACTGTTTTAGCTTTTGCGAACCGCCCAGAGAGCTTCGGCTGTGGGGCGGTATATAAATGTAATAAATAAATAAATATGACCGTAGTGTGTACACAGTGACATTAGCCCTGCATTTCAGTGGTAGATTTGGCCACGGTAGCTTCATATATACTTCCCTAGACTACGGAGGCTCCAAATTCCAGAAACAATGCTGACTGGAGGAGTCCCATGACCCTGAAAAGTGTCTCATCACGAGAGGTGGTATCGATCCAATTTTCTTCCCGTGGCTGTGGCAGAGAGGTTTCGCTACTGACCGCGTTGTACTGGCCTGTCGAAAAGGATGGCTAAAATTAGCTTCCCAGCTTATCCTCTCTGAATAGCTGTGACTTCAGCTGGGCACTTCTGATCTCAGAACGCCTCTTCCTGCCCTGAGAGAAGCAACTGATTCCCCTCGCTATTTTTAGGACCACGTTTCTCTTTCGCACGCTCAGAACTGTCCATTGAAGCAACGTTCTGTCGAACGCTGATTGGGCAATTCTAACTTCTCCAGATAGTTTGTGGACTCCGCATGTTGTGTTTTCCCAGTCAAAGTGAAACTGGGCGTTCACCCTGAGGAATAATCCAATGTGGTATGAAATGGGGTGTGGAAAATGATCTCTCTGTCCTGCCCAATTAGGACAATTTTGCTTAGTTTGGTTCTCGAGTTGCTTACACACTAGCACCTTTTTCTGCAATTGCTGTCCTTTTTCACTCAGGCCTTAGCTAGACCTAATGTCTTCCCATGGCTGCTCCTGGGGTTGTCCCTGCCTGCTCCCAGGACCCCTGTGTGTCATTTACATCAACAGGGATGACCCCGGGATAAACCTTAGGTCTAGCTAAGGCCTAAGTTTTGATGGGTTCCTGCAAATTGTTGTGGTTCAATTTTTTTCTATGTAGTCCCACGTTTTTGCAGACCTGATTTGTGGCAATTTGGGGGGCAATAAGACGCAATTGTAACATCAACCTGCCTAGCTTAAACATGGGAAGTGCTTTTGAGACTTATCTGGACTCTTTCACCTTTAATTAAAAGTTTTCTGTTTGAAACTCTGTCTGTTTATTGCTTCCTGTTGATCATGGTTAGAGGATTACTGATCCTTGTTTAATTGCCCCCAATGTCAGTTTCTGTTTTGCTGGATGGAGGACTTTACTGGTATCCACTCATTGTTACTTTCCCGTTAAATAGTGAAATAGCACCATTTTGCTATAAAAAAGGACAAAAATAATGTGTGGAAACCCGTAATTAAAGCCTTTCCTCCACTTAGCAGGAATATAAAATGACATTGGGGCAACTGAGACAGCCAGGCTTTTCATGTGTAATCTTCCAGCTGCAATCAACAGGGAACCATAAAACGAGCAGGACCTCCGAACAGGAATCTTTTAACTAACATCGGAAAGAACTTGTGAGCAGATGTTACAGTAGGATCTTGGCCACGGAGAAGAGCATTGTTGGATAACCTAGTGCTATATTTACCTCTGTTTTCATCCTGCTTCCAGATGACTGTGGGAATTTTTTTTTTTAGCAGCATCTCGAAGGACTGCAGCGGGGAAGCATCCTTCAACGTTTCTCATCCGCTACTTGAGACTCGTTTTACAAAATAACAAAGCACTTGACTTAAATTGCTAGCGAAGTCCCCCAGAGCTGGGAGGATCTATTGTGATAACAGACCAACTCATGGCATGCAGACAAGCCTGGCATCGCAGCCTGGCATTCAGACCCTGGCGTCTTGGGAAAGACTTTTGCTTGAAACCCTGAAGAGCTGCTGACGAGGGAGGCAGTGTAGCTCAGTGGTCAAGCACGCGCTTTGCATGCAGAAGGTTCCAGGCTGAATCCTCCGCAAGAAGGACTAGAAAAATACCCACGCCCCTGAAACCTATCCTATATGGACCGAGAGTTTGACCAGGTATAAGGCGGCTTTCTATGTTCTTATGACTGGAGAGGAAAGCAGATGCTGCTAATGAAGCAAGGGCACTTGTGGAAAAGTTATGCAAAAAAGAGGAAGCGTCATGATGGGTTGCTTCAGGGCAGAGGAAGACAGATCCCGGCGAGTAAACAACCACATTCATCTCCATCGTTTTTAGTTCCCGTTCCTGCGGAAGTCTGCTGATGCCAACACCGTCTCCGGGACGGTTGTGCGTCAGGGCAGCGGCAAAGACACGCAAATCCTTCTCAGGAGCAGACTCTTCTAAACTGCGTCAACGCTGGGTTTGCGCCTCCCAGGCACATGGGAGAAGACAAACATAAAATCTCCCTGTCTTTGTCTTGTGGTCATAGAATTGTAGAAGCACAGAACTGTGGCGTCGGAAGGGACCACAAGGATCATATAGTCCAACCCTCTGCAATGTGCAGGAAAACCAGTGAAATCATCCATGAGAATTGGCTGTCCAACTTCTTGAAAATCCTCCAGAGGTGGAGAACCCACAAAGGCAGCTGGACAGCCATCTGCCAGGGATGCTTTAGGGTGGATTCCTGCATCGAGCAGGGGGTTGGACTCGATGGCCTTGTAGGCCCCTTCCAACTCTGCTATTCTATGATTCTGTGATAAAGAACTACGGCAGCAGGTCACAATTATTCCGTTAGTCACATCAGTCACCGGCATCACATCCAAAAACTATACAGGAAACCTTCAGAAACTGGGCCCACCAAAATACATCCCGAAAGCAGCTGTTAGGAACATTTCCTAACATGTTCAGCTGTTAGGAAATTCCTGTATCAGCGTCACTCGGCAAAGCCCATCATGCCCATCTAGAAAAACTGCCACTGATGATGATGATGATAGCATGTAGCACAGCTTTGGGCTCTCAGCTGTCCACCCACCACTTGCCAAACACTAGACCAGCGCTGGTGGCCACTTCTTAGTGCCGCCTTGACCTTCTGCTCCTGTTCACTCAGACCACGGCGTTGGCGCTGAGGAGGACCTGTTCAACATTATTTCCGCTGCTCGAGGCTCATGGAATTGTAAGCCGGTGATTAAGTCAACATTCCCTGTGGAGGAGCTCTCTAAACAAAATAGAAAATAGTTTTGGGAACTACTAGCTTGAGGATTGCTTATCTGAAGAAATCGTACAAGATGAAACAAGACTAATTTACCGGATTCCTGCCGTAACAAGAATGCTACCAGGAGGAGGGCCTTCTCCGCTGTGGCACCCCAGCTGTGGAATGAGCTCCCTAAGGAGGTTCGCTTGGCACCTACATTATATGCTTTTAGACGCCAGGTGAAGACCTTTTTATTCTCCCAGCATTTTAAGAGTCTATAAATAAATTTTAACTCGGTGTTTTAAATTTGTAATTTTGCATTGCTGCTGTTTTGATCTGGTTGAGCTTTTATATTGTATTTTATAGTATGGTTTTATACTGTTGTTTTATATTTTGAATGTTTTTAATTTTTGTGAACCGCCCGGAGAGCTCCGGCTATTGGGCGGTATAGAAATGTAATAAATAAATAAATAAATAAATGAATACTTCTTTTGTATGTCAAAAACATATGAACACAACAAGGAGTTTATTCCATTTAATGTATAGGAATTCTGTAATGTGTAAATGCAATTTGATATGTTTATGATATATAATTTCGAGTGTTGATATAACTGGCTACTTTGCTTTAAATACTTTCTGCTTTAAATACTTTTGAAACTTGAATTTGTATTGGGTATAAGAATTTATAAGCGTAGGAGCGTAGACAGACATCTCATGTTTTTTAGTTAAGTGTTTAACTGAATTCAGTGTATGCAGTTGGGTTCTCTTTGGGCTGTTCTTATTGGAGGAACAGCAGCAGACATCTTTGCTTGTCGTCGCTCCACCCGTCGTGCATCAGGATGGTGAGGAAGAAGATGAGGAACGAGATCCCCCGGGGACCACGGTGGGCTCACTGAGGGAGGGGAGCCATTGGTGGTGTCTTAACCAAGTGCCCAACAAAACGTGGAGCCGTCTATGCTTTGAGACCTCCAACCCTGACACCCAAGTGCCCGCAGCGTACACAAGAATCCGATTAATCTTCCAGGCGTTTATTTCTAATGGAAAGTGTTTTGAGGGGGGGGGGTTTCTTACAAGCAGCTGAAGCAACTTAATCATCAAAAGGAGAGCAAAAAAGAAGCGTGTTTTCCAATCAGCACGGCCCACCGTTGATTGCAAAATTAAACCCTAACTATTCAAACTAACAGTTCTCCGGATTTTCAAAGGCAAAAAACTTCCGAAGGACATAATCCGTCCCGCCGTCTCCTCCCTCCGCCCCCAAAAGGAACGTCTGGCTTAAACAACAGGGTCGCACAATCTCTTAATTGAATAAGAAACAGGAAGGGAATTCCGCCACAGAAATTTCCTGCCGGCCATGCAAAAGGAAGAATATTTACTACCGTGCTTTCAAAGCAGATAAGCCTTTTTTCCTCGAAGGTTTGGTTTTTCCACGCTTCCTAAAGCCTTAAGCAAAACAAATTCTTCTTTAAGTTAAATGTCTTTGTGTTACAGAATTTCGATTCCCTCGCTTTTCCCCAGCATGATCAATGGCTGTTATCACCTTGGATTGAGCATGAAGCCGGCTAAATAGATTTGTAGCAACTGTTCGGGGCTTCCCGGCATGCGCACATGGCAAGGATATATAAAAGACGCCAATATAGATAGAATCAGCAAACAGCCTGTGATTGGGGCTGCAGGTATTTCTAGGGGGACCTTTTTAAAAGAATCATATCTGAAGCATCTACAGAACCATTGGTGGATACCAGATCCTGATCTTAGAAGGTACTCCTATACTTAGAAATTTAAATAATGCAGCTTTTCCTGTTAGAGAACCGTTGAATTTCTGGGTCAAAAGGCACAGGAGTAACTGTCAGGGAGGAAGCTGGCAAGGTTGTTGAAGAAACTTAAGATGCACAGGCTGCATTTCAGACTTCCTGTGCCCTGATTTTCCAAGCGGAGGCCTGAGGACCGGGAATCAGCTGTGCTCTTATTCCCCCAAAACTTGCTTGGCTGAATAGGCCACTTCCTGGTTTGTCAGAATCGCGCTTTTCTATGACGTCAGAATCAGTACAGGATGGTTCGTGTAATTGTCACAAACCAGGTTGCAAAACTCTGGTTTGGAGGGCTTACTGGAATTGGTTTGGAGGTCACTGGAAACTGTGGTTTGGGAAAACAGGGAGGGTTAATATTGAGCTGGACCCAGAGAGAGAGCAGGGAAGAGGAGTGTGTGTGTCTGTGTGTGTGTACACACTCCCATCCTTCCAAATCATGGTTTGGAGGATCAGGGGATGTGATGTCTCAATGCTGCCTTAGGCTAGATGCTCACTTACACAGCAAAAATCCCCGTGTGTGAAAGAACCGTCAGTTCGAAGATAGATTGAAATGTGGAGCATTCACGGGCCTGGTTTGGACATTCAATAGCCATTATCTTTGGGATGGATCCCAACTGGACCAATTTGCAAAGCGAACCCTAACATGTCTCCTAGACTACCTGTGGCAGCCTGGTCCAACTGGGCACACCCCAGATGGGTTGGACAACAACTTCCGTCATCGTTGGCCTGTGCGGCCATGGGAGTTGCAGTCTGACACATCTGGAAGGGACCAGGTTGGGAAAGGTGAGCCCGTGGACGCAATCTCAGCTGCTCAGAAGTCGGTTTCCACAGGGAGCGTTTGCAGCTGGTTCTGTGCACAGCTGGATTTGATTTCATTTGCGGCTTCTGGGTGAATTTAGCGGGTCCCCAAGGCAAAGCCTCTGTGAGTTAGTGCATGCCTGAAATTGGCTGGGATTCCTGACCTTCTGAAACGGTTTTTGTCCCTCCCTAGATATTTCTTTGCCTCCCTTGAGCCTGACTCCTACGAACAATATTCTTCTTGAGGGGTAGGGAAGAAAAAACAAGCAGAGAAACACCAGCGCTGGGATAAGCCCCACCCCACCCCCTGGAACGACAGTGGGGCAGAGTCCCACGAGGGATGTAGGGGAGGGGGGGATGTCTGCGGAGCTTCGTCTGCCGCCTTCATTGCCACATGTCCTTGTTGTCCCCGTTCTCGTGGAACTTGTGCAAGTGATCGGCATACCTGAAAGAGATTAAAAGATTGCATTGGCGCACATAATGCGACGCGCTTGGTCGTCCAGATTCGGAGCGCTTCGGAGCGCTTCGGAGGGAGAGAACAGACAAGCCTCCGCCCTGAGGGCCTTACACTTTCAATAAAGTTGCACAGACGTTGGAGTCATGGAAGGGCATAGAGGAAAAGGAAGGGAGAGGCCAGGATAAAGGGCCGAAAGTTGAGGAAAAAGAGGGGAAAAGCACCACGAAAAGGCTATGAGAAAAAGAGGCTACTTTGATTGATTGATGGATCGATGGATTGCATTTCTATACTGCCCAATAGCCGGAGCTCTCTGGGCGGTTCACAAAAATAAATTACAACGCTCAACGTTCCGGATCCGGAGATCCTTCGTCAGGACCTGTACAACGAAAGAAATTACTTTTTGAAGGAATTATAAATGTAAAACCTTCTAGGAATTTTTTACAAAACCACAGTGGTGTTCATTCGGTCTCCATCAGCAGTCAAACAGTTTGACTGTACTTTATTTCGTTGCACGGCTCCTGACGAAGGAGCTCCGGATCCGAAACGTTGAGCGTTTGTACAGGTTTGGTTGAAAGGTGTTTTGGACATTTTTAAATTTTTATATTTCGGATAAAAATAAAGACATTTCTTTTGACATTTCTTAGCCCCAGAGCTTAGTAGCCTCTTTTTCTCATAAAGGGCCGAAAGGCCTGAAGGACCTACACTCATGTCGTGGTTGTGGGCTTCCCAGAGGCATCAGGTGAGTCACTCTGGGAAATGCATGCTGGAGTAGTGTGATCTAGCATGGCTCTTTTCATCTCGTGTCCTTACGGCCACCTTTTCCTCATGTTAGTGTCCTGCGCCTTAACTTCTTCAGACGTCTTACGTTGGGTCTCCTCAGTGGTTGAAAGTCATGGAGTGGGAGGTACCCAGAGTTTTGTGCAGGCTTCAGAGGAGACACTGCTCCCCTTTTCCATGATCTTACTGAGTGACAGTGGTACTCCTACGAGCATCCGTCGTTTAAGATCTCAGCCTCAGTTGAAGCCTGCGCCGGACACAGGTAAGCCACCTTCCCCCTTACCTGTGGCTCCATCGCCATTGCTGTATAGACTGCGGTGGCACCGCCACCAGGTGAGCCCCCTCCACTTACTTGCGTTCGGAGCTCCAGATGGAGGCGAACCTCTTCACCTCGATCCGCAGCTCCCCTGACCCAATTCGGATCCGCATTTGGCGGAGGCGGATTGGGTTGCTCCGCTCCGGATTCGCGATCCAAATCGGAGCGGAGCACAGCCCTATTTTAAATTATACAATGTAGACTCAAGGCTGATTGTGAAGTCTCCTTTTGATACCTACTTCTTAGCGCAGTAGGCGGCACAATCTCTCTCCATGCTCTCGCTCCAAGCGGTCTTGTAGAGAACCTGAAAAAGTAAAGACACTCCATTAATTGTTCCGTTTTGAACGGAAGCCCGTCTCCCGCATTTGACAGCTTTCGGCACTGTCTCATGATTCCTAAAATTTCTGTTGGGTAAAATGTTGGCAATAATTTCTAGTTGGGTTCAAAATTAAGTCCCATTGCTTTTAAATTATTTACCTGCTTCCTGGAAGTTAATGTACGGTCAGCATAAAAGGATTTCCCTCGCACTTTTGACAGCCAAAAGGCTGGCAGGATAAATGCTCACCTCCTATAATGCAATGCATTGAGGACCTAACAACACTGTCAACGTTCAAAAGGCTGGTATATAGGCACCAAATATGGATATCTGGTCTGCTTTTATAATTCACTTTTTCTATTATGCTATAGCCAATTGAAATGGATACTTTTAACATATGTAGCTATACTCTATGTATATTTGTTTATCTTATATTGTCTCCTGTTTTATAATGTTTTGTGTCGTAGAAATTTACAATACAACGATAATAACAGCAATAATAATAAGGATAATAGAATTAAGTCCCATTGGAATCAATGGGGGTTAAGTTAGTCAAGACTAACTTAGGCTCCATTCATTTCCATGGATCTACTTGAAGCCTAATTAGGGTCCCAACCCCATGGTAATGATAACAGTGATAACGCCAGTAAAAACAGCAATAAATTGTAATTACAATAATAGGATTAAGTCCCTTTGGAATCAATGGGGGTTAAGTTATTCCAGACTAACTTAGGTTCCATTCATTTCAATGGATCTACTTGAAGTCTGATTGTCAGGATCCAACCCTATGGTGGTGATAAAAGTAACAGGGATAACGCCAGTAAAATAATAATAATAATAATAATAATAATAATAATAATAATAATAATAATAAGCACTGATATTAAGGAGATGTGCCTAGGTTTGCCCTGAAAACTGCCTTGAGAATACTGGTGCATGTCCTGCAGTGTTTGGGATCTCCTATCCCTGGGGTAGTATCCTGGTAGCAACTACAACAACAGGGACTAGAACCTTTTCATTGGCCAAGACAGTCCCGGAAAGAGCCACAGACTCACCAAGAAAACAAGGCAGTGCAGGAACAGAGTGTAGAAGAAGGCGATGGTCCGGGCCGTCTTGTTGGAGAGGATGAGCCTTCCCTGTCGGGGCAGCCAGAAGAAGTCAAAGTTATTCAGAACTCCGGAGTCTTTTTTTTAAAAAAAAAATTGCACCAAGAACACAGCGTATACGACCCTGCATGAATCAGGCACAACCTCTTTCGTTTTGTATAATTCATTCGGGTTTTACTAGTTGTGGGAAAGGGAAAACGAATCCCTGCTGGAAGGAAGCTTATATGCTATTCCCGTGTGGGAGGTTTGCAGGCCCTGCTTTCAGGAGAGTCCATCACAAATGTTTGCCTTGTAATTGGAGTCCGTTCGTTGTGGTTCTGCCTTCCAGAGCAACGGAGAACGAACGTGCTCCAGCCCTTGAAATATCTGAAAAGGTTGCCTCTTCGTCGCCCTTTCCCCAGGCTGAACCCAGCCAACCCCTGGAACCTCTCGTTGTAGGGCACAGCGCCCAAACCTCTCACCGCCTTTATGGCTCTGCTTGATACCTTCCTTACACTGTGGTTGAACCGCTCCTCAGGTATATCCCAATAGGTCCTTGCCCGTCAAATCCTCTCCTCCAGGTCTCCTCTGAATTGACCAAAGACCTCTTGGACACTTGTTCTGATCCAGCAGGGCTGTTCTCAATGGTTGCAAGGAATTCCTAGGCTCCTGGTGTAGGAAGGGGGCCTTGGAGGCCATCTAGGCCCACCTCGCTTGATGCAGGGAATCCAGGGCTTCCCCAACAGATGGTTGTCATCTCCAGCCACTGGCTGAAGGCCTCCAAACCAGGGAGAACCTTGCTGCCCCTCTAGGCCACCGGTTCCGTTCTTGAACTGCTCTTACCATCCATGTTCATCCCATCTCTTCCCTCCTATAATGGAAGCCCGTGAGATCACCTCCTGCCTTCTGGGGCAGCAGAGGACAAGTGTTTGCTCACTTCCAGGTGATGGAGCTGCAGGCCTTGTGGAGAGGGCACTCACTTCTCCACCCTCTGCTAACCTTCTCTGCTCCCAGCTCAACACCTCTGTCTCCTTCAACCTTTCCTCCTAGGGCTTGCCCCTTTGACCGCTGATCCCAATCGCGTCTCAGTGGACTCACTCACCATGCTAAGGGTGGCCTTGTCCCAGGGGCTGAGGCTCTGGTACTTCCTCTGGCGCTCCTGAAAATAAAAGGTCAAGATGAATGCAATGGCGGTGCTGGAGAGCTCCCCAACTCCTGCCCCCTGGAGGCCACAGGGGACTTTGGGAGGAGGTGGGGAGAGGAATCCCCTCGTTATCTCCAACGCGCGATTGGAGATTACACGGGGAGTCCCCTGGGGGAGTGGAGGCTGTGCAGTCATCTAGAGCTTGCAGTAGCTCCTGAAAGTGCTGGACGAGTGAGCTTTGATCCCAGGAAGGCAAAGGAAGAGCAAATCCAGGCGGAGCAGCTTCGCCTGCCCTGCCTCCTCTCCCCAATGTGAGGCGCGGCATTGCTGTGCACGGCCCCTTCTCTGCGGGAAGAAGGCCCTGCGTAACTTACGAAGCCAGGTCCCAGTAGACACACCGGGAGGCTTATGCTTTCCACGCGATGTAGCGGAGCAAAGGCTCACCGGCTCACACTTTTTTATTCACAGGGATGCTGACATCACCTGCCACCGCCCCCCACACACCTCGATTTCCGTGTTCCCTCCGAGCTTAGCTGCAACGAATTTTCGCAACAACGTTATATTGTTTCCTGTTGCAACGCAAAGGGTTTGGGGATGGCTTAGTCCTGAAGGGGCAACGGAGGAGACCCAACAGCGCCACAAAAAGACCTCCTCCTGGTGTGGATGAAGCCTGCTGGAACGGCTCTGTTGATATGGATCAACGCAGCAGCCAGAAACGTGAGACTCTCCTTGGGAGCGTGGATAGGGAGATGGCCACCATGAGCGCCCCCACGTCAACATTTCCCCCCCAAACCCACGGCCCGCTAGGGAACAAATGAGGTTGGTGATGTGTGGCAGAGGAGGCTGGCGGCTCCAATCTCAGCGGGGCGATGAATCCGCTCCACGTTTCAGTCCGAACTTTAACGGAGCTATCCAAGGTGTGGTTTTTTTAGAGTTCTGACTGGTTCAGGCTGAAACCCGGAGTGGATTGACTCATCCACTGATATCCGAGCCACCAGCCTCCACTGGGGGGGTGGCCCCGCCCCTTTGAATGCATTTGTGGCCCGTGGAGTGCTGGGTGCAAAAGGCCCGATTTCAGCTGAATTCTGAGTTTGCTACTGTCCAAAGTACCGCATGGCCTAAAGAGTAGTTAGAAACAGGTGCCACGTAATGAAAAAATTCCCCAAATAACGGTTGTTAAAGGAAGTTCAGATTTGCTAAAAGCTTTGCTCTCCGATCACAGGCTGGTGGGGCGCCGTGGGCTGAATTTGGGGATAACTGATGGGCGTTCCCTTCTGTGATGAAACGGTAGCGTTCGAAAGTGCCCGCCCCACCGCGAAGGCCTGCAGCCTCTGTACCTTCCGGCTGAAAGAAGTGAAGGGGTCGAGGCGCTCTTCATACTGAGAGGAGTAGCGCATCTCCGTATCATCGCTGCCGCCGCCCTAGAAGAAGGGAGCCAAACGAGGGAAGTCAAGCCAAGCGCATGGACGCAGCTTCGCTCTTTGATGATTTACAGGGAAGACCAGCGGGGAGCAAAATCGGCTCTGTCCGCATTTTGCGAATCGGCAAGAGCCTTTTGTTACGTCGTCTACTCATCGACAGAATCGTGTTTCTTGTTTTGGCGTTTCCGAATTCGCGCAACTCCGCAGTTGCGCAAATTCGCGCTCCCATTTCCTCGCCGCCGAGGCCCCCCGCCCGCCCGCCCGCCCGCTGTATCTAAGGTTGAACCCGGGAGGGCAGCAAATTTAAAACCCCAAATAAAAGGATCGACAGCCGCAACGATGTCACGCAAAATGGAATCGGAGTGGCGTGTTTGCCGTCTGACGTTTCTCGCTGGTGGCTGTTCTGACGGAATAACGGTTTGGTGGATTGCACGGCAAACCAGCCATCTCAGGGCGAGGGCTTGGAGTCACAACACCACCATTGCTTCATTAAGGCCACTGCCCACCGCGCCTTCCCCACCTCGCACGCTCACCCGGCCGGGATAGCTTTGCAGGAACTTGATCTTTTCATACAGCTTAATGTTGTCAGCACGCAAGTTGTCCAGCTCGCTCTGCAGGGCCTGCAAGGTGTGTTGCGTCAGGCGATTCTCCTGCAATAACACAAAAGGGTCAGGGTCCATTTTAAGGGCGCAGTCCTGGGGTGGGGGTGGCCGTAAGCCTCCGAACCCGCAGGCTTACGGCCATCCAAACCAGAGCAGGAGTTAGGTGGAGGCAATCTTCGTCTCTGCGCTTGTCCCGTTCCGTATTTGCACTAGACGGGCATTTTGCCCATCTAGCTGAGGTGTGGAAGAGGGGTGGGGAGGAGCCTGGGGAGGCCCGGGAATAAGCTGTCCTCAACCCATCCTCACAAGGGAAAGCCCCCTTCCCCCCCGGGTTGTCTTTGCAATCTTGGAGAGGCAGCCAACGTGGTTCTCTCCCTGCGTGGGGAAGGGGGGACTTTGACTTCTGGGTCTGAGCGCTGTCTCTGACCTCAGATCCAGGAATCTGAACCATCCTTTGGCCCCCCCTCCCCTGCAAGGGCCAAAGGATTGCTCTGTAAGCGTGTGGGCGATTTAATCGACAGATTTGCCTTTCCTGGCTGAATAGTTTGTATGCCTCTCATTTTATAATTTGATTGTTATTATATAGTATTTTAAAATATAATGTTACGTAAACTGCTATGTACAAACCCTCTTCCTCCTCCTCCTCCTCCGTTTATATCATAAAACTTATTTGTTAACTCGTACCAACAATTGGAAAACAATTTCTTCTTTCAATACTCCACTGTAGATTGTTTCGGGGTCAAATTATTGGGATCTCGGTACATTAATAAGCAAGGAACGGCTCCGCTAACAATTTTAGCAATGAGAGAGACTTGGGATGCGACGTCAGCTGTAGTTTGATCCCAATTCTCACGCTAAACTTATGGGAGAATCCCCTTTTGAAAACAGAGAGACGGCCTTTTATGTGGGAGAGCTGGGCTGATAGTGGGATTTATACTTCAGATCAGTTAATAGGTCGGATGAGATTGGTGTTTTTTTTAACCTTCCCTTCGCTAAACAGTTCAGCAGCTTGGTTCGCAGACGCAAAGCGAGTCGTACATGCTACGAAACCCTGTCGAGCCAAAAATGAACTGGATTTCCTAGTGATGGATAACCCTAGTACGTGTGCATATGTGTGAATGAGGTGGCTTCGGTCCCGGTCATTGTTAGCCTTGATCTCACCCACTACTGACACACATCCTATACCGAATTAACTAGGGTGACCCTATGGAAAGGAGGACAGGGCTCCTGTATCTTTAACAGTTGCACAGAAAAGGAAATTTCAACAGGTGTCATTTGTAAATATGGGGAACCTGGTGAAGTTCTCTCTTCATCACAACAGTTCAAGCTGCAGGAGCCCTGCCCTCTTTTAAATCTGGTCACTCTAGTATAGCTCCTGCAGCTTTAACTGTTGTGATGAAGAGGGCATTTCACCAGGTTCTCCATATTTACAAATGACACCTGCTGAACTTCCCTTTTCTATGCAGCTGTTAAAGATACAGGAGCCCTGTCCTCCTTTTCATAGGGTCACCCTAAATTGACCCCAAAAGAATGTGGTCCTGGGAATGGGGAAAGTTTCCCCAACCCTATCTGAGACCCAAGAAGAAGCCATTGCTCCTATGAACCTCACCGGTTGTACTGAGTTTGTTAGTGAGCAAAAATATGGACTTCACAGAGTTCCAAAACGCTGCTAAGAGACCTGTGTAGCCCAACACAGTGAATAGTTTTTTTAGTGGGCTTTAGCTGACTAGAGCAGGCCTCGTTCCCTACATGGGCCTCTCATAGTTGTGTCACCCTTTTCTCACAGAGTCTTGTCTTGGGATGAACTGGGAGGTTTTCGCTCCTAACCAGGCTGATTATTTTCTCCGCTTAGCTGTTTTGGGAAACTGCAAGGAGCTTGATTTTTCTGGGACGGGGCGAGGGATGAGGCCTGTCAGCTCCTAAGAGAGAGGCAGGCACCTCGCAGGAAAGCTTATAAGATCTAAGGCAAGGGCGACATGCTTTGGTCTCGCTCCAGGAGGAACTGTGCAACCGGCCTGGAGAACCTGTTTTGGCTCAAAGGAATGGTTTCCATCTACCGTGGGGCCCCCGATAGACTAGACGGCCTTGTAGGCCCCTTCCAACTCTGCTATTCTATGACTCGCTGGAGGGAGGTGCTGGCTTTTTTTGCATGTGCAGCATAGATTCTGCATCCGTTTCCCATCCGTAAACCGCCATCTTTTTGTGCTCGTTTTCATCTTGGTAACCAAAAGAACCCAACTGATGACCTGGGTCCTGGCAGAAGCAGAACGCAGACTCCACCCACCGCTTCCAGTTCATGATTCCGGGCTCGGAAGCGTTCCCTCTGGCTGGAGATGATGGACAGAAGGGAGTCCATCTGTTCTGCTGGAATCTGGGCGCTTGCTGAGGGCGGGAAGCCTAGGAAAGAGCAGTCGAAGGGTTTGCGACGGAGAGGATAAGAGGATCGCCCCCGAAGGAGCCTTAAAAAGAGGTGGATACCAGCAAGGCCCGTGCCTTCCCTTGTCACAGGCAGAAATCATCCGTCCCTCTTACGTGGAACTTCTCCATCCCACCCCTTCAGCAAATGCTTCCCGGGCTGCTAAAAATAAAATTGTAAAACAAGTGACCCTCTGTTAAAACACGGAAGCCTTTCAAAACACAAGACCACTCAAACAGCGGTGAAAGGAGCAAAGCACAGGCACAGCACGAATAAATATCAGCTATCCATTCCAATAATAAAGTTGTCTTCACCAAGCGATAACATGCTATTGACGTTGGGGGCAACCAAGTGGTTTGGGGAAGGGAGCCACCACTAAAAAGTCACCACTTGCTCTATTAGCATCTCTGGGTTCCCCCCCCCACACACACTTCTGGTTGTAAACACCCGTAACACCCATATTGATTTATATCAAGGCTGCAGCGGCTAATGAATGGTCACGGACATCCCTCAAAGGCTTTGCTTCTCACCATTTTACCTCAGTTCATTTTCGCCGTCTCTACAGTTGCTGCCCCCCTCCCCTAGATCTTAATTAACCCATTTCCTAATTGCACGAGGAACCCATCATTTGAAGTTTGGAAGCTACGAAAACTCCCCGCTACTGTGAAAAACATTGCAAATTAAGATTTGGTGATTCCTAATAACTGAATGATCAATCTACCCTGACAAGATATTAAATGGAATATTGTCATCTTAATTACAGAAACACTTCCCCCGCCCCCCACTATAAAGAATCCTCCTTCAGGCACATGGGATAAAGTCAGCTCTTGCCTTAAAACAAGATCAACTTTTATCTTGACCGTTGGTATCAATGTTCTTGAACCAATATGGCAGCTTCCCTCAATTTGGCACCCACTCGATGTGTTGGACTACAATTTCTAGCATCCCCCAGCCAGGCTGGCTGGCTGAGGGATGCTGGGAGGTGTAGTCCAACACAACTGGAGGGTGCCAGGTTAGAGAAGGATGCAGTAGAAATCTTGCCAGCAGAAGGTTTAATTCCTCCTCAATTGGCAAAGAAGATGGAGCCGGGCAGCAAAGAAGATGGAGCCAGGTAGCAAAGCATCTGTATAAAGGCACACAGATTCCCCCTCTCCCGGTAAGGTGTTTACCATAGAAAAGCGCTGTCGCTTCTTTAATGGGATCCGGAATGTTCTCCAGGTTTTGAATGTCGCTGCCCTGCAGAAAAGAAACACGAGACGAATATGGATGAACAAGCAGGTGGAGGGTTCCCCCTTTCCATGGACCATGACAAAAGATTGTATGAGCTCCCTCTGCAACTGCGATTGCTAATACCCTATTATAAGGAGGGGTTATGGCTCAGCGGTAGCGTTTTGTACGCAGAAGGTCACACATTTGATTCCTGGGAACTCCAGGTAGGGCTGGAAAAGTCCCCGGGGAGCCGTTGCTGCCAGTCAGTGTCAATAATACTGGGGTAGATGGATCCAGGGTCTGACTCCATAGAAGGCAGCTTTGACGTCAAATTAAACTGAAGGCGACTCACCTCCGCTTCTGGGCGGTGCATTGCAGACAGGGACTGGATGGTGCTGAGGTCATGCTCCAGTTTCGTAATCAGTTCTTTCTGGTCGGCCACGGTGGAGACGGCTTCGGTGAACTGGATTTGCAAGTTGGCGCAGCGGCCTGCGGAGAGAAAGAGCAAGGTGCACGTGGTGGACGAATGGGGACGTCTCACCTTGTGGTGGCATTTCCCCCGCTCAATGATTATTATGGCTTTACACACGATCACTCTAACGAAAGATCAGAAAAGAGAGGGCAAGGCTTAATACAGGAAAAACAAGGATGAGGGCAAATTGAACGGACACGATAGAAGTGACGTCTTGGGATCTTGTCCTGACTGACCCCAAACGTTGGGGCACAAAAGAAGAGCTTCAGATCAAAGAAAAGCATGGAAAACTAGCATTTGGTTGGAACACAAGGCTAGAACCTATAACCTGAAGTGCTAGTTTTTTATGTGCAAGGTGTTTAATATATATACCGGGGAGCATCAAAACAGCACGAAGTGGTCCTGTACTGTCCTTGCATCAGTGCTACGAAGGAATGGATAACATCTGACCATGAATGGCAGGGCTGGGCCGCCTTTGGCCCTCCAGATGTTGTTGAACTCCGACTCCCATCAGCCTCGGCCAGCATGGACAACCATCAGGGATGTTAGGAAGGCCACAGGTTCCCCATCCCTGCTTTAACTGGGGATGCCAGGGCCTTAACATGAGGCTTTCTGCATGCAATCCAAGTGGGTTGGATAAATTCTTGGAGAAGGCTATGAATGGCTTCTGGCCCTGATGGTTGTGTGCTACCTCCAGTAGCAGAGGCTGTAAGCCTACATACACCACTTGCTGGGGAACATGGGTGGGAGGGTGCCGTTGCACCATGTCCTGCTTTGTTGGTCCCTGGTTGACAGCTGTTTTGAGTGCTGGACTAGCTGGGCCCTCGGTCTGATCCAGCAGGCCTCCTCTTACGTTCTTATGCTTGACTTTTAAGTTGTGTCTCATCCTTCCACATCAATGCGCCCTAAAGAATGTGAGGATTAAAAGTGGAGGGAACACAGCATCGATGCAGGGCTGGCATTTGGGTTTTCTTTGTGCAAAACGTCCCGCCTGCAAAGGCCTTCCAAGTGTCCAAAGCGCTTCTACTTTTAAATCTTAGAACAAGCCTGTACGGGAAGTCCGTTATTATTTTGCCCCATACTGCAGACGAGGAGACTGAGGCTGAGAGAGCAGCCCGCCGAAGGCCACCTAGTGAGCGGCAGGGCACAGCAGCCTCTACGCCACTACACTACACTGGCTCTCATCACTGAGCACGTGCAGAGTGCTTTTCCCTCGACGCTTTGAGTAGCCCCCAGGAGTCAGCAACGCACGTCTTTCGGATAGGTTTGCAGGAATGAAGCGATGCGACACATGCAAAGTGCATAGTGCGCTGGACTTAAAAAGCAAAGGCACCTTTCAAGCCCAAACTTCCTTGCTGCTACATTTTTTGCTCCAGTTCTTCAGGGACGAAGGCAGAAGGATGCAGCAGGTTTTCGTAACAAATCAACCTTTCGAATAGCTTGTCCGGCACCGAACCAAGCCACTGGGGGTCACTGTTTCTTAAGCAACGCCAACTCAGCCTTCTCTCCATTTTGGCAATTGGCTTTTCTTTCTGCTCCTTTGCCATTACTGACCATCACGAAGTTGACAATACTGGGGAGTCGCTGAGGCTCAACTACCCCCAGAGTCCCCCACGGCTGAGCCTTGAACTTCCTGGCCTTGCTGCCTCTCCTCCCTGCCTGTTCTCCGGCCTTGTCTGAGCATGCGAACAGGGACCGGAGCGAGGAGAAAGAACCGCTTCCTTCATTTGCCCTCGCTTGCCTTGAATTTGATCGTGTGGTTAGGCCTCGAATGACCACATGGGCAGCGGAGACAGAGAAGTGGGGCATTTGAGTGTAGCTGCGACTGGGAAGGAGCAATAGGAACAGCAGGATATTTGCAGATGACACAAAATTGGGTGGGATAGCTAATACCCTGGAAGACAGAAACAAACTTCAAAGTGATCTTGATAGGCTGGAGTGCTGGGCTGAAAACAACGGAATGGAATTTAATAGGGATAAATGCCAAGTTCTACATTTGGGAAATAGAAACCAAAGGCACAGTTACAAGATAGGGGATACTTGGCTCAGCAAGACTAGACGAGAAGGATCTTGGAATTGTTGTAGATCGCAGGCTGAATATGAGCCAACAGTGCGATAGGGCTGCAAGAAAGGCAAATGCTATTTTGGGCTGCATTCATAGAAGTATAGCTTCCAAATCGCGTGAGGTACTGGTTCCTCTCTATTCGACCTTGGTTAGGCCTCATCTAGAGTATTGCGTCCAGTTCTGGGCTCCACAATTCAAGAAGGATGCAGACAAGCTGGAGTGTGTTCAGAGGAGGGCAACCAGGAGGATCAGGGGTCTGGGAACAAAGCCCTATGAAGAGAGACTGAAAGAACTGGGCATGTTTAGCCTGGAGAAGAGACGGTTGAGGGGAGACATGATAGCACTCTTCAAATACTTAAAAGGTTGTCACACAGAGGAGGGCCAGGATCTCTTCTTGATCCTCCCAGAGTGCAGGTCACAGAATAACGGGCTCAAGTTAAAGGAAGTCAGATTCCAGCTGGACATCAGGAAAAACTTCCTGATTGTTAGAGCAGTACGACAATGGAATCAGTTTCCTGGGGAGGTTGTGGGCTCTCTCACACTAGAGGCCTTCAAAAGGCAGCTGGACAACCCTCTCTCAAGTATGCTTTAGGGTGGATTCCTGCATTGAGCAGGGGGTTGGACTCGATGGCCTTGTAGGCCCCTTCTAAATCTGCTGTTCTATGATTCTATATAGCACTATGAAAGCGGTATATAGGAGTTAAGGATTTTGTTTATGCCTAGGATCGCTGTTTAAATGCAAGCTCCGGCACACTATGCTTATGAATTGGTTGGTGGCCCATAAAAGCCCAATTTTAGCAACAATGGTTTATTTCGTTTTTTGGAACACACAGAATCCAGATGAAATTAGGAAGGTGGAAAGTCGTAGTTTTGATATAGCGTTGCAGATTTGCTGCTGATGTTTTGATGTGGATTTGAGGGTGGCGGCACTTCATTGACTTACGGATTCGAGGATATTTTGTGTTTTTATTCGTTCTGATCCAAAGTACCGCAAATGGGAGGAGAAAATGTATTAGTGTTAGCAGAAGGGTTCTCAATGGGCTACAGCGGATACGAGCTGGACAGACTGTATGAGAAAGAAGGAACAAGGAAGAAACTCAAGCGTTCTCTAAAATGACCTTACACAAACATCTTACCAAGAGTTTCTGCAAACACAAGAACCTCTCTGGATTTGGGGTTCGTTTTCACACACAACACTCTTCCGCTACGTGGAAAACTTACAGAAGGGCACTTCTGGATCTATTACGAATGCAACTATTTTGTTTTTCTTTTAAAAACCCCAACTTAATAATATATATTTTATGAAAAAAGAAGAAGAGATAATTTCCTCCACTGCAGACATTTTGTCCTTGCGAAGAAACATTTCCCGACATACAATATCCGAAGTGGCTTACGGGATTTCATAGAATCATAGAGTTGGAAGGGGCCTAACAAGGCCATCAAGTCCAACCCCCTGCTCAGTGAAGGAATCAATGTACATGGGGTTCCCTGGTAGTCACCCTTCCAGAAACTGACCAGGCCTAGACCTGCTTAGCTTCATCAAGTTTGCAGCATCCCATGCCATCACACCAGATGATCAAAACATGTCTCATCTTCCACCGACCAAAATGTTTGCTGCTTTCGAGTCCGGCCTGCCCAAAAAAGACAACCCACACGTCGTTGTGTTTGTATAAAAGATATTTACTTCAATTATCACACCTAGGGTGCTAGTGAATAATAATACATCATGTGAGTTTCGTACAGTGATATTGCTTCTCCATATCATATGGGGACTGTTGTACAGTGCTGAGAACATACATTGTATGGCTAACCCAAGACTAGAGGAAACGTTACGTTTCCCCCGCTCCGTCACTGCCAGCCATATAAAACTTTTTCTTTTCTTTTTTTTTTTAATAAACTTTTGAACAAGAAATAAAATGTTACAAAAGATGAAATCACAGCAACACAACGTGGGGCTCCTCTCGAACTACTTGTACAAAAAAAAAATGACACTTTTTTTTGGTCAATTGGGTCTTTGTGAGGGTTTTTCATTAAAATTGGTGATTGTGAATATAAGAGGCGAGCTTCTAAAAACATCTAAGACTTAGTGCGTTACAGGAAAAAAATAATATATATATATATCTATTTATATATATATATTTATATATATATAAAATACTGCTAAAAATGTTGGACACCACACGTACACGGGGGGGGGTAAAATGGAGCTTATCGTTTTTCGTTTTTTAAAAAAAGAAAATATTCTCAGGAAAAAAATACACCTTTTTTTTTGTGTTTCGAGTTCATTTTGTGCTGTGTTAGTAGTCAGGGCAAGTCCAAAGGTTAGCCCAATAAAATGGCAAGTAGTTATTGCACAAATGCAAGAAAATAAAATAAAATAAAAATTCTTCGGAGCACGATCCGCTGGGAAGGTGTTGCGTACGAGCGCCGGTGTCAAAGGCTCAGGGTGCGCGCAAGACCTTCCCGACGGACTGTGACCTCGACTTAAAATTATACATATACGAAAAGGGACTTTGAGGGAAGCAAATTACGTTGCCCATTCACTTTGGATTGAAACGTCCAAACGCACAGTACCAGTTTGGGTGGGTTTGAGGAAGAGCGGCAGAAAACGGCTTTCAACATCGGAAATGCATAGACTATTCAGAGAGGAAATTGAAGAAAAGAAAAGAAAAAAGGAACGTTTACCAAAATCTCATTTTTTCCCTCACCCCTCCCCTCCTCTTCAACCCTAGCCTAAGAAAATAAACGGGAAGGGGGGGGGGGAAGTGGTCGGTTTTTGACTTGGAAAGATTGGGCACGATCCACCGGAAACTCCTCCCTGCTCTCGAGAAACTAATACAAGTGCTTTGCGCACCCGTCCCTCTTCTGCCGCTACGCATTTCAATCACGCTTGCGTAGCAGAGGCTCCTGGTGGATCGTGCCCAATAAACCTTTACGCAGGTGGTTCCCAAGAGAGTAAGCACCCATTTGCTTCTAACTCTTGGAGGGAGGCCGTACACCCCCCCTCGAAATATCTTCACATCTTACTGGTTTGCATGCCATAGGGCCAACAATTATTATTTCTTAAATAGAATGGGGTGATCTAATTATTATTTTTACAGCAACTTCTCGCTGCTTTTGTTTTTTACACGCGTCGTTCTGTAACAACGCGTAACTGTTGTGATGAAGAGGAAATTTCACCAGGTGCGACATGCCTACAAATGACACCTGCTGAAATTCCCTTTTCTATGCAACTGTTAAAGATACAGGAGCCCTGTCTTCTTTTTCATAGGGTCACCCTACCTAATAAGCAGACCTTGTTAACTTTAGTCCAGAAAAGATACACAGGTTGAAGAGGAGCCTTGGTTGAAGAAAGAAGCCAATTTCAGATTAAAATACTATTTTTCTGGAAATTGCAATGCACTTTGGGAACGGGGGAAATGCCTCTTCATGGACCCAATCCACAGGCTCAAGGAGGCTCAGAACACTTCATTCATTTCACACATCTCTCTTGGACTTTTCTTCATCAACCCCCCCCCCCCCCGGGCCCTCGCACTGGTGTCCTTCTAAACTCTCAAGGCAGAATATCTTTAAATAAAACAATTTTATACACATTTACAAACAAACCCAGAATATACAACAGAACCGATATGGGTCTTGAGTGACTGACTCAGGTACACCGCGGGTCACGCAACCACCGGATTGGTGCCACGTCCCACAGGCGGTTTGAGCAACTGAGATATGAACAAATGTGTGTGCACGGCCATTGCAGTTTTATACAGGAAAGCTCTGGAACGCACTTTGTTGGGAGAAGAGGGATAATCTCATTACAAATAGGAAAGGTTCGACATTTGTGCGAGTTTTCAGGGTGAACCGAAGACAGATATGCTTGTGACGCAGTTGATTTTTTAAAAAACCAACCACAGGTAAGTGCTGATGATGAAGGCTGAAGAGGCAGAGAGCAGGTGCTTTCACTTTGTTTTAAACAAGTCCCAGTTAAACTGGACCGAACTTTTCATGAGCTCCCGTTCCCAAGAGACCAAGAAGTTGAAACCGACGCTTCGGTGCCTGTTAAGGCTGCATAAGAAAACGTGACACAGAGGATTTGCCTTTTTAGGGCGCCGGAGCCGTCAGGCGGTTTAACAGACAACGGTTCGTACTATTGCGTTGATGAACTGGTAAATCATAGCTCTGTTGTACGGAACAGCCATTCCAGAGCAGCAATGGCTGTTTAGGGGTAGGACTTCGGCAAAACGTCGCTGCAGTACCCACAAAAGCTCTCCAAATCCAAGGACTTGCAGCTTTGGGGAGCGTTGGCAGGCAACAAGGGCAAGAAAATGTAGGCCAGTTGTTTACCGAGTGGGAACGAAATCATGGTTGTGCAACGTGGTGAGGTGATTTCTCAATGGCGCTACCAAGTGGTGAGAATTTCGCCACTCCCCAGAAATCCAGCGGTGTGGTAAGTCCTCACCACTTGGTAGGCCAATCGAGAAACCACCTCGCCACGCGCGTCGCCGCTTGGCAAATCGCTGCTACCCGCTCACCCGGCCTGGCTAACATTGGATTACAAAAAACGCCACAATTCCACCAGGTGAAAATCGACAAAATAGAACAATGCTAACCAGCACACAACTGCTAGAATGTTAAATGGTATCGAAAGAACTGAGGGAAACAAACATTTGATGCAACGTATGAATGATCAACAGTTTTAATACGTTGCATAATTAATTAATTAATACGTTACATAAAATGTTTGTTTCCCTCAGTTCTTTGGGCAATTCCAACTGCTGCCTTCGATATTGTTTAACTGTCCCCTGTTCTGACAGCCAGGATACTCCCAAGACTGAGCATATCTTTGTTAACTTTAGCTGCCTGGCAATAAAATATTTTTTTTCTTCTATTGCACAAAAATTTAATGCACACAATTAAGCGCTTTAGAAAGAGGAACAGTGCCCAAACAACACGCTTTTCGGCCTGGCCATTGAGATTGGTCCGGGGTTAAGTTTTTAAAACAAATGCCAACCACATGAAGGTTGATATATGCTGAAATCCTTTGTGCTATAAGAGGATCCCCCAGGAGAAAGAGAGAGGCCCTGTTCAGACAACACATTAAGCCATGATGGTTAAGCATTTTGAGCTAACCATGATGGCTTAGTCTGTTGTATGAACAGTGCTTTTCCTAACCATGGTGGCTACATAATCATGGTTTAACCATACTCACTAACCACTCGCTGCACTAGGACGAGCAGCCCAACCATGGCTTAGCGTGTTGTCTGAATAGGCCCAGAGAATGACGAGAAGAGAAGGGGGTGCCATGACTTCCTTGTTAGAAAGAAACTTATTTAAACGGATTGAAGCTACTACGGGTGATACAAACATGCTCAATTTTAACTTTGGACAAAGGAAACAACTTTTCATCTAAAAAAATCCAAAGTAAAGCTCAGCATTTCTGAGAAAACAGAGTGGAAGAAACAGGCAGTGGAGGTAGCGTCCTGGTTCCTTAAATCGCACCCTTCTCTAGTAGTAAGCAATGCTATTAAATTATGCATCCTTATAGCATATAGATGTAATTTGGTAAATGGGAAACACAGGAATCCAATTAATTTATACTCTGGGCAGGTTTTTTTGGTGTGTGTGTGTGTGTCACTATTTCTCCAGCAGAACAAGCCGCTGAAAGAAACCTATCACAAAAGTTGGTTCTCCAAACCGCTTAAAGCCATGAGCCTTAAACTATTTAAGTTCTAAAGAAGTCAAAGGGAGGAAGACGAACGAACCACAAACTCCACGACCTTGCTGAATTATACGCCAGGTGCCTTCCCCTCTCCAGAAATAACTCTCCCTTGTTTTTCGCCCTTGTTCAGCGGGATTTTTTAAGGCGAAAATACAAATTTTGGGATGATTTATGCAGGGCTCGACGCATGCTTCCTCCTGTGGGCAAGGAGGGCATCCCCATTCACCCCGACGGAAGGGCGTCTCCGCAGAAACACGGTGTATTTTTTGTGTGAAACGGTGTCCTTCACCGAAGGGAACGGGGAAGCCGGCTCAAGCGTGGCCTCTGTGGGCACGTACGTGCACGAGGGATCCCTCGCAGGGAGAATGCTTGGCGTGCGGAACCGTGGGGAGGAACTGCATTAGGGTAATGATGTATTCAATGATGGAGAAAAGTCTGCAATGCTGCACTCAGGTGATGTATCAACTAGTCCCGCTGCAATGAATGGACACAGTTACAAGAGCTAAGAGCTGGTGGTACCGATTACAGTGGGGCGGGGAATTTGCTCTGGATTTCAGTCAGAACTCTAAAGGACCTCTCCAAGGTGCGGAGAAAAAAATCCGTTTCTCCTCCGAAGCCTTTTTTGTCCCCCCCCCCCCCCGAAAAGTTGGAAAAATTTAAAAAAAAAAAAAAAAGGAAGAAAAAATGGATTATGGAATGTTTTATTTTAGCATGACGGATAAAATGTTTAAGACGAGGTGTTCAGATATTTCCTTCTCCAAATGATTTCTAAAAGCTATGTACAGTATCAGATTATTACAATTTCTCTGCACCGAGGACAAGCAAGTCCTGGGTTGCAAACTGAGACTACAACTCTCAAAGGAGCAAGATGCATTTCTGCCTCTAGGGGGCAGCACTGCCACTGAAGCAGAGGCCGAAACTGATAGCAATTGCTCAGAAAATGAGTCTGATTGAACTTTGTGAATATTCATTGAATCTTGGTTTCTCCCTTTTTTTTCTCAGTTCTATTTATGGGAATGAGTGCCTTCTGTCTGCTTGACGGAGGACTAGCAGAGACATAAATAACTTTCTTTGTTACTAATGTTGATGGTTTCTTCTCTGTGTGTGTGTTTTTAATTGTTTTTTGCCTGCTCTTCATAAACTGGCGAAACCAAAGGAGCTTGTAGTTTACCAAATGGTTACCAATTTGTTCCCCCCCCAAAAAAGCACTTTTTTCAAAAGTAAATTCAATGTGTAAGAATTGTTTGAAAACACTGTACTTTTAATATACCAAATGTGATGATTTTATGCCAAACCAACTTGTACATATTTACATTTTATGTTCCTAAAGTAACAAAGTGACTTTCAATCTGTAAGAAGTGCTAAAATTGCATTTTTTTTCAATTTTTCCAAAAATTTCTGTTTTCCCCCCAGAAAAACACACACACACACACACACAAAAAAAACCCACCGAAAAAAGCCCCCACATTTCCACACACCCCCAGGCTTCAAAATTCCTGGAAATTTTAATCTCTAGTTCTGACTAAAACTCAGAGTAGATCCGCCCGCCCCCGTCCCCGCTGACATTTGAGCCACGTAGCTTTACTACATCCTGATAAAGGAAGGCTGAATTTCAACTTCCACCATCTGAACATTGCCCAGGTCTTATAAAACCCACAGAACTGTTACTTCCGCCTTGATTCTACCCAGAAGGGAACGGAGCCTTTAGCATTCAAATGACCAGCAGTAGCTTTTAAACTCCTGAACTCCGATCCTGGATCTGAATTTAACCGGGTGGGATGCAGCAAGTCCTTACTGAGCCAAGAAGGTCTGAATGCAGTCAGACGTGACAGAAAGGGCAGAGACGGCTGTTTGGTGAGTAGAACTTTGGGGATAGGGTTCTACTCACCAAACAGCCGTGACTCAGATCAAACATCCTGACCGATGTGACAATTTCTGCACAATACCCTTCAGGTAAATATTTGCATCTCTTTCGCATCATTCCTTAATGCAGCGTAATGCTTTAATCAGTGTACATCAACTAAAAGTGCAACCCTAGATGTGTAAGGTCCACTGAACTTAATGGGACTTATTCTCAACTAAGAGTGTATAGGATTGCAGCCTAAAGCACACTTCTCTGGGTGTAATCCTCATTGGATATAGTGGGTTTACTTCTGAGTAAACATGCAGAAGTTTACACTATAAATCTTTTGGGGCCCTTTGCTACTAAGTACATAAATTATGATCAATGCCACTGAACTTCCTGATAGAGCAGTACGACAATGGAATCAGTGACCTAGGGAGGTGGTGGGCTCTCCCACACTAGAGGCCTTCAAGAGGCAGCTGGACAACCATCTGTCAGGGATGCTTTAGGGTGGATTCCTGCATTGAGCAGGGGGTTGGACTCGATGGCCTTGTAGGCCCCTTCCAACTCTGCTACTCTATGATTCTATGTTCAGGAAAAACTTCCTGGCTGTTAGAGCAGTACGACAATGGAACCAGTGACCTAGGGAGGTTGTGGGCTCTCTCACACTAGAGGCCTTCAAGAGGCAGCTGGACAACCACCTGTCAGGGATGCTTTAGGGTGGATTCCTGCATTGAGCGGGGGGTTGGACTTGATGGCCTTGTAGGCCCCTTCCAACTCTGCTACACTATGATTCTATGAACGTTAAGGACATTAAGGATGTGGTTACTCTAATATGTAACCACTGCTTTTCCTTCAGGTGGTGGCTTTTGTTTATTAAATTATCTTAGCTCCAAAAGTTTCCTGCACTGGCGTTTTGGTCATATGCAGATGGGTTTACTTGAAATTCTTTAGCTGGGCAGTCCCAGAAACTACAGCAAGTGCTAAAAATGACAGAATTCCGTGGCACCTTTAAAAGTGTTTTGGGGCGTGAGTGGTTGTTACAGGCTACTGGGTTGAGTTGGGTTCCGGTTCTGCCAGGTCCAAGTCATCAATCAGGTTCTTTTGGTTATCAAGATGAAAACAAGTGCGAGTTTATTGGCTTCCAAAGCATCTTAATTTCCTACGTTTAGATGCTTTGGGAGCCTGCGAAAAGGACCCACCTCCCCGCTTCTTCTGAAAGGGGGGGGAAATGCAGTTTGTCAGCTCCTGAGCAGAGGAGCCTATAAGATCCAATGCACAGGCTTCATGCTTCGGTCTCGCTCCAGGAGGAATCGCGCAACCGGCCTGGAGAAAGAGCTGCAGCTGAAAGGGACGGCTTCCCTCTATTGTGGGCTCCCCCGATAAACACCCAGCTGTGAGACCTTCACTAGCTGGAAGGAGGTGCTAACTTTCTTTGCACGCATATATTCTGCATCCTTTTCCCATCAATAAACTGCCGTCTTTTTGCACAAGTGGCTCGTTTTCATCTCGATAACCAAAAGAACCCGACTGATGACTTGGTCCTGGCAAAACCGGAACCCAACTCAACACAGCTACCTCAGACGCTCACTTAAGACAACTCATGCTAACCCAGGTCTTTCTCTTTTTAAGACGATCTCATAACGGAGTGGAAAGGGGGGGATGAGTTTACAAGTTTGGGTTGGGGACGCTGAGCCACCAAGAGGCACCATTTGCCAGCCAATTTACTCAGGTGATGTGATTCACAGGTAACGGCAAGACGCTCTCTTACTTGATGAATAGCACGGCAGCCCCAAGCATCTACGGTCTTTCTTTGGGGGTGGGAGCTGCACGCCAAAGAGCAGAGAAACTTCTTGAATGTCCCAGCTTAACAACGGGACAGATCTGGACTGTTTGAAGGCCGAAGGGGAAAGGTTGGGTAAGTTTTACTGGTACAATTTATAGGCCACCCTGTAAGTGAAATTCTCTGGGTGGCTTGAGGGCATTAAAACACGTCATGCTGATTCCAAAATAGTTCATTCGGAGCTTCCAAAGGAAGCAGGCTGTCTTGAGCTGTTTTTTTTTTTTTAATGGAAGAGCAGTGCCTCGATAGCCGAGTTAGCCAATGCTTTTAACCACTGAAAGCCACTTCCAGAGTTCCTCCTTCAAACATGAAGGGATGATGTGACGATTTGCTTTTCAAATCTGTTGTAAGTGCATTTAATTTCTTAATCCATTCATAATAGCAATGTATCATTTTAACGCTTTCAGCCCTAGGTAGTAGCTACTTTAGGTGTGCTTGTGAGGTATTTTTCTGAGAACCAAGTGCGCACCCAGAGCATGTGCACTTGGTCCCAGAGCATGCGGAAAGTGATCATGGGGACTTTGCTCGATCAGAGACGCAGTGCAATCCTATACATGTCTGCTCAGAAGTCCCATGGAGTTCACTGGGGCTTACTCCCAGGTAAGTGAGTACAGGGCTGCCTCCCAGGTGCAAGAGACAACACTTGTCATTCCATTAGCACTAGCGGAAACCAGGTTCTGAACTACGCGCAAGAGAAGGCTCCAACTGAAGTCAAATTCGCGCAAGTCGGTTTTGCGTAACTCTTGCGCAATGCGTCGCGCGACCGCTTTGCACCGCTGTGCAAACACAGCGGCGCATTCCGCTTGTGAAACCGGTTGCACAACTGCTTGCGCATTTTGTGCAATTGCTTGCAGAAGTGTAACGGGCAACCGCTTGCACAACAGAAAGGTTCAGCGGCGCTCTGCTAGTGGTATTGAGGTATGCCGAATGTCACCAGTGAAGGCTGCCCCAGGTATCCATCATCCCAGAGTGGCCATCAGGTATATTATACCTGCACACATGATGTAGACCTGGAATTTACCCAAGATGCACCATCCACCTTTTTAATCGAAGCAAGGCCAAGAAAGGAAAGCCAAATTGCAAGGATGTACAGCTATTGCGCAAAAATGGCCCTCATCGTATGAAAAACGTAACCCTTGCATAAATCCACTCTAGCCTATTCCAACTAGACCATCTCATCATAAACCCAAACTACATCCACTGGGGGTGATACGCTAACCTGGGACTCAGAGCTGGTACATACTCGCTGATCAAAATTTGGAATTCGCCCTACGATGTTTTCGCACGGCGGGATTGCCTAACGGGATAAGGACACATTTTCTTCCACAAAGAAGATGAGAACCAACAGTAAAGTGGGGATGCAATTGTTGCCCAGTCGGGGAGTGAAATATTTTGCGCTTAAATCCTTTTCGGATTTTACACAAGATGGGAAGAAATTAGGTTCCAACGGTGCCAAACCATTGCTAGTCCAATGTAGTATCTATTTCGTTGCACCGAAATGTCACAATACTGGGGAATTGTCTTAAAAACCTCAATTTTCTTAAAAGCTATAACTACTGGATATGTGTGTGTGGGGGGGGGTTTACAACCACCACCAGCCCCACCCGACCATCGTATTTCAACAGATTGTTTCCACGCATTTTTCAAAGAAGTGCACGCAACCTTGAAGCACCAGCGGGAAAGGAGCTGCGAGCCGAAGGAAAAGAAACGGGAACGGACAAAATCAAAGAGAAAGACTTCTACTCTAGTACGGTAGAGGAAATAGAGGTAACGATCCCCCATGCCACAGGTCCCAGGTGGCCGTTTCGCTCAAAACGGATCCCGCAGGCGACAGCAGCGGAAAAGGCTGTCGATACTGCTCCTGTGGCAGCCGCGGCCGAAGAGAAACTGAGGGGAAAGACAGAAAGTGGCCCTCTGCGCATGCGTAGGAGGGGAAAGGGGCACCTGAACGCCTCAGCTCTAGAAAGTTCCTGATGAAGGCTCTGCGCAGGTGTAGAACCCACCTGTGTGATGCACAGGCCATGAAGAACACAAGACGCCACAAAGAACTCAACCGGCCACTCAGATGTACCCGAGGAAGCAGCTCTAGTGGAAGGCCCCTTTCCGCCCGGATCGTGATTGGTTACGTCAGCTAGACCTGAGCTGTAACTAAAAAGACGCCCTGCAGCCCTACCACGTGGCCTTAGATGGATGTTTACACCCAAGGCTGTAGCCTGAAGTAATCCAGACCAGGGGCAGGCAACCTGCTGCCCACCAGAGATGTTTTGGACTACAAGTCCCATAAGCCCCAGCCAACATGTCCAAGGGCCAGGGTTAAATGGGAGTTGTAATCCAAGCCCACTGCAGGGTGCCGCTTTGCCAATCCCTGAACAAGATCCTTGAACGTTCAGCTTCCGTTCAAATGCACATAACACTCTCTAGCCATTTTACTGACACTGATATAAAGAAAAACACAAGTGTCATTTTCTATCCATCCACTCTAGTAAGAACTTGTCCAAACTGGTGCGCACTAACCACTTAAAAGTTTTAAAATTTTATTTAAATGATAAATTAAAGGATTTTAAATAAACCGGAACATGATGTTTGATTTTGGTTGTCCGGTGTTGACAAGGCCTCACCTTTCCAATGGACCCTCAAGGCTCTGGAAGGAGAAGCTGAGATGTTCCCCTCTCAAATTTATAGCAATATGTTTTCCCCACTGCCACCCTGGTTTCCCCTGGATTACCACAGCCAAATGCATCAATAGTTGGAATTTCTCCATCTCTGAGCTGCTAAAACTTGCCTTCACTTCGTTCCAGGTTCTAAATCTTCCGAAACGAGGCATAGAAGGCAAAGATCATTGAGCATCCTTTGTTAGCTGCAATGCTTTTAGGGAATTAAACAGCACATAACCAACAAAAATAGCTCTCTTTTTTTTGGGGTGGTGGAGTTCATTTAATTTGATTAATGTCAAAACGAGTGAGGTTTCTTTCTCGTTCATTTCTCTTCCTTTCGGAAGTCTGTATGAAGCAGGAGAGAGGAAGGGCATCCTTTGAAAACCCAAGGGCACCTATTGCATAGATTTCTGAAGCATATTGGTTTTCGTGACAACACACACACACAGGAAGTCCATCTTTCTTATTTTAGATCTCGCTGGAAAAATCGAGTGCCTCAATCGAGACCGAGTGGCTCTTGACCACATACAAAATTTAGCTGGAATGGAGGCTCAAAGTATGATTTCTACAACTCTTCTTTTATGTAGTTGCTGGCTTTCTTTAGTAGCTGCAAACTGAGGAATTCTCCTAAAAGAGTCCTTCAGCCATGTCTAAATTAACAGTGTTTCAGAGTTTATCCATCAAAAACACAAATTATTGCCTTGCGGTAAATGGCATCATCCCTGCATGCTGAAATGTAGCAGCTCAAAACTTAGAATGAGTTATGTTTTATTGCTGGCCAGGCGAACTAGCAGTGTTTGTAAAAGCTTTCTCCTGTACATGCTGGCTTTTCCAGGCCGTATCCCAGGAAACTACAGGAAAAGCTGAGTTCGTCTGTACCTCATCCAAGGGACTGTCCCCAATTTGGGGTTTAAGTTTAGAGTTGTTTTTGTTGGAAAAGTCGGTACCAAAGAGGTATCAGTTTTCCTGTAGCGTTCCTTGCCATGCCCAGGTACAGATCACACCGTCAGGGCTTACTGCATGAAACAGCAAGCTGAAATACTTTCTTGTGAATAAAGCAAGTCAGCATGACCCTTCAAGGTTGGAAGCAAGGGTTCCTCCCCTTGGGTAAATTTACTTAAGCCTCTAAAAGCAGGGACAAGATGAGAGTGGAAGAACTTGAAAACTCAGGAGGCTCTGCTACGGATTCCATGCCTTTACTCCTCGGACAAGAGGTAGAATCTCCAAAATGGTACCCTGCAGGTGTGTGGGATTACAGCTCCCATAATCTCCCAGTGGTCAGCAGCTGGCTCAGGGATCATGGGTGCTGTAGTCTGACACATGTACAGGGTGCCAGGTGGGAGAAGCCTGGATTAAGGTTACAGCTGTAGGCACCCTTACGCCGGTCTAGGCAAAGGGATGCCCATCTTTCTACCCTGCCCCTCTGGCTCAAACGGTCTGGGACTGACCAAAGACTTGTTAGTAAATTGGATGGGTTGCTAAGTACTGCAGCGGAGTTAATACGAAACTCTAGAAGGGCAACAGAGGAGCCAAACCTGAAAAAAAAACAAAAAACGCGGAGCAGCCTTTACAACCTTTCAAAAAACAGACGGCTCGAACCAGGGCAAGTCTGCCCCGGAACGCCAGCACGTGGCAGAGGATTCTGGGTAGTCTCCAGGGCGCAACCACAGTTGATGAGGACACTCTCCAGGCCTGCAGAGCCTTTGCCTGCACTGCAGGGAGAGCGCAGGAAACGCGCCTGCCTTTCTTGGTCTTCTGGAGGAGTCCCCAACAACCTTCTGTGGGGAAGAAGGGCTTTCTGGACATTTGGAGAAAAGGCAGAGTGTTTTCAAGCATCTCAGCTAGAAGACGGGGTGCAACTGCTCACCCTCTCTCCTGACTGGAGGCCAGGAAGCCACGGGGCTTATATCGTAGAGAGGTAGACCCAACAGGAGCCGCAGTTGGGCTATGAAACTCCTTCTTCAGAGGTTTGTTTACAAGGGATGACTGTAGAGACGCCTGGCAGTTGCTTGACGTATTTGAAGGGGCTCGATCCAGGTTCCGTCCACTCGTCCTGCCCAACCTTTTGCCCTCCAGGTGCGTTGGACTGCCACTCCCATCATTCCAGCCAGCATGGCCAACGGCAACCCAACGCACCTGGAGGGCAGCAGGTTGGGCAAGCCTGGTCTATTCTAACTGGCAGAAGGACTCAAGATGACAGGCCAGAGTTTTCCCAGCCGTGTTATCGGAGAACCTTGAATCAAAGACTGAACCTATAACTCGGGTCACCCCTGACCATCAGTCATGCTGGCTGGGGCTATAGGGAATTAGCATCTGAGAGCCCCCGATTTTCCTGTCTTCAAGGTGTAGGCTAGGCCTTTCCACTGGCGGCAGGGAGACCGCCCGTGGGTTGCGTCAAGGCCATCCTTCCGCTCTGGGCGAAAAGGGCTCTTCAGCCATAACAACACAGCCCCAATTGCTTCAGAGTCGCAACATCAGAGGAGCTGTCCGCACTTTGGCGCGTTCCCTCTGCATGGTGGAGCGCTCCGCCGACGGAAACGTGGCCTCTGATACACTGTGCCATCAACCCTGGGTCTGCCGTCCATTCGCTGGTGAAAGGTTGGGGTTGCTGACACCAGCTTTGCCAGTACTGAAAACGGCACAAATCAAGCGGACCCAAAGCCAAGAAGCCTGGGAGGGATTTCACACAGCAAGAACCGGAACTGCTAACTGCTCTCTCCTAGAAAGAGGTATAAGTGAATCCTAGAAGGAGAGCCTTCCAGTGGTAACTTTTCTATCTCAGCCTTTCCCTCCAAACCCCAAACCAGAAAGGAACCAAAACATCAATAAAGTGCCAAGTACATTGAATCTCAAGAACTTTCCTGATTTGAAATTACAGCTATGATCGGACCGGTACCATCTTTGACCTAAGGGCGCCGTGGTTCCGTCAATAACAGTTCTTGCCATGAGCCAAATGATCTAACGGAAGCTTTGACCTAGCGGGAAGGGGGGGGGGAAACTATACAGATTTGCTTTGACTGGTAGGGACGGCCTACCTTGGACAAAAAAATGAGAATTTTGGACATGTGGTTTGTGTGATGATATGCTCCACATATACCAGGGGAAGGGGAGGGAGGAGGGAAGCACATGAAAGACAAGCAGAATTCTATTTTTTTTTTCAAGGCACTTCAATATTGCTTATCAGAACAGGTTGCAGGCTGTGGCCTGCCGTGAGTGATGCTACTGAGGATTCTCAGTTACGGAAAGCAGACATCTGTGAAAACGGACAGTATGAACCGGGGGCCCTAACGAACACATGACCGCGTCAAGCATCCTGGTCGCTACTTCGGAGGAAGAAAACAAATTCGGACGGGGGAAATGTACAGACCCTGAACGCCAAGACAGACCTCCTTTGCCTACTCACACGTATGGCCTGATAGAAATGAAGCAGGGCAGGCTCTGTTGAGCTTGCCACAAAAGGAAGACCTCTGCAGAGAGGGACTTCCTGTTTTAAGAAGGAAGGGGGGATTCCTCAGTGCATGTGCAGAGCTATTCTGGACTCACAAGCCCCGCCCCAGCAGGTAAAATGTCATGGGTGGGTTGGCGCTGCTGCTGAACCGTGCCTTGGAAAGGGAGATCATACTTTGGCCAACAGAATGTTCCATGGTGCTTCACCACCAGCGCTGATCAAGTTCTCTAGATGGACTACTGGCAAAAGCCTGGCTTTCTTCATTGCCATGGTTCTCAACCCACATTTTTTTTCCCTTCCAAATTTGCCTCCTCAGGTCATCACGGAATGAGCATAATTGTGCGTCTCAAGGACCAACTTTCAGACATGGAATTATAAAACTAACAGCAAGAAGTGGCAAAAGCCAACCTGCCTTCCAGCCTCCTAGAGCCTTTGATGTGGGCCATGAAAAGGCATTTTTTTTTTTTTAAAGCTACCGAACTCTTAAATTTGTGAAGATTTGAACTAAGTGCTGCGGTCGCGCATTAGAAAGAGACTGTAAAATACATCGTTTCCTTAAAAACAGCAACAACCAACCACCATGCATGGAAGGTGGTTTGACATCTTACAGTCCAATAAAAATAAAAAATAAGGATTAATTACCAATTAATACAAGCACGTTGAGGTGTAATGTCGGGAACATACCTTTAAATCAGAACGCTTCTCCCCTGTCCCCCCATATCATAAAGTAAATATTAATTAGAACTTAAGAAGTAATTAATGCACCATTAAAGTGTCATCAAAAGATGTTGACCTAAAACGAAGTTTTCCATGATACACAATACGGTTCAAAAAAACAAAAGTCTGTCAATAATATACAGTATGACAACTACATCTTGTAAATTATACCCAATACTGCCGGCAGTCTATCCCTCTAAAGAATATTGCCCCCTTTCATCCCTTCCTAATAATCAGATAATAAAATACAGCACCTATAAATAAGCAAAAAAAATATATATATACCGAAATCATCTATCGTTAGTTTTAAAGATATGGCAATAAAGGAGTCTAAATCAGCAAACTTGTAGAAGCCATAACTGATAAAACAGCTTATTGAAAAAAGGTGGCAGTAATGCACTCTATGCGTGCACAAGTACGTAAGAAAATACAGACGTATAAAATTGCACACGCGCGAACACACACACACACGCTCGCACGCCCATTCATCCCTCCACACACCTCTATGCTGACGCATTTACACGTAGACAACAGGGAGGAGTTAAGAGACAATTTGGAAATTCAACGTTGTACTTTGATCGGTCTCGGAGCTGTCGCAAAAAAAAAAAAAAAACGAATCGGAAGAGCGGACGGATCGGAGCGAGAACCGTGTCGCTCCCCACAGCTTGGCTAGTTTTGCCGTTGACGCTGGGTGATCGCCAAGTGCTATGTCCTCTTCCTCCGGGCCCAGTCACGTCTGGTACAGACAGAATTGTGCCTTCCCATAACCGATACATAATAGAAATCAGTGCTTGCTGTGGGACCACAGTAATTAGCTAATGAGTTAAAGGTGTTGAAAAGTGATTGGCTGAAACAGGCCTAGTTCGTTCTCAGCGGCAGGTAAGAGCAAGAAAGTGCATGGCAATTGACCTGATGGGGCCCTATAGATCGCTCTAACGGCATCTTCACTTTACACCTCCACCCTCTCTCTTTCCAGAGTGGTAACAGCTGAATATTTCCATCTTTCTTGTTAACCCCCACAAAACATACTATGCATAACCACAGGCTCATTACGCCACCCACCTGATCGCCTATGGCGAGTTAAGGACTGCTTCCAGGCGATCAGGTTTGCCCCCCCCCCCCATTTGAAAATGGGTGGTGGTTCTTTTCTTATAGGGCACGAATGTATGTGTATTTAGGCGGGCTAAGGACTAGTAACTTGTATGGACTTGTTTGCAAAGCTGGCATAACGCAATTCAAGCTGAACCGATCAAGTACGCCTCCATTCCAAGCTGTCTCCCAAACCTCCTAGAAATGAGGTCTGAACCGCGTGCTCTGTGGTTAGAGGTTAAAAAGCAGATTATAAAATACCTAGATTTCAGAATTATTTTTTTCTTCTTCTTTTTTTTTTCTGTCCTGATTTGGCCTAAAATGGAGTGTATTAAACAAATCCCAGCCCATAAAGAGACCAGAATCGGTTAAAGCTATGAAACAATGTGCACTACAAGTCAATTTTCTATTCCACTTTACAAGAAAAAACACTGAAGTCAGCTACCACAAATTAAGATAGTTTTCCTGATGTGACATTTTGTTTGTTTGTTTGCTTAAAAAATACGTGGAGTAAATGTGGTTTTGTTTGTTTTTTAAATCCCGAGTTTCAAACAATATTCTTTTCTTGAAAATATTTAGGAATTCAAACTAGTGTGTTTAGAGTCGGGTGGACTGTGCAATCTCTTAGTGGCAACAGAACAGCTACAAAAAAACTTTTCTTTTTCTCAAAAAAATCTCTCCCCTCTCCTCTTTTTGTTTTCCTGGTTAAAGAAGATAATAGTGTATTATTATCGCTCTGTTTAGCCATTAGATGGCGGATAAAAAGCCCCCTTTTAAATATGTGGGTTTAATTTTCTTTCTTTTTTCTTCTCGTTTGTATATATTTTATGTTTTAAAGCCCACACCAAGTAGGAGGGGCACAAGGCAAAAGCTGTATGAGTTTTTTTTTTCTTCCCCAGAAACTGTGGAAATCACTTTAGGGCAATTAATAGAAACACTTCGGGGTACAAAAACCTGGACTACACATTTCAGTTTTCTTCCTCGAAAACACAAACATAAAACCGGGCTGAAACGCTCCTCTTTGTCCTCTATATGCACCTTGGCCTATGGCATTTTTGCCCTGTGGCCTGCAGGGCGGTAAGTGCAGGGACACCATTCCGAACAGCAAAGGTCCAAGTTTGAACTACCCCCAGCTCCGTCAGAGTTGGGTGAGCTTAATCTCAAAACTCCCATTCCACCGGCTCCTCTCGACTCGCGGCTTTCTCCAGGCGGTGGATTATGCTGTTCAAATTCGCGGCCTTCTTTTTCCTCAAGGTGTTGTCCCGCGCGTTCTTGGAGCAGGCCGCCTCAGAAAAGCCGAACAAACTCTCGAGGGAGCTGGTTCGCTGAGCGCCGGCGGCCGGCGTGGAACTGGTACTTGGCACAATGGGAATTCTCTCCACGCTTCCCTCCGTGGACTTGCAGGAGCCCTGCCCTGTAAGGACTGAGGTGGAGGCAGCTGAGGTAGCGGCGTCCTCGTGTGGAGCGCAGTTTGGCGTCGTCTCCGGGGTTTCTCCTGAATGGGGAGCGCCCGTCGGAGAACCCGGACGCGGCGCTTTGAGCCGGCCCTCGTCATCCGTGTCTTCCGGGCTTTCCATTCCCAACTGGAATGTCTCCGTTTTCTCCGACGGTCCGGCGTCTCGCAGTGCCCCTTCCCCGGCTCCGAAAGCCGACGACGCCCTCCCTCCCTGAGACTTTGTGGTTGCATTGCTGTACTCGTCGCCCTCCAGGCGGCCTTGCTTGGCGTCGGGTGGGCCCTCCGTCTCCACCCCATCACAACTGTCGCCTTCGGAGCTGTGAACCGCCCGGCTGCTTCGCGCTGAAGGGGAGTCGCTTGACCCGGCCTGACTCTGACCTCCGGCTTGGATTTCTTCAATGAATAGCTCTCGACGAATGCGGGATCTGGAAAAAAGGAAAAGTACGAGCAAAAAAAAGACACGATGAAGAATGCCACCAACAGTTTTGGACATTAATAGCAATAATAATAATAATAATAATAATAATAATAATAATAATAATAATAATAATAGGAGCAGGGCCTTCTCTGCTGTGGCACCCCGGCTGTGGAACGAGCTCCCCAGAGAGGTCCGCCTGGTGCCTACACTGTACTCCTTCCGTCGCCAGCGGAAGACCTTTTAATTTTCTCAGTATTTTAACGCCTAATTTAAGTTAAATTTAAACTTTGCTGTTTTAATTCCGTATTTTAACCTATATCAATTTCTGCTGTGTGGTTTCATCCTGGTTGTGCTTTTTATACGGTATTTTGTATTTGTGTTTTTAGATGGTTGGTTGTTTTATTATGCTTTTTTATGGTTTTAATTTTTGTGAACTGCCCAGAGAGCTTCAGCTATTGAGTGGTATAAAAATGTAATAAATAAATAAACAATTATTTATTTATTTATTTCCCGCCTCTCCCTCTGGATTGAGGCGGGGAACAACGCTGAATACAAAAATACTATAAAACTGATTAAAAACATATAAAACTAATTCATTATTAAAATAACAGCCAGACATCTTAAAATTCGAGTGGGTAGGCCTGCCGGAAGAGGCTAGTCTTTATAGATGTATTAAACTCAGAAAGAGAGAGAGTTTAGTTGACGAATCTCTCCCAGCTGGCCATTCCACAGTCCAGGAGTGGCAGAAGAAAAGGTCCTTTGGGTAACGGTGGTCAGCCTAATTTTGGCTGACTGGAGTAAGTTCTCCCCAGAGGACCTGAGTGTGCGGGGCGGATTGTACGGGAGAAGGCGATCCCCAGGTAACCTGGACCCAAACCATGTAGGGCTTTAAAGGGAATGACCAACACTTTATACTTAATATTTGCATCCTGCCTCTTCTTCCAAGGTATTCAAGTTGGCACGCCTGGGAAAACTTCCATTATCATCACTACCACCCTGAGAGATAAGAGAGGCTAAGAGATAGTTTGCCAGTTCACACGATCAAACACGCCACCTTGTTTTAATCCCCGGTGTGTGCTGGCGACCATCCGCCCAATTACTCGCCTGGGTGCTGCTTGCCGTGTCATCCGAACCTGGGCATGGCTTGTTTGAGGGGGGGAAAGTAACCTTCAAATAACCCCCCCCAAATAACCCAACAACAAGCCATGGGTTATCTGAGGTCTGCTTCTCCCTCAAACAAGCCATGCCACCCAGGTTCGGACGACATGACAAGCCACGCCCAGGCAGGTAATTAAGGGCCTTGACCGTGCGAACCTGGTCAAGTGAGTGTGCCAAGGTCACCACCATGTCAGGCTCATGACTCAACAGGCCTCAGAAATAAAATCTGATTCAAGAAATTAACCCTCTGAATTTTAATTAAATCAAGAAATTAACCCTCTGAGCCAGCGTGGTATAGTGGCTAAGGTGTTGGATCCGGGTTCTAGTCCCCATTCGGCCATGGAAACCCACTGGGCGACTTTGGGCCAGTCACAGACTCTCAGCCCAACCTACCCCGCAGGGTTGTTGTTGTGAGGATAAAATGGAGAGGAGGAAGATTATGTACGCTGCCTTGGGTTCCTTGGAGGAAAAAAGGCGGGATATAAATGTAATAAATAATAATAAATAAATAAATAAATAATCAATGACGTCTGCATTATTATTATTATTATTATTATTATTATTATTATTATTATTATTATATTTATTTGTATCCTGACTTTTGCCCAATACTGGGCCTCAAGGCGGCCTTACAAAGTTTAAAACATACAATGTAAAACCGAGGAAAAGAAATGTACAAAAAATAAATAAAATAAAATAAAATAAAACGTTAAACGTTTAAAATACACGACAAAATTATAAGTCATTAACATAGATGGAGGACCAGATTATTCTCCAAAGGCCTGTCGGAACAAACAAGTTTTCGCCTGCTTCCGAAAGCCCATCAAGGAGGGAGCCAGGGAAGAGAGTTCCAGAGCACCGGAGCAGCCACCGAGAAGGCCCTGTCCCGTGTTCCCACCAAGCGTGCCTGTGAAGATGGTGGGACTGAAAGAAGGGCTTCTCCAGAAGATCTCAAAGCACGGGCAGGCTCATAAGGGAGAATACGGCCTTTCAAATAACCTGGACCAGAGCCATATAGGGCTTTAGAGGTCATAACCAGCACTTTGAACTGTGCCCGGAAACAGACTGGAAGCCAGTGAAGCTGTTTTAACAGGGGAGTTGTGTGAACAGCATATATAAGGGCTTTGGGGGAAAGCTCTTAAAAAACGAAAGAAAGATCCTCCCATTGCAGAAGCAACTCCCCTATGAGGAGAGGCAACAGCACTGAGAGAAAAGGAGACCGCCAGAGGGGCAGGGGTGATAGAGGTAAGGATGTTGCGGGTGCCGGACTGGGTCCAGGAGTGCGTTCACAGGCCCGCGCCAACGGGCGCCCATCAGCTGTCCACTTTCGTCCAAAGCCTTCATGGTGCGCGGCAGTGGCGCCGGCGGAAATCACGCCATTTTCCTGTCGCGTGAGCATTCAAGAAAGCTATCAAGACTGATCTCTTCCGGCAGGCCCATCCAGTAGAATTTTGGGATGCTTTTAGGGTGTTCTTAACAGTGTATGCTATGTTTTCAATCAGTATTTTATGTATTTTATGATTGCTGTCGTTCCCCGCCTCGATCCAATCGGAGAGGCGGGTAAGAAATAAATTCTTATTATTATTTACGGACGCCATTTACGCCACGGGGCAATGATGTAATTTCCGGAGCTCTTACGAATGGTTTGGGGGCACTCGGATACCCTAGCAATGACCCGGGACCCTAACGTAGCTTCAAGCTATTGCCCAAGGGCAGGGGGTTTACAGGCAGGCGAGCTAACGGACCCTCTGGCGGCATCTCCCAGAGCTCCGGGGCAACGTACCTATAATTGTGGAACCAATTGATGACGGTGCTGGTCTTCAAGTTGAGCTGCGTGGCAAGTTCCTCAATGGTTTTTGGTGATGGGTATGGCTTTTGCTGATAGGCCCGTTTCAGTGCCTCTTTCTCCTCCGGGGCCAGCACGACGCGGGGTTTCTTCAGCTGATGCTGGGGCTGCGGGCTGGCTCCCTGGCTGTAATCGATTCCCACGGAAGAGGACTCCGACGGCTGGCTGTCGCTGACTGAACTGTGCCGCCGTTTCATGTACGCTGGAAGGGAAAGGGAGACGCAGGGTCAGGCGAGAGGCAACACCGACGTGCCGGGAGAGCTGGCATGTGTGAAAGGAAGGGTTGGGAGGTTCAAGAGGCAGCTGGACAAGAATCTGCCAGGGATGCTTTAGGGTGGAGTCCTGCATTGAGCAGGGGGTTGGACTCGATGGCCTCGTAGGCCCCTTCCAACTCTACTATTCTATGATGGGTTCCTGAGCATGTGGGCACAGGAAGTTGCCTGTCAATATAGAGAGTGACACCATTGGTCCACCTGCCCAATACTGTCCACGTTGATTGGCAGTAAAAAAGGTCCCAGATTTTTGGGACCAAGTCTTTTTGGAGACTTGGTCTATGAAGAAAGACTGAAAGAACTGGGCATGTTTAGCCTGGAGAAGAGAAGGTTGAGGGGAGACATGAGAGCACTCTTCAAATACTTGAAAGATTGTCCCACAGAGGAGGGCCAGGATCTCTTCTCGATCCTCCCAGAGTGCAGGACACGGAATAATGGGCTCAAGTTAAAGGAAGTCAGATTCCAGCTGGACATCAGGAAAAACTTCCTGACTGTTAGAGCAGTACTACAATGGAACCAGTGACCTAGGGAAGTTGTGGGCTCTCCCACCTAGAGGCCTTCGGGCGGCAGCTGGACAACCATCTGTCAGGGATGCTTTAGGGTGGATTCCTGCATTGAGCAGGGGGTTGGACTTGATGGCCTTGTAGGCCCCTTCCAACTCTATGATTCTATGAAGGGTTCCTGAGCATGTGGGCACAGGAAGTCGGCTGCCAATACAGAGAGAGACACCATTGGTCCACCTGCCCAATACTGTCCACGTTGATTGGCAGTGTCCCTCCAAGAACCTTGGGAGTCTTTCCCACCCACCCAATAAGGAGCCGAGGTCGGAGAGAGAACCAGCGCCTCCTACGTCTCACACCATCAGCACTCTGGATCCGGGATGGGCAGACGTCAGGTTTGCAGGATCTACTTTGTATTTTACTAGAACCCAAAGAGGCAAGTGCAAAAGTCGTACAATTAAGGTTAAGGGCCTCTGCACCTGGGAATTTGTTCGGAAACCCCGAACCAAACAGGGTTCACAGTCCTTCCACACAAGCACCCACTACTGCGTAACCCAGACTTTCTTCGCAAACGTGGGAGAAACGTCCCTCTGGACCCGCCCACGTTTCCCCGTGGCGGTGAGCAGAAGAGGAAAGGCAGCCCAAGTCTCCCTTCAGACTGTAAGGAGGCAGTTTTGTATATTGCACTCAAAATAAAAACGGCATTTCAGCTTGACCTGCCTGCAAACAAGGTTAGGTATGCCCTGTTCGAATAAAGAAATACACGTTCCGAATTCATCCTGCCAACTGCGAACCTTTTTGCAAGATTCCTTTTTGGCTGCACGGTTTATTCGACCAGTTAAAAAGTGTTTTGCATCCTGTCTTGGGTTTTCCTGGAGAGGGAACCGAAGGACGCCCAGCCAGGGGATATCTTATTTATCGCCTTTCCAGCTTCTAAGATTTCAGCCGGCATTGTTCATTTGCTTCCAAGCATACATTCACCACCATGATGGCAAGTAAAAATTATATATAGCTGAGATTCTGAGGAAACCATGTTCAGGATTCCAGGCCACCCTGCTAAAGAATAACCTTCCAAAGCAATCTACTGCGAGGATAAAAGGGGAGAAAGGAAATATCAAAGATGGCCACTCCTTCTGGCAAGGACCTGTAGACTTTATTTATTGAATAAACAACAACATCTATCGATCACTTAAGAGTGTTTAATGTGCTTTATGTACTTTTTGGGGTACTACTTACATGACACTACAATTGTTATTCCCCATGTTGCAAATTTGGGGAAGGGGTGTGTGAGGCTTGCATTTAGGGCACCTGGCTCAAGCGACAGGAAGCCAGATTCCGGCTGGACATCAGGAAAAACTTCCTGACTGTTAGAGCAGTACGACAATGGAACCAGTGACCTAGGGAGGTGGTGGGCTCTCCCACACTCGAGGCCTTCAAAAGGCAGCTAGACAAGCATCTGTCAGGGATGCTTTAGGGTGGATTCCTGCAATGAGAAGGGGGGTTGGATTCGATGGCCTTATAGGCCCCTTCCAACTCTACGATTCTATGATTCTTGGCAAATGTGTGATTCAAACTGGAGTTGTTGTGAACTGAAACACCAGATCTCTATTCTGGGGCATCTCCACTTTAAAGGGATCTGAAGAAATCTAGCACCCTCCAGATATGCCAGGCTATAACTCCCCCCCATCATCCCCAAATAGCAGCTGACATCTGGAGGGATCTGGTTCGTGGAAGGCTATACCCATTTCTAGGTCAAGAGAGTGCTAGTCCAAATGGCCCGCCCAGGAGGGTTGGGGCAGGTTCTGGGGCAGCCAATCAGAGCAGGACCACAAAGCAAAAGGAATCCAGGCAGCCTCTGTTGGGTTCCGCCACCCGCCCTTCCCTATAATTTGTCTCACAACTGTTAACCTCAGATCCCGATATTCACGGCAGAAATAAGACTTGCGTCGCTGAGCCTCTGTGCCCCCACCCTACATAAATATGACGTTGTCGGTCGAGGGGTCAGGAGAAGTGCTCCCAACCGCTGATCCTTCCACCAGACAACGATTCCGAATGAGCGACCATGTTTAGGTCACAAGAGGGCGCCTGCAGCCCGTGGAATCTCAGCATCCAGTCCTGAGCAGGAGGTAACTGCTGCTGTTACGATTTATCAGCCTTCTCCGGCTCATGATCCGCCAGTTGGGCTGGACGGCAACGCCCATCACTCCCATCCACATGGCCGTGACTGGCAGGGAATGATGGGGGTTGTTGTCCAACACACCTGGAGGCCACCTGGGTTGGGAAGAGGCTGGCTTATTATAACACCCGACGGCACGCAAAGCGAGGAACGAGCTTCCTTGGAGTGCTCCAGAGGGCACGTCCACCGGGCCAGCTGGACTCATTCTCATCCCAACGGCAGCACGGATACATGGCTGATGAGGTGCAGACGGGCCTCCAAGTCCGGCTCACATTGTCCATTCGCTCCCTCCTCCCAGTGGTCCGTGGAACGAGACCACATCACGCCAGTCCTTTTCCAACTTCACTGGCTGCCAGTCCAGGTCAAAGTGCTGGTATTAACATTTAAAGCCCTAAACGGCTTGGGGCCAGGCTACCTGAAGGAACGCCACCTCCCATATGTACCTGCCTGGACCCTAAGGTCATCCTCTCGGGTCCTTCTCCGCGAGCCCCTGCCAAAGGAAGTCAGGCAGGTGGCTACCAGGAGGAGCAGGGCCTTCTCTGCTGTGGCACCCCGGCTGTGGAATGAGCTCCCTAAGGAGGTTCGCCAGGCACCTGCCCTATATTCTTTCAGACACCTTTTTATCCTCTCAGCATTTTAACAGTCCACAATTTTAATTTTAACTCGGCTGTTTTAAATTTGTATTTTACCATTTGTCTTCCTGCACTGCTGCTGATTTTATCCTGGTTGCACTTTCATATTGTATTTTCTATCGTGTTTGGATACTGTTTGTTTTACACTTGGAAGGGTTTTAATTTTTGTGAACCGCCCAGGGAGCTTCAGCTATGGGGCGGTAGAGAAATGCAACGAAGAAAGAAAGGAACGGACAGGGTGGCCTTGGACCAAAGCAACATAGCCGCGTCCGCTCCGCCTAGCCGTGCCTCGTCAGGCACCTCCACTTGACCCTTGTAACTGGGGATGCCCTGGACTCGGACCTTCTCCTCTCGAAGGTCCCACTGAGCGACGGTCTCTCTGCAGTAGTCAAGGCTTGCTAATACTTGGAACAGTGTTTATGGCAGGACACGTCACCGATCCAAGGGGCGCAGCGGTTTGCAGGAGACCTTCTTAACAGGCCTCTTCTCTTGGTAGCTTTTGAATGATTGGAGGTTGTGTGCCAGATATGATTTTTGGAGTTTAATAACAATCCCTCCACCCCTTTTTTTAAAAAAAAACCCAAAATGAACTACAGCGAAACTGAACAAATTGAAGGGAGGCCTCCGTGTGACTCATTCTGGATCCAGTCTCTCAAGAGGCAAGGCTCTCATCAGAACCAGCTATTGACCAGGAACCCACAAGCAGGACGTGAGTGCAACGGCATCCTCCCGCCCATGTTCCCCAGCACGTGGCGTGTATATAGGCGTACAACCTCTGCTACTGGAGGGAGCATAGAGCCATTTGGACGAGTAGCCATGGATAGCCTTCTCCTCCAGGAATGTTTCCAACCCCACTCTTTGAAAGCCGTCCAAATTGGTGGCCATCACCACGTCTTCTGGTAGTGAATTCCATAGTTTCACTCTGCACTGTGTGAAGAAGTCCTTCCTTTGATCTGTCCTGAATCTCCCACCAATCAGCTTCATGGGAGGACCCTGCTGGGTTCTAATATTATGAGAAAGGGACAAAATGGTCTCCCTATCCGCATTCTCCACACCAGGCAGGATTTTGGGCACCTCCATCATGTAGCCCCTTCCTTCCCATGTTTCCAAGCTGAATGAGTCGTAACCTTCCCTATGAGTGAAGCTCACAAGGCTTGGTTGGAGCAAAGGCGAGCAAGGAGAGACACGATAGAGGCGGGCGAAAGTTACTCCTGATGGCTCTCGGCTTGCGACTGGCCACTATTGGAAAACCCGCAGCAAGGAAGACATGGCGGAGTTTCATAATAGTAGAGTTGGAACGGGCCTACAAGGCCATCGAGTCCAATCCCCTGCTTAATGCAGGAATCCACCATAAAGCACCCCTGACAGAGGGTTGTCCAGCTGCCTCTTGAAGGCCTCTAGTGTGGGAGAGCCCACAACCTCCCTAGGTCATGGGTTCCATTGTTGTACTGCTCTAACAGTCAGGAAGTTTTTCCTGATGTCCAGCCAAAATCTGGCTTCCTGTAACTCGAGTCCATTATTCCGTGTCCTGCACTCTGGGATGACCGAGAAGAGATCCTGGCCCTCCTCTGTGTGACAACCTTTCACGTCCCTAGGTAATTGGTTCCACTGTCGTACTTCTCTAACAGTGAGGTAGTTTTCCTGGTGTCCAGCTGGAATCTGACTTCCTGTAACTTGAGTCCATTATTCCGTGTCCTGCACTCAGGGACGATCGAGAAGAGATCCTGGCCCTCCTCTGTGTGACAGCCTTTCAAGTCCCTAGGTAATGGTTCCATTGTCGTACTTCTCTAAAGGTCAGGAAGTTTTTCCTGATGTCCAGCCGGAATCTGACTTCCTGTAACTTGAGCCCGTTATTCCGTGTCCTGCACTCTGGGAGGATCGAGAAGAGATCCTGGCCCTCCTCCGTGTGACAACCTTTCAAGTCTTTGAAGAGTGCTCTCATGTCTCCCCTCCATCTCCTCTTCTCCAGGCTAAACATGCCCAGTTCTTTCCGCCTCTCCTCACAGAGAGACGGAAAGCACGCACCCACCCACCCGGGTCGCTGCAGAAGGGACGGGCGTTTACCTTTCTTCTCCATGCGCTTCATGTCCATCAGCTTTTCCACGTTGTTGGGGTCATTGAGCCAGAGCTGCATGCGGACAAAGGGCTCCCGGCCCTTCAAGCTCAGCTTGTGCCAGGGCTTGGGGCGAGCAAGGAGGTCAGAGACCGAGCCTTGCGTCAGCCCCAGGATCGTCTCCCCAAACAGGCGCTGACCTGCAAAGAAACCCAAACTTCAAGTTGCGTTTGTGCCAAGGCGAAGCGAGGCAAAGCGGGGTGGGGTGGAACAGAACCAAACCAAACCAAGAGGCACAACAGGGCAGAGGTTCCTGGAGGGACAGACAACCCCTTTGCTTTAAGCTGCCTGAAAAGAGCGATCTAGGCCCAGCGCTGGCGGGTGCGCGGGGGTCCTAGGGGTGACTCCTCGGAGCCCAATGGGAGCTGTTCTGCAAGCTACACTGCAGGGGATGGGGGACATTCCAAACAGCATCACCCCATTATTTCTGAAAGCTCTCCTGCATAAACTCGTTGGATTTAGCAGACTAGCACGCCGGGGAGAGGGCTACGATAAACGTGTCCCCCTGATGAACTAGCTCTCTACATGAAGGGAGGTTTCTCTTCTCGCCTCCCAAGTCATGACACTGGAATATGAGGGTGGGGGGAGTCAAGAGCCCTTTATCTTTGCTACTGGTTCTAATTCTCTTTTGATTAACTTCTTTAATGTGTAAGACAAAAAGAGGCGGATCTGGGGCAGATATGCCGAGATAACCGATAATGTTGTCCGGCTAGAGTTTCGCCTGGTGTTCCGGGGAGCAGCCTTTAGGATTCTGAATCTGGGCGCGTTTGAACATCTGTGCATTGATCAGACACACCAGAGAATCATGGGCTGGTATGGAGAATCTCAGACACAGCTAAAGATCATGGGCTGGTATATAGATACAAATAGAGACTTATTATTTGACTGTTATTATTTACTTCTCATACTGTGGCATCTACGTACATAGCAATTTATGACAAATGTAACATGTAACACGCCCCCCCCCCGCCTTCCTTATCTGTAGAAATCTGATGATAAAATTCTCTCTTATCCCCCCGCCCCCCCAACCAAGATTTTGTGAAGCAAAACCATGACTGGATATGTGGAGAATGTCTGGACGAGGATGTGGCTGGACCGAAATAAAGATGAGCAGGGGGTTGGACTTGATGGCCTTGTAGGCCTCTTCCAACTCTACTATTCTATGATTCTATGATTCACTTTGAGGGTCCCCCAACTGAAAAATGGGATATAAATCCACCCGAGAAATAAATATCCTGTGTTCTGGGTTGCTGGTGGTCCCTTGGGAGCTGAAATGCACAAGGTCCCTGCTGTTGACTAGTGAATGTAGAAGCTTTGACCCGGAGTATTTATACCAGGCCCGGCATGGGAGTTGAGGCTACTCAACTTGGCTGTTCTGCTCGTGAAAACTGTGCACACACAGGTCCAGTTCAGACAACACGCTAAACCGTGATGGTTCAACGTTTTGAGCTAACCGTTCTGGCTCAGCGTGTCGTGTGAACCCTTCCTAACCATGGTAGCTACATAACCACAGTTTGAACCCGCTCACTTGCCACGTGCAGCAAAAGGGTTCGCGGCTTAACCATGGCTTGGTGTGTTGTCTGTCTCAGCTAATTCATTAGTCCAGCCTTCCCTAGCGGCCTGGGGCATTCTGGGAGTTGTAGTCCAACACATCGGGAGGGCACTGGGTTGGCAAGGCGTGAGGCCTAGCTGCTGTGCCATGAAGTTCCTGAGTCAAACTCCAAAATCCCTGACACAAATGCCTACACACAAAGGAACTACATCCAAACGTTAACTTTCCTGGGAACGAGAAGAGATGTCAAAGACACCCCTCCTCCCTCAAGCATTTTTACCAACTCCCGATTCTCTGGATGTTTTTCACCTCTCCTCCATCCTTTCCAAACCACCGAGTTTCAGCTTTCCCTGGGAAAATTACGGGATTGATTCCCCCAGCCGGGAGCACTTCCCTGCCATTCAAGGTGAGGACCTTACAACAGAGATAATGGAATCAACGGCGGGCCCCAGATTGAAACGATTTCCGACCCGTGTTCCCACCGCCGGCTCCTGCCACGCGGAGGGCAGCAGATGTGCGAGCGGCCCGGCGGCCGGGGCTCCGTCACAGCCCCATTCCATTAAGCTAATCGAAACTATTCCATCAGTGACCCCGGTGCTCAGCTGCCCTCTGCTCAGCAAGGCGTGCGCCGAAGCCGCCAGGAGAGCAGGTGAAGGATTTCTGCTGCGAGCGGCGCTGAACTGCCAGCGCAAGTGGGATGCTGTTATCGGTGATGGGAAACGCCATCTCATGTTTCCCTTCGAGGAAGGATTCCAAGCGAAGGACTCCGGCTTCAAACCCTGCTTTACGCCCGTCGCTTAGCTTTGACGCCTGGGCAGAGGGGGAACTCCAGAGCCTGCTGGTTTGGGGGAAGGTGCTAATGACGAAGACCCCCATCCCCGTGGGATTAGGGATGCTCTCACCTACCTTAGGTGGTACAACCCCCTTCCAACCACTGTCTGATGGGATAAACCCAAAGTGGGAAGAGCGCATCAGTAGGGTGACCCTATGAAAAGGAGGACAGGGCTCCTGTATCTTTAACAGTTGTATTGAAAAGGGAATTTCAGCAGGTGTCATTTGTATGCATACAGCTCCTGGTGAAATTCCGTCTTCATCACAACAGTTAAAGCTGCAGGTGCCCTGCCCTCTTTTAAATCTGGTCACAGTATAGCTGCAGTATAGCTCCTGCAGCTTTAACTGTTGGGATGAAGAGGGAATTTCACTGGGTGCTGCAGGCATACAAATGACACCTGCTGAAATTCCCTTTTCTATGCAACTGTTAAAGACACAGGAGCCCTGTCCTCTTTTCCATATGATCACCCTACATATCAGGGACAACAGCATTCCCTCCAGCCTGCTGGTGTGTAGCACCAGTGAAAACATCCACCCCGATTCCAATTGCACATCCCTTTCCCCATGTGCCCTTTGTTTTAAGGGAGGAAAACGGGTCGTTACATTTTCAGGATAAATATTCGTCCCTGGCTGGTCCATATCCCATCTTATGGAGAAGCTAATTTTGACCTCCACTTGGAGCAGGGACTTCTCGGTAGCAGCCCCTATGTTTGGCATACTTTCCCCAAAGACAAGCCATTTAGGGCTCATCTACACCAAACAGAATATTCCACTATGAAAGTGGTATGAAAGTGGTATATAAAAGGCAGGTGCCACACTACTGCATTATAGCGGTATTGAAATGCACTGCAGGATCACACTATTTATTTATTTATTTACATTTTTATACCGCCCAATAGCCGAAGCTCTCTGGGCGGTTCACTACTGCTTTACGGTGGTAATGAAATACTCTGACAACTGGTGGGGCCCATGACACAACTACACCAAGCAGGATATAACACTATGAAAGTGGTATGAAAGCGGTATATGGTATGTGTCAATAGGTTAGGGTTGTCAGTGCACTTCAATACCACTCTAAAGCAGTCGTGTGGCTCCTGCATTTTATGTACCGCTTTCATACCACTTTCATAGTGGAATATCTGCTTGGTGTAGATGAGTCCATAGTCTCCTCTCTACGAGCTTTCAGCAAATGTTTTAAAAAGAAATAAATTCAGAGGCCTTTGGAGTCCGCTTGACTGAAATTGTGGCTGGCTACCGCTATGCGTTATTGCACGGCTGGTATAGAACACCGTACTCCTCTTTCGTTGGTTCAATGGTTACTGCTACATGTTAATCGATTGGCAGTTTTCTTAATTGCATGTTTCAATGTGGACTGCTGTGGAAATTCGTAAATGTAATCGATAAAAATGTTTTAAAATAAATTAAGAATAAATTATGCAATTCCATTCCATGGGGATCCATCTCAGGGAGAAATTCCCTCTCTTTGGACCTTCAAGAAGCAAAGAAAGATGTATCTTTCAGCTATGACTACTCCTGCCATTTGAGTTTTGAATGAAATGCGGCTGAAAACTGCTTCAAGGGCTGGGCTGGGCCAAAAAGGCAGGTTACAAATAACCTGCCTTTTTATATTGTATTTTATAATATGGTTTTATACTGCTGTTTTGTAGTTTGAATGGTTTTGATTTTTGTGAACCGCCCAGAGAGCTCCGGCTATTGGGTGGTATAGAAATGCAATAAATAAATAAATAAATAAATACCAACTGTACAGTCCAAGCAGTGAGTTGGGCACTGATCTGTAAGAAGGATCCCATCCTCCATGTCCTGTGCATGGGATTTCCCCCCAGAAAGAAAGACCACAAGAATTTAATTGTAGCCTTTCTTGGACTGAACCAAGGGTTCATCATTCAAGGCCTGCATTCTGTTGTCAGCGGTGACCAGACAGATGCGTACAAGCGGAGCGTGAAAGCAAAGGGACGCTTTTGTCCTCAGAAGTTGGTATTCAGAGGTAGACTTCCTCTGGATAAGGAGGTTACATTTCATGAAAGGTTCTCCCATCAGTCAAATACGGTCAATTGCTTTGCGAAGTGGCCAATTTAGCACAACGGCCTTTAAAAACGCCTTTTCCCCACCACTAAGAGTTGCTGTCTCTTGGCTCGATTTCTGTGCTGGTTTCGTTTTTTGTAACTAGGCTGACCGTGGCGCTCCAAGGCAAAAGGCAAAGAGAAGAGGACTGTTTAGAGAATTATTCACTTTTATAATGTTATTCACTGTTAGCTTCAACTCCACCCCCCCAAAAAAAGTATAACTATTTCACAAGTTAACTTTGTATCAAACCTGTTGATGCTTCAACTAACTTTGTTGTTGTCATAATAAGAGTTACACTGCTTTCAAAACACTTGACTGATGTTTTGAGCAAATCATTTCTGACAGGCTATTTGCCCAAACTTCCATTTAGGGGTCTGCATTGCCCGATTTCAACAAAAACCCACACAATGATCTCACTGGGTCCCTCCAAAATGTCACGTGAGCTAAACTCCCCAATTGTGATGGCTCTTGGTCTATTTCTGGGGCCAACCCGAACGGGCAGGTCTTTTAAAGCAGCTTTCTCGAACTCGGTGCCTGCCAATGTGGTGGACTGCAAATCCCATCATCCCCACCCAGCATATTTCAGGTAACAACAGGTGGTTGCCAGGGAAAGGACCTTTACATTGATTTCCAAGAGTATTACAGAAAGAAAAGGTTAAATCCCTCCTGTGAGAGATGGAGAGTTCCTGACTGTTAGAGCAGTACGACAATGGAATCAGTTACCTAAGGAGGTTGTGGGCTCTCCCACCTGAGAGGCCTTCAAGAGGCAGCTGGACAACCATCTGTCAAGGATGCTTTAGGGTGGATACTTGCATTGAGCAGGGGGTTGGACTCGATGGCCTTGTAGGCCCCTTCCAACTCTACTATTCTATGATTCTACTGCCTCGAATACTGGAGGTAGCACCCAACCATCAGGGCTAGTAGCCCTTGATAGCCTTCTCCTCCAGGAACTTATCCAACCCCCTTTTAAAGCCAATTGGTGGCCATCACTTCATCTTGTGGTAGTGAGTTCCATAATTTAACTCTGTGCTGTGTGAAGAAGTCCTTCCTTTTATTTGTCCTGGATCTCCCACCCATCAGTTTTATGGGATGATCCCGTTGGGTTCTAGTACGATGGGAGTTTTAGGCCTTGTGAGGGTATGAACAAATGAAGGTTTCTTATGCCGAGTAGGACTATGTGTCCATCTAGTCCAGGGCGGTCAACTTGTTGCCTTCTAAATGTTTCGGCCTAAAACTCCCATCACACCTCACCATTGGCTCTGCTGGCTACAGCTGGTGGGAATTGTAGGCCAACGGCCCCCAGCCCAGCCCTCAGTGACTCTCCCAACGTCTCCAGCAGAGGTGTTTCCCATCTCGTTGTGGTGGAGATCATGAGCAAATGACACACAAAAGCTGGGCGGAGGAAGAGGAGGAGAAGAGGGTCAGCCCTGCTAATCACATTCTCCCTGAGCAAACCGCGTGATTGCAGTTGTTTTCACGTGACTGCCATTTTAAAACTAGAAAAAGGAAACAGAGGACTGGCCACTGGTGACATTGAGCGGAGACGGATACAGACAACCAGGGGCCCCAAAACCGACGTGCCTCCGCCCCTAGAAAATCTAGAGATTGAGCAAACAGAGGGCCAAAAAGGAAACATTGAAATATTGTTCCACACCTAATGCAAGGTTTGGGGTACATTTCTTGCCTCTTCTGCTGCGTTTTAGGCTTCTCAGCCACGCTGTAGAAAAACAAAAATCATGGTGGGGGAAAAAAGATTTATGTAAAAGTGACATCAGAACAAGAGTCAATAAAAAGCACTTTTTACATATTCCTCCTGGAGCGCAAGAGGACACAGAATCAGGGACCCTGGTTTTCTGCAGACTCTGAAACACGCAGAGAAATTTGGCTTCCAGTGTGGAATCCAGAGTAGCCAAATGGACTTTGGGGGAAGCCCAGGTTTAATTTTTTATTTTTAAAAAAACAAATCTCTAGCCCTCAGGGACAAGGGGAAAAATTGCAAAAATCAAGGCAGTGTTTGCTAAAATCTCTGAGACTAGAAGGGGTCTGGGTGGATGGGGAAGGGGGGGGATGGATTACCGCACAACTCCCTGGTCTTATTTGCATCCCACGAACACACTCAGAGTCCAAAGCTGTTCTTCCCCCTTTACAAATTTCATTGCTGCTACTAGGATGCAATCTGGAGTACAACGTCTAGTGCTGGTGGCACTGTCTTCAATCCAGCTAATGTTTCACTGAGTTGGGCACCCAGACGTCGTGCATCCTCAGTCCAGAGAGTCTATTTTGCATAATTTATTCTGCTCAAAGTGAACCCGCGGCTTTTGGCTCTCCTGGTTGCAGAATGACTTACAGTAAACCAGCGTCCCTGCATAGAGCATGCAACGACAAAGCATACAAAAACCTACAGGCCCTCGTCTGCAAGTGCCGCGCTTTCTGACGGGCACGATGCAACTTCGCCCCAAGAGCATGGGAAACCCAACCACATAACAGTTTTGCCAGTCTGGGTGGCTTAAGCTACAGGTCTCGAGAACAATCGTACAATTTAAAGAGCAGTGAGTGTGTGTGTGTGTGTGTGTGTGTGTGTGTGTGTATTCTTTAATCTAAGATGGTAGGCATGATATTCTGCTGTTGCCTAAAATTCTGAGAACCAAAATACAGAAGCCTTCATCTGTAAAGAGTAGAAGGCAAACTTCTGAAATGGCAAAGGGATACCTAAAGGGCGGCCCCATTTCTACATCCACAGGGGGACAATTTCTGAGGACGGCCCAATTTACACCTGCATTTGGCATCCACCCAACAACGCTGCGATGCTATCAGAATTTCAAGAACCAATAAAAGCTTGGCTGAGTAACACCTGATGGATATGTAAATACACACACGGAATCTCCAGGAAGTGTGAGGCGGAAAAAAAGTTCAAATGTTTGGCAGCGTCTGCATGCCTATCAATGCCAAATTCGTTTCTCTCGCCCTGATCTCAGGAATTATAAGAAACGTACGGAAGGTCGCGTGCCCCTCCTCAACTCTCTCTGTGTTGTAAAGTGAGATTAACACACTCAGGTGTATCAGTGGAACCCTTTCTTTTCCATTTCTTCTCAAAAGCCATGGCACCTCAACCCTCACCTTACTCTGCAAAAAGAATTGCAACTCCCTGAAGTCTAATTTTTACGAAGTTGCCCGGTCTTCCTCTTTGCTGCGACATCAGCAGTACTGACAGAGGGTCTGTTAGTATGAGAGCTCATCCCAGGAAAAGGCTGCCGAGGTGTTCTGGCTATTTCACGTCACCCCATTGTGCCCTCGATGGCGGCCAGCCTGCAATCCCGCCAACTGAAAATGGCTACATGATCCCTGTTGTGGGGTGGGGATCCCCGGTGTTAAGGTTTCACACTGGCCACTCGCTGATTCTGCAGTCGCTCCGTCCCGCGCTGTTCAAGTAATGTCTGGATGACTAAATCCCATGGGATCGCTCGGATAAAGAGGTTACCACCACACCAGTGATGCTGGAACAGGCCGCACCCATGTGGACCCTGGCAAACCCACTAAATTCAATCATCCAACTGTTACCTGACTAGGATCCAGCCCTGGGGAAGCAGTAACCAGGTGATTTAATAGAGACTGAGTTTTAACCACACCTACAGGGATAACTGTAGGAAGGGCACGCTGTCCTCATCTTCTAAGAGATGTGCCCTGAGCCACAACCAATGAGTAACGCCTCCATTGATGCGCCTCCCATGAACCGCCTCCGATAAAGCATCCAAACACGAATCTATGGATATCTTGGGGACACACCGTCAGAGGCAACGTCGTACACTACCTCTATGCCAACACGGATCCATGCCACCATCTTGCATGGGGTTTTTCACCGCATGGTGGTAAAACATACTCTCATGACGTTCACCACCACGCAACTCCTTTCTTCCAACTACTCTAGAAGCTCTTGGGCCTGTGGCAATTCCACCTCATCACAAGCTATTCTGAGATGCCCCACTGCCCCCCCCCCCAAATACTCCAATTTGAGTACATGGCCAATGGAATACACCCAAGCAACCGTCTTCTACCTTTTCCAATCGGAAAATACTATTGTTTAACCATAAACTGCAACAAGGGAGATACTTTTAATGTCTACTGGCCACATCCATCTTCCCCCCCCATTTCCCCCACTTTCTCCCCCCCCCCCTTTTTAAAAAGTAAATAAACAAATGGTAATGGAGCTGCTGCTGCAAATCATGTCAGGCTGGAAGGTGACCCAATTTGGGGCCACACAACCCACCAGATGAAAACCAATGATCTCAAGAAAACTTTTTTTAAAAAAGAGCGCCCGGATAATAGGGGGCTCTGGATTAGCGTTTCAATAAACCTGCGATTAGTGGCCACAGCGTTAATGACACTCCTCGAACAAAGAATGCTGAGATCTGGAGAATTTGTACAGTTTGTAGTGTGCCATTTTTGCATGCAAAGTGTCTTTCATGTACTTGAGTCTCCCCCAATCTGGTGCCCTCCAAACATTCTGGACTACATCTCCCAGCATTGCTGGGAACTGTAGTCCCCACATATCTGGAAGGCCCCAGGTTGGGGGAAGGCTGATTTAACTCATCAAATAGTTTCTAAGGTGATTTTATCCAGAAACAGTTGCCCGAAGCGGCTTTAAACTATAAACCGGCGCTCCTGGAAGAATCGGAAGTAGTAAAAGACATTTACCAAGGTTGTTGTCCGTGAGCACCTCTTTGACCCGCTTTGTGATGCCGTAGGTATCCAGCTCTGGCGACATCGCCACCAGTTCTTGAATGCTGAGTGATGAATGGCCAGAGAGGGGCAGCGGCGTTGTGGATTGGCAATCGGAAGCAGACGGCTCGTTGCCGTCCTGTAGCTTGCCCTCCTTACTCGTCTCGATGGCAGGACAGGGCTGCTGGACCAGTTCTGTCAAGCTCTTCACGGATTCGCTGGAACTCATGGGGGACTCCGGAGCGGGACTGCAGCTGGCAGAGGTCTTTGGGGTGCTTTCTGCAAATCCACAGGGGGGAAGAAAGGGAGAAATGCGGCTTAAGCAAAACTCCTTCATCAAGGACTTACTCCCAGCTCTTGTGCGTAATAAAACCAAGCCTTTCCCCATCCTCAAAACCCATCCTTAACCCCTTTAAAACCCTGCTGCATTTTATTACTACATGAAGAATCGATTATTATTATTATTATTATTATTATTATTTATTATTATTATTATTATATTTGTATCCCGCCTTTTGCCCAATACTGGGCCTCAAGGCGGCCTTGCAAAATTCAAAACAATTACATTGTAAACCTAGGGAAAGAAATGTACAAAAATTAAAATTAAAATAATAATAAAAAAATACAGTATTAAAACAGTAAATGTTTAAAACGCACGACAATTTAAAGGCCTTAAGATAGATGGAGGGCCAGATTATACTCCAAAGGCCTGCTGGAACAAACAAGTTTTCGCCTGCTTCCGAAAGCCCATCAAGGAGGGAGCCAGCCTAGCTTCCCTGGGAAGAGAGTTCCAGAGCTCTGGAGCAGCCACCGAGAAGGCCCTCTCCCACGTTCCCACCAAGCGCGCCTGTGAAGATGGTGGGACTGAAAGAAGGGCTTCTCCAGAAGATCTCAAAGCACGGGCAGGCTCATAAGGGAGAATACAGTCTTTCAGATAACCTGGACCTGAGCCATATAGGGCTTTATACCAGCACTTTGAACTGTGCCTGGAAACAGACTGGAAGCCAGTGGAGCTGTTTTAACAGGGGAGTTCTCCGTTCCCTGTAACCAGCCCCGGTCAACAATCTGGCTGCAGCTTTTGAACCAGCTGGAGTTTCCGAACACTCTTCAAAGGCAGCCCCACGTAGAGCGCGTTGCAGTAATCCAATCGGGATGTAACTAAGGCACGTGTCACCGTGGCCAGGTCCGACATCTCTAGGAACGGGCGCAGCTGGCGCACTAGCTTTAACTGTGCAAATGCACTCCTGGCCACCGCCGAAACCTGGGCATCCGGGCTCAGGGCTGAATCCAGAAGTACCCCCAAGCTGGGCACCTGTGTCTCCAGGGGGAGTGTAACCCCATCCAACACAAGCTGAATCCCTATTCTCTGATCTGCCTTTCGACTGACCAGGAGCACCTCTGTCTTATCTGGATTAAGCTTCAATTTGTAGATGTACATCCGTGCCAAAAATAAATAAACCCAAGTTGCAATGCTATAAAAGGCACACGCCACAATTAACGCCTGAAGCTGCTTCCTTCCAAATTAAAACAAAGGGCTGCCTAGGCATGTGCTATCTCACTCTGACTGGCAGCAGCTCTCCCAGGACTTCAGCAGGCAGAGGACCTGAGACCTTGCGTGCTCAAAGCCCATCAATCATCCATGGGCTATGGGCCCCCTCCACTAAGATCTCCCCAGAAATGTTTCTCAGTGCCATTTCCACACTGGAAGCATAAAGTCCGACAGGTAGCCTACAGGTAGTAAGAAAGGAAGTTTCTTCGGTCCCAGGATTTTCACATTATCTACAACTGGCACTTGGAGCTGATGAATGGATCATTCAATCTTTCTTTTTTTAAACTCAATAATTAGATTCATTTCAAGATTTACAAAATTCTAAGTACAAACAGGTTAACAAGAGAACACTCAGTAGCAGGGTAGACAACCTCTAGATGGTTTGGAGTACAACTCCCATAATTCCTAGCCATTGGCCATGCTGGCTGGGGCTGATGGAATTGTAATCCATAGCCTCTGGACAGAACCAGGATGCTTTACCTTTGGCTTATGCCAAAGCAAACAATTCATACAAATGTAAGTCTATGTCGCATTTCATCTTCTCTGAAGGGTATATTAAGTTTAACTTTGCAGTTACTACAATTTCCCACATTTCAATTAACCAGTGTTTTAGTTTGGGCTTAATTCACCCAGAGGGCCTTTTCTTCTGCCGCTCCCAGTTTGTGGAATGGCTTGCCGGGAGAGATGCGTCAACTTAACAGTCTTCCAGAATTTAACAAAGCCATAAAGACTGATCTCCTCCGGCAGGCCTACCCAGTTGAATTTTAAGACGCCTTTTTTTAATGGTGTGCTGTTTTTAATGATGCGCTGGTTTTAAACGTTTGAATTAGTTGTATGTATTTTATGGTGTTTTTATTTGTGTTGTGCCCCGCCTTGATCCAGAAGGAGAGGCGGGTAACAAATAAATTTCTCCATTTACTAGCTATACGTGCCTTTGCAAAGGGACTAGTCCATTTTTGAAGAAGACCACCAAAGGTGGAAAAGCTGAGTGTTCAATAACATTTGCTGCCCAGGAAGTATCCACAAGATACAAAAGCATGCTTCTCATTTGTGGGGACAAAGCATGGCGCTACACGTTGGCTGCATTCGGACGACATACTAGTCAATGGTGGGTTAATAAGCAACTCAACAGCTGATTATTGAGGGGGTGCTCCCCACATGATAGGATTATAATCAACCATGGTGTGGATTAAGGCCAGTGTTGAGTTGACCATTAGTCAACGGTGTGTTTGATTGACACATTCCCCTCCCCTCCCTCTGGTATCCCATCAGCCACTGTGAGTTCTACCGGCTGGACTAGAGCGGCAGCCACTGCTTTGGTCACTCTTGCCAGGGGACTCTGTAGTCATCGAAAATAACCCACTGTGTGCGACAAAATAGTCAACGGTGTCCAATACATGACATGACAACCAATGGTTGTTCAAATCATTAACTCTGCAGAGTGTGGGTTATTTGCGTTGGTTATTTCAGCTGAATAACCAACCGTGGTATGAAAAAGTCCTGATACACGACACTATAGCCAACCACTGACTATTTAATCCACCGTTGGTTAGCGTGTTGTCCGATCCCAGTCATCGTAAAACATTGTTCTCCTGCTCCCAATCTATAATACGTAGAACAATCTATCCCGTGTCCTCCTGACGTCACTGTACCAAGCATTTCTTTGTCCTCATGAGCAGCAGACGACGATGTGAAGAGGTGGCAGAAATGCACAGAGTAATGACCCCAAAATATGGGGGAAGTGGTTTTGTGCGTTAGTGGGGGGGACGCAACGCCAGGCAGCCATTTTCAACAACACCCCTGTGTTTCTTGAAATGCACAGCTGCGTCCTTAATGGACAATTTAAAACTTACTTGCTTGCATAACAAAGCCAACTAACGTGCGTGATACAATCCTTAGCTTCCGTGTCTCAGTACTGAGAATCTTGCCCTTTGTCCCCAATCTGACACCGTGGTTTTTTTTTAATCGCTGCCTGGCAGGTGTTTTTTGGCCTCGGATTTAGGGTCAGGCCAAAAACCGAAATTGCATATTGCTCGCGAATGAATTATCTTCTGTCAATAAACAAAAAGAGGTGCCAATAGATTAACTTCTGACAGCTTAGCAAGAAAAATGGCGTAGGAGATGGAAAAGCAATTATGAAAGGAATTTCCCATTAAGTAATACTGAGACACAGGTTCTCCCCCCCACCCTTTCGGTCCCTGTAACTTCAAAAAAACAAAAAGGTAGGTATTCATATTTCTTTCAAGAACACCGAACTCTTGTGAAGGGGAATCTCAGCACAATTTTAACCTCTTGGTCACTCTCTCCCAAAACGTTAACACTAATAAACTGGTTTTATTTCATGCCCTCCAACATTCTGCAGGGACACTGGTGTGCACTTGTTAACAACTCTCGCCTCGCGGCAAAACTATCCGTACTCCGGCCCGTGCGCAGCTATAACCTTGTTACGCGTTATTGCAGGCTCCGTTTCTACCATGAAACGGACCACAAGCGATTCCTTTGGAAGAATTTAAGATCTCGCAAACAGTCTGGTTGAACTTATCGGTGGTGAATGGGACGCAGCGCACGGACGTACATGTGCACAAGAATGATGATGCACCCCCTCCCTCCGTGACACACCTTCTAGAACCCCAAAGGAGGGGGGTTGAAACCAGGGCAAGTGGCTTCAACATCTACCTGAGTGCCTACTATCAGCTTCGGCTGATACGCCAGCTGCGCCCCTTCCTAGAGTTAGAAGACCTAAAGACGGCTGTGCATGCGCTGGTAACTTCGAGGCTCGACTTCTGTAATGCACTCTACATGGGGCTACCTCTGTGCCTAGTCCGGAAACTTCAACTAGTTCAAAATATGGTCACTGGTACACCTAGGGGTGACTACATTACATCAATTTTAAAATCTCTCCACTGGCTGCCAATTAGTTTCCGAGCGAAGTATAAAGTGTTGGTTATCACCATTAAAGCCCTACATGGTTTGGGTCCAGGCGACCTGCGGGATCGCCTTCTCCCGTACAATCCGCCCCGCACACTCAGGTCCGTTGGGAAAAATCTACTTCAGCTAGCAAAAACTAGATTAACAACCATTACCCAGAGGACCTTCTCTTCTGCTGCTCCCAGACCGTAGAATGGCCTGCCGGAGGAGACTCATCAACTTAACAGTCTGCTAGCATTCAAGAAAGCTATAAAGACTGATCTCTTCCGGCAAGCCTATCCAGGGGAATTTTAAGGTGTTTTAAAAATGCTTTTAGGATGTTTTTAAAGGATGTTTTTAACAATGTATATTGTGTTTTAATTGCATATTATGTATTTTATCGTTTATTGTTGTTCCCTGCCTCGATCAAAATGGAGAGGCGGGTAAGAAATATTATTATTATTATTATTATTATTATTATTATTATTATTATTAAGCAAAACAGAGACAGAAGGAAAATGGTGTTTTACCGAGGAAAGGTACAGGGGTACAGGGACTGCACTGGTAAATAGGGACAGGTGGGGCGCATCCTTGGGTATACAAGAAACCATTTAATCTCAAGTATTTTATTATCATCTTGTTTTTATTGTGATTTCATTTTAAAATTTCACACCAAATTGGCCCTGGCTATCTAAAGCGGCAACCCCTGAAGAATGCCGCATTCTGTTTTTGTTTTAGTAGCAGAAGTGGGTTAGGATCCCCGAATGGCAATTTCCAGATGTGTTGGGACTACGACTCCCATCATTCCCAGCCAGCATTAGGGAAGCCTTCCGCAGTCAGAGTCCCTCATAAGAAAGTAAGAAGAGCCCAGATGGATCAAACCAAGGGTCCATCTAGTCCAGCGCTCTGTTCATACAGTGGCTAACCAGCTGTCAACCAGGGATGAACAAGCAGGACATGGTGCAACAGCACTCTCCCGCCCATGTTCCCCAGCAGCTGGTGCACACAGGCTTCCTGCCTCGAATACTGGAGATAGCACACAACCATCAGGGCTGGTAGCCATTCATAACCTTCTCCTCCAGGAATGTATCCAACCCCCTTTTAAAGCCATCCAAATGGGTGGCCATCACTTGTTTTGGCAGTGAGCTCCATAGCGGGTCACTGTTTTCAAGGGCTGCACATGTCATCTTTGCTGGGTGTGTGTACACTGGTTGTCAATTTTCTACTGGGGCAGGCTTAAGCTTTTGTTATTGGTGTAAACTCACAAGCAGGACATGGGTGCAACAGCACCCTCTCACCTATGTTTCCCAGCAACTGGGATATATAGGCTTACTGCCTCTGATACAGGAGGTAGCATACAGGAGCCACTGATAGCTACTGATAAGAATTGATCCAGCCCTCCTTTAAAGTCATCCAAATTGGCGGCCGTCACTACATCTTGTGGTAGTGAGTTCCGTAGCTGAATTCTGTGCTGTGTGAAGAAGTCCTTCCTTTCATCTGACCGGATTCTCAATCCGCTCCCTGGGATGACCCCTGTTGGGTTCTAGTATTTTAAGAGGGGGGGGGGAAGTCTGCCTATCCACATTCTCCACACCGGGCATCATTTTGCACCCCTCTGTCTCATATTTGGTTTTGTTTGGATTTGTCTGTTCTCTGGTTAGGAACGAATGAGCTCGATCAACGGAGATGTTGCTACGTCCGTCTGTTCCCATCCACATGCCATGGGCTCCATGCGAGAAACAAAATATATAAGACGCCGAAATAAATGACGAAAATAGCCTCCCTGCTTTTTTGGTTAAAAACCATTTTTAAGCAGGTATCAGAATTTCTTCTGATGGTTTTGGAAGAGATGGGTTCAGACTCATGGAAGCATAAAATGCAGCTGGGTGCCATGAATTTGGGATTCTCTATCTCTTTTCTCTTAACCCAAGGTCATGATTCTCTATCTCATTTCTCTTAACTCAAGGTACCTGAAGAGAGTCTAACCTCTTGGAAATGTCCCCCTAGGCAAAACTATGCAAACTAAGCAAGACAATTGTCCGTTCAAAAAGAATAGGAAGCCACTTCCCAAACGCCCGTAACTTCAGAGAGCCTGGTGCGGAGGCAGGTTCTGGCGTAATCAAACTGATTTTCTCACACCTTCCTTCCGCGCCGTGTGTTTGAGCTTCCGGCGGACCCTAGCATCAGCTAGCTTGTCGGGGCACTCTCCTCTGGAAGAAGGCTCACTTCCCGCTGAGTGTGTAGGATTTGGCCTTGAGGAGATCAGCTCTGGAGAGGGCTGACTCCCACCTGGGGAATCGCCCGTGAGAGCTTCCTCCCCCGACTGGTACAGGCTGGCCGGTGTCTGGCGCTGCCTCCTCTAGTTCCGAATCTGATTCTGATTGATCACCTGAAACCCCTTCTCCCAAAACGGGCAGTAGGGTTAAACATAACAACTAGTTGCTATCGATAACTTCATTCTTCATGAATTTGTCAAATCTCCCTTTAAGGCTGTCCAAAGTCGGCGGCCATCGCTACATATCGCGGTAGCAAATTCCACCGTTTCAACCATGGGGGTCTTTTTGCCTGCCCTGAATCTCAGCTTCATTAGATGGCCTCCAGGTTCTGATATTATTGGAGTGTGTGTGTGACGCGGGACCCGTTCCTTAGAGGTTTCCAAATAGCACGACAATACACCCTGCGGAAGGTAAAGTGACTTGAGTAGCACAGTCACGAAACAAAGCTATTTAATAAAAAATTACTGAGCTGCTTTTAAAAAAAATAATCAAATTGTATTTAGAAGAGGTGACTTGACGTTCCTATGAAGGCCCTTCTCAACTCAGGTAATTGGATTTTCTTTCTTTCTTTCTTCGCTTATGAAAGATGCAAAAGAGACATCCTTTTTTCTCTTTAAGCCACCACGGTCTGTCTGTAATCTTTAAGGCAATGAGAACGCTGCAATCTAATTTCTTTCCCCCCTCCGCTTAGCCTCAGGTCGCGGTACAGCTGCAGCCGAAGCCCAACAAATGTTATTTTTGTATTGGAAGCAGCAAGCGAGCGGTACTGTAAATTTGCCCTGATTCACCCATGCGAAGGACCAACTTGGCAGGCCATCCGTCTTGTTCACTGTACACTGTCAGGGGGGGCACGAATTCCGTACATGATAAACAGATTTCTCCTCAGATCCGCGTCCTTTAACCCACAGCAAGGTCAAAAACGGCGGCTGCCTGGTTAATAAAACTGCATGCTGTTGGTTCAAGTCGCCCCCCCCCTTAATTCCATCCCTTGTGCCAGCTTAAAGAAACCTCGGAGCTGCGCGGCGGTGGTTTTTCCATCCGGTTCTCTGGCCGCACGATGCAAATGAACCCCCATGCAGAAATATGGCTGGCGGTGGTGGGGAAGCAAAAGCAGAACGGCAGAGAAATGGATATTTTTTTTGGGGGGGGGGGGGAGAGAGGCAGGAGGACCAGTTAGGGCAAAAAGGAAAGCATCCACCATAATTGCTACCTTTCTTCAACTTGCATTTACTGAAATCTACAGCCAACCTGACAATTTGATGACGATTATTTTTTTAAAAAAATCTGTCTATATATAAACACACTTAGAGAAGAGGTTGTATTTTTAAAGCAGTTCAAGGTGCAATCCTATGCATGTTTAGATGGGAAACAAGTTGTACGACTTTTTTTGCTGCTTGAATACGCACGGAATTGGGCCCTAAAGCGAGAAAGGGGGGGCACCTGGCTCACGGGATCTAGTTTGTTTATTTACTGGAACCCGACGGTGGTCCAGTCAGCGCCAGGGGCAAAATGGCGGCGCAGTGGGAGGAGCCAGGCACAAAATGGCGGCTGAGAAACGAGAGGCAATTACTTCCTATGCCTCCGTATGTTCGAGAGCCCTGCAGATACACTTTCAAATCGACGTCTGAGTTACTACAGATCAGGAGTTCTCTAATTGCCTTGCTTATGTTGTAGGGCTTCCCCCCTTCTGTCTAAACATACATAGGATTGTGCCCTAAAATGTTTCATGGTTCTAAGAAGCGATTTTACACGATCGGTATTTGTGGCTGGTGTTAACAGGGAGACGAAAGGGAGGCTTTATTTTGCTTCGAAAACTAAACCCTTTGCAAGGGGCCTGGGTCCACAGCTCGCATCACCAAGCCCAGCGGTTCCCAAAGTGGGTGGTACCACCCCCTTGTGGGTGGTGGGATTGCATAGGGGGGCGTAAAGAGGCAAAGGGGCAGCAGGAGGGCTCTCAAGGTGGTCTTTTCCGAGAAGCGCCTCTCCAGAAGGTCTTAAAACCCAGGGACATTTTTATGGGAGAAGGTAGTTTGGTCCCAAGCCATATAGGCGAAGAATCCACTCATGTATTAATACCGTTTAAGAAGAGTCCTTTTAGCGGTGAATTGACATGTTTCAAAAGCACCAAAATGCTAATGAAGAGACATACCCTGCTTGGTGTGCCCTGCCACGCCGGCTGCAAAACAGAGGCGTTCGCTCTCTTTTCACTCCCTCCCTTGGCAAGCCTGCGGCGGGTGCTTCCCATTTAAAGGGGCCGCGCGCAGCACGACCCCTTTTTCATTCTCAGTTCCTCTGCTCGGCTGCTGCTGCCCAGACCAACAGGATCCAGAGGAGCACAGCCCCTTGGAATGGGAGGAACCCGCCCTGGGCTTGCCGAGGGAGGGAGGGAAAAGATGCAATTATATTTTGAATAAATATTCAATTAATTGTTACTGTTTTGAATTTTATTGTTATTATCTTCCTTAGTGGGTCGTTGAAAACAGCTATTCTGAATAATGATTTTTATAGTGTAGGGTAGGGGGCGCTGGACATGAGTTTTTGGAACCAAGGGGGCGGTGACCTGAAAAAGTTTGGGAACCACTGATCTAGCCGTTAACGGCTTCCCACTTATTAAAATTTACGCTGCAACCCTAATCACATTTACTTGGGAGTAAAGCTCCCCGAACACAATGTGGGTGATTTCCAAGGAGCCGTGGATCGGCCTGCACGCTTAATTTATCTATAAAAACATGGTGATCCCTCGTCTCTGTTTTAAATATAAATGCCCAAGATGGCTGACATGCATAATTACGGTAATTAAAATCTTTAAAACAAACAAAACGAACGCAAACCCGTTAAAACAGTCAGGAGCGGCAGAGGAAAAGTGCCGACGGGGAGGCAGCCGGGGGAAAGGCAGCTCCTGCCCATGTAAAAAGCCGGCAAGAATAAAAACAACTCCAAAAACAAAGCCGGAGAAAAGTCAAGGAAAAGATGAGATGTTTTTCGCAGAGCGGAATATTCGACAACGAAGGTAACACAGGAGCTCAGGGGTTGGCGTTGGCAGACGTACACGTTTCAAACAAAAAATCAAAAGGGATGGAACGTTACGTTTCAACCCTTGGAAATATTTCCTGTCTTCCAAGGACAACGGCCACCCCCATGATAAATGAAACGCAAGGTTTGCTCCTGGGTGTTTGGAAACCTCTACCTACTGCAATCCTGTGTCAAAAGCAAAGACACCTTCTGAGAAATGATTGGCACCTGGGACCCAAACACCTGAATTTGGAATTAAGACCCACTGAGATGCAGTCTCCTCCTACCTCGTCCCTCTGCCGCCCTTTGCATCCTGAGAATCACTGGATGAGGACGCAGGACAGGGCCTTGGTGTGGAATTGCTGGCAAGGGCTCTTCTGATTGGAATCATCCTGGAGTGGGTCGAGGCGTACTAGAAACAGGAGGCAAGGGGGCTTTTGACAAGGCCGCCATCAGCCTCCGAAAGCTATTTGGTGTCTCGGCTTTCCCAAAAGACACGCGAAGGAGAAAAGCCGCAGGACGCCGAAGCTGAAAATGCAGCAATTGCCCGTGACGCTCAGCCAAGGGTATTGCTAGTGGGAAGACAATGAGCTGGACCCACTCTGTTATGGATTTATTTGCGATATTTATATACCGCTCCATCTCTAAAATAGATTTCGGAGCAGTGAACAACAGGATAAGATAGTAAAACAACAAAAGGATAGAAACAGCATAGTAACATCCTTCAATTTATAGCAGAGTGCCAATAAAAACGGTGGCTTGTCTGATTCCTGGAAAAGAGCTGTTTTCAGGAGGCACCAGAAGCGGCACAGTGTCGGCGCCTGCCTGACCTCCAGGGGCAGGGAGTTCCACAGAGAAGGGGCCACCACACTAAAGGCTCTTCTCCTGGTGGGCTGCAATCGGGTCCATGTGGAACCACCAGGAGCATGCAGTGACCAGGTAGGTTGGTAAGGGAGAAGGCGCTCTCTCAGGTATCTTGATCCCAAGTTGTTTAGTGTTTTGTACAGTAGCACCAAAATCTTAAACCTGGCCCGGTAGCTTATAGGCAGCCAGTGCAGTACCCTCAGCAAAGGGACAGCTCCCGACAACAGCTGAGCTGCGGCGTTCTGTACTAGCTCCATCTTCCAGAGCAGCCTTAAAGGCAGTCCCAGACAGAGTGCATTGCAGTAATCCAGCCTTGGGGTTACCAATGCCTGTACCACCGTGGCCAAGCGATCCCTGTCCAGGGATCTGAAGCTGAAGCTGGTAAAAGCCACTCTGAGCCACCACGGCCATTTGGGCCTCCCGCGACAGAGATGGATCGAAGAGTACCCCCAAATACGAACCTGATCTTTGGGGGGAGTGCAACCCCATCCAGAACAGGCAATGAGCCTCTCTCCCGGACTTGGGGACCACTCACCCAAAGGGCTTCCATCTTGTCAGGATTCAGCTTCAGTTTGGTTAGGCTTCTACCTTGGCCTGGTCAACAGACCTGCTGCAATTCAGGTTTCTACTTCCAATAAAAGCACTTTATTCTCTGAACTGGAGAACAGACACTTTCCAGGTCAAAGTTCTAGCAGGGCCACCCATGGTGCTGGCCACTTCCTTGCAGGGAAAGCTTTCTCCCAAGAAACATTATGGGAGAATGAAGGGGGACTAGAAACTCCTCCGTATCCCCTAAACCAAGGAAAAGTTAACAGACCTTCAACAAAGGGAAAGGAACCGTGCAAATCCCAGACCTTACAAGACCACAGAGAGCAACTCCATCCCTAAAATATGGCAAACACACCTGGAGGGGGGGGGGGAAATCCCCTAAGAGGGGAAAAATGACTATATTCTCAAGACAGCAAGCAGACAACTACCATATTCAATCTGAAATTGGAGTGGCCAGAAAAAAAAAGCAGATCCGCTGTGATTTGCCAAGAAATGTCTACCTCCTATCTGGTCCACTATTTAAATTCCACGGCACAGCCCTCGATCTCCAGTAATAATAACCCAAATTCCATTTAGTGTTCATTTGAGCAGTCAGGATAAAGTCATTTCTTATTATCTCCCCACTGTGTAAAAAACAGCTTGAAGGTAGGAAGTCAGCAAGCATTTTCACCAAAAAGTAATTATCGGGAGTGACATTTTTACTGCTGGCGTGCCATAAGGCGAGCCGTGCATTTGGAAGGACAAGTTGCTGAAGCAAAATGACAGGCCACGCCGTGACATTCCAGCAAAAGCCCAGAACACGATTTTCCTGGCGGTTGGGCTTGATGTACCACTTCTCATTAAGGCCTGGGCCTGGGCTTCAGGTTCATGCCAAAGTAGTCAGATCCAAAAGTTACGTCTAAATTAACACCGGGGGCAGGGGGGTGGGAAAAAGACCGGCCAGAGAGGGCAAACAGATGTTCAGAACTCTACGGAGAAGGGGGCAGGGCTCCAGCCGTGGCTTCGGCGAGAAATCAGAAGCACGTGACTTTACCAAGGCCCAAGGGCATTTAGGATCCGCTGTTTACCCAATATTCTGTTTGATTAAACCAGAACTACATCCAGCCTAGTTATTTATTTATTGGATTTTTATACCGCCCAATAGCCGAAGCACCCTGGACGGTTCAGCCTAGCATCCTAACTCCCACAGTGGCCCACTGGTTAGGGCTCACCTTAAGTATTGCGTCCAGTTCTGGCCACCACACTTTAAGAAGGATGCAGACAAGCTGGAGGGGGTTCAGAGGAGGGCAACGAGGATGATCAAGGGTCTCCCTGTGAGGAGAGGCAGAAAGAACTGGGCATGTTTAGCCTGGAGAAGAGAAGGCTGAGGGGAGACATGGTAGCACTCTTCAAATACTTGAAAGGTTGTCACACAGAGCAGGGCCAGGATCTCTTCTTGATCAACCTCGAATGTAGGACACGGAATAATGGGCTCAAGTGACAGGAAGCCAGATTTCAGCTGGACATCAGGAAAAACCTGAGGGAGGTTTGGAGGCCGGCGACAAGGGAGAGGGCCTTTTCGGTGGTGGCCCCCCAACTGTGGAATGAGTTCCCCACTCAGGTCCACCTGTTACCTTTTTGGAGCCTGGTTAAGACTGTCCTCTGCTCCCAGGCGTCTAATCGCATGTGATGGGCACTTACGTCAGCCGTCTTGAACAGATTGAGTATTCTCTTGAAACTGTTCTTAGTTGTCTAATTTTTAATTTTTTATATATATTTATATTTTTATGCTGTATTATCTTATGAACTGCGGTAAACCGCCCAGAGAGCTTTGGCTTTTGGGCGGTATAGAAATGAAACAAATAATTAAACGGCATCGCTAGGTAAGCAGAGCACGAAGGTCCTGCCCGGCTTGTCCCCAGCCTCTTGTGTTCAACTGTACGCTGCCATGGGCTATGGAGGTTCCACAGGCCTACACCCTTTGCAGGCCTCTTCTCGATCATGACTTTGCCTAAGCCCCTTTTAAAGCCATCTGTGCCAGTGGATATCACGGCTTCTTGTGGTGCTGAACTCTCTGTAGCAGCCTTCTCCAACTGGGCCAGTGTGTCAGACTACAACTCCCATTATCCCCAGCCAGTGCTGTGCCAACCCCGTCCAGAGGATACCAGGCTGCCCTCGATTAATTATGCACTGCGATGACAGCAGCCGCCTGCACCGATCTTGTGATGCCTGACACAAAATCAACGGAGATATTCGTGAGCTACTGTGTGTGGGAGAACCTTCTTGTGAAGGATGAAGGAATCCGCGTTGGGAACAGACTAGTTCAATTCTCTGCGCGATGCAAGAAATTCAGGGCTCAAAGCAGATTCCACCCACTACCCCTCCAGGTAAATGGCTGCACTCTCCCACTGCCTTTACTGTTGAGACATTTATCCTTTCGTTCAACCAAAATCTTGCGTCCTCTAAGGCCGTGAGATTCTAGAGTCTTGCCCTCTGGGACAGCAGAGTGAGTCTTTGCTCTTCAGGTATCATCTTCTCTTCTCTGGGCTAAACATATACCCAATTCCTTCAACTGTTTCCTCAAAGGACCCTTTTCCACACCCCTAATTGTTTTCTTGGCCTTCCTCGGAGCCCGTTCCAACTTGCCCACATCTTTCTTAAAGCGTGGAACCCAGAACAGGACCCGTTATGTCCGAGGACTTAACTCCTTTCTTCTAGCTGCCTTGTAACAAGTCCCACTACTGGTTAATCTGGTCTAGCGTTGGTGCCTCTGATAGACAGAATCTTTCCAAGGTCTCAGTCAGGGGCGTCCCAGAGCCCTGCGACTCGAGATTAGGGACATTTGATTTTATTTAATCCGTCCCATGCGAGTTCCACGGATTGTATATAGTTCTCTGCTCCGTCGTTCGCAAACCCACAAAATCGGATTCAACCCCACCCCACCCCGGTTCCAAAAATAACCAAAGAACGCAAATTCCGTGCCACGTTATGGGACCACGGAATTTAGCCAACCCAAAAGCCTTCGAAATGAGTATTCGTTATCCTAATATTTGCAAACCGCGTGCCGTTCTTCGTCTAACTTCTGGCTTTGTCTGCAAACACGTACGTCAAATTTCGTAGGTTTCCTTTCCTTTTAAAAGCTGCGCGTCCATGGAATCTGTCAGACCCTAACCCTAACCCTAACCCGAGATGACACGGAAATCCGCAGACCGGATTCGAAGAATTCCGAACTCATTTCAAATCCGTTCTGTATTTCTCCGCCATCCTGTCCCGAGATCCCAGTGTTCGTATTTGGGAGCTTCTGCGTCCAGAACAGCTGCTCAAGCCTTCAGTGAACGTTCCTCCCATTTCTGGTCCCAACCCCATTTTGGTTGGGTGTTTTTCTCATTTTGCTACTTTTTGTTGTTGTAAGCAAATTCAATAAACAACAACAGGAGAATGTAGCCTAACAGACCTGCCTGGCTCTTCTCACTAGACGAATATTTGCATTCCTGCTTCTGACACTGAACGCCATTTCGGCAATCCGCCCCAATGTAATAATAAAAGCTATTAAGGTACTTTTCTTTTCTTTTAACACATCCACACGTTCGCGCCGTCCTGCTTCCTTTAATTTGTTATTTAAAGAAAAACAAAAAAACAAAAAACTGTTGAGAGAGGGTACTTAAATGTAGGACAGTCAGTAAAAAGTAATTTATCATCTTCCCGCTTCGGCGGGCGCGTTATCAGCCAACTCATTTTCTGCATTCATCATGCAATCAGCCTATTATTTGCATATTAATCAGGCAGTGGACCATGAACGAGCTGCATCCCAGCCAAATGCCGCACTCTCTCAGGAGGAAGACTCAGTAATTATCATACATCAGTGTTATGATGTGGTAATTGATTATAACATCTTTCGGTTGCCCCTGGGGAGTCCTATCGCTAACCCAGCTCTGGGCCCAAATTTCTGCATAGATTCTCTCCCTCTCCCTCTCTCTCTCTCTCTCTCTCTCTGAGAATTGCTCTTCCTGTTCCTCCCTTGCTCAATGCTTCTCCCTCTCCCCTGCACCCCCCACAACACACATTTGCAATTAGTGTGCTTTCAAGTTACTTCCCCCCCCCCCATATATGAAATAATCACAGGTTGAAGGGGCAGCACAAAATCAATTCTCTCAGAACGGATTACAAAAATGCATCCAGAAACACACACACACACACACACACCCAGGAAGTTCTCCTGTGCAAACCTCGCAGAAACGAACGGACAGGAGGCCGCACAGGCGTCTTTACACAGGAGAACTTCCCGGCAAATTGTGACGGCAGCTATTATTTATCACGGGCCTAAAAGTTTTCTTCGGGGCGGGGCGGAGATTAAAAGCAAGAGCAAAACCAGTCCCTGCCTGCCTCCTTACTCTCGAATTATAGACATGATACAAAAGGGGGAAAGGCAACTTCAAAGACCGAAAGGAGAGCCTTCCTGTAGGAGACCCAGGGTCCCCCAATTCGAAAATCCCTCAGTGGCCAAACCAATGCCTTCAGGAAGCCCGCAAGCAGAACCCAAAGGAGACGCTTCCCCTCCATGTCCCATCGTGCTTGGCTGGGGGCCTCGGAAAACCCCACAATCAGGGCATGCAGACAAATTGGGATTTAGCGGCTCACTGCCTCTGACCATGGAGGTTCATAGAAGCATAGAATAGCAGAGGTGGAAGGGGCCTACAAGGCCATTGAGTCCAACCCCCTGCTCAATGCAGGAATCCACCCTAAAGCATCCCTGACAGGTGGTTGTCCAGCTGCCTCTTGAAGGTCTCTAGAGTGGGAGAGCCCACAACCTCCCTAGGGAACTGGTTCCATTGTCATACTGCTCTAACAGTCAGGAGGTTTTTCCTGATGTTCAGCTGGAATCTGGCTTCCTGTCACTTGAGCCCGTTATTCCATGTCCTGCACTCTGGGAGGATCGAGAAGAGATCCTGGCCCTCCTCTGTGGGACAACCTTTCAAGTATTTGAAGAGTGCTATCATGTCTCCCCTCAATCTTCTCTTCTCCAGGCTAAACATGCCCAGTTCTTTCAGTCTCTCTTCACAGGGCTTTGTTTCCAGACCCCTGATCATCCTGGTTGCCCTCCTCTGGACACGCTCCAGCTTGTCTGCGTCCTTCTTGAACTGTGGAGCCCAGAACTGGATGCAATACTCTAGATGAGGCCTAACCAGGGCCGAATAGAGAGGAACCAGTACCTCCCGTGATTTGGAAGCTATACTTCTATGAATGCAGCCCAAAATCATCTGAGTCTTTTAACCTTGCTTCTTCCTGCAATTCTGTGCGACTGCTTGCATAATGCCCTCTTTTTGTCTCCCTCCCCCCCTCCCAACAACATCAAATCAAATAAAACACTCTGAAGATAGTAATTGCAAAGTTTTTGTACAAAAGGCAGTTTTAGCTGCTTTATTTAGGTACCAACTGACAGGCTAATTCTGGTCCCTTCTGCAAAAGGGCAAACGAAACATCTGCCAGTTGAAATTGGCACTATTTTTAGGATCTAAGTTCCAAATGGGAAGTTGGGGTGGACGAGGGAAGGAGGAAAAGAATTTTTAAAAAAGGAACAAAAGTAAAAGTTAAACAGATAATGATTTGTACTGGGAAAAGATATGGACAGAGGGCAGAGAGAGAGAGAGAAAGAGAGAGAGAGAGATCTGCCACTTGTTCTCAGCACAATATCTGCTGAAGACAGATGCAATAAAAGTCTGGTAAGGAGAAATTCGGAATTACAGGGTTTGTCCCATTATCACGACAGACCCCGGAAAGAGACTTTTGTAGCCAAACTCTCGCGGAAGAGCTTAACCTGCGTTCCAGCTGCACCACTTTGGTCTACAGGGATGGCCCAGGTGACTGAAAAGTCCCTGCACGCAGAAATCAAGGCTGTCAGGCTAGGCCCTTTCTCCCTGACATGCTAGCTTTCTATGCGGAGGGAACTGTTTTGTATAGAGACAGGACAGGATAATTCCACCCACTGTCGGCCACTGATTCATTTTCACTCATTCATTTCTTAACTTTCTATACGACCCCCTAGCCGAAGCATTCTGGGCTTCTCACAAAAATTAAAAACCATTAAAATACCTTATATAAAGTATAAACCCATTCACGTAAGGACGTAAAACAGATAGCACACACAACGGCATACATCTAAAACAATTCAAAGCCATCAGCCAGAGACAATCCAGGACCTGAGCCAAAAGACTCACTATATGTTGACAAATGCCAGGCAGGCTTCATCAGGGAGATCATTCCATTTCTGGGGGGCCACCCCCGAGAAGACCCTTTCCCTTGTTGATGCCCTCTGACCCTCCCCTGGAGGAGGTCCTTGGATGCCTTTTATTTTAGTCCAGTCTGTAGAGGTTTGTTTAAAAGATGTTTTTATATGATGCAGCTGAGCACATGCGACTGTACACAAAACCGTGTACAGTCCTCGGGGTCACCAGGGAAAGAATCTCAGCTTGCCTTGGTGAGCCACCGTCCATCAGAGTATTATTATTATTATTATTATTATTATTATTATTATTATTATTATTTCAATTTATACCTTGCCTATCTACAAAATACTCTAGGTGGCATGGAGTAGGTAGAACTGAGCGTTATCGGGCTGAGAGTTTTACTCTATTTGGCCCTGGTTAGGCCTCATCTAGAGTATTGCGTCCAGTTCTGGGCTCCATAATTCAAGAAGGATGCAGACAAGCTGGAGCGTGTTCAGAGGAGGGCAACCAGGATGATCAGGGGTCTGGAAACAAAGCCCTATGAAGAGAGACTGAAAGAACTGGGCATGTTTAGCCTGGAGAAGAGAAGATTGAGGGGAGACATGAGAGCACTCTTCAAAGACTTAAAAGGTTGTCACACAGAGGAGGGCCAGGATCTCTTCTCTATCACGGAATAATGGGCTCAAGTGATAGGATGCCAGATTCCGGCTGGACATCAGGAAAAACTTCCTGACTGTTAGAACAGTACGACAATGGAACCAGTTCCCTAGGGAGGTGGTGGGCTCTCCCACACTAAAGGCCTTCAAGAAGCAGCTGGACAACCATCTGTCAGGGATGCTTTAGGGTGGATTCCTGCATTGAGCAGGGGGTTGGACTTGATGGCATTGTAGGCCCCTTCCAACTCCACTATTTTATGATTCTATGATATGTGCACAGGAGTGGGCTGTACATTCCATTTTTAAAATAAAGATGTCTCAAAAGAGCTGCTGGACATTCTTAGCTATTTCTTTAAAGTATTTCTAAAACTCTCCCAAAGTGGTAAAGAAGGACTTGGACACATGAGTCAAACCAGATTTGCAGTCACAAGTACTCCGAAGCTTTGAGGCAGGGACTTTCTTTGCAAATTCCCACTGGGGTCATCGCCTTCCTTGCTTTAAGGATCGGATCCGAGGTTCGCTCCTGTTTTACTAGCGCCCAGCCCGGATACACTCAGGGGGCACCAGCCAAGGAGGTGCAGGAGTTCATGCTCAGACATGCACCCTCTGCCTCTGCTGCCCCCGATGCAACTTCTTCTTCACACACAAATGTCTGGCAGCTCCTTCAGCAAGACAGATTCCCCGAGGCCACCCGAAGCGAACGTGACCTCGTGCCACTTCCCTTGCCACCCGAAGCGGAATGCCCCTGCGTCCGCTATCAGCTGCCAATTAAGTGCCAGGCGCTGTTCTCCTGACCCCGTTGCTGATCCCGCCTTCATTGTGCCCGCAAACTAGCCGGCTGGCCAGCAAACTGAGGACAGCTGTCAAGTCCTCCTCTGTGCGCTTTGGAAATCCCCGAGTTATCGGCTTGAAAGATCAGCTGCTACAGGAGGAGAAAGTATGGGGCAGAAGATGCTGGGAATGGGGAGGAAGTTGTGGGTGGAAGCAGCTAGCTGTTTTTTTTTTTTAACCTTTCAAGTCCTCAATGGCTTGGGACCACAGGTGCCTTAAGGACAACTCTGACTCATTCCAAAGGTCTGCTTTCTTTGCCGTTCCACCCTGCCTCCCGAGGTGACCCATCACAGGGCCTTCTCAGCTGTGGCACCCTGATTCTGGAATGCATTCCCCAGGGAGGATCGCCTGGTACTGATGGGGATGTCTTTTTTGGGGGGCGCCTTAACAAAGACGTCTTTAAATTTTTATTTGCCCGGATCTTGTAGACTTTCAGTTTTACCAATATCATTTTAATCTGTCTGTCAGCTTTTCTTCTGCTATTGTTTTTAAGTAATGCTCTTGCATTTTGCTAATTTACTATTTAATTTGTTTTTCGGTCAGCTATATATCAAATACAAACCCTCTACTAGAGATAGGATTTATGCTGACTATCTAAAGACTATTAAATAGTGAAAAACGGCATGTCTGAAGAACATGGAAAGGGGGTGGACCCTATAAGCCACTACTAACAACCATGGAATTATGGGCCAGCAAATCCTCGAAATATGGGATAACAAAGGCAACCCATTGTAGGACTGTATCAAATTTAATCTTTCGGTTCTCCCATAGTGGGGACCCGCTTACATAGCGCTACACATATTATCCCATTAGCCTGAGTTGTGAGGATTCCTGCCTTGAGCAGGGGACTCGATGGCCTTATAGGCCCCTTCCAACTCTACGATTCTATTATTCTATGATTCCCTTCCTCCACACCGTTACCTCTCCTAAACCCTCCCCTCTTTTCAAACCTTTACACCCTCAGTTGGTATAGAGATTTCTCAGACACCTACTTCTCTAGCCTGCTTTTCCTCCTTCTCCTCCTCCTCTTCCCCAGCCAATGGTCGCCAGTGACCCCCCTCCCCTTGTCTGCCCCCCCTCCCTGCGACATTAGAGGAGCCGAACTCATCGCTGCCAGAGGCTTCCGTAACCACCGCGGAACGGCTTTGCGCCCATCACAATACAAACGATCTCAGCCGTGATTTTAAATTTTGAGAACTTTTTAATTAGGTCCCCAACCTCTCCCCCCCCTCCCCCCACCCCCTACAATCCCATGACAATTACACACTCCTAAGCTGCACGGAAGCTCAGAATGATGAATGATACCCGGGAAGGAAGATAAATAAAAGAGAAATCTGCAAGTCCCTCTGGGATTGTCTAGGGCTACGGCTGTGATTTAGAATACCAGGGGCGGTGTGTGTGTGTGTGTTAGTGATATACACTCCAAGAAAATGTGCTTGCACACACCCCTTAAAAACATCAGGGGGGCCCTGCTGGATCAGACTGAAGGTCCATCTAGTCCCGCACTCTGTTCGCACAGGGACCGACCAGCTGCCGACCAGGGATGAACAAGCAGGACATGGTGCAACTGCACCTTCCTACCCATGTTCCCCAGCAACTGGCCATATGCACTATATATACTCAGAAATGACAAACAGCGGAAAAGAATTTAGGGCGTCAGCTCTGCTTCCCTACAATCTGTCCCTTGATGAAGTTCGAACCAGCCGAGGAGAGCACACGAATTAATGGGCTTGAATTAATTTCTGCTTCTGATCAAGCTAGTGATATAACGTGTGTTTTAAAGACGATGAAAAATGCACGACCTTTGCATAGAAAAGCTTTCCTTGACTGTTAAGGCTACTTCATACATATTTTTTTTCCTACGCAGGGATTAATTTTATTGTCCTGACGGTAGGAGAATCCCCTGCCTGCTTAAGCAATTTGTCCCCCGCGTAGATAGAATGAACTCGAAAAGCACATTTGATCCATTAACAATTCCAAAGAGACATAGCCTTTGGACTGATGAGTGCCAAAAACATTGAGAACACCGGGCACAATGCAAGGCTAAGTATTTCTACACCTCATTAATTTCAAGATGCTTAAATGTCCTAGTCTGAAATCGGCGGGACCGAAAAGTGACTTTCCATTGCTGGATTGTGCCTGTATAACACGGGGGAGAGAAAAAAATCTAAATCCAGGAGGAGATCATTGATTGCAACTTGCTTATTCTTAAAGCCCTACATGGCTTGGAATCTGAATGCCTAAAGGAATGCTACTCCTACATTGATTAAGGGCATAATCCCATGCCTGTTTAGAAAAAAAAAAGTCCAACAATCCCCAGCATGGCTGGCTGGGGAATGCTGGGAGTTGTAGGCTTTCAGGACAACATCCTGACTGTTAGAGCAGTACAACAATGGAACCAGTTACCTAGGGAGGTGGTGGGCTCTCCCACACTAGAGGCCTTCAAGAGGCAGCTGGACAAGCATCTGTCAGGGATGCTTTAGGGTGGATTCCTGCATTGAGCAGAGGGTTGGACTCGATGGCCTTAGAGGCACCTTCCAAATCTACTGGCCATGTTTAGCCTGGAGAAGAGAAGGCTGAGGGAAGACAGGATAGCACTCTTCAAATACTTAAAAGGTTGTCCCACAGAGGAGGGCCAGGATCTCTTCTCGATCCTCCCAGAGTGCAGGACACGGAATAACGGGCTCAAGTGACAGGGAGCCAGATTCCGGCTGGATATCAGGAAAAACTTCCTGACTGTTAGAGCAGTACGACAATGAACCAGTTCCCTAGGGAGGTTGTGGGCTCTCCCACACTAGAGGCCTTCAAGAGGCAGCTGGACAACCACCTGTCAGGGAGGCTTTAGGGCGGATTCCTGCATTGAGCAGGGGGTTGGACTCGATGGCCTTGTAGGCCCCTTCCAACTCTGCGATTCTATGAATGTATCCCTCTATAATTCTATCCCTCAGACTCCTCCCCCACCCCGTTTCAGACAGACAGACACACTAAAATTAATTAAAACGAATGCATTTTGAAAACCATCTAACCCAGAGGTGCACACCTCTCGGGTCCCCTTAGTAGCCACGCCAAGTTTCAGGCATCTAGATTTCTCGGTCGCAGTGCCAATGATACACATTCTCTTTTATTGTTATAGTTTCCAAAGCGGCCTGGACTATTATTATTTTTGAAAAGTTGTTTTTAGACCGTTTTGTGACTTCTCACCCCATTGCCTTTACTGAATCAGAAGGCTTAGCTGTATGTCATAGCTACAGCAACTGGGGAAAGGCAAAGAATTAACGCTGCTGAATCAATAATAATAATAATAATAATAATAATAATAATAATAATAATAATAATAATAATATTCCAGGAAATGGAATAGAACGAGGCTGCTGCCTTCCTGTCCTGTGTAGAAGCAGAAACACAATACAACAAAGCAAAAAAGATTTCGTAAGAAAGCAGCTGATTACCTGAGCTTGCACATCCCTGCGGAAGGGAGTCTTGCAGTGATGACACAGAATGAAGGACTGGAGGGAGAAAAGGAGGACAGTGAGGAAAGATACGGGAGGAACACAGCCTGCAATTTGCCAAATGGCGCAAGGGAAAGCAGCCCAGTAAAACCAGCTCATCCCATTCCTTGCTACCAACATCCGTGGCCTTTCAGATGTCGGGAGACTAGATCCCCGACCACCGGCTATGGTGGCTTGGGATCTGACAACACCCGGAGGCGCCCTGCCCTTAGAGGATGCTCTGGAGAAGGATGTCCGGCTAGGTACAGAAGATACCCACGCTGCCCTGCTCCCTGCAATGTGGTAGGGGAGCGAGATTGTGCCTTCCTGCCTCACCCGTGGGTGTATCTGCTCTGGCGCCCTCCAGATGTGGGACTACAACTTCCATCATTGGCCATGCTGGCTGAGGGAGTTCAAGTAAAAAACTTCCTGACTGTTAGAGCAGTGCGACGGTGGAATCAGTTACCTAGGGAGGTTGTGGGCTCTCCCACACTAGAGGCCTTCAAGAGGCAGCTGGACAACCATCTGTCAGGGATGCTGTAGGGTGGATTCCTGCATTGAGCAGGGGGTTGGACCTGATGGCCTTGTAGGCCCCTTCCAACTCTGCTATTCTATGATTCTATGATTCTATAAGTCCAACATGGAGGACACCGGTTTTCCTCACCCGGTCTACATGCGTCCAACCCACTGTCCATAGGCCCAAATCAGTCAGAAACGTACGGAGTTATCCAACTGTCCTTTGTCAACACCTGCCACAATTCCAGGTGCTAACCAGATGTGCGAACGCCTGAGACAATGGGATTGGGGGTGTTCCCTTGTGATGGCCGACGGTCCCTGCATCGTTTTTAAATGCTCTGGAGAGGACCGAGAAACATCTGTTCTAGCAAGATGCTGCCAAGCCTCTTAACGGCTTGCACAAATGAAAATGTGTCTTTCTTCCATAACCATGGGTTGATTCCTACCCCAAAATAAAAGCCACCGACAGTAAAGTAGCCTAGAAATCGATCCAGAAGGCGTCAACCTTGATCTAGCATTTGGTAACGGCTAAATGTGCCAGCATCTTTTCCTCAAAGGGCATTTAATATGCTCTCTGCATAGAAACAGGGCCCGTTAATTGTGTAAATTGCTTTGGACACTGAGTCTTGTGAGTGACGGACAGCAACCATTAAAATAAAGGAAGCTGGACATTGGATTCTTAGAGCCTGCAAAAGATTTATCTGATCTGAAATGGAGCTGTTTCCATCTGCAGAGGTTTCTGCGCGAGCTCCCTGCTCTCACTCCCTCTCCCAAACTTACTAAAGTGGGGTTGCCCCATAACCAAGGGCACCAGGAATCATGGGAAATGTAGTTCCCAAGTTCCACGTATAGTTTCATATAGCACTCCTGAAGCAGCCCTATCAAAGTGGCTCCTGTAAGGCCTTTCTGCCATCCCACATCTTGGTAGGTTAGTGTGACGGCCTCTAGGCCCCATCAGTGACTCTAGGTCATGTCGTTGGGACTGTGACGGCCGACTCGGAGCTGTGCTGATCGAGAACGGATCCAATATAAAACGAAGTTAATTTTGGACGCTTGGCGTCTGAAACTGATTTCGTTTTGAATTGGATCCATTCAAGAGGCAGCTGGACAACCATCTGTCAGGGATGCTTTAGGGTGGATTCCTGCACTGAGCAGGGGGTTGGACTCGATGGCCTTCTAGGCCCCTTCCAACTCTATTATTTTATGATTCTATGAAAGTAGTCAGATTTACACAGATCTGCTTCCTTCTAGTGCCAGCCCCACTTCCAATGTGAAAGCAAGGCCCCCTAAGTGGGGAATTCAGAGCTTGCTTTAGCGGGCTTGCTCGTACCCTCCATCTAGAGGCAAACAGGCTGAGAGAAACGGAGGGGGGAAAGCAGACGCAACTGGAGCTCACGCCAAGCAAGAAGGAACCCAAGGAAGCCCAGGCCTGAGAAACACCACCCCCAGCACGCGTGTTCGCAGACACGGCTCGGGCGTGCGGAGTGCTTTGAGAAAGAGAGCAGCGTTCGCTTTTTCCTGGAATCTCTTAGGGTCTCCTTAAGGAAGCCCACCTTATATATTTTTTGGGGGGACGACGACTCTCCTGGCCTAAAGTGCTTTCTAGAAGGAGGGAGTTACCCACACTGTTCTTCCTTCCTTCCTGTGTGTTAGACTCTGTTCGCCGTGTTAGAAGGAATTTATACAATTCCTGTTATTATAACTTAAAATTGTAAAAAAAATTACACCATTCTTAACAAAGATTTGAGATTTTTAGTCAAGTGTATTTGTTACTGCAGATGGATAAAAAAAAAAGCCTTGAGTAAATGCTAAAGCATACTGCCCATCTAAATAAGGAAGGTCGTTATCCTTAATCTTTGACTGTATGTATCAACTACTTGCATGGGTCACATCATATCCAACAGCATGCATTAATGTTTTGTTTGCTTTAGCTATTGGTCAACCACGGAAGTCAGTGCCAAGAACTCCTCAGTCAAGTTTGTCATATACACTATTTGCAAAAAGAGGTTCTCGCAGCGCCAAGAACGTTTCAGCCTGTGATAGATGCCATTTATAATTGTTATTCGGATTTATCAGCGGTCCTCAACCTTTTTGGCACCAGGGACTGTTTTCGTGGAAGACAATTTTTCCATGGACCGGGGTGGGGGTGGTTGAGGGGATGGTTTTGGGAAGCCCCCCCCGGCCGCATCCCCCCCACTCCAGTGTCCTGGCTTCGCTTCGGCTAAATCCAGCCGAAGCGAAGCCAAGACGCTGGGGCAGGCAGGCAGCTTCGGAACGGCGTGCCCAGAAGTCGCTCTCCCTGAGCGGCTTCCGGCTGGGTGCGCCGTTCCGAAGCCACCCCCCACCCCAGTGTCCTGGCTTCACTTCAGCAGGTGAGATGGCACCCCGCACCCAGGTACGCTGGGGTGGGGGTGGGTGAAAGCAGCTCACCTGCACGGCCCGGTTCCTAACAGGCCACGGACCAGTACCAGTCTGTGGCCCGGAGGTTGGGGACCCCTGTGATATATCATTAGAGATTACTGATGAAGTGAGAAACAGTGAATTATCTAGAATAACCGTCGGCGGATCCACTCGTACTTATGTGCTTTCTAGAAGGAGGGCACCTGCTCACCCTCTGGGGAGGAGATGGGGTTCAAAGAAAGGGGAGCGCAGGTCTCCCGAACGTCGGATACCATACTGGGAAGGGCGGGCACGGTTCTGCTGGGGGGGGGCAGCGTCGGCCCCACGTCCTGCAGGATATCGCCCTTTCCACACGCCGCCCATGATCTGTGACCTCCCAAGCACCAGCTGCCTTCTCAGCATTAGCGAGCCGGCAGCTCGGGGCACGAACCCGTTCTACAAAACCAAACGGGACCACCGACCGCTCTGCAGCTGCGCGCGGGACCCCGACGCGGCCAGTGCAGCCCACTGCCCCGTTACCTTGGCCCTGGGGCTGCCCTTGGGACGGCAGGACGCCCTGCCCCAGTTCGCCGTTGAGCCACAGCTGCATGCGGATGAACGGCTCGCGGCCTTTCTGCGTCAACTTGCTCCATGGCTTTGGCCGGGACAGCATGTCGCTGACGCTCCCCTGGGAGAGACCAAGGACCTGGAGGGAAGCAAGCGGAAGAGGAGCGGAATTAGCAGCGTGTTTCGTGGGAACAGAGGAGATCCGAGGGGGGGGAGAGGGAGGGGGGCAGATCCAGCTCCCCCCCCCCCAGGTCTCATTTCTCAAGAAGGGCATGACTGCAAGGGAAAAGGTGTCAGTGCCAGCCTGTGCCCCCCATGTCTGGCAACAGGAGGGATGGCGAGTGCGAGGCGAGAGTCCTGCGCCACCCTGTACCCCTTCTGGGCAAGGAGGTACGGGTTCCTCTCTAATCTGCCCTGGTTAGGCCTCATCTAGAGTATTGCGTCCAGTTCTGGGCTCCACAATTCAAGAAGGACGCAGACAAGCTGGAGCGGGTTCAGAGGAGGGCAACCAGGATGATCAGGGGTCTGGAAACAAAGCCCTATGAAGAGAGACTGAAAGAACTGGGCATGTTTAGCCTGGAGAAGAAAAGATTGAGGGGAGACATGAGAGCACTCTTCAAATACTTGAAAGGTTGTCACACAGAGGAGGGCCAGGATCTCTTCTCGATCCTCCCAGAGTGCAGGACACGGAATAACGGGCTCAAGTTAAAGGAAGCCAGATTCCAGCTGGACATCAGGAAAAACTTCCTGAGTGTTAGAGCAGTACTACAATGGAACCAGTGACCTAGGGAGGTGGTGGGCTCTCCCACACTAGAGGCCTTCAAGAGGCAGCTGGACAACCCTCTGTCAGGGATGCTTTAGGGTGGATTCCTGCATTGAGCAGGGGGTTGGACTCCATGGCCTTAGAGGCCCCTTCCAACTCTACTATTCTATGATTCTATGAGAGGGCTTCCTGGGAAAGAAGCCCCTGCGACCCCCCTCCCCTGGCCAGGTGAGGCGGTTTACCTTTTCCCCAAATATCCTTTGGCAGATGCCATTCTTTGCGAGCTTCTCTTTGACCTGCCGGGTGAGGTCGATCGTATCCACTTCCTGGTACATGTAAATCTCGTACTGCTCGGGGGTCAGCGGCGGAACGGAAGGTTTCGATGGCTTTGATAAAGGGACGATGGGGGAGGAAGGGAGGGGGCTGTTTTGCGGCGTCTCGCTGCGGCTCGCCCCCGTCACGCTCAGTTCGGAACTTTGGGAATAGGGGGACTCCGCGTTGGGCCACTCCTTCCAGTAGTCCGAAGAGGAGGGCCCTTGAAGCTGCTGGCTGCTACGGTCCGAACGAGGCTGGCTGCTGGCCTTCTCCTTCGCGCTGCTGGTTTCCTCCGCTTTGGGGTCTTCCGGGGGAGCCGCGTTCCGCCTCTCAGGCTGCACGGTGCTCCACCAGTGGTCTTTCCACACCCCGCTGCGCCCCAGTTCATTTTTAACGTGCCTCAGCACGCCTTGCGCCGAATCGGACATCCCGTGGAGGTCTAGAAGGGGCGCCTCGGGGGCCTCTTTCTTTAGAACGGGGAGAGTCTGCAGGGAAGAGACGCTGGACTCCACCGACGAGTGCTTTTTCAGGGATATGGCCAGCGGGGAGTAGCTGGCGACCGAAGAAATGGCAGGCTGGGGGATCAATTTGGGGGACAAGAGGGAGATTTCGGCTTGGGATAGCGGGGTGGCTTTTAAGGCGGGTTCGAGGGCGGCCTGCTGGGCTTCCATCTCTCGCCGGGCTTGCTGCAGAATGGAGCGGATGGCGTCGTCAGAGCCGCCACTGCTTGAGGTGGAAGGGGGCTGAGCCGGCTCAGCTGCGGAGAGAAACAGAGCCTACGATGAGACGTGGAAGAGACCCCGAGATTCAGTTCTGCAAAGGTCGCCTTCAAACCCTCGCTGCTGGCATCCCAAAGCAAAGAGAAAGGAGGCAGACCAGGCGCAGAGGAAGGGTCATCTACTGGTAAAACTTAGTGTTTCTATCAGAAGGCTTTTCTTTTTCTTTTCTTTTTTTTTTTACACTTATACACGTATCACTGCTTTGCTGGAAAATGACAGAAATAAGGGCGAGATCATGTCCTTCGCCAAAATCACTGATTGGACCCCTCAGATTTATCAGTACGTGCGTGAGTGTTCTAACGTTGCCTCCAGACAGACTGACTGGGTTCGGCCGACGCGATAACCAACGGTGGGTGAAACAGTCAACGGGTTGGTTATCGTGTCGTCCGTCGGGACTTTTTCACACCACGGTTGGTTATTCGGCTGAAATAACCAACGCAAATAACCAACGCTGTGCAGAGTTGGTTATTTGAACAACCATTGGTTATCGTGACATGTGTCGGGAACCGTTGACTGTTGACTTGCACACAGTGGGTTATTTTCGATGACTACAGAGTCCCCTGGCAAGAGCAACCAAAGTGGAAGCTGCCGCTCTAGTCCAGCTGGCAGAAGTCACAATGGCTGATGGGATACCAGCAGGAGGACTGAGGGGAGAGCGAGGGATGTGTCTATCAAACACACCGTTGACTAATAGTCAACTTGGCGCTGGCCTTAATCCATACCACTCTTGATTATAATCATGTCACGTGGAGAGTCCCCCCTTGATAATCAACTGTTGGAGTTGACTATCAACCCACCGTTGACTATTATGTTGTCTGAAGGCAGCAACTATGAATTACTGGTAAATGTCAATATTCACGGACTTACTTTTAATTTTTAAAAATAATAATATTATGCATCCACATAAACAAAAAAGTACAAGAAAAATCAACACAGATCACATCTAAAACATTTATATCATCAATTAATATGGAATCTAGTTGACCCACCACTCAAGTATCTACAATTATAGAAGTGCCAATGATTGATCAGATGTGTTTAATATAAACAGCAAAACAAGACGTCCCTTGACTTTCAGACCATTTGTCCTTGACTGACAGATATCCGGTTTATGCCGGGATACTTATTGCGATGTCACCAAGGTCAGAAGATCAGGAGGGTATTCAGGGTCTGTGGCACACACGGAAATGAATCAAGAAGATAGCAAAGCGGTGACTGTCTGGGACCACACAGACAGCGGGCAAAGCCGGGAACTTGTCTCCCTCCCCACAAACCCTCCTCAATTTTGACCTACCCAGTGTGAGTTCCTCCCTCCGTCTCTCCTCGTCACTGAGCCCTTCCTCTGGTTACTTTCGGCCCCATATTGCTCCATGTAACCCTAACCCTTCTTCACTGATCCCAGCATTCTGCTTTCTATATGATGTAATAATCTCTCGCACGCAAGCTCTCTGTGACCACACCGAGGATCGTTCGAAACAAAACTCTGCTGACATCTACTTTGGGAAACTCTAAAAACGTGTTCAGTTTTCCAAGTATTGTCTGCGAAATCAATCTAGCGAATACACACGCACACACATATCCCCTTTCATTGTTGCAGTTTCGCCCAAAGATTCTGGACAATTGTAATCCGTTGGGGTGTGCGGAACATCAGAACATCAGAAGTGCCCTGATGCTGGATCAGACCAAGGGTCCATCTAGTCCAGCACTCTGTTCGCACAGTGGCCCACCAGCCATCGGCCAGGGATGAACAAGCAGGACATGGTGCAACAGCACCCTCCCACCCATGTTCCCAGCAACTGGTGCATGCAGGCTTACTGCCTCCAATACTGGAGGATAGCACACAACCATCAGGGCTAGTAGCCATGGATAGCCTTTGCCTCCAGGAATTTATCCAAAGCCATCCAGATTGGTGGCCATCACTGCATCTGGTGGTAGTGAGTTTCATAATTTAACTCTGCTGTGTGAAGAAGTACTTCCTTTTATTTGTCCTGGATCTCCCACCCATCAGCTTCATGGGATGACCCCGGGTTCTGGTATTTTGAGAGAGGGAGAAAAATGTCTCCCTGTCCACATTCTCCACACCATGTATAATTTCGTCCACCTCTATCATGTCTCCCCTCAGCCTCCTCTTCTCCAAGCTAAACAATCCCAGTTGGTGTATCCTTCCCTCGTAGGAACCAAAGCCTTCCTTATGGCAGATTTTCCCAGCCTGGTGTCTTTCAGGTTCGTAGGACTACAAGTCCAACTGGCTGAGGGATCCTGGGAGTTGTGATACAACACATCTGAAACAAAGCCCTATGAGGAGAGACTGAAACAACTGGGCATGTTTAGCCTGGAGAAGAGAAGATGGAGGGGAGACATGAGAGCACTCTTCAAATACTTGAAAGGTTGTCACACAGAGGAGGGCCAGGATCTCCTCTTGATCCTCCCAGAGTGCAGGACATGGAATAACGGGCTCAAGTGACAGGAAGCCAGATACCAGATGGACATCAGGAAAAACTCCCTGACTGTTAGAGCAGTACGACAATGGAATCAGTTACCTAGGGAGGTTGTGGGCTCTCCCACCCTAGAGGCCTTCAAGAAGCAGCTGGTCAACCATCTGTCAGGGATGCTTTAGGATGGATTCCTGCATTGAGCAGGGGGTTGGACTTGATGGCCTTATAGGCCCCTTCCAACTCTACTCTTCTATGATTCTATGAAGGGTGCAAGGTTGGGGAAAGCTGCCGGGTCTCACGCATAGCTGCCTCCTCTCGGTTTGCCCCGAAACACGTGACCTGTGGGGGAATGGAGTTGCAGCCACTAAAATGGGACTCCGAAGGAATTACCAGGTGTGACCCACTTTCTGGAGAAGGGCTTGAGCGACGGCACCACGAAAGGAGAGTTAGAAAGGTCCCCTTACCTGTTTTCTGGACTTGCAGCTCCCTTTTGGCTTGCTCTAGGATGGATTTGATAGCTTCATCAGAGCTCGCCTCTGTCGCTCGGATTCTTGTAGTGATGTTACCTGAAAAAAAAAGGGAGAAGTCATCAGTTTTAGGCAACTTCCCGAAGACCGGCATTCTGTTCCAAAGCAATTGTTAGTGAACCACTTAGGAAAAAAACCTCATAAGTAAAACTAGAAGGGAGACATAATAAGTAAAATCAGCAGCCACGCTTTGAACTCCTCGGAAGTTGCAAAGCGGCCTGACGCTCACTCCGCCCTGCCTCCTAAACTCCATCGTTCTACTTTTTAAACTTTTCTCCTTCTCTTTCCCGTTGTGCCTGTTTCCTTCTTGATCGTCGCTTTTTAAATTGTATGATGTTTTGCAGTGGAGGCTGGTGGCTCTGAGGTCGGGGGGGGGGGAAATCCGCGCCGGGTTTCGGTCAGAATTGGTCAGAACTCTAAAGGAGTCTGGAAACAAAGCCCTATGAAGGGAGACTGAAAGAACTGGGCATGTTTGGCCTGGAGAAAAGAAGATTGATTGAGGGGAGACATGAGCACACTCTTCAAATACTTAAAAGGTTGTCACACAGAGGAGGGCCAGGATCTCTTCTCGATCCTCCCAGAGTGCAGGACACGGAATAATGGACTCAAGTTAAAGGAAGCCAGATTCCAGCTGGACATTAGGAAAAACTTCCTGACTGTTAGAGCAGTACGACAATGGAACCAGTTACCTAGGGAGGTTGTGGGCTCTCCCACACTAGAGGCCTTCAAGAGGCAGCTGGACAATCATCTGTCAGGGATGCTTTAGGGTGGATTCCTGCATTGAGCAGGGGGGTTGGACTTGATGGCCTTGTAGGCCCCTTCCAACTCTGCTATTCTATGATTCTATGAGGAGATGTCCAAGGTGGACCTGTGGGGGACTGTGGCCTTTAGCTAGACCTAAGGTTTATCCTGGGGTTGACCCTGCCTGCTCCCGGGATCCCCTGTGTGTCATTTAGATGCACAGGGATGACCCCGGGATGATCCCGGGATAAACCTTAGGTCTAGCTAAGGCCTGACTCTAGGACTGGCTGCACCACTGTGCTTTTTACCCCACACACACACTCACTGTGGACCTGAGATAACTTGGCAAAATCTGCTAGCCCTTGAACCTTATAACAAGGCTTTCAAACAATCTTTTCGAATGGCTTACTAGAAAATACACTGTCCACTTCCACCCCAAAACAATGTGAAGAATTATGCAAAAAGCAGAAATTGCAAGCCTGTTCTCTCTACCCCCCCCCGCCCCTTTTTTAAAAAATGAAAATCTGCTATGTTTTGAAAAAAACACACAAAATATTCTGAAAATGGCTCACGGTCGCAGACTGGAATAGAAAACCAACGTAAAGGAATCGGGGCTCTTGAATGGCTTTGGTCAGATCTTCAAGTTGCATTCAGTTTCTTCCCCCCCCCGAGCAACCCAGAGCTAAATTCTCGCCTTTAAAAAAACGGAACCGGAAAATTCCTGACGGTTTTGAAAGCTGTTCTGGACGCCCACAATCATAAAGTTATTCAGGGTGTTCTTAAAAAGAGCTATGGGGACACGCTTGCCTGCGAAAACGGAGAAGGTACTTGATGCAGGATGCCTACATAGACACTTGCCTACGGTCTTCGATTACCACCACCCAGATTCTGCTGGGTAGAATTTGCGCGTGCCTGCTGACATTTTGATGCCTATGGTAGAAAAATGAAGGGGCTTTTCCCTTCTAATCAACAGGGGACACATCCACCAGGGGAGGAGGGCCAGGATCTCTTCTTGAACATCCCAGAGTGCAAGACAGAGAATAATGGGAAGTGACAGGAAACCAGATTCCGGATGGACATCAGGAAAAATGTCCTGACTGTTAGAGCAGTACAACAACGGAACCAATGACTTAGGGAGGTTGTGTGCTCTCCCACAATAGAGGCCTTCAAGAGGCAGCTGGACAACCATCCATCAGGGATACTTTAAGGTGGATTCCTGCACTGAGCAGGGGGTTGGACTTGAAGGCCTTAGAGGCCCTTTCCAAATCTACTGTTCTGTGATTCGAAGATGTTCACCTTTGCAAGCCTCACTGAAATGAATGAGAGTAGTGAGAGACGGAGGCGCCCTGCCTGCCTGCCTGCCCCTTCCTCCACCCTGGAGTGATTCTACCCAGCTCTGAGATGTGCATGTGAAGGATCCACGGTGTGGTGCCCGTGGCAAAAGTCCTTCAGATGTAGCAGAGCAGTCCTAAAATCCCTTCACTGGCTGCCGATTAGTTTCCGGGCGAAGTATAAAGTGTTGGTTATCACCTTTAAAGCCCTACATGATTTGGGTCCAGGCTACCTGCGGGATCGCCTTCTCCTGTACAATCCGCCCCACACACTCAGGTCCTTTGGGAAGAATCTACTTCAGATAGCAAGAACTAGATTAACAACCGTTACCCGGAGGACCTTCTCTTTCGCTGCTCCCAGACTGTGGAATGGCTTGCCGGGAGAGATTTGTCAACTTAACAGTCTTCCAGAATTTAAGAAAGCCATAAAGACTGATCTCTTCTGGCAGGCTTTCCAGTGGAATTTTAGGATATTTTAGTATGTTTTTAGGATGCTTTTAGGATGTTTTTAAACAGTGTATACCATGTTTTTAATCAGCATTTTATGTATTTTATGCGTGTTGTTCCCCGCCTCAATCCAATCGGAGAGGAGGGTAAGAAATTTATTATTATTATTATTATTATTATTATTATTATTATTATTTGCATCGATTGCAAGGAGAAGAAAACTCCTTCCGCGGTCAGCAGAGCACGGGGGAATTGGAGACCCCACGGACGCCCTCACTCCAGCTGCTGGATCCAGACTGAGTCATATTTAGAGCAAATCCAGTGAAATTAAGGGGATCTGACAAACCGGATTGACCCTCCGTTTATCCCCTCTTGTGCCTTTAGGTGCTGCACTTGGGAGAAATTCTACAAGCACAATTTTCCTCTTCGCGGCAAGGAGGGCAGGGGAGGACCCTAAACGCTCCCTTTGAGGGGAGCACCGCCTCACAAATTGGGAACTGGGCCTAGAGTGCAACCCAAACACATCCTACACTTGTAAGAAGCATAGGCCTTTTTTTCTTTTTTCTATTAAACATTTCTTAAAGTTCTGGTTGAGTTTAAAGAAGACACAGAATATTAAATACAGAACCCATTAAATCAGAACTGGGGAAAAAGGTCTATATTCCTAGATGCCCACCCCCCATCCCTATTTTTTAGAATAAACATTTAAGGCACTGGCGCTGGGCTTATCTCCCGCCTCCCCCGCCCACCAGCTTCTTAAGACACCTGCATAAAATGTCTCGCTAAGATGATGATATTACTGTAATTCATAACTTTGTTTAGCCTGGAGAAGAGAAGATGGAGGGGAGACATGAGAGCACTCTTCAAATACTTAAAAGGTTGTCACACAGAGGAGGGCCAGGATCTCTTCTCGATCCTCCCAGAGTGCAGGACACGGAATAATGGGCTGAAGTTACAGGAAGCCAGTTTCCGGATGGATATCAGGAAAAACTTCCTGACTGTTAGAACAGTACGACAATGGAATCAGTGACCTAGGGAGGTTGTGGGCTCTCCCACACTAGAGGCAGCTGGACAACCATCTGTCAGGGATGCTTTAGGGTGGATTCCTGCACTGAGCAGAGGGTTGGACTAGATGGCCTTGTAGGCCCCTTCCAACTCTTCTATTCTAGGATTCTAAGGACTATCCAGCGCAGGTTTAGTTTAAAGTTACAGTCATCAGAAGGGAGAACAACGGAATTGAGTTAGCCCCTGGCTAGCAGTTGGAGCAGGCCACAGGTCACTTGATCATAGCTTCTTTCCCCCTATGGGGAGACATATTTAAATTAAATCCTATTTAAATTATAGGAATGGTTTCTAGATGTGCAGATATATATATATCTAGATTAGACGATTCAAATCTGTGTCCTCTTTTTTGGTGATCCGTGGCCACCCTAACCCTTACAAGCACTACCCTGTAAAGTTGCCCACAGTGATTTCACTTCCCTATTACAGATGATGATTATTTATATTCCACTTCTCTGAAAACAGCACACCTAAAATGGCTTACAAAAAAAAAAAAAAAAAGCCATTCAAACGGTGTAACAGAAAATTAAACAGCCAAGAAAGGTAAAACAGTAAGAACACTGAACACAATGTAAATAGCAGCACTAATACCACTACGTTGTTAAAAGCAGAGCTTCAAAGCAGCACACACGATTACGTTAAAAACTTGTGGGAATTAAACTTCTGAAGGCTTCAGTTCCCCGCCTTAAAACAGGAAGTTAAGGGACTTGTCAAATCACTCCAGGGAGCACGTTCTGTAAAGTATTGATGCCAACACCAAAGAGGCCCCGTCTATCGTATCTGTTCATCTATCCTTCCATAGAGACAGGGCAGAGAGCAGGCTCTCGCCAAAGCTGAAGCTAAATGCTCAAGCTGTTCTATACCAAACATGCGAAACAAGCGAGAAGAGAAGATTGAGGGGAGGCATGGTAGCACTCTTCAAATACTTGAAAGGGTGTCACACAGAGGAGGGCCAGGATCTCTTCTCAATCCTCCCAGAGTGCAGGACACGGAATAACGGGCTCAAGTGACAGGAAGCCAGATTCCGGATGGACATCAGGAAAAACTTCCTGACTGTTAGAGCAGTGCGACAACCTCAGTTACCTAGGGAGGTTGTGGGCTCTCCACACTAGAGGCCTTCAAGAGGCAGCTGGACAAGCATCTGTCAGGGATGCTTTACAGTGGTTTCCTGCATTGAGCAGGGGGTTGGACTCGATGGCCTTGTAGGCCCCTTCCAAATCTACTGGCCATGCTTAGCCTTGAGAAGAGAAGGCTGAGGGAAGACAGGATAGCACTCTTCAAATACTTAAAAGGTTGTCACACAGAGGAGGGCCAGGATCTCTTCTCGATCCTCCCAGAGTGCAGGACATGGAATAATGGGCTCAAGTGACAGGAAGCCAGATTCCGGCTGGACATCAGGAAAAACGTCCTGACTGTTAGAGCAGTATGGCAATGGAATCAGTTACCTAGGGAGGGTGTGGGCTCTCCCACACTAGAGGCCTTCAAGAGGCAGCTGGTCAGCCATCTGTCAGGGATACTTTAGGTGGATTCCTGCAATGAGAAGGGGGTTGGACTCGATGGCCTTAGAGGCCCCTTCCAACTCCACTATTCTATGATTCTATAAGGAAGTTTTTGAAAGCAAGACTGAGAGATGCAGTTTCTTCTATCAGAGACGTACGGTCAGACTGGGGCAGGAGAAGGGAGGAGCATAAGGCGAAAAGGACTGTGGGAAAAGATCCCCTGAGGATGTGCATCAGTTATTATCTTCCGCACAGCCTTCGATGTAGGCAGCTGCCATCACTCTGTTCCAGCTCTGCCTTTGAAATAAGTTTTTATAGTGCAATCTTGAACAGGTTTGCTCAGAAGTAAGCTCCACCGGACCCATAATAGAAGCGCAAGTTCTTTAAACTTGTAAATGTGAATGCAATCAATGTCTTTAAAAACAATAACCGACCCTGTAAAGATATGCCTCAGCGCGGGGGTTTTATGTATTCGACACTGCTTTACGAGATGCCCTGACCAGTTAAAAAAGGTATAAATTAAGAGTTGGGCATCATAATTGGAACAGATCCATTGAAAGCAATGGGACTTTGGTCATGGCTGACTCAAGTCCCAGTGATTTCAATGAGTCTGCTCTAAGTGCGATGAGGTCCGGATCCAACCCATAGCATGAATGTCTAGACCTTAAAAAAGAAACGAAGCAAGTCTGCCAGAGGGCGTTCGCAGCTGAGGTGAGATTTGAACCCAGCACGTCCCGGTCCGAAACCCACCCACCCCAAATTGAGCTTTGCTGGTTCTGCGTGTGGGATGCTCAGAGATCCCTTTCAGCTTCAAACGGGGATTTTGAGCCAAGAGAACTGCAAGGAGCCGGCCAGGCAGCTGAGCACACGCTTTTCTCGGCGTCACGTTTACTGCCGAGAGCTGAGCCCCCCGACAAAAAGCCAAAGTTTCTCATCCTCTGGATCTCTGCCCAGGCGGCCCGAGGATTCCTTGCCTGGGGCAAACACCGCTTTCTGGCTTTGAGGGCGTTCCACGCCTCTACGCTTTGGGCGACCGTTCGCTGCAGGCGTGGCGTCCGCTCGAGACCACAGAAGCAGGAAACGTGGCGTGCGTCACACGCGCTTCCTAGGGGGGCCACTCTACCCTCATCCACAAATACGCTCTTTACCTCTTGTGCTGACGGCTGTGAAAAGCGGGCATCCGGAAGCCCTAAAGCGGCAGCCTCAGCGGCAATAAGAGCCCGAGTGGTACAGAGTTCAAATCTCTCCTCAGCCGCAAAACGCACCTCGGGCCCCTCGCTCTCCGCCTGATGAGGGTAGAAGTCCCAAGGGCGCTGGCCTGGGCGCCTTGGAGGAAGGACAAGGTACCAGTGTGCCCAACATGAAGGATAACAATGTCTAGCCCTGTCTCAGGGAAGCAGGAGGTTTATTTGAAGAAGTCAGGTTAGTATAGCAGTAGAATTAGAGGGAAAGGGGGAAAGCAATGCTAAACCATGGTTTGTTTTATACTTACTGGTCCAGTCCAGATGCAACCATGGCTCCCTGCAAACCAGGGCCTACAGACTGGGAGACAGCCTCAAGGATGGACGTCTCTTCCCCTGCCACTCAAACTCTCCGGCGGGAACGCCTCCCTTTCCTTCCCTGCCAGGCGTTGAACATGATCCTGCGTGAAACGTGCACCGACACTAACCAGGGTGGACCCCGTAACGAGGGTTTACAAAACCATGTCGACCTGGGTTTCAGGTCCGGATAATCGGGGTATAACCTTGGCTAGCGTCAACCACGGTGTGGTACACACGTCACAGGAAATCACGTCAGTACTGGGAAAGGAAGAGGGGATCGCTCTGGAGAAGGCGGGATGGCAGGAGGTTCCCAAGGCCTGCTTCGGGGCTGCAAACCAGGGTTGGCGGGGAGCCACGGTTATGTCTGCACGGGGCGCCACTGTCTGTTTTTCTTTCAGATTCCAGGCCAGAATCAAACTGCAGCCTTTTGTGTTTTTAGCAACAACCATCAAGACGACACACAGCTAAAACACACTTCACTTCCCAGAGATCGACCGCGAAGCGAAACACCTGCCTGTGACGTACCTTCCGACCCATTTCTTCGTTTCGGTACTTCCTGAAATAGCCTGTTCAGGTTCTGGCCTGGATTCTCTGTTGAAAAACAAGTTGGGTAAGAACAAAACAATCAGGGCGGTGATGGTTCTGAGAATTTGGGGCTGCGAGATTAAACAAGAACAGCCTGAGGCTAATGAACCGGGGTTGCAGGGGGGGGGGGAAGAGGGAGGCTGGGGGGCGGGGAGAGTCAGGGCAGCCGAGAAATCAGGCAGCTCCGGGTCTGGCCAGAGCAGCCGCTACTTTGGAAAGGAAGCAAGGCAGGCTGGTGGGTTAATAAAGATTACAACTCCGCTCAGAAAGGAGATTAGAAAGATATAAATACACATCTAAAAAGGTACAAAAAGGGGGAGACGGGTCAGTAATCCCTGCAAGAGCAATTGGCCCAGAGGAGGAAAACCCGCTGCAAGATGGCAACCCTGGGAAGTTCTGCCTCCGTGCGGTCCCAAAGAATCAAAGGGGGGGCTACAACCCCGCCCTTCCCCAATCCCCCCCATTTCGTCGAAGGCGTCCCTTCCAAACGAAAGCACGCTGGTTGGAAAAGCACGCCGACCCCCTTTAGGAAGAGCGTCCTTTTGCAATATTGTTTTTTGTCGCAGCACGGGGGTGTGGTGGGGGATTTGCAAGGGGGCGCCCAGACCTGCGGACGAGGCGAACTGGACTACGAGCAACGGCCACAAGCAGAAGTGGGCAGGAGGGCGGCCGGGCATCTCAAGGTTTAATTCTGCGTTTGGGATCCGCCGTTCACGGGAGGCGGCGTTTTGATGCGTTTTAAAATCAAAGCAAATTACATCCCTGTTTAAAACGTTAAATGGCTGGAATGACTGGACGCTATCTATCCAGGAAGAGAAGCTGCCGTAGGTTTGCCACCATAATAAGGCGCTTGCTTTTATCTCCTCTTGCGTGGCATCGGGCCTTCTTTGCGCAGGACGCAGGGGAAGACCCACAGCTGCGTCAACGTCCTACACGCACGCCGTCGCATTACCAGGCAAGCTGGCCCACTCGTGGGCAAACTCCGCACGCCAGGAGGCATCAACCGGGGCCATTTTGGGGCTGGCGCACCCACATTTCACGCCCGTGGATTCACCCATGTGGTTAATACCCTTAAAACGCGACGGGGCACACGTGGAAAGCAGACTTTTGAAGCCACTTACTGCACTGGGCCGGGACTTTTACGAGCAGCTGGATTTCACGGCTGCCTTTAAACGTGACGGGGGGGGGGGTGCGTGGAAAGCTTACATGGGGAAAGGCTGTCGGTTGAGATGATGTTGAAAATGGGGGTGGGAGGGACCCCCCTCCCCTCCATCCTGACACCCTTAATCCACCACCTCCCCCCACTTCTGGGGAGCAGAGTTCCTTCTCCCCTCTCCTGAAGCCGGTTTCTCTAAGCAATAGATTTCCTATGCTCCCCTTTCCTGAAAGCTGAAGCCAGGGCGAGAGGCTGAAACAACTGGGCACATTTAGCCTGGAGAAGAGAAGATTGAGGGGGTCATGAGAGCACTCTTCAAAGACTTGAAAGGTTGTCACACAGAGGAGGGCCAGGATCCCTTCTCGATCCTCCCAGAGTGCAGGACACGGAATAACGGGCTCAAGTGACAGGAACCCAGATCCCGGCTGGACGTCAGGAAAAACTTCCTGATTGTTAGAGCAGTACGACAATGGAACCAGTTATCTAGGGAGGTGGTGGACTCTCCCACCCTAGAGGCCTTCAAAAGGCAGCTGGACAACCATCTGTCAGGGATGCTTTAGGGTGGATTCCTGCATTGAGCAGAGGGTTGAACTCGATGGCCTTGTAGGCCCCTTCCAAGTCTACTACCCTATGATTCTATGTTCAGGAAAAACTTCCTGACTGTTAGAGCAGTATGACAATGGAACCAATGACCTAGGGAGGTTGTGGGCTCTCGCACACTTGAGGACTTCAGGGTGCAGCTGGACAACCACCTGTCAGGGATGCTTTAAGGTGGATTCCAGCATTGAGCAGGGGGTTGGACTTGATGGCCTTATAGGCCCCTTCCACCTCTACTGTTCTATAATTCTATGATTCTATGAAGGTCCTCCTATCAAACGTGGAGGGTCCTCAGCTGATCCAGAATAGCAAGAGGACGCCTTCCCATTCTCATCCCCACAGCTATTTCTGTAAGCGGAGTGTACAGACCGGCACCCTCATTCCTTTTCATGGGTGTTTTTTCCCCCTTTTTTAATGTCATAGTAACCTTAATGTTTCTCGTGCACGAGGCCCTTTCCCCCTCCTGGTCCAAAGAGCTTGGTATTAAATGCCATTCTGCTAAAATAGCCCGGAGTTGAACCCACCGCGCGCCACTCTACGGACTGCCCTCACGAGCGGAGAACGTGGCGCGGGGTTGCGGATTTCACTTACGGCTAAAAGGAAAGAAGTCAACAAGCGGTCTCTAACACACAGCTGCAAATTCTGACCCGGGGGGGGGGGATCTTGAAATAGAAGGACCAGGGCTAGAACTCGAGCGGAAGAGAAGTCGCCACAGGGCACACGCCCGGGTTTGCTCTCTCTCCTCGCACAATCACAGGATGGTGAGGACAAGAGAAATCCTCCAGCCTTGATGTCCCTTGTCATTTTTTAAGGGGAGGCATCAGGCTGTTCTTCTTTGACTAGATGCTGCAAGGGGCACATTTGCCACCAGCTCCCAACTCTTCCTGGCAACGCTGCTTTACGCCCTATGAAAACTCTGGATCAAACGGCCCAGTAGAGTTTGTTCTACCAGGGGATCAGGGCCCCCCCACCCCACCCCACCCCACCCCCTGGCACCATCACCGTGGTCTTTCTGGTGCCGGGTAAAGACCTTTTGTTATTTCCCCAGATTTTTCTATCTTAAAACATCTTTTAGTGCTTTGAACATTCTTTGCTCTAACGCTTTCTCCTGTCATGGGGTTTAGTTTGGCTCTATGGTGCTTTATTACGTTTTAGTCTTCATTTTTGCATTTCACTACTTTTTACAGTTTTCGTCCTCGTTGTTTTCACTAGAAACCAGCCAGAGAATCTTGGTTATCGGGTAACATAGAGATACTGTAAATAACAAATTAAAATAAATAAAATTCACAGATATGGCTAAACAAATGGAGAAGGGCAGGTTTGGCCTAAAAGGGAATCCTGGGTCCAAAAAGGTGGAAGAATCCTGGCTTCCTGCGACTGGCGGTTGCCCTCCAGGACCCTTCTCTGCCCCGGCTACTTGGCAATCTTTTTGGGGAGAATGTGGGATCCTCTCCAGGCTTTACGCCAAGTCTGATCACTGGCCCACGTATTGTCTCTCTTGATCGCCAGTGTCAGGATGAGGCCCAGACTCCCTCGTTTGGTCTCAGATGCGGAGGCAGACTCGGAGGCAGAACTAGAAGTGGCTCAGCCGAGGCAAGGAGCACGGGAGGAAATTCCCCAAGACTCTCCAGGCGTCAAGGAGGAATCTTCCCGGGAGCTTATCAGACAGGAGGTCTTCCTCCACCCCCACCCTTGGGAACTCAGTCTTTGCCAGAGGGGGAGGGAGTCTGCTGCAGGGAAAAGAGGGCGGAGTTGAGAGGAAAACGCGCATGGCTCACATAGCTCAAGCCTGCAGTGCGCATTTCGGGGGATTTGCGCAAATGTAAAATCTGCGCAAATTTGCAAAATTGGAAGGAAAAAAAATCTGATTCCACCCATGAGCGGACGACAGAACGAAAGACACCTGACAATCCACGAAATGCAGATGGAACGGATTTTACAAAACCCGTACGTCCTTAGCAATGCCACAGGGCTACGGCCCCTCCCCGCACCCTGCACAAGGCAACATTGTCATGAAGCACTTTTCCACACCTCTGCTGCTGACAGCCAGTGATGTGTGGGTGGGGAAATGCTAAGCCTTTGCGTCAAGGAGCTGGTGACTATCAGATATCACAGGACAGACACAAAGGGATGGCAGGTCTCTCTCTCTCTCTCTGTCTCTCTCTCTTTCTGTCTCTTTCTCTTTCACTCTCTCTGTCTCTCTCTCTCTCTCTGTCTCTCTGTCTCTCTCTCTCTCTCTCTCTGTCTCTCTTTCTCTTTCTCTGTCTGTCTCTCTTTCTTTCGCTCTCTCTTTCTCTCTGTCTGTCTGTTTGTCTCTCTCTCTCTCTCTCTGTCTTTCTCTCTGTCTCTCTCAATAACACCTAGTTCTATCTGAAGATGCTCGGTCAAGAGGAGACATTTCTCAGAGTACTTGGCACTATCTCAGAGGACTTTACAGAGAACTGGATGGAGGAACAAATTAGGATTACAGTTGCCCTCTCAGCTATACCAGCCCTTCTCTTAATGAGACAGCCATCCCTCCCCACATCCAGCCCCCAAGCGCTTTCCTTTGCCCTCCAGAGTCTTAAGATATGTTCCAAACCATGACACTTTTGCCTTCTCCGGATCTGCTTTGCCCTGAAGGGGAGGACAATTGTTGATTGTTGCAAGCCAGGGTGGATAAAAATCAATGTTTTTTTTTAAGAAAATAATTTTTTAAAATCGGCTTTTTTAATTTAAATCGGATTTTTTTTAATAAAATGCTTTTTGAGGAAAAATCTATCTAAAAATAGTTTTCTATTTAAGATACATTATAGTCCAAAAGTTATTCATCATGAAATAAGGATTAGTTTTTAATTATGTAGCATAAGGCTGTATATTCATGATGTGTTTAAATTTTGGGGTGAATGAATTCCATTAATCTATTCAGGTAATGATTATTTTTCTCCTTCCAATAACGTACAGCAGAAAAGTTGTCCAAATATGAATGATTCACCTATTAAACTGGAGACAGTTCACCACGCAATAATTTCATCATTATCTATCTATGATGTGTTTCTAACAGTATAACCAAATCAGTATTTTTTTATATATGTAACTATAAAACTAATCTGAAAAGTTGCTATTCTAAAAATGAAACCTTCATCTGGTTGTAAATATTAAGATTATACCAGCAAGAATGAGTCTTTGGTAACTCTGAGTTGTGTAAAATATGTATTAAGCTTATAGTGAAGAAGAGAGCACTTTTTTTGGGGGGGGGGAGTCACATGATTAAATCCAGTCTTTCTGAGTAGTGATTTAAATCGTGATTTAAATCGTGATTTAAACCAAATTGATTTAAATCAAATCCACCCTGCTGATTGTCCTGTTGGGCTTGTGATGTGTGTGTGTGTGAGGGGGGGAATGGATAATTGTGTGCCTCAATTGAAGCCTGGGGACCCAGGTTAAGTCATCTGGATCCTGCAGAAGAGGTTGGATCAGACGATCCCGGACGATGGACTCAGCTTAGAGCTCACGATTCTGTAGGCTGCCCCACTCCCCACTCGCGTTCATTGGAGGCAGGTCAAATGGTTTCACCCCCTCGAAGCCCCCCGATAGCAAAAGCGATGAAACACAAATGAACTGAGATGGATCAACGCCCATGGTGGGGCAAAAGCCATGCAGGGAACACTGATGGATTTATATTTATTTGTATAAAACTGTTTTTGGCCGCCGTTCAGGGCAGGAGACCTCACAAGGCGGCTTACGCCCCGTTTTCCCCACGCAGCCAAGCCCCGTTTAAGACAAAAAAAACCTGCTTCGTTGCTGCGCGAGGCATCAGGGCAGGCCCAAGATGTCGGGGGGGGGGGGGACGACGGACGGACGGACAGCAAAACAATGCCACTGCCACAGTGTGGTGTCGTGGCTAGAGTATTGGACTGGGAGTCAGGAGATCCGGGTTTTTACATCACTTTTTATCTACCCTTTGCATGTTTTGGTGTTGATTTTGCTGGTCTGCGGCCGTAATAAATAACAATGAACAAATGAATGATTTGCATGGAAGTTCAAACCCAAGGCAGAGATAGGAAGAATTCCATTCAAATCACGTGGCCGCCCATGTAATGAGCTGAATTATTTCTGAAGATGGAACTGAGAATTATTATTATGATGATTATTTCCAGATCTTTGGTTTTCCCTTTTACTCCAGCTTCTACCTTTAATTAAATGTAATTCTTCACATGCCTAGAGGAACTTAGTAACGCTTTAGCTTAGCGTTTTTATATATTCGATTAACGTGCCGGAGGAAGTAAAAGGGAGAGTTAACCACGTTTAACTTCTAACGTAACAGTCATGCTATCTTTCTTAACTTGTGTAAGTTTCTTAAATAAAGCATTTCATGCTTTATGCGTGTGTGTTCTGTGTTTTAGAATTTTAAATTTTGTATACTCGTTTTTATCTTAATTTTAGAATTTCTGTAAACCGCCCAGAGAGCCCTGGCTATGGGAGCGGTATATAAGCGCAATAAATAAATAAATAAATAACATTTCTAGTCCCCACTCAGCTATGGAAACCCACCGGGTGACTTTGGGCCAGTCACGGACTCTCAGCCCAACCCACCTCACAGGGTTGTTGTTGTGAGGATAAAGTGGAGAGGAGGAGGAGGTTTAGGAACACCACCTTGGGTTCCTTGCAGGAAAAAAGGCGGGATATAAATGCAATGATAAAATAAATAAATAAAATAAATTTAAGGCGGGGCAACCCCCCCCCCACCAGGGCGCTCCCCTGCGCCAGCCCCGTGGGCACGAAGGGGAGCCCCCTCCCCTCTGTCCCCACAGATCCGGTACAGGAGAACGGTCCGTTGGCTCGCCCCGTCCGTCTCGTATGCTGCCGCTTCACCCTGAGTCACAGTACGGCCCAAGAGTGGTTTGCAGGAGGTGGAAACCGGCCGGACGCAAGGAGCCCTCGGGTCGGCCGGGAGCAGGCGCGGAAAGCAAAAATGGCGGCCGAGGCCTCACTCACCTCTTTGCCGGCCTTGGATGCTGCGCAACGCCAAGATGTTCTGCTCGTCCGAGAGGAATTGCTTCATCTTATGGAAGGGCTCCTTGCCTCTCACCGTCAGCTTGTTCCACGGCTTGGGCCGCGCCAGGATCTCGCTCACGGAGCCCTGCGACAGCCCCAAGACGTAGTGTCCAAAGATCCGCTGCCCGATATTGTGCTTGATCAACTGCTCTTTGACCTGGCGGGCGATTTCGGCCGTGTCGATCTCCTCGCCCTCGGAGGCGCTGCCGGCGCTTTCGGACTGGCTGGGCGAGGGCGCCATGCCGTTGACGTCGGGGCTTTGTTGCAAGGGGCTTTGGGAAGAGATGGAGTTTGTGCTGTAGGGACCTGCTGAAAAAATCATGCTTGTGCTTCCTGCTTCTTGCATGGCCTTGGAGTAGAAGGACTGCATAAGCTGGCGCTGAAGAAGAGAGTTTAGTGCAAATTTTCCCGTAGAAGCCAGGGGTAAGCCGGACGAGCTGAAAAAGTCTTGACTTAAACCCGTTGGTGAGAACTGGTGTGTACCATTAGTATTGGAGGCCTGATCCCCTGCATTGCGGGGCAACGGAGGAGGAGGGGAGGCCGGCAAAGTTGCAGGACGCTGACTCTCAGGCTGGTCTTTCCCTTTTCTCCTGGCTGACCCTACAAGGAAGGTCAAACATAATGCATTATGGGGGATCAAAACGGGGTGGGGACATAAAGAAAAAAAAACCAAGACCAAAATGCAGAGTTTGCCCCCACAAAAGGGAAAAAAAGTGCAGGTTTTGCGGTTTTTTTGTTTTGTTCGTTTAAAGAAGGGCCAATGTGGAAGGTCGGTTTTGGGTTTTTGTTTGCTTGTTTTTGTTTTCGTTTTGTTTCTTTGAATTTTAATTAGCCAAACAAGGCCCCCAAGACAAACAACATGCATTTCATGTTTGCACCTTTCTTGTATGTTGCAGCCTGGAGAATGCCCCTCTCAAACAGTAACAGCAGAACAATGACATGAAGTGCAGTTTATACAATTGTGCTTCGTTTTTCCTTCGTTTTTTTAGTTTTTTTTTTTTAAAAGGCATCGACACAGGAAAAAAAGTCGCTTTGGAACCTTTCCCATTCAAGACCCCGCACACAAACACGCTCACTCGCACACGCGTGCACACACACGCCAGGCCTCCGTTGAACCCCGAAGCAGCAAACATTTATAAACGCTTAGGAGACGCCGTCGCTCGAGGGATGCTACGAAATAGCCCGGACGCTATTCAGGACGCAGGAAGCACCTGGGTGCTGTTTCGCATACTTCCACCAGCAGCGGAAAACTTCGTAAAACGCCCACAGCCCCCCGGCCCCCCTCCCGGACCTCCCACCGTCCCCACCCATTTGCGTCTTGAATGTCAGCGAAGTCGCCTCGTTTAAAAACGTACGGACACCGGAAAGCAAACGAAACCGGAATGCAACAAGCGTTGGAAATAAGGCAGGTCAGGGTGACTCGATGGCTTAAGTGCCTGAGACAGGCTCACTTTTGAAATCCACTTCAATCTATGTTTTGGGGAAAGGGGGGGGGGAGAGACATTAGCGCCACTGTCAGATCGCCTTCCATTTCAGTCTCAGACTCCACCGCGGCTCATCACAACGTCCTGAAACGTGTCTCCTTCCTAACCTTTAGAACGTCTCCCAGGTCTCCAAGTCTTATTCTATTATCTATGGCGTAAAGGGGGAGAATGGGGGGGGAAACCAAACCTGATTCAAGGTCCTTGCTCGCCATTACTCATTCTGTCAGGAGGCAGATCGGGGCCTCGAGTCCCTTCGCCTCTCCCCGTCGCAGGAAACGTGGCCCACGCAAGAGCAGGGGCTCTTTTTCACCCACTTACCACTCAGGTCACTGTTTGTGATCCGCAGCGTGGCGTTCTCCGACTGCAGCAGGCGGTTCTTTTCCAGCAGCAGGACCTCCAGGGGTTTGGATCCGGCATCCTACGGGGAGACAGAACAGGAGACGGGTCCAGGGCGGGCCACGAAAGAGCCAAAAAGCGGGAGAAACTCCCCCCCCTCCCGGGCAGGGAGGGTGGGACGGAGGAGGGGGCAGATGCCACTCAACCGAAGGCTGGGATCTGCCGTGCGTGTTTTGGCACAACCGTTGCGACTCTCCGGTCTGCGACAGCGTAGGGTTTTGTCTTCTGGTGCAAGACTCCCTATCGACTCCAAAGATGTGTTTTTAAGTACTCCATTAATCATTCCCCCCACCCCTCTTACACCTGTTTGCCTTTAGACCCGGCGCTATCGCGGCGTATCTTCCTGGAAACGCCGGGTTTCGGAGCTACGGAAAGAACGGGCAAATTAAATCAGTCGCCAAAGCCCACCCCTTCGCCTTTCCTTACACAGAACTCTCAATCATCCGAAACCCGCTGGAAATCTTGCAACGCTCGCTACCCAGCCACGCGGCGTCGGGTTTGCACCGAAGGTGCCAGAATCCAATTTGTAACCTTTGATCCGATGAGATTAATATGCGACAAGACCAGAAGTTGCGGGCGCTTCCCCACACCCCCTCCAGCAAGGTTCCTTTGTTTAATTTTGTTCAAATGTGTGTTGAAGACAGTTTGGAATTTCGGACGCCTGCTACAATTTCATTAAGTAACGCACATGAGGGGTCAACGCCGGGTTCACACAACGCAACAACTCACACTCGAGGCGGAGTGTGGGTTGCCACTGAACCGTGGGTTATTGCTGAACCATGGGTTGTTGTGTTGATTGGACCCCGCAGCAATAACAAACCCTGGGTTGTTCATAGCATCATAGAATCATAGAATAGTAGAGTTGGAAGGGGCCTACAAGGCCATCGAGTCCAACCCCCTGCTCAATGCAGGAATCCACCCTAAAGCATCCCTGACAGAGGGTTGTCCAGCTGCCTCTTGAAGGCCTCTAGTGTGAGAGAGCCCACAACCTCCCTAGGTAACTGATTCCATTGTCGCACTGCTCTAACAGTCAGGAAGTTTTTCCTGATGTCCAGCTGGAATCTGGCTTCCTGTAACTTGAGTCCATTATTCCGTGTCCTGCACTCTGGGAGGATCGAGAAGAGATCCTGGCCCTCCTCTGTGTGACAACCTTTTAAGTATTTGAAGAGTGCTCTCATGTCTCCCCTCAATCTCCTCTTCTCCGGGCTAAACATGCCCAGTTCTTTCAGTCTCTCCTCATAGGGCTTTGTTTCCAGACCCCTGATCATCCTGGTTGCCCTCCTCTGAACATGCTCCAGCTTGTCTGCGTCCTTCTTGAATTGTGGAGCCCAGAACTGGACGCAATGCTCTAGATGAGGCCTAACCAGGGCCGGGTTCATTGTTAACCATGAATTAACGATGTTATTGTTAACAATGTCATTGTTAACCATGAATTAACAATGAACCAGGTTCATTGTTAACCATGAACAACCCACAGCTCACAACCCAACAAGGAACCACAGTTCTTTTCATGGGCTGCTCGTGGTTAACAGACCATGGTTTGTTATCGTGGCTGGGTTCAGACAATACAACAACAACACACGTTTCAACCACTCACACTCAATCCGTACTCAACCTGGAGTGTGGGTTATCATGTTGCGTAGACTCAGTCCATATGGTATAATAGGGAAAGTGTTGATTTGGAGCCATTCAAATCCCCGTACAGTGATTAAGCTTTCTGGGGGTGACTTTTGGACAGCAACCCTCACCAACAGAAGCAGTGGAAAGGCTGGGATAACACCCCGGTACTTACACTGCAATAGACTTGGCTTTCTTAATTATTACTCACTAAATTGTCAACTCCAGACTCACACACAGGTGGAGAGAGAAATAGGCTGGGTTTGTAGGATCACCACAACATGTGCGTTGGCCACATTCAAGCCGTGGGCAGGTGTGGGTTGTTAGCATGGCTAACAAGCCATCCACTACCCTGTCAACAACTCACCCTCGCTGGGTTCGGATGTCACAATAAGCCATGGCACCCACCTGCCGTCTCTTGAATATTCAAAATGACTGCTGGTATGTGTCTCAACCCACCATAGGGTCTTGCTATTTATTGTTTTACTCTGTACAGCACCATGTACATTAATGGTGCTATATAAATAAATAAATAAATAATAATAATAATAACCCATGGTGGGCTTGTGTGTGGGGGGGGATGGCAGCCAAAGTAGATTTTGTTTCCTATACACAGATGCTGGCGTTCCAGATTTCCCATCTCTGTTTCATGGTACCAACTCTCCTTATTTAATGGAATATTCTCTGTTCATTTCTCCTTTCTGAATGATTGCACGTTTTTTATATTGTTCATTATCACGCCTCTCACTGGTTCCTAGCTGTCACCTCTTAAAGGGCGGCCACATAGGGAGCATGTAGTTGGGAGAAGTCTTGAACTGGGAGTTCATAGTTTTATTTCTATCCCACTCTCCAATCATATCAAAAATGGAGCTTAATAGGAAGTGTGTGTGTGTGTGGGGGGGTAATCCCAAAACAATGAAAAGAACCAACAGAACAAAAAAAAATCCTGCAGGTAAGCAGGAACATCAAAAGATGAACCTACCCGTACACTGCGCTCAACATCCAAGGTCCTCCTTCGAGTGCCTACTCCGAGGGACGTTCGGAGGATGGCAACAAGGGAGAGGGCCTTTTCAGTGGTGGCCCCCCAATTATGGAATGATCTCCCCGATGAGGCTCGCCTGGTGCCAACATTGTTATCTTTTTGGCGCCAGGTCAAGACTTTTCTCTTCTCCCAGGCATTTTAACAGCATTTAACAACACTAAGTTTGTTTGTTTTTTAACAGACCCCATACCTGTTGTTTTTAAATGGATACCGTTGTTTTTTAATACTGTTTATGTTTTTGACAGTTTTAAATTTTGTATACTTTTTAATGTTCGCTGTTTTTAACTTTTGTAAACCGCCCAGAGAGCTTTGGCTATGGGGCGGTATATCAATGTAATCAATCAAATCAAATCAAATTGCAAACTGCCTTGAGAAATTTATTTTATCAAGCCTTTAATTCAATAAAGAAATGAAAACCGAATCAACAGACTGGTAAATATAGAAAAATACCCCCCCACACACACACACAAATAAACACCCTAGAACAGCAGCCGTGAATCCCCTGTGAAATTTTAAAGATGAAAAAGAAAGAAATCTTAACTTGAACGATAAAAGACTGGTTCTTTCTGCCTTATTCTTTCATTTTGTTTGCTTTTCCTGATCATAACCAGGAGGCAGAGAAAATTTGCGTTATCGTCTTACCCACTGGCAGTCTCGCTCAAGAAAATATGCCGTGAGCTAGCTCCCTGGCTGAGCGAGGATACGGACCTGGATCTCCGAGGTCAATCTTACCCACGCCAAAAGCACCACAGCTCAACGCACCCCCCCACCCCGAAAATAAAAAGTGAGTTCATTACCTGCGTGCTGGAGCCGTCAGAGGGTGCAAACTCCATAGACTTCAAGATGCTGCAAAAGTAGAAGAAGGAAGAGTCATTTTCTGCTCTGTCCTTTCATAACAGCTCCGCTAATGAGCATTAACATTGTAATTTTCGGCTCTCCAGGAACACCCTAAGTGATAACTTTAACAACTTTCCTTCTGAGTAATATGATCTGATAATAAATATAGAATAACGATTCACACTAGTTATCAGAGAAGAACATTCTCTCAAATGTCCTCTAAATCAGAGCGTAATGCAGTCCCACCAGACCCGTTTGGAGCATAAATTTAAAGGTTAATAAGGATATAACATTTTAAACTGTCAGAAACAATATAAATTTATACGTGCAATGCTTGGAGGGAAAGGGGGGGGGGAATAGTTCTAACAAAGCCGTAAAAAACAGGGAATGGCCACTGCAGTCACAATAATGCCCATGAAACATAAATACATGCAAAATGTACCAGCTCACATATCAGGGAAAATATGCCCAAATTAGTTGTGTGACCCAACACACCGCAGGGCTTAAAAGAGAGAGGAGGCACTGCGTTACATTTTAATAATCAGCTGCTGCACAGTGACAAGACCAGGGAATTGACAGATATTGCTTAAGACCTATGAAGGGCCTGGAAATCTTAAATACATGAATGGCATCATTTTTACATTTCATAGAATCATAGAATAGTAGAGTTGGAAGGGACCTCTAAGGCCATGGAGTCCAACCCCCTGCTCAATGCAGGAATCCACCCTAAAGCATCCCTGACAGATGGTTGTCCAGCTGCCTCTTGAAGGCCTCTAGTGTGGGAGAGCCCACAACCTCCCCAGGCAACTGATTCCATTGTCGTACTGCTCTAACAGTCAGGAAGTTTTTCCTGATGTCCATCCGGAATCTAGCTTCCTGTCACTTGAGCCCGTTATTCCGTGTCCTGCACTCTGGGAGGATCGAGAAGAGATCCTGGCCCTCCTCTGTGTGACAACCTTTTAAGTATTTGAAGAGTGCTCTCATGTCTCCCCTCAATCTTCTCTTCTCCAGGCTAAACATGCCCAGTTCTTTCAGTCTCTCTTCATAGGGCTTTGTTTCCAGACCCCTAATTATCCTGGTTGCCCTCCTCTGAACATGCTCCAGCTTGTCTGCATCCTTCTTGAAGTGTGGAGCCCAGAACTGGACGCAATACTCTAGATGAGGCCTAACTAGGGAATAGAGAGGAACCAGGACCTCATGCGATTTGGAAGCTATACTTCTATTAATGCAGCCCAAAATAGCATTTGCCTTTCTTGCAGCTATATTGCAGTGTTGGCTCCTATTCAGCTTGCGATTTCACTCTCTGTGCCCTCCTTAAACAGCTCCACATGAGCAAACGATGCGGCCGTGTCCTGGCCTTGACCTCTCAAGCTGGCTGTGGGGTGAGTCTAAGGCTCAGTTCAGACAACACGTTTCTCAACAGTGGTTTTAGAACTCCACGGTGGAGTTTTTACACCACCGTTGAGAAATGTGTTGTCTGGAGGAAAAACTCCACCCCACAGTGGAGTTTTTTTGGAAAACACTCCACGCTGAATATCCATGCTGTGCAGAGGAGAGTTCCTGCACAATCATTGTGTTGCGTGGTGTGGAGGGCTCCGTGGTGTTTCCCATGGCGTTGAGTGGACTTTTCCCCCTGGCGATAGAGTTCCCTGGCAAGAGCAGCGAAAGGAGTGAGTGCCGCTCTAGGAGAGCCGCTGGGATTGTTTTTTTTTTTGCAGCAATGGCTGATGGGATACCACCGGGAGGACCGGGGGAGGAGAGAGGACGGGGGAACTGTCACTCAAATACCACGTTGACTTTTACTCAACTCCACGGTAGCCCACAGTCACACAACGGTGGGGCTAGAACATGTTTTGTGGGGGGAGAACCCCCTAAAAACTCAACCGCTGAGTGGAGTTTTCACACTGCGTAGAGAAACGTGTTGTCTGAACTGAGCCTAGCATTTGCAGTTTGACCAAGCTGCCTACTTTACGAAATTCTTTCTGCATCCCCTGGTCTACGGTGGCATAGCTACAAGTTCCCCAGCCCTGGTATACAGGTTACATGAAATATAATTTCTATTTGTTTTTTTATTTAAGCACTTTTATCCTGCCCTTTAGTTAAAAAAAAAAGGGGGAAAAAGGCTCTCAAGGCAGCTTACGAAAATATTTTTAAGACAGTCCCTGCCCACAGGCTTACAATCTCAACAACCATGGCACAAAAGGAAAGGGGATTGGGAGGGAGGAGGAAAAAAAAAAAAGCAAAAGCAAATTCAGGCACTAGATTCTTAGTTGCAAAGCTCAGCATCTGCTTTCTTTCCCTCTCCCCCTATATATCATATAGGGATGCCTGACTGCCCCTTCCTTTCCCGCTCTGATGGCCTCAGCAGTGACCGTTGTTAGCAGGAGGAAGGTGGGTGTCAGCTGGCTTCAACTCAAAGTTTATGTTCTTATGCAAATAATTATTGCATGAAGAGGTTAAAGATCTTGGCCAAAATTCAGGGCATCGACAATTCCCAGATTTCTTTGTGGGCGGGTGGGTAATCCACACGCGTCCCCACAGCCCACAGTGTATCCATATATCTCGTTCACTTGCAGTTGGTTCCTTAGATCAAAGTCATCGCATTTTTAGGTGGGGAATCTACTGGTGATCTCAACTGTACACACACTTACTTTAATTCTTTCTTCACTTCATCATAATCCGCTTGCACCTTCAGCTTTTCTTCCAGTTGCTTCAAAGCAAAAGAAAATACGAACCGTTACTTGGGATCAGATTAACATTCGCAATCTGGCCCTCACCCACCCACCCACCCACCCACCCATGGGCTCAGAAGCAACGTTCACTGATCAAGGCAACCAGTAGAGAGATGCGTCGGTTTACATCTGGATTTGTGCTGCCTGTGGACAAGGGTAGAAAGAATATGGAAAGAAACATGGGTAAAGGGTGCTTATCGGCTCAATCTTCAGCCAACAAATCTCAAATATGCCTATCACAGACCTCCTGCGAAAGGGAACGGCAACCTTGGCGCCATCTACGGCGTGATGTGTCGTTGTCACCTCTGCCATGTGACTCCCATGAGGCTTTGCCAGCCTGCCCGCACTCTGAGGTCATCAGCAGAGGCGGTTTTTCGCCTGCCTGCTGCCACGGACAACTAGGCTGGTGAGGGCAAGAAACAGGGCCTTTCCAGTGGTGGTTTCACACCTCTGGAATTGATCTCCATCAGGGCTAGGCTGGTGAGGGCAAGAAACAGGGCCTTTCCAGTGGTGGCTTCACACCTCTGGAATTGATCTCCATCAGGGCTAGGCTGGAGAGGACAAGAGACAGGGCCTTTCCAGTGGTGGCTTCACACCTCTGGAATTGATCTCCATCAGGGCTAGGCTGGAGAGGACAAGAGACAGGGCCTTTTCAGTGGTGGCTTCGCACCTCTGGAATCGATCTCCTTGAGCCTCCTTCTTTGACTGTCAAAGGCTCTGAAGACCCACCTGTTTTCGCTGGGCTTTCCATAGTCTGTGAGCTGCAGGTTTTTATTGACGAGATCTGTTTTCACACAATTTTTATCGAATATTCATTTACTGGTTTTTAATTCAATTTGCTTCGTTTTACGCTGTTTTTAATCTTGTACAGCAGGTTGAAGTGGGTTCTGTCCTTAAAGGCTGATTCAAAATAATTTTTTTTAAAAATGTGTTCCTTAACCAGGGCGGCCACAAGGCCCTACTTTGTAGGGGACAGTCCTCTTTCTGAAAGGCTGTGCAATCCAAGCTTGCTTTGAAGATCCTTGAGCAAGGAGAACACGGACCTGGAAGTTACTCATCAACAGTTTAAGACCTGGAGAGCAGACTGAGCAAGCAGGTGCACAGGTGTCTTTTTCACAGTGTCCCCGCTAGGGTGAAATGTATTGAATTTCTGTTCAAATCATAATAAGCATTTCTAAATTTGGATCTACAATATAAATGAGCAGGTGAACAATTTTATGTAAACCGGTATCCTCTTTAGTTGTATTTTTTGGCTGTTCTTCCTTGAAAAGTTGTATTTTGCCGTGGCCTTCTCACGATGAGCACCGTTTTACTGCTTTTGCCACTGTTGTCCTTGATGGTTTTATTGTTTGCTTTTATAGTTTTAACTGCTATTTTATCATGGCCAATCAGCTGTTGACCAGGGACCCACAAGCAGGACATGAGTGCAACAGCAACTGGTGTATGTAGGCGTACGGCCTCTGATACTGGAGGGAGCCTAGAGCTATCTGGGCTAGTAGCCATTGCTAGCCTTCTCCTCCAGGAATTTCTCTAACCAAAATGGTGGCCATCACGACGTCTTGTGGTAGTGAGTTCCGTAGTTTAACTATGGGCTGTCTGAAGAAGTCCTTCCTTTGATCTATCCTGAATCTACCTCCAATCAGCTACCTGGGATGATGTCATGTCTAACCCTACTGCCGCTATTTTGGGAGAAGAAGTTTCAAGTAATTAATCAGATTCAGAGCTAGAAGACGCAGCTCCAGACACCAGCCAGCCTGGACCAGTGGGGGAGGAAGCTCTCACAGGCGATTCACCAGCTGGGAATCAGCCCTCACCAGAGCTTGTCTCCTCAAGGCCAAATCCTACATACTCGGTGGGAAGTGAGCTTTCTTCCGGAGGAGAGCGCCCCGACAAGCTAGCTGATGCTAGGGTCCACTGGAAGCTCAAATGCACGGAGCGGAAGGAAGGTGTGAGAAAGTCGGTTTGATCACGCCAGAACCTGCCTCCGCACCAGGCGCTCTAAAGTTACGGGCATTTGAGAAGTGGCTTCCTATTCTTCTTGAACGGACAATTGTCTCGCTTAGTTTGCATAGGGGAAGGTTTCCAAGAGGTTAGAGTCTCTACAGGTAGAAGAGACGTTTGCTGTTTAATGAAAGCTTTGCGGATTACTTAGCAAGCCTCGTCATTTGCCTCCCATTGAAAGCGGAAGTTTTCGGAGAAACACGACAGATGACCCCAGTGGAGAGGGGGGCAAATGTCTCCCAGTCCACCTCCTCTCTCTCCTTTTCTTCCACCCACTCCCAACTGCCATGCAGTTCTGGTCCCAATACCAAAGCTTTTCCCATGTGAACAAACTAGATGTCCGCCAGAGCCGAAAGAGGAGAAGCCTACACACTGATGCACAGAGAGAGAGAGGTGCCCGCTCCCGAAAGGCCGGCGACCAATTCCGGGCCGCTTCCCCGCTCCGGCGGAGACCTCCGCAGACGGCAACAGTTGCGGAAAGAGATTAGCATAGTAATTGTCTGGAGGAACCCGGCAAAATGCAAAGCGGAACAAAAGGTTCAAGCTGTGAGACAATCTGGAGGAACTAATATCTGGCGCTGACTATCGACTCGCTTCGTTTTCAGACAAAATAAAAGGCATGTTTCTAATGTCACGCAAGGTCTAAAAATACACCCTCTGGGAGCTTGCAAATGATGCATTAACAGGAGTCGGAGGTGGAGGGGGGGGCAAAGAGAGACTCCAATGCGGTGGTTTAGGGAAAGCCATCTTATCAAGAAGCCAATCTGGGTTCATTATCTTAAGCCATGGGTACAAAGAACAAGGAGAAAAGAGCCATCAAGAAAGTGTTCCCTCTCCTAGGTAAACAGGAAGCCCACTCCCGTGTAAACAGGAAGTCCATGCCCACTCCCATGTAAGCTCTTTCCCCAGAATACATGCACCAGCCTCAATTCCCACTATAAAACCAGGCCTTTCATACAAACAGCAAACAAGCAAATGGATGTTGGTGGTAAAATATCAATCTCTCTCTCTCTCTGGCCAGTCTAATGCTATTGGCAGGCAGAGTAGACAATATTGGGAGAATCAGGTCAACGGTGCGATTCAAAGATGGCAGCTTTCTTTGGCAAGAGGACTTATAGCTCCGTGGCACAGCATTACACCAGTTTTAAAATCTCTTCACTGGCTGCCGATTAGTTTCCGGGCAAAGTACAAAGTGTTGGTTATCACCTTTAAAGCCCTATATCCAAGCGGCCCCAACGCAAGGCGGAGGGGACCGGGCCGAGGTTCCGTGCGCAGCCTTACCTTGAGCGAGCTGTTCTTGGCGGTCAGCTGCTGCTCCAACTGGGAGATCTGGCTGGTGGAGTTTTCCCGGAGCTTGGTGAGGCTGCCTTGCAGTCTCTGGACATCTTCCACCAACTGGGCGATTTCACGCTCTTTGGCGGCCAGTTCGACTTCCAAGCTGGATCGGGTCAGCACCTCGATGGCCTGCTCCTAACAGGAAAAGGGGCAGGGGAGGGAGGGAGAGGGGAGACGGACGCGTTAGCGAAAGGGCAGGCCGAAAATCCCCTTGTGGGACATTAAAAAACAAATAGGGTGGAGGCGAGAGGTTCAGAACATCAGAACATCAGAAGAGCCCTGAGGCTGGCTCAGACCATCTAGTCCAGCCCTCTGCTCACACAGTGGCCCAGCAGACATCGGCCAGGGATGGTGCAACAGCACCCTCCCACCCATGTTCCCCAGCAACTGGTGCACACAGGCTTATTGCCTCTGATACTGGAGGTAGCACATAGTCATCAGGACATAAGAACATCAGAAGAGCCCTGCTGGATCAGACCAAGGCTCCATGTAGTCCAGCCCTCTGCTCACACAGTGGCCCACCAGCCATCGGCCAGGGACCAACAAGCAGGACACGGGTGCAACAGCACCCTCCCACCCATGTTCCCCAGCAACTGGTGCACACAGGCTTATTGCCTCTGATACTGGAGGTAGCACATAGTCATCAGGACATAAGAACATCAGAAGCGCCCTGCTGGATCAGACCAAGGCTCCATCTAGTCCAGCCCTCTGCTCACACAGTGGCCCACCAGCCGTCGGCCAGGGACCGGGCAACTCTGGAGCATTGGCAGGCAAATCCCGCTCCCGGTTATGGCCGCTTCTGAAATGTACGGCACACGCCGATTGAAAAGTGTGGCCAAACCATGCCTTAGCTTAATAGGTTAGGGGGCCAATCCTATCCCCGATGCTCGCAAGCTTTCAAACCTGGGGGCTTGAGAGCATCCAATGCAGGCGGGCTTCGCCCGTCTAGGTCACGCTCGCACTGTGCCAGAAACAGCCTCTCTGAAGTTAACGGGTTTTGGGAGAAGGCTTCCTGTTCTCCTTGGTCGGACAATTGTCTCGCTTAGTTTGCATAGTTTTGCCTAGGAGAAAGCTCCAAGAGATGAGGCTCTCTTCAGGTGGGAAGAGATGTTTATTGTTTAATAAAAGCTTTGTGGATTACTTAGGAAGCCTTGTCGTTTGTCTCCCATCGAAAGCAGGGGTTTCCCGAGAAACACAACAGGTTGTTTGCTGAACCGTGAGTTAGTGTGTTGTCTGAACCCAGGATAGTTTCTGCACTGTGGCTTGTTACCCATCCTGAACAACCCAACAACAAACCGTGGGTTCTCAAGGTGGCTTCTTCGAGACGAAGAAGCCGCAATGCATGGTTTACAAGGCACCTGGTGGGGTGTTCAGATGACACGCTAACCCCACGGTTCAACAGCATGTGGTCTGAATGACCCCAATGGACTGTCAGGGCAGCTGAGGTCCATGGAGTTGGGGACAGGAAGGAAACAAGGAAAAGTCTACAGGCAGGACGGGTTGTAAGACCCAAGTGCGGTGAGAGGGAAGGCCACTGACCTTAGACGCCGACTGGGTTCACCTAACGCAATAACCCACCATGGCTTATCCTGTTGTCTGAACGCAGCGCATTTCCAGAGGGATGGCTTGTTAACCATGCAGGTGAACCATGCTGACCTTGAGAACCCATGGCTTGTTGCTGGGTGGTTCAGGGTGGTTCATGAGCCACGCTGCAGGGTCAACGAGCAACTTGACAGAAAACACACGGCTTTCAGGCAACACGATAACCCAGGGTTCAACAACAACCCGCACAGGGCGGGTTAGCGTGCTGTGTGAACCCAGCCCCTGACCCACATATGAGGCTGGGTGCTTTGGGGGAACTGGCAGGAGCTGCCGGTTGCCCGATAGAGACGCCGAGAGGCCAAAGCCACCCCCGAAAGCTCCACAACCGGGACGGCAAGGAACGTCAGCGTTTTCTTTCTTTAATTCTGCGCCAAAGGCCGGATTTTGCGCAAATCTTTACAGCGCCAGGTGAGAAGCTGGCTCGGCAAGGGACCCAACCTCCTGGCACGCAGGAGCAAGCGTTCGAGACCTGGCGTTCAAACGGCTCCAGACGGTCACACACTCCTGGGTTCTGCCCCGCGCCCCCTGCGCCCCGCAATCCGCTGGCAAGGCAAAGCACGAAGGGAGCCCGTTCCAGGTGGGCAATGTGTATCTTTCACTTAGGAAAGACGGAGGTTTCTTGATGCCTGCTTTCTCCTCAGCCCTCCTCCCCCCCCCCCCGGCCCACGTCCTGCTCCAAGCCATCTAAAACAGGCAGCCGTGCTTGAAGGCAGTGGAAGAAAAAGACGATTCCCCAGGAATTCTATTCTGTCTGCAGCTGAAAGCCTCGGTGAAGCTGCCCGGGACAAAAAGTGCAAGGCGTGGGCTGCAGGCGTCTCAGAAGCTGGCCTTGCTCGTCGCCACCCGTGCCGCCTCTTACCACATCCGGTGCTTTCTGGATCTGGGTGGCCAGCTGGAGAGATTTGTTAGCCGACGAGAGTTGCTCCTTCAAGGACTCGGCTTCTCTTTGAGCTACCTCTGCCCTCTGCGAGGAAACGAAAAGGGTGAAATTTGGGGTGGGGGGGGGAGGGGGAGGGGGAAGGGGAAGGAGAGAGTGTACATTTGATTTAACAACTGGCAATTATTGCACGAACATTCATCAATTCATGCCCGACTGAGTATAATTGATTTTCCTAAACACTCAACCTAATAAATGATGGGGGGGGTGGGCAGAGAGAGAGAGAGAGAGAGAACCTCAGAATGTGATGGATTTTTATTTTAAACAGTACAAGGAAGAAATAATTGAGCGATTATGACAGTAATTTAACGCTAGGAGCGAGGAATCCCCTGCTGACACAAATGCTGCGGCCCACTGAATTTCCCAGGCTGGATGAATGCAAGTGGAAATAGAATCCTTTGATTCAATTGCCTTCTGTACTCTCAGCCAAAGCAGGCTGGGATGCAAGATCCCTCGTGGGAATAATTCTCACGAGTAACCGCCAAATGAAAGAGATCCCTGGCCTGTTTTGCTTGAAACAAGCACAATGTGTGGTGTGTGTTTTCTCTCTCTCTTTCCTCCATAACTATGTTTCTCTCTTGGACAGACATCCGAAGGGCCTGGGCAAATCAGATTTCATTCATTTATTTATTTATTTATTTATTGCATTTCTATACCGCCCAATAGCCGAAGCGCTGAGGTTTACAGATGCGTTGGATCGACGAAAACGTGACGTTTCCATCATTGTGTTTTTATCCTGCTCTTCCTCTGACGCAGGCGTGGGGACACTCGTGGCCTTCCACGCATCGCTGGACTCCCATCAACCCCGGCCAACATGGCCATGGATCAGGGACGATGGGAATTGTAGTCCAACATCCGGACGGCCACTGGCTCCCCATCCCTGCTCTACGGAGCGCTCTGTCGCTTCCGTATTGCTTTCCTTTATCCTCACAACACCCCTGTGAGGTAGGTTGGGCCGAGACAAAGGAGGGCAGGTCAGAGAAAAAAACCCCTCCCCAAGGGAAGCATGTGCAGCGTTACTCTGAGAGTGGCCTGCACGTGTCATGTCTAGGGCTCTTCCCGTCCGCAAGGGGACACGGGGGTGCTTTGCTTTTTTAAATGCACAGTGATGAATAGTAACAAATAACCTTATTTATTTACAATATATAACTGATGCATATCAGCTGCATGGTTATTAGTGGCCAACTACCATTTGTCCAACAAAACTGTGCAAGAAAAATACTCTTAATTAGTAGTCACTTTGCAATAATTATTATTTCCATATATAATATACAAAATCATAGTCACAATTATTTAACATGACACAGTGCTAATAATGACATCAGATGAATACCCCTTTAAATATATATATATATTTTTAATAATAGAAGGTTATATTTGTTATTTTCGTGTTCTTGTACGCGTTATAAAACTTTACACAACAGTTTGCAGTTTAATTTCTGTAAACCGCCCAGAGAGCCCCGGCTATGGGAGCGGTATATAAGTGCAATAAATAAATAAATAAATAAATACAGCTGACTTAAGGCGGAAGGGTTATTAACGGCGACTTAGGCAAACCAGGCGTCTGTGATAATCAGGATTGGTAGCAAAAGTAGCAATTCTGGCTCCAGAAGGAAGCGCGAGGGAAGGAGAGCGTAATCTGGCAGCCTGCTCCCAGTGACTCCGCTACGGTTCAGCAATCAGAAGTGTTAATATCTGACCCCAGCCCCAAAACAAGGACACTGAGCTTTTCTGCGGAGATGAAAGGGGGGGAAAGTGCTGTGCACAACAGGGAAAGGCGTCCCTTCAACCCATCGCACAAAACCACGCTTCAAGGATGCCTTATGATCTGAAGGAGGGTTCAACTTTAAAATCCTACCTGATTTGCTCTTTCAAGGTCCGTCATAATCATCTCAATTTCATCCGACCTGGGAGAAGACAGAAGCATGGTTCGATTAGCCTATGAGCAAAGCAAAACACCAGTCAGCCGCAGGCCGCTTTGCGCACCGTGGTTCGGTTTCCGGGATTGCTGCGCGGCGTGACACGTCTAATACCTGGCCACGTTACAAAAGAAGGTTAAGAACGGATAGCCGGATTTCACACTGAAAAGAATAACGATAGGATGTTCGTGGTACTTGTGAGAACTTCTAGGCCATACAATGAAACCTGGAGAATAAATTTTTGTAAACCGCCCAGAGAGCTTCGGCTATTGGGCGGAATAGAAATGCAATAAATAAATAAATAAATAAATAAATAAAAAATACATCTATCACTGTACCTTAAATTCTGAGTAGCTATGAGTAGCAGCAGCTATTATTTATTTATTTATTTATTACATTTCTATACTGCCCAATAGCCGGAGCTCTCTGGGCGGTTCACAAAAATTAAAAACATTCAAAGTATAAAGCAACAGTATAAAACCATACTATAAAATACAATATAAAAGCTCAACCGGATAAAAACAGCAGCAATGCAAAATTACAAATTTAAAACACCAAGTTAAAATTTATTTATAGACTGTTAAAATGCTGGGAGAATAAAAAGGTGTCTAAAAGCATATAATGTAGGTGCCAAGCGAACCTCCTTAGGGAGCTCGTTCCACAGCCGGGGTGCCACAGCAGAGAAGGCCCTGCTCCTGGTAGCCACCTGCCTCACTTCCTTTGGCAGGGGCTCGCGGAGAAGGACCCCTGAGGATGACCTTAGGGTCCGGGCAGGTACATACGTGAGGAGGCGTTCCTTCACATAGCCTGGCCCCAAGCCGTCTAGGGCTTTAAATGTAGTGTTTATAATCGGAGGAATTGGAGAGGCCTCTACCACACAGTGGCCAACCTGCCACAAAAGCTTTGGGCACTGCTGGGCAGGCCAAACCTTAAAGATGGTAGACCCGTGGATCTACTTGAATTGTGGAGCCCAGAACTGGACACAATACTCTAGATGAGGCCTAACCAGGGCTGAATAGAGAGGAACCAGGACCTCACACAATTTGGAAGCTATACTTCTATGAATGCAGCCCAAAATAGCATTGGCCTTTCTTGTAGCCATATCGCACTATGGGTTGTGGAATCAGTGGTTGTAGCAGCTGTTTGGAGTGTGCGTGTGTGTATGGATGCAGTGGTGATTCATGAGCAGTGTGTGTGTGTGTGTGTGTGTATTCACCACCTGCCCGGATCCCCCATCAGAGCCACGGGGCTCTTTTCATATTGCCAGCCAACTCTCCCAACAGCCCTCAGACGGATCGCCACCCTACACTTCTTTCCTTATCCTGGAATGCCTTCTCTCCGGTAAACTAACCCTGTGCACCTCATACAGCGATGACGATGTATCAAGAGCTTCAAAGGCAACCTCTCCATTTAGAAAGCTGAACGCCCATTGAGGTTATAACTGTCTGAGCCATAAATTTAAAACAAGAAAGAAAAGAGAGAGAAAAAAAACCAACCCCAAAGTTTTTAAAGTAATGAATTAAATTGCTGTAATGTTCTGTCCTCGGGCAGGCTCGAACAGAATTCAGGAGGATCTTCAAAAGGATTCTTTCTTTTCATTTCAAACGCTGAAACGCTGCATCAGGAGTTGGCACTTGGCAGCCTGAAATCAGTTATTTCGCAAAGTCTCTAATAGCCCTATTTGCCGCCTGCAAGAGTTTGTTACAAAACCAATCCTAGCTCCTCTTTTTAGGAGCTCAGACACACCGATTCTCAGTGACGTATTAAGAGAAAGAGGACACACGTGAAATCTGACATCTCTCCAGAGGTGCGTGTGTCTGTTCCAACGAAGTTCCTGGAACTACGGCATCGCGCTAGGAGATCAACAGCAGCAGGGGGCACTTAAAAACCAAACGAACCTGGTCCACCAATAAAATACAAAGTAAACACACCTTAACTCTCTTAAACTTGCTGGGAACAGGGAATGGGGAAAACAAGGAATGAATTGTGCAAAATGCAACGGCCAGATTGATAACCGGAACCAGAAGGTTCGAGCATATAAGACCCACTCTGGCCCGCTTGCATTGGCTGCCTATACATTTCCGAGCCCAATTCAAGGTACTGGTTTTAACCTATAAAGCCCTACACGGATTTGGACTACCATACCTGACGGAACGCCTCTCCCGACATGAACTTACCCGCTCACTGCGCTCAACATCCAAGGTCCTCCTCCGAGTGCCTACTCTGAGGAAAACTCGGAGGATGGCAGCAAGGGAGAGGGCCTTTTCAGTGGTGGCCCCCAATTATGGAATGAACTCCCGGACGAGTCTCGCCTGGCACCAACACTGTTATCTTTTCGGTGCCAGGTTAAGACCTTTCTCTTCTCCCAGGCATTTAACAACATGAGCTGAGTTTGTTTGTTTTAACAGACCCCAGAAGAGCTGTTTTCATAAGGATACTGTTGTTTTTATGCTTTTTATGTTTTAAACTTTGTATATTTGTTTTTAATGTTCACTGTTTTAAACTTTTGTACACCACCCAGAGAGCAGTTTCGTCTACGAATGATTTAGCACCAGGTGCCCCACGAACATGTGGTGCGCTACGGGCGAGAGGTGGCCCCCTTCCGGCCATGCTCCGCTCCCGAGATGGATGGCTCTCCTCACCGGACCGAGCGGACCGGCTATGGGGCGGTATATAAATGCAAATAAATAAATAAATATCTGTTGGGCTTGCAGCTCCTACCTCAAGTCTCGAAGGTGAGCAACAAATTAAACCAAATGGTTTTTGAAAAGCCTCATTTACTGCGGCACGATAACAACTTTTCAAAATGTGCGGAACTGCCAAGCCGACTGAAAATCTACTATCCCGAACCTTTCCTGGGCCTGGTTTCGTTTTCAGGACTGAACGCAGCACAAGCGTTCTTGTCATCTTCTGCCAACACGCCCTTCCAGAAGAACTTAAAAGGACCTACCCAGCTGGATCACGTCCAGCATTCCAATTCTCCGCCCAGACGCTGTTACAATTCGCGTCTACCGGCTCCTGGTATTTAGAGGTAGGCTGGCTTGGAACATGGTGGCTCCGTTTAGATGTCACGGCAAATAACCCCGGGTTGGCACGCGTTCTCCGCAATAGGTGTGCCACAAGGGGTGGCGTTGGCCGCTGGCTTAGAAGGCTTCAAAAGGCAGTAATTCGAATACTCGGAGGACCACAGAAGTCCATCAACGGCTACTTGGCATGACGGAACCTTCATTTCAAGGGCGGCTGCATACTTTGGAGAACTGCAAGGTGCTCTACGTGGAACTAGTGAAGCATGCAGGAGCTCAGCTGTTGGGCAGGAGCCGCCCCTTTTCAGCATGTGACTCCTCTGCTGAGGAATCTGCACTGGCTGCCTATTGCCCCCCCATGCCAGGTTTAAGGTTTTGGTACTAGTGTACAAAGCCCTAAACCACTTGGGACCAGGATACCTGAGAGAGCGCCTTCTCCTTTACCAACCTGTCTCGTCCATGAGATCGTTCGAGAGCATGCTCCTTGTGGCTCCACATGGACCTGGTGCCTGATTGGCGTCCACCAGGAGAAGAGCCTTCAGTGTGGTGGCCCCTTCTCTTTGGAGCTCCCCGCCCCTGGAGGCCAGGCAGGCGGCAACAGTGCGCTGTTTCCGGCGCCTCCTGAATACAACTCTTTTCCAGGCAGCCTCCCTCAGCTGACCAGCCACCGTTTTTTTTATTGGTATTCCGTTCTGAACCATTTTAATTTGCTGTTTTTAATCTTTTATTCCTAGGTTCACCACTCTGGCATATATGTTAGATATGGAGCAGCATATACAAATTGTAAATAAATAAATAAATGAATAAATAAAGCCTGTGGAGGTGATAGCCGGAGAAGGCTATTGCCTTCGTACCCTGCCTGATGGGTTCCAGAAGACCATGAACCGGGGTTGGGATTGGCCCCTGGGGGCCAGAAGATGCTGGGACATGTGGTCTTTTTGGCCTGGTAGGACGGGGATGTGCGTTGTGTTTGCTATCCCACTTTAAAGCCGTCATCGCATCTTGGGGTCGTTCACTGTGTGTGGTGTGAGTCAGTGCGCCCTTTCCTCTGGCAAGAACCTCCTGCCACCCTGGGTATGCAAAGCTCACTCAGAGCAGCCAAAAGGAGGTGAAACCCGCCGTGTCAATGCCTTGCTGGTTCTTGCCCACGGCACTCCCTAGGCGTAAAAGGTCTGTTGCGCCTTCAAGGGGAAAAGGCGACAGCAATCTTTACATGTGGGAGAACCGCAGTGAATACATCTGAAATGTACCGGGGGAGCCAACATTTCTGTTTTATTTGTTGGACAGGGTAACGTTTTGGTTACGAAGAAAAAACACACATGCAACATTCCCTTCCCCCCCCACACGCCCCCATTTCGTTCGCTTTATTGCTTTGAACGGCTGTTAATACGAAGCCACAAGGGCTTGTAAAAATGCACTACTAAAACTTTTACTACCGGGTTTTGCAAATAAAAACTACCTGCCGTTGGTCTGGGGGAGCTGTCCAATTAAATGAAGGAATGAGATTGCATCACAGACTCATGCGAGTAACGAACGGGGAGAAAGGATAGAACGAAAAGTGGGGGGGGGGGGAGAGAGAAATGCAATAAATAAATAAATAATTCCGCCAGGCCTGTCCAGTGAAATTTTAGAATGTTTTTGGGATGTTTTAAAGATGTTTTAATCATGCATGATATGTTTTTAATCAGTTTTTTAATGTGTTTTTCATATCACGTTTTTATACTGTTCGTTGTATACTTTGAATGGTTTTAGTTTTTAGGGAGCTTCAGCTATTGGCCGGTATAAAAATGCAATAAATAAAAATAAATAAATAAATAAAAGGGCAGCCTCTTTGCAATCAGGCCAGGACGGTGCAAAAGAGCCGTATAGCCAGTTCGAGGCCGCCAATAATTTATTTTAATTTACGTTTATCGACAGCGTTTGTGTGGCTGGCCAATATTGTTCTCTATGGACGTGTTTCTGCCCCTTCATGCTACCGAAGAAGCTGCTTCTGAAACAACGGGAAACCTCAGAAGTAGTTTTTGATACAGCAGGGAATTCCACGGGGCACAAACACACATGTAGGAATTTGGGCTGGTATCCCTCGTCAGTTGATCTCCTGTTCTTTGTCCTGATTCAAATACTGTCAAATATTCTGTGAAGCCCTGTTCCTGATGATGCTTGGATAACTGGTCCCTGGCCTATTTAGTACAACAGTTGTTAAAAGCCTTTATTTATTTATTTATTTATTTATTTATTTATTTAAATAGTGGCTGTTACCTGGCTTTATTTCTGGTTTTGTTCCTTTAAAAAAAAAAAGTAACTATAGGCTGACCTTGGTGTTCCAGGATAAAAGCCAAAGAAAAAGACTTCAGTGAATCGTTCACATTTATAGACACTTTATCTAACATTAGTAAAGTTATAATAATTCATTCATTACAGTTTTCCAAAAGTTACCTTCATTGTTTTGTATTAATAGTTAACTCATTTTGTTTTTATTGGCTTAAGTATCAAACTCATTGACGATTAAAGTACCTTTTTGTTGATTTACTAAAGTCAATGCCTGAAAAATACATATTTGACTTGTTAACTGACCAAATCTTGATACTATATTTCATTTAAAAAAAAATTTTTTTTGCATTCAGCCATCTTTTAAAGATCCATACAAGCTGTGCTGTCCTTCTCTGAAGAGAACAACTTACGAATCACATAAGCATCTTTGACGTTCAACTGCGCTGTCGTCCAAAATGCATCGTCTTCCAAAATTGTAAGGATAAATATATGCCCAATTCAGATCTTTTGGTAGATGGATTTCCAGAATCCTTCCTCTGTTTCTTGTTTCAACTTATTATTGATCCAGGGGTGGGGGAGGGATGGAAGAGTTAAATTGGGAGAGAAATATTTCAATTGCAACGGGTACTAAGAACATTAGAAGGGCCCTGCTGAATCAGACCCAAGGTCTATCTCAGTGGTTCCCAAAGTGGGCGGTACCGCCCCCTTGGGGGCGGTGGGATTGCATAGGGGGGTGTTAAGAAGCAAGGGGGCGGCAGGGGGTCGCTAAGAGGCAAAAGGGCGGCAAGGGGGCGCTCGAGGTGGTCTTTTCCGAGAAGCGCCTCTCCAGAAGGTCCTAAAACCCAGGGACATTTTTATGGGAGGAGGTAGTTTGGTCCCAAGCCATATAGGGGAAGAATCCACACATGTATTAATACCGTTTAAGAAGAGCCCTTTTAATGGTGAATTGAAATGTTTCAAAAGCACTAAAATGCTAATGAAGAGACATACCCTGCTTGGTGTGCCCCGCCACGCCGGCTGCAAAACAGAGGCGTTCGCTCTCTTTTCCCTCCCTCCCTCCCTCCCTCGGCAAGCCTGCGGCAGGTGCTTCGGATTTTGAATAAATATTCAATTAATTGTTACTGTTTTGAATTTTATTGTTATTATCTTCCTTAGTTATTCTGAATAATGAATTTTATAGTGTAGGGTTGGGGGCACTGGGCATGAGTTTGTGGAACCAAGGGGGCGGTGACCTGAAAAAGTTTGGGAACCACTGGTCTATCTTGTTCAACATTCTGTATCTATGGTGACCAACCAGATACCTCTGGAAAACCCAAAACCAAGACATGAGAGCTATAGCACGCACCCGCTTGTTTTTCCCCGCCACTGTAATACCGCAGGATCCAAACACAGCAACGCTCCCTCTCCTTCCTTTCGACACAGAGAGAGCCAGAAACAATATAGAGAATTACCCTCAGTTTGGCCTTGGGCAGCACAGCACAGTGTTAATTTTCCATGTGCAATAAAACAAACAGTGTGTAGACAGCAGCACAAATACAGGTGATCTTCCAGCGTGTGACCTAAAGAGCAATCAGAGGCTGTCATGGCTCACTCAACTTCGGGGATGGAGGGGAACCGAATAACCACCCACCTCCACCCCAAACATTGCGGCTCATAGAATGAAGCTGTGTGTTACACAAATATTTGATGCCTGCCATTTTAATGTGTCAAAACCAAATGACATCATCATCATCATTATTATTCTTATAAAAATAAATTCTGCAGCTTGTGCAGAAGTGTTAAACAAAATAACAGGATTCACCACTTCCCGGGAAGGACATATTTGGGAGGCAATCATGGCAAACTGTCAGCTTAAAATGAGTTACAGTTCGGGAGTGGGAGAGAAATCGGTACAGTTCATACGTTCGTTCACACTTTCCTGAAACGAATTCATGAATTGTGACCCAGTCATACTTCAAAAATATAACTGGGTTATATTCTGTGGTTTAAATGGATACTGTTGTTTTATACTGTTGTTGTTTTTTTAAATATTTTTGATGGGTTTTAATTTTTGTATACTTTTTAATGTTCACTGTTTTTAACTTTTGTAAACCGCCCAGAGAGCTTCGGCTATGGGGTGGTATATAAATTAAATAAATAAATAAATAAAAATTCTAAATTTTGCAATACAGTTCCCCAATTATTATTATTATTATTAAAATGTGGATAAATACTGGGGGAAGTTGCTTACAAAAAAAATAAATGCATTAGAATATGCACAAACATTCCCACAAATTTTCACGCGGACCTTTTCTTTTAAAAAAATGCAAACGGATGTGGACGGAACTGAAGTTTGAAAAAACAAGAACTTGAACGAAATTGAAATCGACAGATTTGTCCGTCATGAGTTACACTTGCGGGTATCGATGTGTTTACCTCAAGGGACTTATGCTAACGTAATGCTAACGCCCTAATCCAGGAAGTCCCCTCCTGGAGGCCATGAAGATCGCATCCTTTTAAAGGAGTTTAACATGGCATAAGCTTTCATATTCTAGAGCTCGTGAAGAGTTATCCTTGTGCATTTGACAAAGTGGCTTCCAGTCCACAAAAACGGAGGACACAATGGATCCATAAGAATATCAGAAGTGGCCTGCTGGATCAGACCAAGGGTCCATCTAATCCAGCACTCTGTTCACACAGGGGTCAACCAGCCATCGGCCAGGGATGAACAAGGCATGGTGCAACAGCACCCTCCCACCCATGTTCCCCAGGTGCACACAGGCTTACTGCCCCGGATACTGGAGGTAACACATAACCATCAGGGCTAGTAGCCATTGATAGCCTTCTCCTCCAGGAATTTATCCAACCCCCTTTTAAAGCCATCCAAATTGGTAGCCCTCACTACCTCTTGTGGCAGTGAGTTCCATAATTTAACTCTGCGCTGTGTGAAGAAGTCCTTCCTTTTATTTGTCCTGAATCTCCCACCAATCTGCTTCATGGGATGACCCTGTTGGGTTCTAGTATTTTGAGAGAGTGAGAAAAATGTCTCCCTCTCCAGATTCTCCACACCAGGCATAATTTTGTCCACCTCTATCATGTCTCCCCTTAGCCTCCTTTTCTCCAAGCTAAACAATCCCAGCTGTTATAGAATCATAGAATAGCAGAGTTGGAAGGACCTACAAGGCCATCGAGTCCAACCCCCCGCTCAATGCAGGAATCCACCTTAAAGCATCCCTGACAGAGGGTTGTCCAGCTGCCTCTTGAAGGCCTCTAGTGTGGGAGAGCCCACCACCTCCCTAGGTAACTGATTCCATTGTCGTACTGCTCTAACAGTCAGGAAGTTTTTCCTGATGTCCAGCTGGAATCTGGCTTCCTGTCACTTGAGCCCCTTATTCCGTGTCCTGCACTCTGGGAGGATCGAGCAGAGATCCTGGCCCTCCTCTGTGTGACAACGTTTTAAGTATTTGAAGAGTGTTATCATGTCTCCCCTCCATCTTCTCTTCTCCAGGCTCAACATGCCCAGTTCTTTCAGTCTCTCTTCATAGGGCTTTGTTTCCAGACCCCTGATCATCCTGGTTGTAACCTTCCTTCATAGGAGAGATGCTCCAACCCCTTGATCATCCGAGTTGCCCTTTTCTGCACTTTCCCCAGCTCTATAATATCCTTTTTTAGGTGTGGTGACCAGAACTGGACACAGTATTCTAAGTGCGGTCACACCATAGATTTGTATAAGGGCAGTATGATACCGGCCGTTTTATTCTCAATTCCTTTTCTTATAAAGCCTAACATGGAGTTTGACACTGGGTTGACATTTTCATTGAGCCGTTTATAAAATAAAATCCAAGGAGACACAAGAGAGGCTTTATGGCCGCACATTAACGCAGCTCCCTCTCTGGAACGGAAATGAACTAGGGGCTGTGCAGGAGCCCTCCCACTCTCTCCCGCTGAAATCCACAAACCTCCCTTTCCTGTCTATCCGTTTATTAACTCCAGATCATTTCTATGTTGCGTTTCATTTAAAAGTAAGTCAACCCCAAGGCGGTTTATAAAATAAAACAAAACCAATCATTGCAACGATAAAACCGTGATAAAAAGAATACCGTTAAAATCCCCCCGCCCCTGGTGATTTTAACTTGGTGCGTTACCTTCTGAAATGTCCCGTTTAGTGACATGGAGTTACGTTCATAAATGGCATCCCAGCAGCTCATGAATTTGCTTCAGAGGTCAGAAACACTCTGTTATTTCTTATCAGATCCGGACGCAGCAACTAACTACTGAGTTTCAAGGTTTGTACTGACAGCAAAGAAAATTAGAGCCAATTTGGTTGGAATGCTGGAATAACCAGGGGCCTGGGGGCCTTCCTATATCCTATGAATATTCTTCTTTTTACTTTTTATTCCTCAGCTATATGAATTTCTTGTCGTGATGTTCCTTTTGTCACTTTGGCTTGGGCAATAAACATGGGAGGAACTTTGCATTCCAACTCTCCTCCCGACGGCAAATTTCCCCCAAGGGATGTATTAGCACTGCTGTTAACCTGATTCCAGTGGAGACTGGTGGCTCCGATGTCCGTGGGGCGGCGAATCTGGTCCGGGTTTCAGGCAGAACCAGTCAAAACTGGCTTAACCAACCTGCCTGGTCACTGAGGTCATTGGAGGGCATGCTCCTGGTGGTTCCACATAGACCTTTGGCCCCACTGAAGCCCATGAAGAGAAGAGCCTTCAGTGTGGTGGCCCCTTCTCTCTGGAATTCCCGGCCCCTGGAGGTCAGGCACGTGCCAACAGTAAGCTGTTTCCGGCGCCTCCTGAAAACAACTCTTTTCCAGGAAGCCTTCCTCAACTGACCAGCCAGTGTGAATATTTGTCCTTTGTTTTAAATGGAACCATTTTAATTCGCTGTTTTTAATCATGGTTTTATTCTGTTGTTCACCACTCCGGAATCTGTGTTTGTTATGGAGCGGTATATAAATATTGTTGCTGTTAACAACATCTTCCTATTGTTGTGGTAAGAGAGGGCTCCAATCAACAGGGCCCACTAGGAGCTATCCAAGGTCCTGTTTCCTTCTTACCTTGTCCTCACTGCCACTGGGCGTTACCAGCTTCCCCTGTGAACCTCAAGAGACCAAAGAACAGGACATGAAGTTCCTGCCAACTGCTTTAAGGAGAAATTCCCTACCCCGGCCTTTCCTGGGACACAGGGTTTAGTCAAGCTTCTGGAGGACGCTCAGGAGGGGCCATGGCTCAGTGGTAGATCCCCTACTCTACACGCAGAAGGCCTCAGGCTCAATCCGCAGCACCTCCAGGTAGGTCTGGAACATCTCCTTGCCTAAAAGCCGGAGGAACTGCTGCTGCCGGTCAGTGTCGACGACATTGGGAAAGACGGACCCATGGTCTGACTGAGTCTATGGCAGCTTCCTGTGTTGCTTGGAATGTTCCCTTCCAGAGAAACTTTTTGCCATTGGTGAAGAGTCTTCTGCCTGGCTGGCCTTTCCTCTCTGTTCTCCTGTTGCCACGGGGAAACTTTTTGGTGGAGAAGTCGGACCCCATCCGCGATTGGAAAAGTGTAAATGGACTTCCGAGGTATCACTTTAAAGTCAAGTTGTGCGTGTGATTCAGAAGGGCTCAAGGCAAACACTTTAAACACTGCTGGAGCATAAATCCTTTGCTGAGTGCCATTAACACCTCCGACGGTTTTGTACTCGGTCAGACTCTCCGCCGCTGACATCTCCCTCTACCACGTTTTAAATATTCCTTTTCCCATTATGGATGCCAGCTCTACAGATGTACGTTTCCTTTCTCTCTCTCCAAATGCAGTTGTTCACACATTAGCTGGGTGGCAGAAGAGGCATCATCCGCGACTATTTCCAAAGAAATATTCCCGGAGCCTTCATTAGCTATGCCGGTGGACGCATCGGCAGAGGCTGGAGAGACAGTTGGGCCTACTCAAGTTTTCAATAACAGGAAGCGATCTGCAATGTGTAATAAGATTTCGGATGGGGCGAGGGGAAGATGGTGAATGCTGTACACCGGTGCTTGATTTCTCAAATCAGAGGCACCGACGCCTGCCGGGAGATAAAATCCGACCTGCAAGACCTTCTGTTTATTGTGTTTACTCGATAGGAGAAGAAATTTGGCACGTGCTAAAAATGATTACTTGCATGTATATCCTTCTCCCCGGGAGCTCAGGCCAGGGTGCACTGTGCTGGTGGTGGCAGTGAGGTTATCACGAAAACCTTATGAGGCAGCTTTAGGCGGAGAGAGAGAGAGAGAAGGAGGGAGGGAAAGAGAGAGAGGGGGAGGGAGGGGGGAGGGGGGGAGAGAGAGGGAGAGAGAGAGGGAGAGGGGGAGGGAGAGGGGGAGGGAGGGAGAGAGGGAGAGGAGGGAGAGGGAGAGAGAGAGAGAGGGAGAGGAGGGAGAGGGGGAAGGAGGGAGAGGGGGAGGGAGGGAGGGAGGGAGGGGGGAGAGAGAGGGAGAGAGAGAGGGAGAGGAGGGAGAGGGGGAGGGAGGGAGAGAGAGAGAGAGGGAGAGGAGGGAGAGGGGGAAGGAGGGAAAGGGGGAGGGAGGGAGGGAGAGGGGGAGAGGAAGAGAGAGGGAGAGGGGGGAGACAAAGAGGGAGAGGGGGAGACGAAGAGGGAGAGGGGGAGACGAAGAGGGAGAGGGAGAGGGGAGGGAGGGAGAGGGGGGAGAGGAAGAGAGAGGGGGAGGGAGGGAGAGAGAGGGGAGAGAGAGGGGGAGAGAGAGTGGGGAGAGGGAGAGAGAGAGAAGGAGGGATCTGCCCCAGGTTTGTCTAGCAAACCTCATGGCTGAGGGGGGGGGTTGAACCTGGGTCATACACCGACACTCTAGGCCTGCTTTCTCCAACTTAGTGCCCTCCGGACGTGCTGGGACTGCAATTCCCATCATACCCAGACAACTTTGGCCAGGCTGGTTGGGGACGATGGGAGTTCCAGTCCAATACCTACGGAGGGCACTGGGTTTGGAAAGGCTGCTGCAAGGACGCCATACTCCTAGCTCACCGTGTGCTCCACCCTGAAAGGTCCCCTCCACTAGGGACGAAGTCTGGAATCTGAAGCAGATGCTGTGCAAGAGCACATGGGACTCGTATTCTGCGTGAGGGATGCCACCGGTAACCGCTTCCTCCCGTGGCGGGTTGTCGTGATTCCAAGCCTTCCCGCAGCGACGCTGAGACAATAAAGAGATCCTGGAGGCCTGAGAAGTGTGTGAATGCTGGGAGCTGTCTTCTAAGCGAAATCAGCTTAAGAACAGCCTATCAACTTTTGCTGGCTTTTCCTGGATCCTTCCCTCAGGGCAGGTGTTGAAGGCAAAGCCTCTGCGGAGCGGCCCGCTTGGTGGAGCGCCTCCCGTCTCCTCTCCACTCCGCCTGCTTGACTCTGTCACCTCCGATGCTCCCTCCCCGTCCAACAGAGACTGAGATCCCAAGGGGCAGGGCGAGGGGGATCTCTGAGTCTGGGCATCCTGTTCGATAAGCTCCTAGGAAGATTCCTCCTGGACTCCTGGAGAGTCTTGGAGAATCTCTTCCCCCGCTTCCTGGTGTGCATCTGCTTCTGCTTCTTCAACCTCCGACTTGGACTGAGGCTGCGGAACCCAGTCCCTCACCCTAGGGAGAATGGGCCTGATCCTGACACTGATGGTGACTCCACGCCCTCAGGTTTGGAAGAGCCCCTTGCGCAGATCAAGGCTGCAGAGTCGCAGGTCTCCATATTCTCGCTCCCGTGTTCTCAGGGTCCACAAAGGCTCGCAACACGGCCTTGGAACGGATCGAGAGGAGATCCGCTTTCGTGGCTCCAATTTTAATCGGGGGGGGGGCCCATCAACTGACCTCTCCGGCCATCAGGAATTTGGGAAATCCTGGCCTGAAGTAACCCTGACTCGGTCAACACAAGAGATGTTTGACGTTGAAGCTGTAGTGGGATTCGAAGGTCCAAGCCAGTTTACACACAGATGCCGTTAGGATACCGACGCTGTTAGGATACCAACGCTATGAAGCAGAGCAGAGATGCTTTGGAACAGTCGACAGAATGATGAAGAGTCTGGAGGCACCAAATTCCTTAGTCTTTAAGCCACAAGACTCGTTGTTTTCGCTGCAACAAACTAACACAGCTACCCCTCTGGAAACTGTTATGGCTAGAGGTTCTTATGCTTCATCGGACACTGGTGAATGGACAGCGAAGAAAGGAAGAGAAGTGGGCAGGGGGGAGGAAAAACCCTAGGGGGGTTGTTATTCAACAGTCCCTAGGACGGGATTTCTTGATCCAGCTGATAAACCATCCTGTACAGCCAAGAGGAAGGTCGCTGGACTACACGGGCATCAGCTGATGGCAGCCCTTGCGGAGGGACGGGGGGGGTCCCAATTCAATAGAAGAGGCCCTGCCCGTGTTGCATGCTGAAAATCCCCAGGTTCGACACGGAATAACGGGCTCAAGTTAAAGGAAGCCAGATTCCAGCTGGACATCAGGAAAAACTTCCTGACTGTTAGAGCAGTATGACAATGGAACCAGTGACCTAGGGAGGTGGTGGGCTCTCCCACACTAGAGTCATTCAAGAGGCAGCTGGACAACCGTCTGTCAGGGATGCTTTAGAGTGGATTCCTGCATTGAGCAGGGGGTTGGACTCGATGGCCTTGTAGGCCCCTTCCAACTCTGCTATTCTATGATTCTATGCCACCGGGGATCTCCCTTTGAAAGGATCTCAGGTTGTAAGGCTGGGAAGGACTGGGAATAAGGAGATCCGGGTTCTAGTCCCCACTCGGCCATGGAAACCCCTTTGGGTGACTTCGGGCCAGTCACAGACTCTCAGCCCAACCTACCCCGCCGGGTTGTTGTTGTGAGGATAAAATGGAGAGGAGGAGGAGGAGGATTATGTATGCTGTCTTGGGTTCCGTGGAGGAGAAAAGGTGGGGTATAAATGCAATAAATAAATAAGACTGCTGCTACCAGTCTGGGAAGGCAGCCTGAAACTAGATAGATCAAGCCTTCCCCAACTTCGTGCCCTCCAGATGTGTTGTACTACAACTCCCAGCACCCCCCAGCCTTAGGGATGGCTGTCATGGGGCTATATGGCACTTTTGAGGGCTATATGGCTCACTGGATTTTCCCTAAGCTTGGCAACTCCTCTCGGATTCTCCCCCCATCTTGAAGCAGCTTTTACTCGATAATTTGCAAAAACTTCAGTCATACTTCGCGCAAATGCCAGCCGCGGTACGTTTACGCTGGGCACACTGCCCCTGCCGTTTGTGCAAATCGCGGCTGCAAACTGCGCAAATCAAGCGCATTACGGCTGCAACTTCCGCAAATTACAGCCACAAATTGTGTAAATGTCTCTTTCAGGGGAGACACACACACACACACACCCCGCCCGAAAATCCGTGAATTAGCCCAACTCAATTCGCATCCAGTCGACTCAATTCGCATCCAGCCGGGCCACCTCGTGAGTAAATGAGCAGACGTGGGGGGGGGGGGGGTTCACGGTGATGAAAGCTCAGTGAAGTTCACTCCCTGGTCAGATTCTTCCAACATCCCTACCCAGTCAGCCATGGGGGATGCTGGGAGTTGCAGTCCAAGGCTTTTGGAGGCCACCAGAATGGGGAAGGCTGGACTGGATGGACCAATGGCTTGTGTCCATATAAGACAGCTGCCTACATTCGCCCCTGCAGGAGCCCTGACTCTCGTAAAAACGAGAGAAATAAAAAACCAAACCCGCGTAGGCTCTGGTGAAGAACAGGCCAGAAGGAAAGGCTCGAAAGACGGAGGGACTGCAGCAACGATAAATCTGTATCTGGAGGCCTCAACTGGTGAAGGCCTTAATGCCACCCGCTTTTTGCATCGATGAAAATAATCATTAGACAACAAAACGCAACCCCAAGCTTTCCCAGCTCCAACTGGCTTGCTCTGTGGGGAAATTAGCTGCTCCGCGCCGGGCAGAGCAGGGGTTAACGGCGGCTGATGCCGACTGCCCCGAGCCAGTGCTCTGCTCAACGGCGCGTTAAATCTGAAAGCTCCAGAGAGGGCCGCGCAGCCGTGCGGCCGGGGCAGAGAGTTCTGCATGAAAAATGCATGTCGCAGGCGCGGCGCGGTCCTCGGCTCCGGCTGGCGGGGAAGCACGAGGCACCCCACCATCTCCCTGGCAATCGGAGACATTCCTCAACAAACAGCACCTCGGGAAAGGAACGAAAGGGCAAACAAACCGTGAAACAAATCAAAGGGTTCAATTATCTCCGTGCCGGTCTCTCGGAAAGGAAACTCTCCAGCGTCGAAGGCCGGTTCGCAGGGGCGGGCGGCTGTTTGGGGCGGCACTCAATCTGCCTCCCGGGAGGCGGTGTGTTTATGTGCAGGGGCAGCGGAGCAGAGGGGGGAGTCCTCCCGCGGAGCGATCCCATCCTATTATTTCATCCGTTTCCCCCTTTTCAGTCTCCAACAAGGACCGAAATCCAAGCATAAGAACATCAGAAGTGCCCTGATGCTGGATCAGACCGAGGGTCCATCTAGTCCAGCACTCTGGTCACACAGTGGCCCACCAGCCATCGGCCAGGGATGAACAAGCAGGACGTGGTGCAACAGCACCCTCCCGCCCATGTTCCCCAGCAACTGGTGCACACAGGCTTATTGCCTCGAATACTGGAGACTTGGGTGCTCAGGCCTGGCTTGCGTGGTGCTGAAGCTAAAATGTGACACGTTTTAACATCAAGGGCCTTAAAGCGAAACACAACGGCCACACGAAAGTGTCCGCACGATCAGCCACGGGCCTTTAAAAACCAGTGTCTGAAAGATTTGACTCGAGGAAACGCACAGGCACAACAGGGTGATGGAACGGAAGTAGAAACCTCCCAGAAGAGAGCATTTGACTACACTCGGACAGATAGAAGGAGAAATGCGAAGTTTGTTCTCAATGCAGCCTCCAAATGGAATTCCCCTGCCAAATTTGAGCAGAGGTAACTCGTGGCTGAATTTGGGGAGGACTCACCAAAATCCACCCGGGCTTTCGCACGGACTCGGCGGAATCCCACGTGGGATCCCAGAGGCCTCCAGACAGCCCACCACCACCACCACCAAATCGTCCTTGTCAAACCAAACGACCACACCAGGAGCCTCTAGTTCGCAAGCAATCTGAACCCCAAAATGAAAAGATCAAATCCACCTCGAGGCCATCGTACCGTTCTGCCCCTAAACCCCACGCCAACAGCCGCCAAACCCCACACAAATAGCACAAAAAACGGCACTAGATCACCTGCCCGGCTGATAAATCGCCAAATACAAAACCCGGTATTATGACGAACAGCAACAAAAATGATTTAGTCCAACAGAGCAACTTTTTGACGTCTCCGGAGCTCAGAAACTAGAGCAACAGAATAATCAAAAACACCAACACGGCCTTCTTGGGTGAATTAAAAACACCTCCAAAGGAACAAGCAGAGTTCTCCAGGGCAGCGACGTTCCGATCCCATAGTTCGGGGTGGAATCCAGACCCTGATAGGGAGAAGTAGATGGAAACCCATCCCTTAATTTGCTAGGCAGGGAAGAAACGTAACCCATTTCCCCCACCCCTCCTCCAAAGCCCATCTCTCTCCCTGTTCCTGGAATGTCCCGCTCCTGGACTCCTACTCCTCTGGATCGTGTCCAGAGGAGCGGCAGAAGCAGCGGAGATTCCGTTCTGTGGCAGGAAGCTTTTAACATCCAAGCGGTTACTGGCAAGAGGCTTTGGCCCCCACCGGCTTTCGAAGACATCACACCTGCAATAAGCCATGCGCTGCCTCCATCACGTGGGTCAGCAAGCGGAACAGCCCGTTAGGAATAGGCAGGGAGTGATTGTGGCCGTTTTCTTTGGGAAACGTCCTCCGTCCCCCTATACGTTATCCCTGCGGGCTCTAGTTTCTCGCTATTCCTGTACAAGGTTTTTATAGACTTGGGTGGGCTTTTAAGTTCCATTTTCGGAACTACTGTACACAGAGACACTTTTATTAGAAGCCACCTTGCTGGAATGAGAATGACAAATTTAATGAGCGCTATGCCTTTAAGACGACAGATTATATCACAAACAACCGTGGGCCTAACTAAACAGGGTATTGGGGGTGGGGGGAGAGAAGAGGGGCAGGACCACAGTTTTATCATGGTGTAGGCATCCTGTCCGAATCATGGCTTGGCTCTCATTGCTGCAAAGCTTCCGGATTGCACACCTTGGATAGCTCCTTTAGAGCTTGGACTGGTTCGAAGGCAAACCTGGAGGGGATTAGGTCCTTTAGAGTTCGGACTGTAACCCGGAGGGGATTAGGTCCTTTAGAGTTCGGACTGAAACCCAGAAGGGACTAGGTCCTTTAGAGTTCGGACTGAAACCTGGAGGGGATTAGGTCCTTTAGAGTTCGGACTGAAACCCGGAGGGGATTAGCTCCTTTCGAGTTCGGACTGAAACCCGGAGGGGATTAGCTCCTTTCGAGTTCGAACCGGTTCTGACTGAAACCCGGAACGGATTCCCCTGCCCCACTGACATCGGAGCCCCCAGCCTCCACTGGGTCAGACTGTTTTGTCCATCTGGTACGGTCCAACCTGACGGGTCTCTGACTCTTCAAGGTCTCAGGGAGACAACAGGCATTTCCCCACCACTGAGGGTGGAACCTGAGACCTTCTGAAGGCGAAGCAGGTGCTCTCTCACAGAGCTCTGGTCCCTCCCCCGTCAATCATCCTGGTACAAAACAGCCGGGCACCTCCCCGACTCATCCTGTCCCCCCTCCTGCCCTGCCGTCCGTTCACTGCCAAGCCTTCCCTCCGCGTGCCCGGCTCCTCAGGTATTCCCCATTTGGGAGGCTATGTTCTCACTCCCCCCCATCCCCCCCGATCGGCTTGCCACTCGAAGAGAAGCAGGCAGCGCCGCCATCCATTTATTTAACCCAGGGAGGGCCGCAATTTGAAAACCTTGAAATCCTCTTGCACAACTGTTTTGGCAAACCCCTCCGTGTCCCGACAAACATTAAACTGTGCCTGCCCTTTGTCTCAGGAATCCTGCATTAATAAACATGAAGAGGAGCACTTTTTACCTCCCACACGCAGTGACAGAAGACAACAAAGGCCAGCTGTAGTCATCAATGGATCCTTGTTCCGCACATAAAGGCCTAATTGCATTTTATTTCAAGCCTACACATGGAAAACTTTACTGATGGCGTCTTGTCGATTTCGGCTGCTGGAATCCCGGCCGACGCTTGGCAAATCCATGTCGGATTCGGTCATTTAACGCCTTCGCTGCCCCAGAGACGACCAATAACGATCCTTTGGGGGCATAGTTCCCTACCGGAAGCGTTTTATATACACATCGAACGTATTAGGAACAACTACGAATTTTGGATTTCTTTTTAAAAATAATAATTAGGTAGTTATAATCTCTCCCTCTAATAAGCAACTGGTAACTTCGAGGCTCGACTTCTGTAATGCTCTCTACATGGGGCAACCTCTGTGCCTAGTCCAGAAACTTCAATTAGTCCAAAATATGGCAGCCAGGCTGGTCACTGGTACACCTAGGGGTGACCACATCACACCAGTCTTAAAATCTCTTCACTGGCTGCCAATTAGTTTCCGGGCGAAGTATAAAGTGTTGGTGATCACCTTTAAAGCCCTACATGGTTTGGGTCCAGGCGACCTGCGGGATCGCCTCCTCCCGTACAATCCGCCCCGCACACTCAGGTCCTCTGGGAAGAATCCGCTTCAGCTAGCAAGAACTAGATTAACAACCCCCTCCCTCCTGCTGTCACCTGTAACTGCTGAACTTTGCAACTAAGATTGTAGTGCCTGAATTTTCTTTCCTTTTCCCCCTCCTCCTCCTCCTCCCTCCCAATCCCCTTTCCTTTTGTGTCATGTCTTTTAGATTGTAAGCCTGTGGGCAGGGACTGTCAAGAAATACTTTTGTAAGCCGCCGTGAGAGCCTTTTTTGGCTGAATGGCGGCATAAAAATCCTTAAATAAATAAAATAAATACTACTACACGCACAGTGTGAGGAAGGATTTCCCTTAATCTGTTACACTTAGAAATGAAGATTAGGAAATAGTCCTGGCTCCATTTGGGGGCGGGGGGGGACGGACCGCCATGCCACGTGGGCCGAAGCCACAGATAGCAGCAAGCACGGGGTTCCTGAAACTTTCGCCACTCCCATACACACAAACGGTTCTCATGCTCGTCTGAGCATCTACAGTGGTGGCCCAAATGGTGGACACTTCTTGAAATGTTCATGTTTTGCAACTTGGCCTGCTTATAGAAAATGTTCCGTTTCACGAAATTCAAATATTTATCTATCAATGGAAAGACCTGATTCACGGAATACAACCAGCCTTTCTTTTCCTGGGTGTCCAATCCACTCTTTTCTTTGGTGCCATGGCTCTGTTTATACATACGTACACTTTTGATTTGGGAAATACTTCCAAATATTCACACCATCTCCCATGGCGCTTCAGTTACAGAACAGACAGCAAAACTGACTTTCCCCAACTTGAAACAGGACGTATCGCCGCTACTGCCATGGGATGGGTCCCCAGAACAAGGACTGCGATTGGCCAGTCGGGTTTGCAATTCCAATCCGCTTCTTCACTCAATCACACCTGTGTGCGTTTTTAGACTAAAGCCAGCCTAACTTTTTTTGGACTGCAGATATTTGCGTTCTGTTTGTTTGTATCGAATTCAGCATTAAATTCTCTTTCCACTGATAGATAAACCTTTGAGTTTCGCGAAACGGAACGTTTTCTATAAGCAGGCCAAGTTGCAAAACACGTTCATTTCAAACAGCGGTTTTGGCCACTGCTGTACAAAGACCCAGGTGTTTATGCAACATAGAGAAGAAGCCTGGTCCACTGGAAAGCGTCGGGAAAGATGCACCGGCCGTACGTCTTGATGGGTCTGACGGCCCCAGCGAGAGGAACGAGAGTACGAAACACAGGCAAGCATGTATCGAAAGAGGCTGAGAAAACTTACTTTGCCGTCGTCTCCTCGTCGTATTTTGTCTTCAGGTCAAATAATTCCGTCCGCGTCTTTTCCAAGGCTGAAGGGAGAAGGGGGGTAGGGAAAGTACCACATCAAGGCATTACTGACACGGTAAGAGCCACATCAGGGTTTTTTTTGGTGTGTGTGTGTGTGTGTTTTTAAAGGCCACTCAATTACGATTGAACTATAAACTGTTCTCTGTCTGAAAAAGTCATCTTGCATTAAGCCTCCTCTCTGACCAAACAAAATCGCGTCGTAGGAAAACAATGCCTAAAAGCTTTCCGGGATTCTTTCCTTTAGAAAAACACACGGAGACGCGGACGGCACCCAGCCGCGCCACCTCTTTCTGGAACCGTGAAAGTTTCCAGATCCCGTCCCGCTCCATCGAGCCGGGCCTCCTGCAATCCATTTATAGATCTGCTTTGGCGACACGAGCTGTCTGCGCCAGTTCCTTCGGGGACCGTTTTGGCTACAGATGGGAAAGCAGCCGGGCCGGCTGCAGGTCTGATGGGCAAGTAAGAGCTACGGATGACCGGCAGGAACTGGTCACCTCTCCCTCACTGTCTGATGGGGGGCAGGTGGAGGGTGTGTGCACCCTCCTGCTTCCCCACCCCAATCTCCAGGCCCCTTTCAGACCCCGAGAAAGTCAGACCCAGCCGGATCGTGGTTTAGGAAGCAGATGGATTGAGGCCAGACACTGAGCGCAGCTGCAAGCGGCTCGTCCGTCGTGGGCCGTTGGTGGTCACCAGGATCCCAGGGGCCTGCTCGGGCTGCGGTGTTCAGCTACTAGTCCCGACCTTCATCACGCAAGGAAGGGGTCTGCCGTCGCTGAATGAGCGCATTCACACATTACGTTTTTGCAGTTGCGGGAAGGGGTAGAAATCTGAACAAAAGCCAGGAAGCCTCCAAATGATTGGCGGTTGTGGGAAACGAGGCGGGGCTATCTGGGGAATCCCGGAAAACCAGGCTGAGACCGCTTCGGCCCACAGGCTGAGGTTGCGTCCCCTGCCATTGAGGACGCAAGGAAGACCCTTCGCTGATGCCAACCAGGAATTCAAGCAGGTCGTGGGGGGCAGCAACCCGTGGCCCGCTTGCGATCTCTTGACTACGGTTTGGAGCCGGCGAGCGCTGTGTCCGCTCCAGGCCTGCGGTGAGCGCTCGGATGAACCCCCCCCAAGGCCACCCACCCCTCCCTTTGCCGCTGGTGCCCGTCGCGGGAGGGGTGGGGGAAAGGGCGCACCTGTTTGCAAGGCCTGCACCTTGTGTTCGGCCTCCTCCAGCTTTGAGGCCGTCGACATCTGCGTCTCTTGCAACATCCTGTGGGAAGAGAAAGGCGGTGACCAGAGGCCACGTGAAAGACCCGCGCCCCCCAGTAACATAGGAAGCGGAAATCCAAACAAACGACAATCGGTTTCCCACGTAGGGAAGGCGATGGCTTGCGCTGCCCTTCTCCAACCCGCGTGCTCAGGCCCCACTGACACTGTTGGGAGCTCAGAAAGACCCATGGATCTCCCTCTTCCCCCTGCCTGGAGCTGCAGAGCTGGTGGCAGGGCATGGTTTGGGCACACGCGCATGCCAAGTCTGGGCATATACCAGTTTAGGGAGGCAAGATGGAGCCTGGCCTTCCCCACCTTTCCGCCCGCTATGGTTCAGCCTCTCCGGATGCTGTGTGGTGGGAGCCCCTGAGGCTGCCTCGGCCTGCCTCCCCTCCAGGCTGTAACACACAGCGCTTGCTACTGGGCAGGGATGGGTCCCTTTGTTTGTGGGAATGGCGCTCCACTAGGACACAGGGTTGGATCCAAAGCATCCTTCCGTCAGAAGAAGGCTTCTTACTTCAGAAGAAGGGAACCTGGTTTGAAGCCATTATGTGAGTTGATCAGGACTTCCCTACCCCACCCAGAATCAAAGCTCTCTCAGCGTGTCCCTTAGAACAAGGATAGGTAGAAGGTAGATCTCGAGATTTTTTTTGGACTTCAATTCCCAGCATTCCTGACTGTTGGCCATGCTGGTGAGTTCTGGGGGTGGGTGGGTTTGAAGTCCAAAAGACCTGGGGAATCTATCTGCCTTCACCGATTACAAGTCCCATCACCCCCTGGCCAGCACGGCCACTCTCTTACAAAAATGCAAAGTGCAGCACCAAGAGCTAATTGGATAACCAGAACAGCCGGCAGCAAAAGGAACGAGAAGAGACGGCATCACACACGTCCCCAACAGTGCTCCGACGTTTCTGTTTATCCACATTGTCGCACAAATAATTTTACAGATAATTGTGCCATGACAAGCTAGCCTCCGGATGAATGATTTACAGATTTCGAACACCGAAAAAGATGTGTGCCTTGAAAGCCCGCTCTGGGAGACGAATGGGGAGGATGGATTTGAACCTTCCCAGAAATCACAATTCCCCACTCCACTGTCAACCGACGCCAAATCGCCACCCAACAGCTGCCCAGTAGGTTTGCGTGCGCAAGACCCGCGCAACTTACCTTTCTTTCTCGGCAAAGTCATTTTGCAACTTTTGTTCTTTCTCGAGAGCGATGGTCTCTGCTTGGTTCTTCAGGGTCTGCTCATATTCCCGAATTTTCTCTTTAAGTGCTTTTATTGTCACCTCTGGGGTGGGGTGGGGGTGGGGGATGGATGGGGCAGGAGGGAGGGAGGGGGGAGAGACAGGGAGGAGGGAGGAGAAAGAAAAGGACTGGTAAACAACCGCACGTGGCAGCAGAGATCAGACGTCTTTGCAGCAGCAGCAGCGTTGGCTTAAGCTTTAGCTCTTCAACTCTGACACAAAATCAATGGCTACGAGTCCCTTTGGAGACCTTTTACTCCCTAAATACTAAATTGAACTTTAAATGTTTAAGGTTGAGAAGGATCAATGCGCTTTGCCGGGAAGCAGAGTGGAGGTTCCTTTAACCCGGCTGCGGAGCTGAGTGAAACATCAGCAGCGAGATGCCTTATCGAAGAGCCGGCCAATTCAGCTCAAGGCAGGGGGAAGGCGACTAACAGGGAACGGCTACATGCCGGGTCAAGACCATTGGCCCCTCGAGTTCAGTACTGGCTACAGTGACTAGCAGTGTTTTTCTGGGCTCTCGGGCAGGGGTCTTCCTCAGTCCTACCTGGAGAAGCCAGGGATGAACCTGGGACCATGCAAAGCAGGTGACTTGCTACGGACCTACGGTCCCACCGCAACAACCCAGGGTATCTTAGCGTCTGGGCTAGAATGAATGAAATCTTTATTGCTAAAAGCGACAAGCCATCACAATTCGACATAATAAAAACAAGTAAAGAGATAAGCTAAAATAAATAAGTGAAGTAGGTTAAAAATGGATAATATAAAGTAAAATGAAAATAATGAGCACAAATGGAATATAAAGATAAAAATCACATTGGCATACATTAAGAACTCGCGAGTGGGGAACTAGATCAGTACAGACACCAGAACAAAATCTCCAGTTTTCCGTTACGAAACGTGTTGGGAGTCTTAGGGCCTGGCTCTCAACTGACTTGCAGCGAAGGCGAATTTTATTTTATTTTTATTTTATTTATTTATTTATTTATTTATTACATTTTTATACCGCCCAATAGCCGAAGCTCTCTGGGCGGTTCACAAAAATTAAAACCATGAAGAACATAATAAAACAACCAACAACGTGAAAACAGTTTGTCAAAAATACGTGATAAGTCATTTTATACCCCTTAAAACGTTTCCTTCATTTTCATACAATAAAAGCCTTTAGCAGCTCCGTACAAACTATGAATCTGAACATTCTGGGTCTGACTACAATACAAAATCTACAGGTAAAAATGCAAAAACCCAGAGAGAGCAAGGAAAAAAACCAACCTGATTCTGATGTGTGTTCAACAGTTTATTGAACTCATATTTTGCCACCAGATCAGTAATAAATACATTATTGCCAGCCAGCGATATACAGTTTTGCTCAAGGGAAGATTGGTCGGAAAGATAACGAAGAATGTAATTGAGAATTTTTTTGTCTAGGGGATGTATAGATAGGAGAGCCTTGTGTGACGCAGAGCGGTAAAGCAGCAGTTTCTGCAGCTGAAACTCTTCCCACGGCCTGAGTTCGATCCCAGCGGAAGCTGGTTTCAGGCAGCCGGCTCGGGTTGACTCAGCCTTCCGTCCTCCCAAGGTCAGTAAAATGAGTACCCAGTTAGCTGGGGGAAAGGCAATCACGGCCAGGGAAGGCAACGGCAAACCACCCCGCTATAAGGCCTGCCAAGAAAACGTCAGCGAAAGCTGGCGTCCCTCCAAGAGTCAGTAATGACTCAGTGCTTGCACGAGAGGTTCCTTTCCTTTCCTTTCCTGTATAGATAGGGCATCGCAACAGGTTATGTTGAATGTCCTACACTTCCCCTGACTCACAGATACAGAAAATCCAAATGGCGCTTGCTCTCCAGCGGGGTCAAAATGTAAAGGAATTTCACAATTTGCTGGCTTTTAACCCAAGATCTTCCCCTGCCGAATTGTACGGTGGCTGAGCTGATGAGGGGTGTATGGAACCAGAGGAGGCTTACGCCAGTGCAGGAGAGGCAGCAAGGAGGAGCTACCGCTACTTTTGCAGACGACGGAACGTGAACGGGGATCTGCCCACAAAATGCAAGGGGTGACTAATATAAGTGAACTCTGTCAGGGCAGAAGACAGGGACACGTCTGTGCCAGCGCATGCTAGGTCCAATTCCTTTCCAAAAGGCGCGCGCACGCACGCACGCTCACACATCACTTTGTCCATTTTTCATCAGCAGCTGAAGACTTCTCCGTTCAGGAAGTCATTCACAGAACTATGCATATTGGGGAGACACACCCCGGATATAAATTAGGGTGGGCCCTATATTTTACTGCTGCACTTCTAATACAGAAATGCAAGAAAATAAATAGCTTCTCTACTCTTCATGTTCGGTTGAAAATGCGCGCCAGCCATCTCTGCAAGAGCCGGAGTAGTTTGCAAATGCCTTTGTAATTTCGCCGCCGGCAGAAAGCCCAGAACTGGATATTTTCAGGGCAACCGTAGGACTCAAAGAAAGGAAAATGCGTTTGGAGCGAACGAATACTCTCCCCTTTTCCTGATTCAAGACATGCTTGGCTGCAAAGGCCAACCACGCCGGCGCACAACAGAAATCTGGAGCATTTTTGAGAGATGAGCGCTTGCGCCTTGAGATAATGGCATTTTCATGTACAATGGCCACCTTTAACGGTTTGCCCATCCGCTTAAAGAACTAACCTACATTACTTCAATATCTGCACTCTGCCCTAGGGATAAACACACTGTAACTACAGCGAAGGCTGCACATACCTGGGTAGTACCATGTATTAATCTAGAGAGAAAATGGCGCATTACTAAGCATTCACTGCAAACACAGTGTAGGCAATAGCTGGGATAGAGTTGTAGCTGGGCCTTAAAGCTGAAAAATGGCTAGCGTAAAAGTTGAAAACATGACAGCTGAACCACCAAAGGCAAAGATGGAAACAACAGAATTAATCAAGGCAGGTATGAGGCTATCAAGGTGATTCTACTTGAGACAACACAACCCTAAACAAAAGGGGTGATTGAAGATCAAGACTGCGATATGGCTGCAAAAAAAGGCAAATGCTATTTTAGGCTGCATTAATAGAAATATAGCTTCCAAATCGCGTGAGACACTGGTTCCTCTCTATTCGGCTCTGGTTAGGCCTCATCTAGAGTATTGCGTCCGGTTCTCGGCTCCACAATTCAAGAAGGACGCAGACAAGCTGGAGCGGGTTCAAAAGAGGACAACCAGGATGATCAGGGGTCTGGAAACAAAGCCCTATGAAGAGAGACTGAAAGAACTGGGCATGTTTAGCCTGGAGAAGAGAAGATTGAGGGGAGACATGAGAGCACTCTTCAAGGACTTGAAAGGTTGTCACCCAGAGGAGGGCCAGGATCTCTTCTCGATCCTCCCAGAGTGCAGGACACGGAATAACGGGTTCAAGTTACAGGAAGCCAGATTCCAGCTGGACATCAGGAAAAACTTCCTGACTGTTAGAGCAGTACAGCAATGGAACCAGTTAACTAGGGAGGTGGTGGTGGGCTCTCCCACACTAGAGGCCTTCAAGAGGCAGCTGGACAACCATCTGTCAGGGATGCTTTAGGGTGGATTCCTGCATTGAGCAGGGGGTTGGACTCAATGGCCTTATAGGCTCCTTCCAACTCTACTGTTCTGTTATCTCCAGATCTCCATCCTGGGTTCTGTTCTACAGCAAGAGAGACATCAGGGAACTGCCTTTTAAGAAGGGCATATCGTTACATTTCCTCATCTTACACATTTCTTGAAATGAAGCCAAACCTATTTACGTTTACACCAAAATAATTAAATAAATAAGCGTTTGCCCCACCCCAATGCACCTTACCTTGATTTTTCACTTCAGCAAATTCTTTGTTGTATTCCTCGAGCGTCTCCCTCAGTTTCTGGTTCTCTGTTTCAATATCGTGCATGCGCTGGACTTTTAGCTGGAGTTGCTGCCCCAGATCCAGGGCTGGAACAGGATCTGAACAATACAAAGACAAAGATGGAGTCGGTTAGGAAAACAAAGACGACGTCAGAACCATTCAAAACCTTCTGCGGTCGCTTGGTAGACGTGAATAGGTGCACGTGCACCTTTACACATTTGACGTCTGGCGACATTCCTTCTAACAAATCCAGCTCTGGAAGGCTGGAAGCTCTGGATTTCATTGTCGGAAGTCTTTTTTTATTATTATTGTGAGTATCAACAAACAAAACAGAAATGCATCTTGAAAAACGTGGTGGTGGTGTTGGAGAAACACCATAGATTGGGTATGTAGAATTATCACCATTTCCCTCATATAAACTGGAGGAGGGAAAAGAAAAGGGAGAGAGATACACAAAGGTTTCAAGACAAGCAGACCAAATATCCGTATATTTATCCTCTTGCAAGTTGCGTCTATGTAACACTGGTTCAAAAGTTGATAATGTTATTAGGTCCTCGATGCATTGCATTATAGGAGGTGTAAATCTGTCCTTCCAATGTGATAACAGAAGTCTTTGGGCTGTCATAAGGGCTCTGAAGATCCATCTGCGCTGACCATGCGTCAACTTCCAGGAAACCGATAGATAATTTAGAAGGACCCGCACGTTCCTCCATATTATAGATTGTTTCAGTACAAGGGAAGGAAAGGAACCTCTCGTGCAAGCACTGAGTCATTACTGACCCTTGGAGGGACACCAGCTTTCGCTGATGTTTTCTTGGCAGGCCTTATAGCGGGGTGGTTTGCCGTTGCCTTCCCCAGCCGTTCATCCTTATTATAACCTCCTCCCCAAAAGGGGGCGACTACTGGGCACTGCCAAAGCATTGCAATCTTTGGGAACGCTATCGCTTCTCTATGATTATTTATTTATCGCTTCTCTGTGATTATTTATTTATTTAAAGTATTTCTTGGCCGCCTTTCAGAGCAGAAGCGCCCTTCCCTTAGTGGCATATACCAATAAACGCATAAAACTGGTATGATATCAAGAAAAATAAAAAAAGACAAGAAAAACAGTAGGAATACAATAAAAACAGGAACAGATCCAATAACAAAAACAACTAAAACTCACAGGAAAGCACCAGGGCTCTCCAAGGACAGGCAGGGAGACCGCACCACTATAAATCCCCTCATTTCCTACCTAGCTGCTCTACACCATGGTAGTGAAATTTATTATTTATTTAATATTTATTTTTATTTATTGCGTTTTTATACCACCCAGTTGTTATACCACCCAACATTTTGAACATACAAAATGTTCAAATCCCTACTCAGCCACAAAACACATTGGGTGACCTTCACTCAGTCACTACCTTTCAAACCAACCCCTCTTACCTAACCGGGTGGTGGTGTGGAGAAAACGTGGTGGAGAAAACCACGGACACCACGCTGAGCTCCTTGAAGGGCACAGTATAAGTACGAAATAAATACAGGGATAACACTTATCCTGAAGGCATTCATCACAAGATAGTGGACAGCAATACAACTGTGGGTCATAGAATCATAGAAGAGTAGAGTTGGAAGGGGCCTACAACGCCATGGAGTCCAACCCCCTGCTCAATGAAGGAATCCACCTTAAAGCATCCCTGACAGATGGTTGTCCAATGGGTCAAGTGAAAAGCATTGTGGGTTAGGGGCTGAGGAACGCAACTCGAGATACCAGAAAGAACGAGAAAAGGACCTTTGGACAACTCCTTTTAAGAAGGTCTCATAACTACATGCTTGGATAATTTCTGGAGCAGACTATATTTACCCGGGGCAGAAGTTCCACCCTGTGAAGGAAGGTTTCACCCATGAGAGACACCAGCTATTTGGAGGGGACTTGGGATTTCACAGACCTAGACAGTTTTCCCTTCTTGGGGAAGCAGCAGAACCGACAAGGAGATAGGGCAGAATTAGGCCGCTTGAGCGTTTTCTGCCGCACACCCAGGCAGGTGCCCACGGGAAGCGTTTCGACAAAGGTGCCATGGCGCACCTGCCGCGAACCGCTGGACAAACTACGTTTCGCCGAGCGGCCGGGTCGGCCGTGAGCCTGCCAGCCAGAGCAGGAGAATCCTGGCCTCCGAAAAGACCTCGTAAAACAGCGCTGCATACATTTCGGCGGTGGGCGCCAGCATCACTTGTGAAACGGCTACGAAGATTTAGTCTCCCGCTGAGGAATGTTAAACACACCGATCTCGGAGGATCAACAACAGTACATATTAGGGAGCTCGCTTAATTTGCAGCCGTCGCAATCATTAATTTTACGGACCACCCTCAGTTGCTGGAAGCGTATAATAAGCCCATTGTACCTCTCTTAACGCACTAAACGCGAGCCTGGGCGCGTTGTAGCATGCCAGCCCAGCACCAGAGTTTACAGAAGAGCAGCCCTGGGTTATGTTGAGCGGAGAGGCAGGGTGTGCTGGGTTGTGTTACTCCGCTCAGAGGAGGCTCCCTGCGTCGCCACCCCGTAAGGCGAGGCGAAAAAGCAAAGCCCAAAATAAATAAATAAAACCGGCCGTTCGTCCTCGCAGTGCATGCATAGTTTATAACTACATCACTTTCTCATTTGTGGTTTTGAGACTAGAGATGTTGGGGGTGTTTTTTCCTTCTTCTTCATTATTAGCACTGTTAAAATATTCATCTCACATTATATATATATTTAAAAAGTTATTTAACACGGGAAGGGTATGGGAGCAATCATAATGTTTAAGTTAAGTGGCAGACTGGAGCGGTTAAAGCCCCCCCACTGGGGTGTCCGACTAAACGTCTCACTGCCAGAGGGTGGCGAAAATGGACCATTCTGGCACCGTTCCCCACAGGTGGAGGCTCCTGGAACAAGATATGGAGGGGGTCGCAGAGATCTTTTTACCCCAATTCTCTTTTTTTTAAAAAAACACCCGGGAGATCTGTAGCATTTGATTTAAAATACCTATTATCAGTTCGGAACCCCCTGATGACACACAACGTGGCACAGTTCTGTGCATTTGTGGTTGCTTTTAAGAACATCAGAAGCGCCCTGATGCTGGATCACACCAAGGGTCCATCTAGTCCAGCACTCTGTTCACACAGTGGCTCACCAGCCATTGGCCAGGGATGAACAAGCAGGACATGGTGCAACAGCATCCTCCCGCCCATGTTCCCCAGCAACTGGTGCACACAGGCTTATTGCCTCAAATACTGGAGATAGCACACAGCCATCAGGGCTAGTAGCCATGGATAGCCTTCTCCCCCAGGAATTGATCCAACCCCCTTTCGAAGCCATCCAAATTGGTGGCCATCACTCCATCTTGTGGTCGTGAATTCCATAGTTTATAAATCAACACATGATTTATAAATCAACACATCAAAAAGTTTTGAAGGTACTGAAGTGCATGCCTTCCCCCCTCCACCAACGCACTCATATCATACCCAGCACACACTTAATAAAAAATAAAATCAAATTATCCAGGGGCCACAAGATATGCAAACCAGCAAGGCTCTCCCAGACTAAAATTAGCCAGGAATTTATATTAACCCCCCCTCTTCCCCCCCCCCAACCGCCCGTGGCACTACCAACATCTACATTATAAAATGAATAATGACTAAACCTTTAGTCAATAAATTCCCAAATCCCTGGAAAGCATTATATCGTAAATGAAAATGTTGGCACTCTCATAATTATTCATCAGGATATGTATATTTAATTTAGCTCTATTAAAGGTTAATGTCAAGGAAGCAAAACAGTCACAGAATAAAGTATGAAGAGAATGTTAAAACCATCTCCTTGCATTAAACTTCAAACTTTGCTTAAGCCGAGATGAATGATTAAAATGTCAGCCGCTTCTGAATATTGTTTTGGGATATGTTAAAGAGTCCGTGCCGAAACAGACGTACTTCCCAGCTTTAATTTGTATGGCTTCTATTAAAGAAAACGTAATTACACTGCCGTTATAATGGCTGGGACATAATTCAGACACATACCGACCCAATGACTTCTAGTTCGGAATCCTCAAAATGCAACAAGCGTTTAGAGGTACGTTTTGGGGTGCTCGTGATTATCCTCCAAGAAGGGGCCTTTTTAGGAAGATTGCATAGATATTGCTATACTAAGACCCTGGAACAAGCCTGGAACAAGGACAATGAATTCTTATACTGTATTTCTTCGATTGTAAGATGCTGTCAATTTATTTATTTATTTATTTATTTATTACATTTCTATACCGCCCAATAGCTGGAGCTCTTTGGGCAGTTCACAAAAGAAGTTTGTGAGACAAATTGTAAGACGCACACTAATTTCAGTACCACCAACAGAAAAAAAGCTTTGATTCTAAGAAATAATAAACGCACCCACGATTCTAAGACGCACCCCGTTTTTGGAGATGTTCGGAAAGGAAAGGAACCTCTCGTGCAAGCACTGAGTCATTACTGACTCTTGGAGGGACGCCAGGTTTTCGCTGACGTTTTCTTGGCAGGCCTTATAGCGGGGTGGTTCGCCATTGCCTTCCCCGGCCGTGATGACCTTTCCCCCAGCTAACTGGGTACTCATTTTACCGACCTCGGGAGGATGGAAGGCTGAGTCGACCCGAGCCGGCTGCCTGAAACCAGCTTCCGCTGGGATCGAACTCAGGCCGTGGGGAGAGTTTCAGCTGCAGAAACTGCTGCTTTACTGCTCTGCGCCACACGATCCAGCATCAGGGCTCTTCTTAGGTTCTTCGGGTCAGTAAGGAATGCTTCAGGGCTAGTAGCCATTGATCGCCTTCTCCTCCAGGAATTTATCCAACCCCCTTCTAAAGCCATCCAAATTGGTAGCCCTCACTACATCTTGTGGCAGTGAGTTCCATAATTTAACTATAAGCTGTGTGAAGAAGTCCTTCCTTTGAATTGCCCTGAATCTCCCACCCATCAGCTTCATGGGATGACCCCCATTGGGTTCTAGTATTTTGAGAGAGGGAGAAAAATGTCCCCTTATCCACATTGTAGGCCCCTTCCAACTCTGCTATTCTATGATTCTCCACACCAGGCATAATTTCGTCCACCTCTATCATGTCTCCCTTCAGCCTCCTCTTCTCCAAGCTAAACAATCCCAGTCGTTGTAACTTTAGTCTATACTAGAGTGATGAGATTTAAAAGAGGGCAGGGCTCCTGCAGCTTTAACTGTTGGGATGAAGAGGGAATTTCACCAGGTTCCCCATATATACAAATGACACCTGCTGACCTTCCCTTTTCTATGCAACTGTTAAAGATACAGGAGCCCGGTCCTCCTTTTCATAGTGTCACCCTACCTTATAGGCCCCTTCCAACTCTACTATGCTATGATAGGGTGACCCTATGAAAAGGAGGACAGGGCTCCTGTATCTTTAACAATTGCATAGAAAAGGGAATCTCAGCAGGTGTTCTTTGTAGGCATGTCGCATCTGGTGAAATTCTCTCTTCATCACAACAGTTAAAGCTGCAGGAGCTATACTGCAGCTATACTGTGACCAGATTTAAAAGAGGGCAGGGCTCCTGCAGCTTTAACTGCTGTGATGAAGAGGGAATTTCACCAGGTGCTGCATGCACACAAATGACACCTGCTAAAATTCCCTTTTCTATGCAACTGTTAAAGATACAGGAGCCCAGTCCTCCTTTTCATAGGGTCACCCTACCTTGTGCCCCCGCACCCCGAAATCGTTAGGTGAAATGCTCAATGCGCCCCTTGTGAGTCTTGCATCCCCAATGACATCACACACCCGCGTGGATTACTTTGCGCTGGGGCACTCTAGGCTAATGTAATCATATGATTACATAATTAACCCAGCTGTCTCATTAAGAAAATCAACTGGAATTCAGGGCATAATTAGTCACACAGCAATTAGCATGCTGATGAGCAAAAACGATGAAAATCCCTCTGGATGGGGAGGGTGCTGGGACCACCCATGTCATCTTCAAAACGGGAGCCACCCCACCGCAGCTGGAGGGGGATAGACCTGTACAGAATCCGTTTGTCCTTGGAACAGAGTTTTTGATCCAAACGGAGGAGGAAGAGGAGGAGGAGGTGGAGGAAGAAAACCCCAGCATGAGAATCAAGCGGAAGGGATCATCTTCAATACTTAAAATACTTTAAATACTTGAAAGGTTGTCACACAGAGGAGGGCCGGGATCTCTTCTCCATCCTCCCAGAGTGCAGGACACGGAATAATGGGCTCAAGTTACAGGAAGCCTGATTCCAGCTGGACATCAGGAAAAACGTCCTGACTGTTAGAGCAGTATGACAATGGAACCAGTGACCTAGGGAGGTTGTGGGCTCTCCCACACTGGAGGCCTTCAAGAGGCAGCTGGACAGCCATCTGTCAGGGATGCTTTAGGGTGGATTCCTGCATTGGGCAGGGGGTTGGACTTGATGGCCTTGTAGGACCCTTCCAACTCCACTATTCTATGATTCTATGATCAATGCATACAAGGAGTGACTTCCTGTTTCCATAAGGAGGACTGGGGTAACTGGAAAACCAAGTCTGGATCCAGACCTCCAGATTGTGTTTTACAGATGAGAAAAGAAAAGAAAAGAACAGCAAGAGGGGAAGCATGAATATATCATAAAACAGACGAGAAAGAAAGTTCTCAGGAGACTGAATGAAATATTTTATTCTGCCCAAAGTATTACGGAAGAAATTTCCTTGCTCAGGGGCAAGGAGGTTTCGGAAACCTGTCGGGCAGAATAAAATATTTCGTTCAGGCACTTGAGAATTTCCTTTATTTCTGTTAAGAGGCCTCCACTTGCTTCACCCTTTCCCTCTGCTCCACCCTGAGGCCAAAGAATAAGGGGAAGTGAATGCCTGGCTTCAGACAACACAATAACCCATGGTGGCTTAAGGAATCAACGGCTGGTTATTTAACCCACCATGGGTTCTTGTGTTGTGTGGAGGGAGTTTAACCAAATAACGCAAATCACCAACGCTGTGCAGAGTTGGCTATTTGAATCACCATCGGTTACCGTGTTGTGTGGAGGATATCGTTGGTTATTTCCTCAGCCACTGTTGGTTATTTTGTCAGGCACAAAGTCGCAAGGCAAGAGCGGTCAAAGTGGCGGCTGCTGCTCTAGTCATAGAATCATAGAATGGCAGAGTTGGAAGGGGCCTACAAGGCCATCGGGTCCAACCCCCTGCTCAATGCAGGAATCCACCCTAAAGCATCCCTGGCAGAGGGTTGTCCAGCTGCCTCTTGAAGGCCTCTAGTGTGGGAGAGCCCACCACCTCCCTAGGTCACTGGTTCCATTGTCGTACTGCTCTTACAGTCAGGAAGTTTTTCCTGATGTCCAGCTGGAATCTGGCTTCCATTAACTTGAGCCCGTTATTCCGTGTCCTGCACTCTGGGAGGATCGAGAAGAGATCCTGGCCCTCCTCTGTGCGACAACCTTTGAAGTCTTTGAAGAGTGCTCTCATGTCTCCCCTCAATCTTCTCTTCTCCAGGCTAAACATGCCCAGTTCTTTCAGTCTCTCTTCATAGGGCTTTGTTTCCAGACCCCTGATCAGTCCAGCTCGCAGGATAGATTTTTGGCAGGAATGGCTCATGGGATACTAGTGAGAGGACCGGGGGTGAGTGGATGTGTGAGTCAATTCAGCTTGGACTAATAGTCAACTCAACCACGGTTGATTATTATCTGTTGTGTGGGGAGTACTCCGTAGATAAACAACTGTCAAGTTGATTATTACCCCAACTTCGACTAACGTGTTGTCTGAATGCAGCCCATCTCAGCTAAAGTTCCCCAAAATTTGAAGCCGGTGCTGAGTAATAGAGTTGGGAGGGGGCCTATAAGGCCATCAAGTCCAACCCCCTGCTCATTGCAGGAATCCACCTTAAAGCATCCCTGACAGATGACTGTCCAGATGCCTAGTACGGGAGAGCCCACCACCTCCCTAGGTCACTGGTTCCATTGTCATACTGCTCTAACAGTCAGGACGTTTTTCCTGATGTCCAGCCAGAATCTGGCTTCCTGTCACTTGAGCCCATTATTCCGTGTCCTGCACTCTGGGAGGATTGAGAAGAGATCCTGGCCCTTCTCTGTGGGACAACCTTTTAAGTATTTGAAGAGTGCTCTCATGTCTCCCCTCAGTATTGTCAACACTGATTCTGTCCTAGCTGGGACCTTCTAGTTGCAAATCAGGGGCTCTACCACTGTGCTACGGCCCTTCCCTTAAAGGACAACACACCGGATCTCCTCCCTGGGCCCCTCCTAGAAGGCCACTCTGCCGTACGGCTTTTGACAGGGGCAGCTTTTCCTAACATGGAGAAGGTTTCGCAGCGCCTGGTCGGAAGCCTGGAAAACGCAAACTTCCAAACCGCGCCAGGGGTTTGGAAGTGCTCCCTTGACTACACCAAAGGGGTGATCTCCGGTTTTGCCAACAGACCGAGTAAGCGAGCTGGAAATTAAGGAGCGGATTCTGTTCAGGAGCACCGGGAGGCATTTCGAAGTCTCCCCTCGCAGAGGTTTTTCATTAAAGCACAGCTGCTGCGTATGTGCATGTGTGTGTGTGTTTTTAAAAAAAGAACACGTAAAATATTCATCCACCCAGAAGCCTCTAAATTTCACATGTGCCCAGGTTGAACCGAGGGAGTGCAGTTTTGCCAGCAGGACAAACGCGTCGATCGATCCCGCAATCGGCAATGTCGTAACATCTGCACGGAAGTGCGGCGGGTGACACACACACACAGAGAGACACACAACTCTCGTGCAACGAGGGCCGGCTTCTCCCTCTCCCTCTCTTTATCTTGTTAGATTCCAATTTGCCAAACGGGAACTCATTCATCTCTGGGTGGTGGAAGGAGGTTGAGGTGGGGGGGGGGGGGCGTGCGCGTGGAGCACTAAAACAAAAGGACTTCATCACAGGCCCATGTAACACTGACAACAGCCAGACAGCCCCGTTATGAAACATGAACAGAACCACAGAGGCAATTAATATTTTATACAGCTGGTAATGCGCTAAAAATAATTCATGCCCGACGCTTCGGCTCCTCTCGGAGAGGTCGTTGCTGCTTTCCCAAAAAACCAGGTCTTTGAGCAAAACAGCTGGGTGATTGCTTCCTTTTGAGAAAGCCCCCCCCCCCACAAGGCAGGACGGGAAGGGGAGGGGACGGAGAAGTCCTTTAAGACGCACGGTTTGGTTTTAAAGGCCACTGCGCACCATCAGCGTCACCAAAGAGCAAAAGGAGTTCTTAAGCGTCCTTTTTTCCTGCCCCCAGGACGTTTGGAACGATATTCACAGCACAGAAAGAGATGAAGAACTCTCTCTCTCTCTCTCTCTCTCTCTCTCCCCCTTGTATGTCAGAAGTGAGCAAGGCAACCCTCAACAGAGCGGCTAGGAGTGGTATTCTTTGGACTGGTGCGCTGCCTTTGAATCCTGGAGGGTTTCAGCCACATCACTATGCCTCAGCTTCACCTACCTCGCAGGGCTGTCGCAAGGGAAAGTAAAAACAAAACAGCAACCACTACAGAGCAACTGGCACAGCAAGACAAATATGTGCTGCTCTGCGCTACCTCCAGTATCAGAGGCAGGAAGCCTGTGTGCACCCGTTGCTGGGGAACATGGGCGGGAGGGTGCTGTTGCACCATGTCCTGCTTGTTCATCCCTGGCCGATGGCTGGTCGGCCCCTGTGTGAACGGAGCGCTGGACGAGATGGACCCTCGGTCTGATCCAGCAGGGCGCTTCTGATGTTCTTACAAGCGAAAACTGTCACGAGAAGTCCTCACGTCTCCTTCCGTGAATGAAAATGCAGCTCAGACCAACGAAGAATAATTACACGGTGGCTTCTGAATATTCAAATGCCTTCCGGTGTAATTAATTCATTAATTATTCCCCAGAAAATTAATAAACCCACACTGCCTAGAGGGTTTCTTGAAAGGAAGTTGTACCTCCCTTCCTGATGCTGCCAGCCCAGTGACAGAAGAGTTATGGCCCTGAGACCGTGGTTTTTTTAAAATAGAGAACCCATCCGTTGCTTCCTTGGAAGTGCGCGCAGGGGCATGCTTTAAAAACACCTCAAACGCTGATTTCTGTTTTAAACGGAGATTCCCATTACCATGCAATCAGCTCTCGCGGGGCTTTGTTAAAAAAAATAAATTGCAACTGCAGGGGAGGCAGGGATCCAGGCGAGGATTGCAACACCAGGAAGGGAGAGGCTGAAACTTTTTAGCCTTGCACTATTTTCCCATTGAAACACACACACACACACTTCAAGTCACCATTTGCACCCAAAAGCGACATTTACTGCAGTGGCACACTTGGGTACAAATAGCAGCTAAAGGGGGGGGGCATTTTAATAGGAACACTGCAAGGATGAACAGATTAAGCTATGCTGCACTCTCAAACGGGCTCTTCTCCCCTACCCCTAAACCCCACGACCGCAGAAGCATTTGTTTTCCCCCAGTTTGTGAGACCTGGTCACTTTGGGCCTGTCCAGATAACACGCTAAGCCATGGTTAGGCCGCAAACCCTTTCGCAGCAAGTGGTTAGCGAGCACGTTTCAACCGTGGTTATGCAGCCACCATGGTTAGGAACGGTTCACACGACACGCTGAGCCATCATGGTTAGCTCCAAACGCTTAACCGTTGTGGTCTAGCGTGTTGTCTGAATTAGACTGCTAGAAAAGGTTGTCACACAGAGGAGGGCCAGGATCTCTTCTCGATCATCCCAGAGTGCAGGACGCAGAATAACGGGCTCAAGTTACAGGAAGCCAGATTCCAGCTGGACATTAGGAAAAACGTCCTGACTGTTAGAGCAGTATGACAATGGAATCAGTTACCTAGGGAGGTTGTGGGCTCTCCCACACTAGAGGCCTTCAAGAGGCAGCTGGACAACCCTCTGTCAGGGATGCTTTAAGTGGGATTCCTGCATTGAGCAGGGGGTTGGACTTGACGGCCTTAGAGGCCCCTTCCAACTCTACTATTCTATGATTCTATGAATAAAACCCAAACACACACATGAAAACATCCTGCTTTCTAATTATGGACAAACTCATAAAGGAACTCACTCTCATTCCTCCAGAGACCTGCCTTGATCACATCCCTCTCTGAGCTTGGGGAGCACTGTGGCTGCATCCCTTTTGTTTGAGTTTCCAGCGGGCCTTGTAGATTGAAAGATTGAAAGATTGAAAGCGGGCCTTGTAGCTTGAAAGATTATGGAGCCGAACAAGACCACGAGCCACATTCAAAGTGGCTTCCAGGAGCAGTTTGCCCTTGAAACGCTTGAATATGGGCAACCGTTCCAATGGAATTCAAGAGTCAACCCTGGACAGTTCTCCCAAGATGCCGGCTGGCGGACCTCACTTATTCATCTTTCTCCCCCATTCGAAAGTGCTGCAGCACAGCCCTCGGCGCGTAGAAACGCCCCTCAAGCACGCAGCCAACCGACCGGCAAAGGAGAAAACGCCTGCTACAAAACAAGACCATAGATATCGTTTGCTTTTCAGGACAGGACAATATGTCTGCATACCTGGAACATCAATTAATCTCTTGTAGACATTCAGGAACGCCGCCTCTGCTTCTTTGCTTCGTTTGCCCAATGCATCAATCTAAAAAAAGAAAAAGAGAAAAGAAAGGGTGGGGGAAGAGCCTTGGATCAGTTCTAGAGAAAAATATCCGCACACGCACCAGTGGGGCTGGATTTACGACTGCGTAAACACGACCGGCGACGCCAGTTTCATTTCTCGCTTGAAGCTGGACGCTCGCTTGAAGCTGGCAGACGGCAGGATGGAAGAAACCCTTCCAGCTCCAGAGTGTGGGCATCAGATTTTTCGGTACCGGCCTTTCACTGTCGGAAAGGAGAGCCAGGCGAGGCAAAAGCAAGGAGGGTCAGCAAGGAGCAGCTTCTCCCAGTTGCTCAGGCTGGCCGGCAAGCGTGACTCGGAAGCCTTCAGAGTGGCCAGGACTATTCACTAGACCTGCACTAGTCTATTCCTGTTGAGACCTCTTTAGCTAATAGGGTCGGTCGCTCCACTGTTCCCTCCTTCGGCCAGTTCAGGGCACAGGGCTAACGTCTCTTGGCTCACCAGATCAAGATCCACTGGAGACTCACGACATAACACACGCAGCATGACAACTTCCCTCCACCCCACCCTGATTTCTGGGTGTCATTGAAACAAACCCGTATGTATTACCTCCTAGTCGTTATAAAATAACCCCAAAGAAACAATCAAACACAATACAGGGATAGCCTAGCTTCAGTCGTCCATGCCCTGGTAACCTCCAAATTAGATTACTGCAATGCCCTCTACGTGGGGCTGCCTTTGAAGACGGTTCGGAAGCTGCAGCTTGTGCAAAATGCAGCGGCCAGATGGATAACTGGAACCAGAAAGTTCGAGCATGTAAGACCGACTCTGGCCCGCTTGCATTGGCTGCCTATACATTTCCGAGCCCAATTCAAGGTGCTGGTTTTAACTGATAAAGCCTTACATGGCTTGGGACCACCATACCTGATGGAACACCTCTCCCGACATGAACCTACCCATACACTGCGCTCAACATCTAAGGTCCTCCTCCGAGGGAAGCTCAGAGGATGGCAACAAGGAAGAGAGCCTTCTCAGTGGTGGCCCCCCAATTATGGAATGATCTCCCTGACGAGGCTCACCTGGCGCCAACATTGTTATCTTTTCGGCGCCAGGTCAAAACCTTTCTCTTTTCCCAGGCATTTAACAGCATATGCTGATTTTATAACTGACCCGAGAATAGTTGTTCTAAATGGATATTGTTGTTTTAATACTTTTAGTGGTTTTAAATTTTGTATATCTGTTTTAATGTTCATTGTTTTTAACTTCTGTAAACCGCCCTGAGAGCTTCGGCTATGGGGCGGTATATAAATGTAAATGAATAAATAAATCTAATCGTATAGCATCGATTGATAAAACAGTACACAAAAGGGGAGAACAGAAATAGCAGTTTTCAAGACACATCAACGCGGATCCAGACCAACGGCTAGGTGAATATTTGTCTCCTATTTACATTTGTCTTCCTCTACTGCCTTCCATGTCGGATTTTAGATTGGAAGGTTCTTGCGGCAGGGACCTGCTTCCCTGGAGGCATTGGGCTACCAAGGTTGCCTGCCCCCTGGCATCCTCCTGGTACCATCTTAGGTTGCAAGAGAGTTTGTGATTTGCCCCTGGGCAGGGAGGGAATCTGCGATTCAAAGAGGAGAAGTCAACCATGTCACAGGGTACCGGCGAGCATGTGAAGCACCAGGCACAGGCTGGTGGAACTGAAATGTTCTAAAGTTTACATGAACATCTGGAGGTGCCATTATCAATTCTTTCTCCAAAGAAGCCCAAACAAATTGGTTGGCGAGGAAGCGTTTTGCCGTTTCAACAGTGATTCTCTCCTTTCCTGGAGTACTTCAGTCCGGCTGAAAGATGTCAGTCAGCGCAGCGAACCACGTCAGCGGCTTAAGGGTTTCCTTCACTCCCTCCCGGGTTTCGAAAATATATCGTTTTTACTAACTTTGCAGTCTCATTTATCACGAACTGAAAGAGCTTGACAGGAAATGAGGCTACGGGGCAATACCCCAAGGCATGTTGGGCAATTCTCGGCCAAAACTGCTGTGCATCTGAGGTCAAATGAGAGACTGGTGGCTCAGTATACAGGTTGATGCAGCATTCAAAATATCACATATTCCACGCTCTCCCCCTTCTCAAACTCACCTGACCCAGGTTGCCCCCCATGACTGCTGCCTCATGACTCCAGGATGCCAACATCCCTCCCCATTCCCACCCACCCCTCCCAGCCTGTCATTCTCTCCTTTCTGCTCCTCGTTGTTAGGATCAGGCCCGGTCTCCCTGGTGTGTACCCTGAATCAGACTCAGAGCCTGAAGAAGTAGACGAGGCGAGACAGGAAGCGGCGGAGGAAATTCTCCAGGAGTCAAGCAGGAATCTTCGCAGGAGCTTATCGAACAGGAGGCCCAGGATCAGAGATCATCCTCCCTGCCCCTGGGAAGTCAGACTTTGTCGGAGGGGGAGAGAGCATCGGAATTGACAGATCCCAGAGTCCACTGCAGGGTCAAGTGGGCAGAGTTGAGAAGAGGTGGGAGGTGGTCTCCTACACATGGCAGAGGTTACAATTTGAAGACCCTCCCTGAAGGAGGGGTTCGGTGAAAGCCTGTTGGTGTCAGGTATAGGCCTTGTACCTAGTGGTTAGATTTATTAGGAAATGCTTTGAGAATATCAGATGTTCCCTGCAAGCTTCTCTCTGTAAGCAGTTCCCATGGGAATAGCTGGTTCACTCCTTTGCTTCGGCCTTGAAGCGGCTGGTTCTCGGGGAACTTCAGAGTGTTTTGGGAAAGGTGGCGGACACTCTTCGAAGTGGGTTGTAACATCCCGCCCTCTTGGCACGTGGGCATGGTTTACAGGTCAGAGGACCTGTCTGTCAAGTGACTTAGAATAGGCCTTAAAGGCTGGGGCAAAGCTGGAAAAGCTTGGCTAGATTCCGTCTCTCGACGCAACGCCTGACCTCCCTCCTGCTTTGGATTCCATCTCCGCTTGGGACTTTGAAAGCACTCTGCACATGGACGCTTTGCTATTTGGACTTTGGATATCTAAGAACTGTGCTGTGAAAAGTAGTGAGGCTTTTCATAGACTTGGACTTGCATAGGCTGTGGATTCTGTGTTTGTGCCCAGATTCAGGTGGCAGGGAGTTCCCAGTCCTTAGCAGAAGGATGGGACTTGTGGGCCTGAGGCTTAACCTTTCCTGAAGTCATGGTAACGGGGTGAGCTCAGTAGTGGCAGGCTGAGACTGACAGTATCTATCTATGATAGTTAGTCATCCAGAACTATGTACATATTATACTGTATGCCATAAAAGTCCAGTTTTTTTCAGTCTTAAATGTCTTCTTAAAACAGGATTTTAAACGTCACACTTCCTGGCACTTCTGTTACCGTGTCCATGCCTCCGATGAACACAATGTCAAGTCTTTTAAAGTGTCCCTTCAAAATGAAAGTGCCATTCTGCTCCATATCATTCACCAGAAAACCAGCCATCCACAATGCTGGGCATCTGCTGCGCCCACTGCACCACCCAAGTCATGACTGAGAAATTCTGCTGCCATTTCCAAAACACTCTGAACTTCCCCGGGAGCCAGCCGCTTCAAGGCCGAAGCAAAGGAGTGAACCAGCTACTCCCATGGGAACTGCTTACGGAGAGAAGCTTGCAGGGAACATCTGACATTCTCAAAGCATTTCCTAATAAACCTAACCACTAGGTACAAGGCCTATACCTGACAGTTGGGCACTACGGGAAAGGATCCATTGAGTCGATAGGCAACTGCTTTGCTTTGTTCGGCTAATTTAGCTCAAGGAATCGCTCCTAGGTTCCGCCCTCCCTTCAAGTGTGAAGAGAATAAAGCTTTGTGGATTGCATGGCAGATGCCTTTGGCGGGACGGCTGGAGTGAGAGCCACGGCAGAACAAGGACATCAACTACATCACAGCGTAACACTGCCTGGGCGGTTCCCATGACGTGTCTCCTTTCCAAATCCCTGCCTCAGTGTTGGAAAGGTGACACGGGGAACAGGCGCAGCACCGAATGCTCCGATGTGGGCCAGGATTTCTGATGATACCCAAGTGAAGCCGCGGAAGGACTCTGCGTCGCAAAGGTAATGCCAGAACAAGCCACCAGTGGTAGAACTGGGCCCAGAAAGCGCGTGCGTTCTCCAAGTCTGACCTATGGCGATTTCAACAACCTGATAAAAACGAAGTGTCATGAAAACCCAGACACACAGCAGCAAAATCTGTTCTGTCATCAAGGGGAAATTTGGCTAGGACACGTCTGGGTCCAGCTCAGTGCCAAGTAGCCCTCGATTCAGTAGACGTGGCAAATACACTTATTCAGAGGTTACATCAGAATCTACAGGGAGCTTTATTGACCTTGGCATCAGAATTAAGGCGAGAGCCCGGGTTGGCATTACACACAAACACCACCTTAACAGCAGTGAAAGGTGAAGTTTCACGAAGACGTAACATTCATATAGTGCACGGTGAGACAACTTTGCATTACACTTGAACAGTAAAATGTTCTAGTCCTCAGGAAGACCGCATCAGCTCTTCCACTTCTAGGTTGCTGTCGTTGTAAAACAAAAGGCCCATAATTCTTTTATGGGTTTAAAGTATTTCAACGCACCTTTTTAGGACCCTTTGGTCACATCACAACAAATGCTGTTCTGTGACGTATGGGCTCCTCTCAAAGGCATCCTTGAAGAGGAAGGTCTTCAAGACCCACCTACAAGCCAGAATCGGAGGGGCAAGTCATAGGTTGACTGGAAGGGAGTTTGAAAGATTCGGGGCCAGCGCTGAGAAGGCCCTGTCTCTAGTGCATGGCACCCTTACCGATCTCAATAGCAGGCAGCTGAGAAGACCCTCCAAGGTACATCTTGGCATTCACACAAGGTTATATGGGTGGATCCTTCAGATAAGCTGGTCCCAATCCAATAATGGCTTTAAAGGTTAAGACCAGCACTTTGAATTGGGCCCAGAAACATTCTGGTAGCCAGTGTAGCCAGCACAAGATTGGATGTAGGTGTCCAGATTTTATACCAGCTGTAGTGCCACCTTCGAAGGCAGCCCCCAGGTTTTAAACTAGAAATACCAGGGAATGAACAAAGCAAGTGTTTCACTACTGACTTATGGCTCCTTCCAAAATAGGGTACCAGTCGTAGCACATCTTAAGTTTACTACTATATGCCATGTCAGGACCACAAGGGCATGCTCTTGGTGGCTGCTGTTCAGAATTCCCTTCTCTTGGAGACTGGCCAAAACTAGAGCCTGGGCATCTTCCAAAAGCAACGCAATGAGATTGTGGTTGCTGTCGTTTTAAAAACCAAACCAGCTTTGGGTGGCCAGTAAGATTAACGTTTAATTACCGGGCTTTTATGAATAGCGTATTTTTATATGCCAAAGCCTCAGGATGGGGTGGACTATGAATCAGAGTGAGTGAAACAGGAAAAAATATATCACCCATGTTTAATTTCACGGAGTTGCGAAACTGCTCTAAAAAGCTCCGAGTAACCACCGTGTCCGTCTTTTTTCTAAAACTGCACCAGCATATATCAACCTCACCCAGCCACCCCGCCCCCAAGCCCAACAAGGAACAAGAAGCCATGGCCCAAGAATCGCTATTAATGTCGAGCCGCGCCCCGCCTGTTACTCCAGAGCCAGGCCTGTCTCTCACCCGAGCCATTAACCCGTCAGCTTGGGAAGCGATACGTCCTCCCAGCTCCCGTGACAAACAATGCATGCGCTAAACCGTGATGTGGCACTTACTGGACAGGCACAGTATCAGCTGCGCCATGATCAATAAATGCACCTTATTGCTTTTAATGCCAACAGTGAAACTTACATCATGAACTAACAGGCCAAAAGCTCGCTTTACTTATCGGGGGGGGGGGAGAGAGAGAAAGGAAAAAGAGAGTGTCTTTCTACTGACTGGCATGCTCAGAATGAATTAAAAATGGATGCACAAAACTATAGCTGAAGGATGCAGACAAGCTGGAGCGTGTTCAGAGGAGGGCAACCACGATGATCAGAGGTCTGGAAACAAAGCCCCATGAAGAGAGACTGAAAGAAGTGGGCATGTTGAGCCTGGAGAAGAGAAGATTGAGGGGAGACATGAGAGCACTCTTCAAATACTTAAAAGGTTGTCACACAGAGGAGGGCCAGGATCTCTTCTTGATCCTCCCGGAGTGCACGACACGGAATAACGGGCTCAAGTTAAAGGAAGCCAGATTCCAGCTGGACATCAGGAAAAACTTCCTGACTGTTAGAGCAGTACAACAATGGAACCAGTTACCTAGGGAGGTTGTGGGCTCTCCCACACTAAAGGCATTCAAGAGGCTGCTGGACAACCATCAGCCAGGGATGCTTTAAGGTGGATTCCTGCATTGAGCAGGGGGTTGGACTCGATGGCCTTATAGACCCTTCCAACTGTACTATTCTATGATTCTATGGCGTTAAAGGTAATTACCAGCACTTTGAAGTGGTGCTCAGAAATGGACCAGATAAGCAGTGAAACTGGCACTGGGAACAGAGTCCTGTCGTCCAAAACAACTGGCCCCAATTGCAAATCTTTGCTGCAACGTTTTGTACTAGCGGAAGCATCCAACCCATTCTTCCCAAAGACCCGTTTTGCATCTCCCAGCTACCCAAGGTTTGTCATGAAGGAGCATGCTGACCCCTGGCCAGTCCCGCTCTGCTAAACAGCCCAGGGAAGCTCCACTGATCATCATGACACATCTGTACTGGGAATTGTGGGTTGTTGGGGGAGAGACAACCCAGAGTTAGAACCCTAGGTCGTCTGGAGAGACAACCCAGAGTTAAAACCCTAGGTCGTCTGGAGAGACAACCCAGAGTTAGAACCCTAGGTCGTCTGGAGAGACAACCCAGAGTTAGAACCCTAGGTCGTTTGGGGAGACAACCCAGAGTTGAGACAACCCTAGGTTGTCTAGCTCTGCCCAGCCGCAGCAGGAGCAATCGGGCGGCGAGAACTAGCACGCTCACTCATTCTTGCGTCATTCGCAGCAACCCAGAATTTAACAAACCACGGGTTGTTGTGATGTGCGAACTGGGTCACTCACTTACAATTCCCAAGTTTCCTCAGAGGGAGAGCATGAAAAGTTTAAAGCAGGAGCGACAAAGGCAACACATTTAAAATCCCCTTTTCTTCTGGTTTCTGCCTCACTCTGACTCTTCCTCCCAAGGCCCAGGGGCTGCTTGGGAGGGACCGAGACACTGTCTGCCATGTCCCAAGGTGGACAGAATTACCCCACGTGCCTGTGTCATTTCCCAGAGGGCAGCCTGGAAGGCTGTGGTGGGATGCCTCTTCTCTACCAGAGAAAGGAGAAACTTGTTCTTCTCCAGCTGCTGGAACAGCCAGGCTCTTTCCAGCTGCGTTGCCAAACTTCAAGGGTATCGCACTTTCCAATTCTACGCCCGGTCCATCTTGCCTCCCCCTCCCAGCCCCCATTTCAGGATATGAGCAACTTCCATCACATTCAACTTGGGAGTTGCTCAGAGCCTTCAAAGGGGGAATGACATGGCCCACAGTGCTTTCGTTGGCACGACGTGAGCTACCCATGTCACTGCCACACAGCCATCGCTGGCAGGGGTGGTGCAGTGCTCTGGCCCCATCCGCTCATGCCACGCCAACCCTACAAGGAACGGAGAGGAGGGAATTCAACACACACACACACACGTAAGCAGCAACAGTCACGTATCGCTTCAAGGGAGAGAACAACCTCTCAACTGGATGCCTCCAGGCCCCCGTCCCCTTCTCCATAGGGCTACGGGTCAATTCACAGAGCGTTTTTTTGACGTGGGAGGGGGTCACCCACAAAGTGAGGTTTCCCCCTCAATCGTCAGATTCTGCAACGATGCTGAGAAACGCCCCGATGCTGTAAAATGAGTGTGTTTCGAAAATCACGACGGAAACAAGTTCTTTTCAAAGGACGGTGACCTGAAATATAATCTGGGAAACATTTTATAATGGAAACCTCGTGGGGGGTGGAGAGATACTAGACTAATCGCTCCTTCCTGCATCAATCCCAACCCCTCCCATGAAAACAGGAGGAATTGGCCTGTTTTTTTAAAAAAAATCCCCCCTACAACACACCCGTTTTCTCCTTTTCCTTCGGGACAAATAACCCCAAATAAGATCCAGGACAAATAAAAGGGAGGCCTTCTTCACACAGCGCAGAGTTAAATGATGGAACTCACTACCACAGGATGTAGTGACGGCCACCAATTTAAAGGGGGGTTGGATAAATTCCCGAAGGAGAAGGCTATCAATGGCTACTAGCCCTGATGGTTGTGTGCTATCCTCCAGTATTGGAGGCAGTAAGCCTGTGTGCACCAGTTGCTGGGGAACATGGGTGGGAGGGTGCTGTTGCACCATGTCCTCTTTGTCCATCCCTGGCCGATGGCTGGTGGGCCACTGTGTGAACAGAGTGCTGGACTAGATGGACCCTTGGTCTGATCCAGCCGGGCACTTCTGATGTTCTTATGTTGTTGATATTGGAGTTATTAGCCTTCAATAGGGCTGTGCCCTATAGAGGTGGACGAAATTATGCCTGGTGTGGAGAATGTGGTGTGGAGAATGTGGACAGGGAGACATTTTTCTCCCTCTCTCAAAATACCAGAACCTGGGGTCATCCCATGAAGCTGATGGGTGGGAGATCCAGGACAAATAAAAGGAAGGACTTCTTCACACAGCGCAGGGTTAAATTATGGAACTCACTACCACAAGATGTAGTGATGGCCACCAATCTGGATGGCTTTGGATAAATTCCTGGAGGCAAAGGCTATAGCCCTGATGGTTGTGTGCTATCCTCCAGTATTGGAGGCAGTAAGCCTGTGTGCACCAGTTGCTGGGGAACATGGGCGGGAGGGTGCTGTTGCACCATGTCCTGCTTGTTCATCCCTGGCCGATGGCTGGCCACCACCGTGTGAACAGAGTGCTGGACTAGATGGACCCTCGGTCTGATCCAGCAGGGCTCCTCTTATGGTCTTACCCCCAAATCCCCTCGTTCCAAACCCCAGATCCTCTGGTGCGCAAGCTCAGCTGCCCTACACACCTTAACTTCTTCCTTACCACCTGATCCCAACTTTGGACAACAGAACCAGTGCTCCCAAGACGCCACCACCGTCCGCTCAGCTGCAAAAACAACAACTCCACAACGTGCGCTTGCTGCTGCTGCTGCTGCTGAGCGGAACGCTAAAAGATATCAATTATCCCGCAGACATATCGCTCCGGATTGTTTGGGTTTTATCACAATGGCTAAATGAAACCTTTTAATCAAAAGGCCGCCAAGCTCAGGGCCTAAATCAATGAAACAAGCAGCTCTGGGTTGCGCCATGTGCCCAGCGAGCAATTTGTAATGGCTTTGCTCAACGGTTGTTTCTTGGACACGGACACACATACCCTCGGCACCCCTCCCTCCCTCCCCCACCACCACGCCATCGTTCCCGACCGCAACATCACATTTGTACGACAGACAAGCAGCTTTGGGTCTCGAAGAGGTTAATTTCCGGAGCGCTTGGCCGCTCCCCAGTCTCTCTCCTCGAAATCGGCGCGAACGCAAGAGCCCGAGAAGCGCCCGGCCTGGCCATGATTAATAGACTGCCGAAGACGTTGCTGTCCACAGAACGCACACTCCTCATTCCCCCTGCTTCCATAGATCATGGACTTATCCTCAAAATATCTGACTGAAATTGAATTTGGCTTCTCTCTCAACCGTTCATTTCCTATGTTATGCAAGGTTATATCCTTTTTCTGCATGAGCAGAAGCGAACCAGCTGCAGCTCCTCAGAAGGAAAATGTGGTTCCAATTACAAAAGCTGGCCTGGATATTGAACCGCAGTTCAGATCCTCGTTCTAATTGAGCCATCATGGAGCAAGTCTAAAGTAAAGAAATCGGATTAATTAGGTCTGTAAAGTTCAACGTAACGAATCTTGGCGGTGCGGAGGGTTTTTTTATTTTTGTTTTTGAGGAGTCGGGGCTTCATAACAAGAGAAAGAGCAGGGGGGATCCCTTCCTGGGAGCGTTTCACGTGCAGCAAGCTTCCAGGTTATACAGCGCTCTTCTTCAGGCATGTGTGTTCGAAGCAGTAATCCAGCGTGATTGCATAAACCATGCAATCCAGCATGGCAGTGGGGCTGGTGGCTCTGAGGTCAGTGGGGTGGCGAATCGGCTCCAGGTTTCAGTCAGAACCAGCCAGGACTCTAAAAGGACCTATCTAGTTCTGATGTCAGTGGGGCAGTGGATCCGAACCTTGGACAGCTCCTTTAGAGTTCTGACAGTAACCCGGAGTGGATTCACCACCCCACTGACCTCGGAGGCTTCACTGCAGCCAGGCCTGATTTTTCTGAAATACCCAGACTTAAAACAAAGAGTTGTGTTCATTAATGTTCCATAACTGGGACTATTCTAGACTGGGGGATTTCACGGTAAGGACGACTGGATAAGAGGAAGGCCCACCATTAGTGCACCCACTGCTGAAACAGTTGGAAGCAAGATGTGGTGACGGCCAGAAATTTGGATGGCTTTAAAAGGGGGTTGGATAAATTCCTGGTGGAGAAGGCAATCAAGGGCTACCAAGTGCCTAAGTGTGACCTCCAGTGTCCAAGGCAGTAAGCCTGTATCCATTAGTTGTTGGGGACCATCTGTGGGATGATGCCGTTGCACCATGTCCTGACCGTTAGAGCAGTACGACAATGGAACCAGTGACCTAGGGAGGTGGTGGGCTCTCCCACACTAGAGGCCTTCAAGAGGCAGCTGGACAAGCATCTGTCAGGGATGCTTTAGGGTGGATTCCTGCATTGAGCAGGGGGTTGGACTCGATGGCCTTGTAGGCCCCTTCCAACTCTGCTATTCTATGATTCTATGAAATACTTGAAAGGTTGTCACACAGAGGAGGGCCACGATCTCTTCTCAATCATCTCAGAGTGCAGGGCACGGAATAATGGGCTCAAGTGACAGGAAGCCAGATTCCAGCTGGACATCAGGAAAAACTTCCTGACTGTTAGAGCAGTATGACAATGGAACCAGTGACCTAGGGAGGTGGTGGGCTCTCCTACCCTAGAGGCATTCAAGAGGGATGCTGTCAGGGATGCTTTAAGGTGGATTCCTGCATTGAGCAGGGGGTTGGACTAGATGGCCTTGTAGGCCCCTTCCAACTCTGCTATTCTATGATTCTATGTCCTGCTTGTGGGTCTCCTGTGGGCAGCCGGTTGGCCGCTATGTGAACAGACTGCTGGACTAGATGGACCCTTGGTCTGATCCAGCAGGGCTCTTCTGCTGTTCTGATGTCAGGCAGTGATCCCTGCCACAACTCTCTGCTGCAGACCCCTAATTTAAGAACTGCCGCTTATAAAAGAATTGATAAGTCTTGTGTGCATTTTTAAAACATGTGGGCCAAGGAGGGAAAGTAAGTGTGCATTGCTTTTTGGTGCGCTTTGATGGCCGTGTGGCACCCAGGCTGAGACAGGGGTGTCGTTCCTCGGCGTAAACCATCTAACTCAGAAACCCCTCCCTGCAAGTTAATGAATGGGTAGGAAGCCCATCCCTGACCTCATTTCCCCACATTTGCAATGAATGCATGGGTTTCCCCTTAAAATCCCCTTGTTTCATCGTATGAGGCAGGAACGGCAGGCACGGAAAACGCACCGCTGGTCACGTTCGTTCGGAGTATCTGCCTCCCAGCTGGCACTGGGCACAGGGACTCCTCTGCTGCTCTTGGCCGGTCCCGTTCGACCACATGAAAAGAATACTGATGACCTCAGGAAATCCGGGCCCGGCCTTGAAAATAGCTGCTCAATGACATCAGAGAAGCAGGTTCAGACGCTGCACTTCCGAATAGCTGCATTTCCCTCACGTCAGCCAGCCCAGCCCAGCCCAGAAGGTTTCACCGGATAGCAGGCACGGGCATCCCGCCGGAAGCCTTTCCGAATTACGTCCCGTTGCAGTTTAGATGGGAACAAAACGGGGTTCTTTTTGAGCTGTAAAACTCAACAGCCTGTTTCTTGGCCTAATTCAAAGTGCTGGTCTGGACCTGTAGGGCAGGAGCGATGAGGCTTTTGTGACCAGAATTGGCAAAAACTTTCCTCTTTAGGCAGGCAGAATATTGGAAAGTCTGCTGTGACAAGCATGGATTTTTTAAAAACAACAACAACCTGCTTATACACCCCTATAGTTCTTTCACAGTGTTTCATGTTTTTAACTTTCTGTTGGATGCTTTGAGGGCCCTTTCCTGGACTACATTATACACACACAATCCCCCCCAAAAACAGAATGGAATCCAAAAGGGGCCAAAGAGCATCTGGGCATGTTTAGCCTGGAGAAGAGAAGATGGAGGGGAGACATGAGAGCACTCTTCAACGACTTGAAAGGTTGTCCCACAGAGGAGGGCCAGGATCTCTTCTCGATCCTCCCAGAGTGCAGGACGCGGAATAATGGGCTCAAGTTACAGGAAGCCAGATTCCGGCTGGACATCAGGAAAAACTTCCTGACTGTTAGAGCAGTATGACAATGGAACCAGTTACCTAGGGAGGTTGTGGGCTCTCCCACACTAGAGGCCTTCAAGAGGCAGCTGGACAACCACCTGCCAGGGATGCTTTAGGGTGGATTCCTGCATTGAGCAGGGGGTTGGACTCGATGGCTTTTTAGGCCTCTTCCAATTCTACTATTCTATGATTCTATGATCTTGCATTGAATCAACATCGGTTGTTGCAGAAGCAGACACCAGGAGGTGCCCAGAGTTTTAATGCCGGCCACAACAAGAGCGTGCAGTCAGATGCATTTCAAACAGGAGTGCTTCTTCGAGGGAAGAGGCTGGTGAGTGTCATGAGCTTGTCAAGAGACCCACACAATCTTCTAAATGCATCCTCCTAGAAACTCCGGAGAGCCTGTCTCCACTCACTTTGAACCCCAGCTTTATGGGGGGCGAGGGAGAGAAAGAGATCACAAATAGTTCCCTGGTATTGAGGTACTAGCCTGCAACGGATCAGATGCATCAACGAGTTGAGGGATGATTTTTGAACCGCCGTCACAGACTGCAGGGTTAGCTCTGGTATCCATCACTCCACCATAAAAGGAGGCCAGGGTCGCTATTTATGGGTAGATTATTATTATTCTTATTCTTATTCTTATTATTTATTTATATAGCACCATCAATGTACATGGTGCTGTACAGATTACACAGTAAATAGCCCTTCGCGAGCAGGGCAGAGGGCAAGTGACCACTTCTGTGGGAAGCTTACCGGTTCTAGAAGAGCGGTACAATTTAAACAAATAGAATAAAAATGTGGGAGGCCTTTGAAGAAGATGGGGCTTATTATTTTATTTATTTATTTATTTATATAGCACCATCAGTGTATATGGTGCTGTACAGAGTAAAACAATAAAATAGCAAAACTTTGCCGTGTAGGCTTACATTCTAATAGAATCATAATAAAACAATAAGAAGGGGAAGAGAATGCACCAAACAGGCACAGGGTAGAGTAAAACTAACAGTATAAAAGTCAGATCAAAATCAAGTTCTAAAAGCTTTAGAAAAAAGAAAAGTTTTTAGCTGAGCTTTAAAAACTGCGATTGAACTTGTAGTTTGCAGATGTTCTGGAAGAGCGTTCCAGGCGTAAGGGGCAGCGGAAGAAAATGGACGAAGCCGAGCAAGGGAAGTAGAGGCCCTTGGGCAGGCGAGGAACATGGCATCAGAGGAGCGAAGAGCACGAGCGGGGCGATAGTGTGAGATGAGAGAGGAGAGATAGGAAGGAGCTAGACAGTGAAAAGCTTTGTAGGTCAACAGGAGAAGTTTATATTGGACTCTGAGGTGAATTGGAAGCCAATGAAGAGATTTCAGAAGTGGAGTAACGTGGTCAGAACGGCGAGCCAAGAAGATGATCTTAGCGGCAGAGTGGTGGACAGAAACCAACGAACCGATGTGAGAAGAAGGAAGGCCAGTCAGAAGAAGGTTGCAGTGGTCCAACCGAGAAATAACCAATGCATGAACAAGAGTCTTGGCTGAAGAGACAGACAAAAATGATCGAATCCTGGCAATATTATACAGGAAAAAAACGACAGGATTTAGCTACTGCCTCAATATGAGGAATAAAGGAGAACGAGGAGTCAAATATAAAGCCAAGACTACGAGCTTCCTTGACTGGAGTAAGTGTAACATCATTGACAGCTGTTACATGTTTCACGTTCTCCTATAGACTTCTATGCATTTGATGATTTTGGTTCCCTGAATTTATTGTGTGTGTCTCCCCCCCCCCCCCCCGCTTTTAAAGGCTGTATGCCATTTTGCAAAAATTGTGAACTTGAAAAGATTTCTATATATAGCAGTAAATAAATGCATTATGAATGCATGAATGAATGCATTTGGCCTGGGTCCAAAGAAGAGCAAGCAGAAGGGGAAAATGGATTAGCGCTCTTCCGTGTCCTCCTGTGCGTGGCCCAGCCGAAGGTTTCCGGCGGTGCAGCCCCACCACAGAGATTGTGGTACAGTATAAATTCTATACGCAAATGGAAGAATCTGCCCAGCTTATGGGGTGGTCACTTGTAAAAGCAATCTTTTGTTGAGTTAGACACAGCCCTTTAATGAGCAGAAGCTGTCCTCTAGCAGAAGAACACCTTTGGATCAGTTACCTAGGGAGGTTGTGGGCTCTCCCACACTAGAGGCCTTCAAGAGGCAGCTGGACAACCATCTGTCAGGGATGCTTTAGGGTGGATTCCTGCATTGAGCAGGGGGTTGGACTCGATGGCCTTGTAGGCCCCTTCCAACTCTGCTATTCTATGATTCTATGATTCTATGAGAATGGAACCAGTGACCTAGGGAGGTTGTGGGCTCTCCCACACTAGAGGCCTTCAAGAGGCAGCTGGACAACCATCTGTCAGGGATGCTTTAGGGTAGATTCCTGCATTGAGCAGGGGGTTGGACTTGATGGCCTTGTAGGCCCCTTCCAACTCTGCTATTCTATGATTCTATGATTCTATGAACCCATGGCTTGGGGAAGGGGGACGGGACACAGGTAGTCTGAAAGCAGGGTGGATTTGACTTAAATCAATTTGATTTAAAACGTGATTTAAATCACTACTCAGAAAGACTTGGCTTAATCATGTGACTTCCCCCCACCCCAAAAAAGTGCACTCTATTTATTGACTTTTTTTGAAACTTAGCACTTAAGAGATAAAGGAGTTGATTCTGTGTACAGAGATTTGCAAAGGAACAATGGGACTGTGACCTCTGCAGACCCAACTTCACAGTTTGGAGAATGGTAAAACCAAGCCTCTGTGATAATATCGTCTAGATAGAAAAATTGTCCAATAATCTTTCAGAAACCTCTGGAAGAGCATGACGTTGTGAATGGATTCATGGAATTCATTCACCCACCCACCCCAAATTTAAACATTGCATGAATATACAGCCTCATGCTACATAATTAAAAACTAATCTTTATTTGGACTATCAAGTATCTTAAATAGAAAACTATCTTTAGATTTTTTCCTCAAAAAGCATTTTATTTTTAAAAAAATCAGATTTAAATTAAAAAATCCAATTTTAAAATTTATTAAAAAAAAAAATCATTGATTTTTATCCACCCTGTCTGAAAGCGACATGCATGGCATTTCTTCAGACTGTTGCGTGGACTGAGGAAACTGAGGAAAAGCTTACTGTTGCATGAAGAGGGAGAAGAGAAATGCATCATTGCTAAATTTTGTAAACCGCCCAGAGAGCTTCGGCTATGGGGCGGTATATAAATGTAATAAATAAATAATAAATAAAAATCATTGTGTGCATCCAACCAAGAGGCTAGTCCCAGCAGCAAAACACCACTGCTCCCTTCCCACTGGTCTCTCACGTGCCAGGAGAGGAGCAGGGACTGTGGGCCCAACACATGAGCCAAAGATCCAGAGGTGGTGACGAATTCAGAACTCGGGCCTCCTCCTCCTTCGATCCCTGGGTCCTGAGTTCTGCTCAGCTCAGCTAATGCAAGGTTTTTTTTGAAACCCTCCCTCAGTTTCAAAAGCCGTTCTTCAAAGAAGTCGGGAAGTGGTGGAGGAGAAGGTTCCAGGCCTCAGTCCGTGACATTTCCAGTTTTAAAAAGTTCAGGTGGCACTTGAGGCTCAGGTGACCTCAGTGGCACGGAGTGCCTTCTACAAACTCCGGTTGGTGGCCCAGCTACGCCCCTATCTAGACAGGGATAACCTGGCTTCAGTTGTCCATGCTCTGGTAACCTCCAAGTTAGATTACTGCAATGCGCTCTACGTAGGGCTGCCTTTGAAGACGGTTCGGAAGCTGCAGCTCGTGCAAAATGCAGCGGCCAGATTGATTTCGGGAACCAGAAGGTTTGACCATATAACACCTGCTCTGGTCCGCTGGCACTGGCTGCCTGTATGTTTCCAAGCCCAATTCAAGGTGCTGGTTTTGACCTATAAAGCCTTACACGGCTTGGGACCACAATACCTGACGGAACGCCTCTCCCGACGTGAATATACCCGGTCACTACGTTCAACATCTAAGGTCCTCCTCCGGGTGCCTACTCTGAGAGAGGCTCGGAGTGTGGCAACAAGGGACAGGGCCTTTTCGGTGGTGGCCCCCAGACTATGGAACGATCTCCCTGACGAGGCTTGCCTGGCACCAATGCTGCTATCTTTCCAGCGCCAGGTTAAGACTTTCCTCTTTGCACAGGCATATGGCGGCACATCTTAATCACCCACATGTTTAGGATTTTTTTAACGGTTTTTAATGCTTTATGTGTGTATGTTCTGTGTTTTAAAATTTTACATTTTGCATACTTGTTTTTATCTCAATTTTAGAATTTCTGTAAACCGCCCAGAGAGCCCTGGCTATGGGAGCAGTATAGAAGTGTAATAAATAAATAAATAAATAAATAAATAGGTGATGGGAAGGAATATCTCGGCCTGAGGCCCCGGAGATCTGCAGCAAGTCAGGGTAGGCAGTAGGGCGATGGATGAAATAAGCCAGCTCCCTGTCTGCTTATGCCCAGTGGCGGGGAGGGGAGGCCCTTTGTGAAAATCAATTCCAAAGCCCACTCGGGTGCTCAGAACGAGTTGCATTGTTCTTTGGCTCCTAGCCAATGTCTTGAGCAGGGGCCCCTAGCCTTTTGGGGCCCATTTAGAGTTTTGAAAAACTGCCGTGGGCACTACCACAATAGAATAGTAGAGTTGGAAGGGGCCCATAAGGCCATCGAGTCCAACCCCCTGCTCAATGCAGGAATCCACCCTAAAGCATCCCTGACAGATGGTTGTCCAGCTGCCTCTTGAAGGCCTCTAGTGTGGGAGAGCCCACAACCTCCCTAGGTCACTGATTCCATTGTCGCACTGCTCTAACAGTCAGGAAGATTTTCCTGATGTCCAGCTGGAATCTGGCTTCCTTTAACTTGTGTCCATTATTCCATGTCCTGCAGTCTGGGGTGATCGAGAAGAGATCCTGTCCCTCCCCTGTGGGACAACCTTTCAAGTATTTGAAGAGTGCTATCAGGTCTCCTCTCAGCCTTCTCTTCCCAACACTCTGTGTGTGTTCTCTCTCCCTTTTACTTCTCTCTGGGCACTTTCTCATTCTCTCAGTCTTTACTTATATCTCCCCCAGCTCTTACAGGGGAATGGCCAGGCGGCCACTGTAGGCTCTGCCGCTGCCACGTCCTTGCTCAAAATTACATGGAATTGGGAGCCGAGGGAAGCCAGTGGTGCCGTGGACACCATGGAAAGTCTATCGGGGGGGGGGGGGGGGCGGACCACGCTGGAGATCACAAACCGAGAAAGTCGCCATCACATTTTTAGTGTGCTGTTTCAACCGATGCAGAGAGTAAATATCATGGTTGTGCACTATGAATAAATGAAATAGCAGCAAAAGAATGCTCTTGTTTTAGCAAATCCCAGCCCTTGGACAACCGCACCGAGAGAACTGTACACACATTCTCTTTGTAGGAAAAGGGACCAAGAAGCAGAAAAACTCACCTCTCCCTGGAAACTCTTCAGTAGTGGAGCTACCTGTTTGCGCAGGTCCTGGAAGATAAAAGCAAACACACGCATCAGAAAACAGTTCGCTGGGGACTGGAAGCAGCTCAAAATGCAACTGTTGGAATAATATTTGAAGTATTTCCATCAGTTACTCTCGCAGCCCTTCTTTCCACCAATTTTATCATATTAGCTGAAGGCTGATTACATTTTTAATCGAAACATTGCTATGAGCAAGGAGTGAAGCAAAAATCCATTTTTTAACTGGCTTATGAATCCAGCCTGATACACAATTACGATTGTCCCAAGGGAGGAGAATTAGTTAACAAAAGCCTGTAGTAATGTTGGATAATCAGTGAACTCCTTCAGTCTAACAACTCAACTGAAACAGTGCAATGAATGACTAATGGGATGTAAAACATGTGCAGCCACATGGAAAGGGATCAAGCTAGACCCTGTTTGGAAGTACAGCCTCCCCCCGCCGTGCCAGGAATCGGGCATCCTTTATTTAGCTTCGCAGCCTTGCCTGTTCCGTGGAATTTATAGCAGCCGACCTGCTTCTATAGAGGGAGAAGGCGCCCTGAGCAGCCCACTCGCTTCTGACCCAGCCCCCAGAGTTGGTATCGCTATTTTCTATTTCTTATTAGCAAGAACGGCATGCATCGCCTGCCCGCCAGTCGAAAATTCTCAAGGCAGAGACAAAACAAGGCACAATAAAATCACTGAAAGGAATGCAGTTAGGTCCCACGTAACGACAAACCGCCGGTTTGAAAAAACGAAGCGTCGTTGTGCCCACCTTTGTAGGTTGTATAGATTGTGTGGACGGCATGCTGTGAAAACCAGGACCAATGGCGTGGTTTTTTTAGGGGCTTAACAAAACCAGTGGTTAACCCATGATTTGTTGTTATTATTATTATTATTATTTATTTACTGTTTTACTCTGTACAGCACCATGTACATTGATGGTGCTATATAAATAAATAAATAATAATAAATAATAATAATTTATTTATGTATTTATTTATATAGCACCATCAATGTACATGGTGCTGTACAGAGTAAAACAATTAATAGCAAGACCCTGCCGCATAGGCTTACATTCTAGTAAAATCATAATAAAACAATAAGGAGGGGAAGAGAATGCACCAAACAGGCACAGGGTAGGGTAAAACTAACAGTATAAAGTCAGAACAAAATCAAGTTTTAAAAGCTTTAGGAAAAAGAAAAGTTTTTGGCTGAGCTTTAAAAGCTGCGGTTGAACTTGTAGTTCTCAAATGTTCTGGAAGAGCGTTCCAGGCGTAAGGGACAGCAGAAGAAAATGGACGAAGCCGAGCAAGGGAAGGAGAGACCCTTGGGCAGGCGAGAAACATGGCATCAGAGGAGCGAAGAGCACGAGCGGGGCAATAGGGTGAGATGAGAGAGGAGAGATAGGAAGGAGCTAGACAGTGAAAAGCTTTGTAGGTCAACAGGAGAAGTTTATATTGGATTCTGAAGTGAATTGGAAGCCAATGAAGAGATTTCATTGGGTTAACTGCTGGGATGTTTTTGTGGCACCTTTTTGTGGCATTTTCACTAGCCGACATGGGTCAGGTGGGCAACTTCACCCCTCTGATCCCTTCGTGGTCTTACTCTCCTCTGCGGGCGCCCCCTCCCGGCGTGAACACGCCTGCAGTTCGTCTCCTAGAATTCTCCAGCTATTTGCAGCCCTGCTTTGACAAAATGACCCTCTGGGGATCCAACGACCTAGACAGAGTTCTCATCCGTAAAGTATTCTATCCGTAAGCAAAATAAATTTGGACAGAAAAGCTCCTGGATTCCCTGACTTTGCTATGGCGTTCACTCTCTCTCTCTCTCTCTCTCTCTCTCTCTCTCAAACTTCCTGCACATTGGCTGGAGAGATTCGGGTTATTGGCGGGGGGAGAGCAGCAGCCCGGTCGTATCAGCGTCAGTGACATCATTAGTTCAGCTGTCGCATCCAATTGTAGAGCCAGCTCATCACGCAGAAGAGACGCTCCAGCCTTCTGACTGTCTACCCATTTTGCAGTTCCTCCCTTGTTAGGAGACGTTTAATAAGGAACTAGCAAGTGACCCTACACGGAAAATTGGCCAAGGCTGAACATTACGATTCCAGATGCTTTCTGACAAGAACTTGAGAGTAACTTATCGAGGGAAGGGAAGCACTTCGCACGCTCCAGCCACATGAAAAGGAGGACGGGAATGTCCTCGGGAAGGTGGAGGCGGAGGGGGGACGGGACGGACAAGAATGAACCGTTTCTTGGAGATAAAAACGCATACAAAGAGCTCCTTAACATTCCGGTGGCTGAAGCGCACGCTTCCCTTTTAGAACACGCTCAGGAGGCAGTAAATCGCTCACTTGCAGAGTGAGCCCACGTTGAGTGAGTTTGCACAAGCCACTGATCTGGCTGTGTCATCGGTTGGGGGCGGGGGGAAGGCCCTGTCAGAGCAATGACTCATGCAGAGAGGCAACGGGCAAACCTCTACCCGTGCTCCCCAATGGCCATACTGGCTGGGAACGACGGTTGTTGTAGTCCAATACATCTGGAGGGCACGATCACGGGGGTGGGGGGTAATATACTGAGGCTTATTTTCCCTCCCCACGTGTGCCGGGTGTGAGCCGCCTAAATTAGCATAGTTATTAGGCGCAGGTTGTTGTGATGTGGGGCTCGACTTCTGCAATGCACTCTACATAGGGCTACCTTTGTGCCTAGTCCAGAAACTTCAACTAGTTCAAAATATGGCAGCCAGGTTGGTCACCGGTACATCTAGTGGGGGACCACATTACACCAGTCTTAAAATCTCTTCACTGGCTGCCGATTAGTTTCCGGGCGAAGTATAAAGTGTTGGTGATCACCTTTAAAGCCCTACATGGTTTGGGTCCAGGTGACCTGCGGGATCGCCTTCTCCCGTACAATCCGCCCCGCACACTCAGGTCCTCTGGGAAGAATCTACTCCAGCCAACAAAAACACGGCTGACAAACTATTACCCAGAGGACCTTTTCTTCTGCCGCTCCCAGTTTGAGGAATGGCTTGCCGGGAGATTCGTCAACTTAATAGTCTTCCAGAATTTAAGAAAGCCATAAAGGCTGATCTCTTCCGGCAGGCCTATCCAGGAGAATTTTAGGATGCTTTTAGGATGTTTTTAACAGTGTATGCTATGTTTTTAATTGGTATTTTATATATTTTATGATTGCTGTTGTTCCCTGCCTCGATCCAATCGGAGAGGCACCCTGCATGATCGTGTGAACCAGCTTAGTCACACACAGACATGCAAGCTTCATACAGCCCTACAAGAAAAGGAAGCTGGAGCTAGTGCAGGACGCATCACCTCGGCTGTTGTCAGGAGCTGCCTCTTTTCAGCATATAACTCCTTTGCTGAGGGAACTGCACTGGCTACCGGGCCAGGTTTAAGGTTTTGGTACCAGTATACAAAGCCCTAAACAACTTGGGACCAGGATACCTGAGAGAGGGCCTTCTCCCTTACCATCCCGCCCAAACACAGAGATCATCGGAGGGCATGCTCCTGGTGCTTCCACGTGGACCTGTGGTCCGATTGGAATCCACCGGGAGAAGAGCCTTTGGTGTGGTGGCCCCTTCTCTGTGGAACTCCCTGCCCCTGGAGGTCAGGCAGGTGCCAACACGAGGCTGCTTCCAACACCTCCTGAAAACAACTCTGTTTCGAGAAGTCTTCCCCAACTGACTAGCCACTGTTTTCCTGGTTCCTTTGCTTTTAAATTGAACAATGTTAATTTGCTTTTTTAATCTTTCTTTTACTGTTTATACCTGTGTTCACCACTCTGGAATCTGTGTTAGATAATTGAGCAGTATTTAAAACTTGTAAATAATGATGATGACGAGGAGGAGGAGGAAGACGCGTCTTTCCCCTAGAGTTCTGAGGGCCCAGCTTTTACCTTAAAGCCAAAACAAATGCAACCCTTACATTCCTAAAGGATCACCTTCTCCCCTAAGAAATTGCCATCTACAGAGATCATTGTCTACAGGGCCTTCTCTGTGCTTTCATCCCAACCGGAGAACTCCTTCCCCAGGCCTATTCATCTGCTGCCAACCATGTTGTCCTTCATTTGTCTGCTCTGGGTATTTTTAGTTCATTTACTGTGGAATTTTATATTGCTTCCCAAAAGTGGCGGTCGTTCAGCAGCCTTGAAGCCCGAAGTGGTGGAAAGGAGGCACAGAAAATTTAAAATAACTGGACGTAAATAGAAGACATTAAGGTCAGCAGCTGGGACCCTGGACCCCAACTGAAGAAGCCTGAGATCTCCCTTTATTCATAGTCCAGACCTAATTCCCGCACTCTCCACCTGGGTATTTAATGGCAGGTACCCAGGAATATTGAATCACATGCTAAAATGACCTGGTCGCTCAAGGTATTGTTTTGCCACTCATAAATGGGGCAGTCTTTATGATGGAAGTGCCCTGGGAAAATTATATGGTTTGTTTGAGCATCTATTTGCATATTTACAGGTCAAGAAGAAAGGGAAAAGGAAGCCGCAGGCAGCAGGGCCATTCATTAAGCAGCCAGCCATTCAACGGATCAATTCATTTACTCAAGACGCTGGGTTGTTTCCACCACCAATGAGAATAGGCTCCCCCAGAAATCTTTTCTGTGCCACAGCCAAATAGCACACACTATATTTCAGAGAACGCTGCTATCTACCCGTCCTGATAAATAAAAAATAATAATCTCGACTTTTGCAGCAGCAGGAAAAGAACACGCTGGTGCTTTAAGAATGATTTTCGCTCACGGATCTTGTGAAAATGCCATTAGCTTTAATTATTTATCAGAAGAAGATTTAGATTACTGTTCCTGACCTATTTTTCCGGGCGCACAGGCCCGCCCAGTAAGGGAATCAAAGAGAATGGCATTTGCAAAGAAGGATGACTTACTGAGGTTGGGCAAATCTGATTTTATAAGTACGTATCAAACAAGGAACATGTGTCAGGACGCTACACACTTGCCTTTAAACGGGCCGCACGGTGTTAAAGAGTTTCCTCTGCACGTTTTAACATCTAACTAAGTTTGCTCAGTCACACGACTGGGAGCACCTCTGCTTTGTGCCCGATCCCAAAATTTTAAATTTTCAGGTGCTGGGTTTAGAATGGCGTTGTGAAGCCACCGGGGATAAATCCCCCCACGTGTGACTGCGAATGTAGTTTCGTTAAGTAGTATCGGATGGGTATTTTACAAAATGGCACCAGCACCTGGCGTGGTTGGGCAAGTCTTGGAACCCACCATAGCTGGCCTCTTCCTTTTTCTCCTTTTAAACTTGACCATTACTTCTCTTTTAAAATTACCAAGTGCTGTAAAAAGAAGTGCAGGGCAAAGTAGCTACAGCCGCTGCCAGCATTTCCTTAGAATCATAGAATCATAGAATAGCAGAGTTGGAAGGGGCCTACAAGGCCATCGAGTCCAACGCCCTGCTCACTACAGGAATCCACCCTAAAGCATCCCCGACAGAGGGTTGTCCAGCTGCCTCTTGAAGGCCTCTAGTGTGGGAGAGCCCACAACCTCCCTAGGTAACTGATTCCATTGTTGTACTGCTCTAACAGTCAGGAAGTTTTTTCCTGATGTCCAGCCGGAATCTGACTTCCTGTAACTTGAGCCAGTTATTCCGTGTCCTGCACTCTGGGAGGATTGAGAAGAGGTCCTGGCCCTCCTCTGTGTGACAACCTTTTAAGTATTTGAAGAGTGCTCTCATGTCTCCCCATAATCTTCTCTTCTCCAGGCTAAACATGCCCAGTTCTTTCAGTCTCTCTTCATAGGGCTTCTTTAAGGGCAATACATTGGAGTCTTGCCCCTGAACTGTATGCTGGGGGCATACAGGCAATGGGAGATCAGGAAGGAAGTGATGGGAGCAGCACAGCAGCAGTGTCTGTGGCTGCTTCGTCCGGCGTTTCCTTGGCAGTGCTGGGCTGATGGAGCACCAGGAGACTGGAGCTAGGTTGCTTTCACTGCCACCATCTGTCTGCCTGCTATGATTTTGCTAGGGTGACCATATGGAAAGGAGGACAGGGCTCCTGTATCTTTAACGGTTGCATATTATTATTATTATTATTATTTATTTATATAGCACCATCAGTGTACATGGTGCTGTACAGAGTAAAACAGTAAATAGCAAGACCCTGCTGCATAGGCTTACATTCTAATAAAGTCATAGTAAAACAATAAGGAGGGGAAGAGAATGCAAACAGGTACAGGGTAGGGTAAGCAGGCACAGGGTAGGGTAAAACTAACAGTAGAAGGGAATTTCAGCAGGTGTCATTGGTATATATGGAGAACCTGGTGAAATCCCCTCTTCATCACAACAGTTAAAGCTGCAGGAGCTATACTTGTGACCAGATTTAAAAGAGGGCAGGGCACCTGCAGCTTGAACTGTTGGGATGGAGAGGGCATTTCACCAGGTTCTCCATATATACAAATGACACCTGCTGACATTCCCTTTTCTATGCAACTGTTAAAGATACAGGAGCCCTGTCCTCCTTTCCATATGGTCACCCTAACTTTACGTCAGCCCTTAAGTTCCCCTTAGGCCTGGTTGGGGAAACCTGGCACCGGCCTGGAGGATATTGTAGGCCACCGTGTACAACGGTAAGAGCTGGATCAGACCATGGGCCCATCTAGTCCAACATTTTGTTCATACAATGGCCAACCAGCTGTTCCCTGGGAACCCACAAACAGGACGTGAGTGGGTTCCCCAGCAACTGGTGTATATAGCACTACTGCCTCTGACAGAAGCACAAAGCCATCAGGGCTAGTAGCCATGAAGAGCCTTCCCCTCCAGGAATTTATCCAACGCCCCTTTAAAGCCATCCAAATTGGTGGCCATCACCACACCTCGTGGTAGCAAATTCCATAGTTTAACTGTGTGCTGTGCTGTTCCCTTCTGTTCTGCAGACCCAGGGCAATTGGCAGTTAGAACATGTTGTTCTTTCTGGCAAGGAAAGTTCGTCGTGACAACTTAAGTCCCATTCATTTCGACAGGCCTACCTTAAGTAAGACTTACGTTGGATTTTATCCTGAACACGTGCCAAGATTCCCCCCCCCCTTTATCTTTTAAGCCTAGCTTTCTTCCATTAAGGTGGTGAGATCTGCTAACTTCTTTTGAAGTATCTAAATCCTTCCTACCTTCTTGCTGTTCACAGCGCCGGGCCTTCGAACAAGAGCTCTACAACGCAGTGTGCAAATGCTTACAGACGGTCTTCAAAATTGTTTACAGGACAAGCTGCCCGTGGAAAACGCTGCTGCATCCACAGACGTCAGAATCGATTCTTTTCATGCAACTTTACGAGTCAATTTCTCAAACTGCACATTTTTCAGAACGCGCCAATATTGTGCCATCAGTTATGAAACAGTCAGTTAACGCTTGTCCAGAAATGACAGAATGGGAAAACAATGTTTACCTCCTCAATCATTTATTGAAAATGTCAGGGGACAGGTTGCTTTTAAGAGAGACTACTCAAGCCTGATCAATAAACACACTTTCTTCTATTGAGTCAGTCACAGAATTTTCATTTCATCCATCTCCACACAATCCCGCCTCCACTTTTCGTACCTATTTTTATCTGGCAGAGGGGCAAACTAGAACGCCACATGCAACCTGGGTGTAACCAAACCTGGACATTTTTTAAATGTTATTTTCAACAACGAAAACAGTCTTTGGAGTCTGTAACCTCGAATGGAAAAGTGATTGGGAGCACGCTTAACCCTCTTCCTGCCAACTGTTGATTTCAAAACCCATTCCCAACTCAGCTGCTTTTCTACCTGTGTGGTTTCAGGGGTCTATTAACCCATGAAAACACACATCTGAACCCTTGCAGGGAAAGAACATCTAGGAGAGCTTTAACAGAAAAGCAGGGAGCGGGAAAAAGGGGTTAAGCACCCCACTCTGCTACGTCCCCGTGAAGAATTTCTCTTTCTGGAGACTACTTTTCATTTTAAAGAAAAGTGCCAGGGCTCTGTTACTGGCATTCATGTGCAACACATAGTTGGACCCACAGGAAGATGCTTGCCACACCGTTTCACATTTCCAAACTTAGCAGGAAGCAGCAGCCACAGTGGCGTGGAAGCAAAATGACGGGCACCATCAGCCATCGCACAGGCTTTCCGGGGAGAAGAGTGATCCTCTACCTCATCCGTCAAAGCCAAGCCGACGTCCTTAATGGCAGAGAGTCCCACCACGGCCCCTCGTACCGAGATCAGCAATGGAAGCGACTGCTGCAGCCTGCCCAATATCAGTCAGCAGGAGGGAAATGAGTGTGATGCCAGAGACACATTATGGGGCGAAATCACGTGGGGGTGGGTGGGTGATGGAAGCAGCAATGGGCTGCCAGGAATCCGTTGGGAAAGACTGCACCGAAGACGCCACGTCACGACTTCTGACACCCCAGCAGAGCGGCTAGGTTCTAAGAGCGTCGGGAATTTAAGCAATGTTGTCCTTATATTGCAGATGTAAGGCAGGGGGCTGAGACTTGCATAAGGCTACCTATCGTGTTCATAGCAAAATGTAGCTCCGGCTTTGGGTCACTCTCCTAGACAGATTCACAAGGGAACTGAGTAGGGATATTGTGGGCGCCCGACGGGGTTTGGGAGTCCAGCAGACTCCCGGCGTGTACACACACCGGACCCCCACGGCACGTTTGCCCGTCCAGCCTCCTCCATTCATGCCTTTCATGTGATATAAACAGGGCCTTTATGGATGCCACTTGTGCAACTTTGGAAATACACAGTTTCCGGAGTCACACAAGGGTGACTCCGGATGAGGGCAGACAGCCCTGCAGCTTCCTCAGGTGCTCACCAGGTTGCAAAGATACTCACGTGGCAGCACAAGGGGTGGGGGTGGGCAGTGGAAGCTGGACGCGGGCGAGTGCGTCCATCCCTATGAAAGAGAAGCATTTTTAGGAAGTGGGCTTTATCCGTCTTTTACTAGGCCATTAATGTCCAGATCAGAGACTCACTAATTGTCTCTTCCTCACTTAACACCATTGTCTCCAGCAGTGCTCAGGGCAGATATCAGTTTCCAACCCAGTTTGTTAAATGACATGTGCAGATACGAGTGTTAAGAGGAGGGCAACCAGGATGATCAGGGGGCTGGAAACAAAGCCCTATGAAGAGAGACTGAAAGAACTGGGCATGTTGAGCCTGGAGAAGAGAAGATTGGGGGGAGCTTCGGCTATTGGGCGGTATAAAAATGTAATAAAATAAATAAATAAATAAATAAGGGAAAGGACCGTTGCTGCCTCTCAGAATAGCAAGACCCAGGAGCTAAGCTCTGTATGTACAATTGTAGTCACCCCCTCTCAGAAAGGATATCATGAATCTTTTCCAGTTCTGTAACAGGCTTTCTGCAACTAAAACTTCTCCATCCCGAGTGGTGTGTGTACTACACACACACACACACACACACACACACACACACTGGGTTTATTATCACTACAGCACATTCTGTTCTCAACAGTCATCAATGCTAGTTAGGAATAAATGTTGATGGAGCTGGAAGCTTCCAGTTACAATGACATCCATATATTCAAAGCCCTTAGCAGCTTGCACATACTTTTTTTTCCTCCAAATTTCAATGAACTATTTTCTGTGAGCACAATAAAAAACTCCCTTTTTCTTGGCTCCACGGCAATTCAGAAACTTAACGCAGTCAAACAAACACTCCGTCTTGGCCATGGCTCTTGGCTCAAGCCGATGAATCAGCAAAGTCCATAAATGTCTAGCCAACTTGGACAGACGTTCCCAAGGCAGCCATATAGGGAGAGCGGAGATACCAGGCTCTGCAATCTTGAACAGAGTGGGAATCTCAGAAAGGAGCTGCTGACCAGCCCCGTGACAGAACAAACTGGGTTAAAGACTTAGCAGCAAAACTGTAACCGCCCTACACAGTTTCGTTAGCAACCTCACCAGCTGTAGCCTAAGAAAGCTCTGGCCACGGACTGCATGGGGCCTTCGTGTTTGAGAGCCCGCACTGACAAGCTTGTTTACGAGAGACATGATGCGCCCATTCTCCACTATGGCATTTAGCTTCTGGAAACTCTGGGGAAGGAGCTGAACCCTTCTTGAAAGACCGTATTCTCCCTTATGAGCCTGCCCGTGCTTTGAGATCTTCTGAAGAAGCCCTTCTTTCGGTCCCACCATCTTCACAGGCACGCTTGGTGGGAACACGGGACAGGGACTTCTCGGTGGCTGCTCCAGTGCTTTGGAACTCTCTTCCCTGGCTCCCTCCTTGATGGGCTTTCGGAAGCAGGCTAAAACTTTTTTGTTCCTGCAGGCCTTTGGAGAATAATCTGGCCCTCCATCTATGTTAATGTCTTATAATTTTGTTGTGTATTTTAAATGTTTATGGTTTTGTTCCCCCCCCCCCATGTATATTTTAAACTTTGTAAGGCCGCCTTGAGGCCCAGCATTGGGCAAAAGGCGGGATACAAATAAATATAATAATACTAATAACCCTGACGATGGCCACGAACCACGTTTTAACAGGGCATCCCTGAAGGGCGAAAGATTGGGACAATGTAGGAACAAGGACCAAAAGGCAGGATCCGTGCTAGAATCATAGAATCATAGAATAGCAGAGTTGGAAGGGGCCTAAAAGGCCATCGAGTCCAACCCCCTGCTCAATGCAGGAATCCACCCTAAAGCATCCCTGACAGAGGGTTGTCCAGCTGCCTCTTGAAGGCCTCTAGTGTGGGAGAGCCCACCACCTCCCTAGGTAACTGATTCCATTGTCATACTACTCTAACACTCAGGACATTATTCCTGATGTCCAGCTGGAATCTGGCTTCCTTTAACTTGAGCCCGTTATTCCGTGTCCTGCACTCTGGGAGGATCGAGAAGAGATCCTGGCCCTCCTCTGTGTGACAACCTTTTAAGTATTTGAAGAGTGCTATCATGTCTCCCCTCCATCTTCTCTTCTCCAGGCTAAACATGCCCAGTTCTTTCAGTCTCTCTTCATAGGGCTTTGTTCCTAGACCCCTGATCCTCCTGGTTGCCCTCCTCTGAACACACTCCAGATTGTCTGCGTCCTTCTTGAATTGTGGAGCCCAGAACTGGACGCAATACTCCAGATGAGGCCTAACCAGGGATTAGATAAATATGAGCACAGTAAAGGTGCCTCTATAATGTTCATCTTGCTTTGGGAAGCAAGATGGCCTTTTGGTGCTTTTCAAGTACACAGCTCCACTTGGATAAAGCAGAGCCCTAAATAAGAGCCCTTGAGAACCAAGAGTGTCTGAAGCCATTTAACAGCCCGGCAGAGGAATCAAGGCAGACAATACTGCTTGAGATGCCGCGCAAACTACTTCAGCAGCTAAATCCGAAACGTTTTAATCTCTCCCCTTGAAAAGCGTGCGTGTATAAAAGATAAATGGAAAACATGATTCAGAGTTGCTCCATAAACAAGTGCCAGCTACAATCTGAATGGATAAAATATACGTTCAGTTACAGCCAACATACTTCTCAAAAACCCGGGAAGTCTAGACCAGTTAGTCTAACATCAATCCCTGGAAATTTTGGGGAGCAGATTATAAAGAAGTCAGCCTGTAAGCACCTTGAAAACAATGCAGTGATGACTAGAAGCCAGCATGGATTTGTCAAGATCAAATCCTGCCAGATTAATCTGGTCTCTTTCTTTGATCGGGTAACCTCCCCTTGTGGACTGTGGGAATGCTGTGGACATAATATATCTTGACTTCAGCAAAGGTTTTGGCAAAGTACCACATGACATTCTGATCAGCAAACTAGTTAAAAGTGGGCTAGAGGGAACAACCCTTTTCCCCTTTATTTTATTTCTTCAAATTTTCACAAACACAGACCTATGACAGATATCAATTACTAAATTATAAAAATGCCATTCTCATAGCAACTATTCACAGTTGGTATCCCAATTATTAATAAACGCATCCCACTAAATTGTTACATCTTATGGTATGTCATATGCTTCATTTCACCTGCATACAATTTTAGTCAATTTTAGTCAAATCATGAATTATCCTGAGCCACTTTGAAAAAAGAAGCTAGAGAGTCAGTTTTCCAATATTATGTCCATAAAACTTTGGCGGTTGCTAGAAGGGTCCCCTCTATTGCTGTAAATAAATCACCCATTACATACAAAAACATAACAGAAGAGGCGAGAATTACTGTACAACCAACCTTCAAATTAGCATTCCCAAGGCTTCTTTCCAATATTGTTGCACCAGGGCACCGGAACTATGGATCGGGGCCTAGCAAAGTAAATTACTTGAACGGTGCGCACTCATGCTCCACCGCTTTGGTCATCTCTATCATTATTTGTGTGCCACCATTCCACCCAAGTTATGCTCCACGTGGCATACCAGAGCAATGGGGGCGGCAACGCAGATCAAAGATGAACATCGGTATCAAAACGATAAATACAATATCATCAATTAAAATTAAAGTATACCAGCAGTGACAGATTCATTCAACGTATCGGGGCATGAATTCTATGGACAGCATGCTCCGAAATCTCATACCAGCTAATGCAATTCTTTCCTTTCCTTAGAGAAAACATGACCAATACTGGCCGAGAGAACAGTGAAGAATATAGCGACATGAATCACAGTGAAGATCGTAACTGGGGCCTCATCTACACCATGACGGATATTGCACTATGAAAGTGGTATATAAAAGGCAGGAGCCACACCAACCAGGATATACTGGTATGAAAACGGTATATGGTATACGTCAATGGGCCCCAACAGTTGTCAGTGCCTTCAATACTGCTATAAAGCAGTAGTGTGGCTCCTGCCTTTTATATAACACTTTTATAGTGCAATATCCTGCTTGGGGTAGATGAGGCCTCAATGTGGGAAAGGGCTTTAGGGTCTCTTCAGTGCTCTACCTGCCTTGAATGCATAAAGTCCCATGTTCAAGCACTCATGCCTGAAACCCTGGAGACCCAGTGCTGCCAGTCAGTGCCAACACTATTTAGCTAGATGAGAGCTTCCTATGTACACAGTCCACTATTTCACAGTCAAGAATACAAAAATGAAAAGTAAAAACTGAGGAAAAGCGTTACAGTTTGGCTTGGACAAAGAACGCGCACTCAGTGTTGAGCTTGATATACGGAGCTCTGAAATGGGCCTTTGGTGAAATATCTACTTCCGCTCGGTTCAGTGTGCAGCCATGGTGTCTGAAGCATTCAGAATACGGAAGTGTATATTTCTGAAATGTGACAAATGGACGGGAAATAGGAATGGTAAGGCAAGATGCTCAGACTGGGAATCCTCATATATGAGGTATCTCAAAGCGACTGGAGGTGAATGAAGGATGATGCATTGACACCCTGCATCTTTGCACATTTCATGTCTCTGTGAATACTGGCAGCCACATAAGGCTTTAAAACGGCGTGGGGCCAGAATTTCAAGTCACATGGCATTCCTTCTCCTAAAATATTCAATAATCCTCAGAGAGGGGAAAATACAGGCACTTATTTTGCACCTAATGCACTTGGAACACTAAAAATATTTCATCTTTTACTTGAATTCCAGATCCAATTTTAATTTTTAAAAAGATCTATGAATTATCAACGGCCCGTTTCCACGTCATTGGCTCTGGAAAACGCCAATGCCTCTTGCCAGGTTGGGAACGACTGCATGCATAAGACGTGCGATAGCCACAGAGTCATAGAATAGTAGAGTTGGAAGGGGCCTAAAAGGCCATCGAGTCCAACCCTCTACTTAATGCAGGAATCCACCCTACAGCATACTTGACAGACGGTTGTCCAGCTGCCTCTTGAAGGCCTCTAGTGTAGGAGAGCCCACCACCTCCCTAGGTCACTGGTTCCATTGTTGTACTGCTCTAACAGTCAGGACGTTTTTCCTGATGTCCAGCTGGAATCTGGCTTCCTGTCACTTGAGCCCGTTATTCCGTGTCCTGCACTCTGGGATGATGGAGAAGAGATCCTGGCCCTCCTCTGTGTGACAACCTTTCAAGTCTTTGAAGAGTGCTCTCATGTCTCCCCTCAATCTCCTCTTCTCCAGGCGAAACATGCCCAGGTCTTTCAGTCTCTCCTCATAGGCCCTTGTTTCCATGACAGGTCTATAGAGCCATCACGTCCGTGTGCAGGATGCCACTAAATACCAGGTGCTGGAAACAGGGGGGGGGGGGCAGTGCCAGAGGGCCCTTCATGCCCTACCTGTGGGCTTCCCAAAAGGGACAAGCTTGTCAATGAGGGAAAGAGAAGTTGGACCTTTGGTCTCATCTTGCAGGGCTCTTCTCTGCAAACAAATGGCCCTTTGATGTCCTTTTCTCCTGGAACAGCCATATTAGCCGCCATTCCACTTGCCCACAGAAGAGGAAGGGAAGCGATAGCGGGACCCACTTCTTGGTCTCCTTTGAGAAACCAGCTGCCCTTTGGCGCCTTCTCTCCCTGGATCATTTCCATTCAAGCTGGCTGTTATAAGGACTATTATGTAACTTTAAGAACGGGTGCCTGAGTTTGTCTCCTTTCCTTCTCGGTGTTGTATATATTGGATAATAAGCCTGCAAGCAGAGACCGCCTTGTTTTTAATTTTTGTATAGTGCTTGGTAAATTGGGTGTGTGTGTGTGTGTGTGTGTGTGTTCCTACTTGCGTCCAGTCTCAGCTGCATTAAAATCTTTGATGTCCCTGGGGACATTTTAAAATAGCTTCTCAGTGTGATTCAGGAGCTGACTTATCCAGACAATGATATGGTGTTGTCTACCCTTTTTAATCTCTACTCCTTGCCCAGTCACTCCCATTGCCTTCCCCCTTCCCATTCAATTTTAAGGTGTTTTCTCTTTCGGACTGTCAAAAAATCCATGCCAGTGGGCTGTTCTGGGGTTCTCCCATTTTCTTCTTCAAGATTTTTTTCCACCCCTGCAAACGGTTACCCCAGTTTCCATTAACAATTGTGAGTATCTCCAAAACCCCACTTCTTGCCCTGAAGAGATGTGTTCTCAATACCGGCCTAGTCCTGTCCTCACACAGGCAGGAGCTCCAGTTTCAAAAGTAAACCCAACGATGTTGGACAGGAGGTTATTCCACTGAGCCGCCTTAAGAGGAGGCCGAAAAAGCCCCAGACATTTGCACACAGGCGCACCAAAGCAAACTGAAAATAGCTTTGGCTTAGGAGACGCCTGATTTTTGAAGCAATTGCAGCGACGAGCGCTCCAGCTCCGGATGAATACATCATAAACTGTCAGCCAGCCTTTGAGCACCATTTGTCACCCAGCGACAGAGCAGAAGGGGCCGACTGTGTTGTGCAGGTCTCTGTCTGGCTGCTGCACCAAGTCCTGTTCTCGGGATATCGCACACATAAATCAAAACGGAGAAACCTTCGCCATTATGGAGTCTACTCACTCCCAGAGTATTGGGATTATAAGTAATCTTCTGTAACAAAGAGTCAATAAAGTTCACAAGTGCTTTGGACAAGGATGAGTCAAGCTGCCAGAGGCAATGTTGTGACTGTACACAGAGGCGGGAGCTAAGGCTGCATCTCAAGGCAAAAGCAGGTTGTAGACGGAATGGGGGCTCTAGGAATTAGAACGCAGGTTCTAGGAATCTCCCTGGCTTCATGCCTGCTTTCCCAAAGCCATCACCAAGGGAGACCCTGGAACTTGGCAAAAGCTTGAAGGTGGAACTACCCTATTTCTTCGATACTTAGACACACTTTTTCCCCCATATGAACATCTCCAAAAATGAGGTGCATCTTAGAATCGCGGGTGTGTCTTAGTTTTTTTTTTTTCCTGTTGGTGGTACTGAAATTAGTGTGCATCTTACAATCGAAGAAACAAAGATTTCCCAGCTCTGTGTACAGTTGCCCCATGTGGTGAGCCACACCAGAGCCACGGGTTGGAGTGTCTCTCCTCAACGGGAAGTCCTTTATTGGCTTCCTGTTCTGGCCAAGACTTGGCCTGGCAATTATCTTCATTGGTTCTGACCCGTCCCGGTCCCCACGGCTCCTGGCTACCCATCCGTCAGCTTTGACAACAACAACAAGATGCCACGGAAAATGGCAGTGCTGTCTTAAGTCTCCAATAACACACACACACACCCATCCCCACAGTACATTTGCCCACTAGATATCATTTCCATAAGGGAAAAAGCAGTCCATCTTATGCGGTGGTCAGCTTACAAATGTAGGCCTTACTAACTGCTCCACACATCTGCTAGAGGTAGGACCTCTGAATCACCCCCTGTGGCAGACGACGGCTGGTTGGCCACTGTGCGAACAGAGTGCTGGACTAGATAGACCCTTGGTTTGGTTCAGCATCAGGGCACTTTCTATGTTCTTATGTTCTCATCCTGGTATTGTAACTGACAGCAGCTCACCAGGTTCCCAGGAACTTCCCCCGCCCTGGTACCAGAAATCCAAATTGGAGAGGCCAAGCATGGACCTCCTTCCGCGCGCAAGGCACGCGCCCGGACACGGCGGCGGCTTCATACACGGTCAGATCACTGTTCCACCTAGCCCAGAGTCTCTTCTGGCACCAAGGTCTCAGGCAGAAAGAGGCCTTCTCCCAGCCCTGCTATCTATCCTTCGGTCGAGACTATAACCTTGGCCTTTCTCCACGCAGAGCATGTGCTTGCCTAGCAAGAGAGCAATTCAACGTAAAATAATTATCCATTATTACTATTAAGGAATTATTACCTATTACTGCTACAACTAAGAGGGCCGCAAAGAGACATCGGGTCACTCGCAGTGAGCACAAAACCACTTGCAAGTAAGTAAGGAGGGAAGCCTTTGTAAAGCAAAAGGGAATGTATCCTCCTGCCACCCCGAAGAGGCTATTAATAAAGAAATAAAATGCAGCAGCCAGATTGATAACCGGAACCAGAAGATTCAAACATATAAGACCGATTCTAGCCGCTTGCATTGGCTGCCTGTATATTTCTGAGCCCGATTCAAGGTGCTGGTTTTAACCGATAAACCCTTACATGGCTTGGGACCACCATACCTGACGGAACGCCTCTCCCGACATGAACCTACCCATACACTGCGCTCTACATCTAAGGTCCTCCTTGGAGTGCCTACTCCGAGGGAAGCTCGGAGGATGACAACAAGGGAGAGGGCCTTTTCAGTGGTAGCCCAACCAATAATGGAATGATCTCCCCGACGAGGCTCGCCTGGCGCCAACGTTGTTATCTTTTCGGTGCCAGGTCAAGACTTTTCTCTTCTCCCAGGCGTTTTAACAGCATATGGTGAGTTTTTAACTGACTCGAGAATAGTTGTTTCAAATGGATATTGTTTTTTTAAAAATATATTTTTGGTGGTTTTAAATTTTGCAGATCTGTTTTTAATGTTCATTGTTTTGAACTTTTGTAAACCGCCCAGAGAGCTTCGGCTATGGGGCGGTATATAAGTGTAATAAATAAATAAACAAATAAAGACGCTTCAGGCAGGAAAATGCTGTACTTGCCATTTTTGTGATCTGCAAGGCTACCCTGACCGCCCCCTCCTTCCCCATCCCTAAATCTAGTACGCTCTTGCAACACCCAACGCTAGTAGCAGCCACCTCTGCCCTCTCTGCCTCTCGTTAACCGTGCTGCAAAACGGCCACAAAGGAATGCAGGCCACATGACAAGAGAAGAGGATGCCTCCACCATTCAGTGTAAAATGGGGATTTGTTCCACTGGTGGTGAAGCAAATCAATGTCCTTCTTCCGGTGTCCAGCAAATACCGGGAAGTGCTTTGAACATGCTTCAGGGAGAAAGGGGGAGAGGGAAGGAAGCCTAATAGCAAACTTCCTCTGAACTCTGGGCTTGCTGGATTCTTTTATCAGATCATAAACAGCCAGGAGAGAAGCTGGCGCTTTTTGTGCAGGAATGCACAGCCTGAAAAGCCACAGATCTTCACTGGTCCCGCGCTTTGGCGTCTGCGAGGAGGTGAAAAGGGAAGCCCAGCTAAATGATGACAAAGAAGCGTATCTGAGCAAAAATACAACAGCAGCAGCAGCAGATCCAGCAATCCGGAAGATTCGTTGCAATGCCCTTAAGACAAGGAGTAATACAACTGCCCGTAGCTTGGCCCAAGGTCTACCCATTCTGCCCATATGGGTACTTTAATCTGGAAGACATGATGCATAGAATCACAGAATCGTAGAATAGTAGCGTTGGAAGGGGCCTCTAAGGCCATGGAGACAAACCCCCTGCTCAATGAAGAAATCCACCTTAAAGCATCCCTGGCAGATGGACGTCCAGCTGCCTCTTGAAGGCCTCGAGTGTGGGAGAGCCCACCACCTCCCTAGGTCATGGGTCCCACTGTCATACTGCTCTAAGAGTCAGGAAGTTTTTCCTGATGTCCAGTCGGAAACTGGCTTCCTGTAACTAGAGCCCATTATTCCGTGTCCTGCACTCTGGGTGGATCGAGAAGAGATCCTGGCCCTCCTCTGTGTGACAACCTTTCAAGTCTTTGAAGAGTGCTATCATGTCTCCCCTCAATCTTCTCTTCTCCAGGCTGAACACGCCCAGTTTCTCCCCATAGGGCTTTGTTTCCAAACCTCTGATCATCCTCATCGCCCTCCTCTGAACTCTCTCCAGCTTGTCTGCATGGACTAATTATGCAGCCTTAAACAAAAAGTGTACACACAGAGAGCCTCAGTTTCCCAGCAGTAAAAATAATCATGTCAGTGACACACTGAAATTTGTAAAAACTCTTTGCAAATAACAGACAGCACGAAACCGCTGTATCGTTTCCTCTAAATTCCTCTTTGAGTTATGCGAAAGTACCAGAAGAAAACTTGAGAGGTTCTTCAAGAAACACAACAGAAGAGATGGGAACAAGTTGCTGAATTAGAAATAGCAAAATTGTCTCAAGCGGGAAGTCCAAAAACTTCCACTATGGATGGCTGGGGAAAGTAGGATTTGGGAAATAATGAAGGAAATAGACAGATCGTGTTGACAGCTGGGAATTGGGTAGGTTCCCATTAAGATGGATGAAGTTCATCACCTTCAGAATAAGCAGTTTTGGATTTATCCACCACCAAGTAATACCGTGATGATCAAAAGCCCTAAGTCATTCTTTCTTTGCTTGCTTCTTCTTTGTATTATTCACTTTCCTTTTTCTATGTGCCTTTTTTTGTAGAAGTGCTAATTTAAGAGAGAGAGAGAGATAAGGAACAGGAACTGTGGCATTTTGACTTTGTTGTTGCGGCAGACTAAAGTGGCTACTCTTCAGGAATTTGTCTCTGTGCAGGACTAAATAAATAAAGCCACTTGGCTGTCAGGACTCCAGTGCAAGAAATAGATTGTTTAAAAAAAAAAAATTGGAAGTGGGAGAACTGAAGCTAAAAGAGAGCCTTCAAAAATTATTCCCTAATTTGCTGAGTAAAGAGGATTTTGCAAGACCCAAAACAAACTGGACCAGACTCAAAACAGAACTGACACTCGGAGGCTTTGGACTCTCTGCGCATTATCTTTTTGAAGAATGTCTCTTTGGCACTCTGGAAGTCTGCACTGAAGACTCAATTTCCTGTTCTCATCAAGGCAACCGGATAAGCGCTCTGCAGGCAAAGACGTGCTTGTGCGTAAGTGCCTTTTTAGGCACAAGAAACAGGCAGAGTTCATTATTTGGGACACGGAGTTAAGTAATTGCAAAAACCAATTCAGCAAGAGGCTATTATCAGCTGGGACTCCAAGGAAAAGGGCCGCCGCCGGTTGAGGATCTTTTCAACAGCACTGCAAACAGAAAGAGTGCTTCAGCCACGCTTCGCAGAGAGCAAGAGGCTTTGCACTTTTAGCCATCTGTCTATCGACAGCTCACTTTTTCGGTCCAAACAGGGACAAAGCAGCTAACATTAAAAAAAAAATCCTAAAATGTGAGTATAACCATAACACAGTATTACGCTAGCCTTAAAAAGCGCCCATTGACTTATATTTTATTTTTGTTCTTTATTTGGGGATATACATCCTGCTTCATTGGTGGAGAGATTCTTTGCCCATCTGTTAGCAGTGGGGTTTGGTGGCTCCAGAGTCAGTGGGGCAGTGGATCCGCCCTGGGTTTCACTCAGAACCACTCAGAACTCTAAAGGAGCTATCGAAGGTGTGGAAGCGGATTTGGGGCGAATTCGCCACCCCACTGACATTGGAGCCACCAGCCTCCACTGTCTACTAGCAGGCTTCCCCTATACCTTCTACCTGAAATCGTCTTTTTACCTGGATTTGAACGTGGAATGTTTTGCAAGCAAAGTATGTGTTCTGCCCCTGAGTTACAGTTTGCCCCAGCAAAGACCCTAAAGAGGCCTACTAAAATTATTATTATTATTATTATTATTATTGTACAATATGCAACAAAATATTAAAAACAACCCTTTTTCTTATACATTTACCAAAGCTCTGGGCTGTTCTGAGCTGAACTTAACTGTTATGGTACTTTATCAGCTCTTAGGAATGAGATGATGATGATTTGTTTAAATGTTTAAAACATACCATACATCTTTATTGCGATCCATAGATCCATGAAAAAACAAGAATCAAACATGAAACATCAGACAGTTAGAGCTATTGTCAATTTTCGTCTAATACACTCTAATCCTGGCTGTCACTGTAAGAAATTTAGCAACAGCCAAAGTTACTTTTGAGGACTTTGAGGAATAGCTCTTCCAACAGAAACTTAACATATGTTCTGTGTTTTAGAGTTTTAAATTTTGTATACTTGTTTTTATCTCAATTTTAGAATTTCTGTAAACCGCCCAGAGAGCCCTGGCTATGGGAGCGGTATAGAAGTGCAATAAAATAAATAAATAAATAAACATAAAAATTTGTGTGAACTTCTGGATGTTTAAAACATTTGTTTATGTGTTTAAAACTTACATTGTAAAACCTAGGAAAAGAAATGTACCAAAACAAAAACAAAAAACATAAATGTTTAAAATACACGACAAAATTATAAGTCATTAACATAGATGGAGGATCAGATTATTCTCCAAAGGCCTGCTGAAACAAACAAGTTTTCGCCTGCTTCCGAAAGCCCATCAAGGAGGGAGCCAGCCTAGCTTCCCCGGGAAGAGAGTTCCAGAGCACCGGAGCAGCCACCGAGAAGGCCCTCTCTGTTAGAATAGTCTAACAGTTGCTGCCAGTGCCTTGAGCAGGATGTAACCCAAAGAACTGCTTGCCAGACAGCTACGCCGATGACGCACAGTTGCTAGATCCGGACAATATTCTGACCATTACATCACCTGAGAAGTGATGGGCAACAAAAGCCACACTTTTCTCCTCCTCTCCTTCTCTCTCCAAAGACTTCCGTTTTTACTGGCGCCCGTTAAATGAGATGTGGGGCAAAACCAAGGCAAAACGAACCCACAATTCAAACCGGCACAGAACCCAGTCACAAGTTACTTTTATAGACCATTACAACAAAACATTGTGTTCACCTAATAATGGCAGAAAAGATAACAGAATAAAATACACAATGAAGCATTAGATCAAGAAATCACATGAAGTCACCTCATCTGCATAGTCTCTCTCTCTCTCTCTCTGTGTTTCCACCACAGAAATGACCACTACATGTGTGGTACATCTGATTAAAAAAAAAGCTGCAATTAATGTGAACTGTAGACCAGCCTATACATAAGGAAGAAGGACAGAATGAGAAATTTCTGACACGTGATCTAGTATTGTTTTCTTGGGTGACTTCCAAAGGGCTTTTGACAAAGTCCCTCGCCAAAGACTCCTGAGCAAATTTAGCAGTCTTGGAATAAGAGGAGAGGTCCTCTTTAGAATTCAAGTAACTGGTTACAGAACAGAAAGCAGAGAGTAGGAAGAGATGGCAAATTCTCCCAATGGAGGGATGTAAATAGTCATTTCTCACAGGGATCAGTATTGGGACCAGTGCTTTTCAAGGGATTCATAAATGATATGGAATTAGGAGTGAGCAGTGAAGTGGCCAAGTTTGTTAATGACACCCAATTATTTAGCACGGTTAAAACAAAAAGGGATTGTGAGGAGCTCCAAAAGGATCTCTCTGAACTGGGAGAGTGGGTATCAAAATGGGAAATGCTGTTCAATGTAAGTAAGGGCTCATCTACACCAAGCAGGATATTGCAGTACGAAAGCGGTATATAAAAGGCAGGAGCCACACGACTGCTTTATAGCGGTATTGAAGTGCACTGACAACTGTTGGAGCCCATGACACCGCTTTCATAGTGTTATATCCTGCTCGGTGTAGATGTGTCCTGGGCCCCAACAGTTGTCAGTGCACTTCAATACCGCTATAAAGCAGTAGTGTGGCTCCTGCCTTTTATATACCACTTTCATAATTTGTTTTTAGCTGTGTATATTTACTGTTTTATGCTGTAAGCTTTTATCTGTACACCGCCCTGAGATCTTATTGATATAGGGCAGGATATAAATGTTTTAAATAAATAAATAAATATCTTGCTTGGTGTAGATGAGCCCTAAGTGTAAAGTGATTCACGTTGGGGCAAAAAAAAAAGAAGAGATCCCAGCTTTAAGTGTAACCTGATGGGATCTGAGCTAACAGAGACTGACTAAGAAAGAGATCTTGGGGTTGTGGTGGACAGCTCAATTGAAAAGTCAACCCAATGGGTGGCTTCTGTGAAAAGGGATAATTCCATGTTACGCATATTTAGGAAAGGAACTGAAAAATAAAACTACCGATATCATACCCACCCCTCCCTTAGACCAATCTAAGGCACGGCCACACTTAGAATACGGGGTATACTTCTGGTCACTGCACCTAACAAACGATATTGTACAGTGCAGAAAAGAAGGAAAGGTTACAGCAGCTGGGATTGTTTAGTTTAAACAACAACAAAAAGGTGAACGAGGAGAGACATGATAGAGGTGTACAAAAGTGTGCACGGTGTGGAGAAGGTGGACAGGGAGACATTTTTCTCCCTCTCTCATAATACTAGAACCCATAGTCAACTCATGAAGCTGATGGGTGGAAGACTGAGATCAGACAAAAGGAAGGGCTTCGTCCCACAGCACATACTTTAATTCACTTTCACAAGATGGAGTGATGGCTACCTATAGTTGGCCTTAAAAGGGGGTTGGATGAATTTGGATGCCAGTGGCTACCAATCTTGATGGCTGTATGCTACCTCCCGTATCAGAGGCAGTACGCCTATGTACACTAGTTGCTGGGGAACATGGGTGGGAGGATGCCGTTGCAGTCCTGTGCTGCTTGTGGGTTTCCCATGGGCAGCTGAACCAGATGGGCCCTTGGTCTGATCCAGCAGGGCTCCTCTTATGTTCTTAACATCTACTGCTGGAATGTGGACTTTCATTGATCGCTTTCATCAATGTGGACACCAGTCCTGTTGAAACAGTGGCAGAATTCTGTACTGGACGGAGAAAATCATGTATGTGCTTTGGGAGCACCTCCACCAATATGAATCTCCCCATCCATTGAGATAACCTTGTTCCACATTCCTGCTTAGTTTTGATGAAGAGGGTACAGATTGGGCCTCTCTGCATGGCCCCCACCCTCTGAAAGTCCCTTTCAAGGGAACTACCTTCCTTGTGAGATCAGGTTGGCCCCTTTTTCATATGAATTTCACTGACAAGTTGAAAAATACCTTTCCTGCAAGAGGGAAGCAGGAAGAGCACACTCCTTGTACTTAGACTTCCAATACTACTACTACTAATAATAATAATAATAATAATAATATAATTATTTCTTATACGCCTCTTCCTTTGGATCAAGGTGTGGAACAACATTAGTACAACAATACAATATAAATCAAATACATAAAATTAATTAGAAGAGCACATAAAACCAATACAATAAGACACCAACATCATTGGTTCATTGATATCCTTTGCGTTTTTAGAGCTCATTTTTTAAATGTGTTGGTTTAAAAGTTTATTGCTCAGCGCTTTATTGCTGGAAAAGCAATTCACGGATGTTATAAAGAAAACCGCTCAAATCTTGGTTTTTCAAGGCACACCAAGCTATTATTGAAGTTTAAACATCATAGAAGAACCTTTATATTTTCTTGTATCTCAAACTTCACAACAGCAAAGACAGTTTAAGCCTGCTTAATTCTTAAAAAACAAAGAACGAAGAAGGGAAAATCAAACTGCTTTTAGATTCGATCTTTTGTTGTAAAACATTCCACACGTTTTCAAATAAACAGTCCTAAAATAGGATCCGACCACAGGGTCAATCTGGTCCTGTTTTAACTTTTCACAACTAGCACACTTTCAGTGTAAACTGTTCTGTGAAGCTCTGAGAAGTAGGATTATAAATAGACTTCGCTTTAAAGAGATATTCCATTAAATTCACTTAGCACATGTTCAAAGCACGGTTTAATGTTGACACCTTCAGATTATGTGCCACGTTTATATGGAGCAGTGATCAAACTCATTAATACATTAAAGTAGCCAAGAAGGACGGCCCTGAATCAAACAACATGAGCCAAGTTAAGTAACACTAAAAGCTGAGAAGATTTAAGAAATCTGACAGCTTTCAGGGTTCCACGTCCAAAGGTTTTAGAGGCTGGATTCCGACATGCACTTAACCACTTCTGGACAGTTTCTTTTCCTGTACTACACACATCAAATGCATCAATCTGTATTGGACTTTGGTGTCCTCATCTAGATTATTTATGTATAAAATGAATTCATTGCCTTTCTGTTAAAAATACTCAAAGGGCATTTTTACTATCAGACGATATAATACCAATAAAAGCAGAAAGTAGCCACACAAACATTAGAACCGTCTAAAAGGCACAGGACATAAAGAGGATTTAAATTCCCCCCTCAGCGTTAGTAATGAAGTGGATTTGCAAGCCTCCCTGGAGATCAGGTTCGTCTTTTCTAACGGTGCAATATCAGCCCCTAGTAATATGTATTGCAAGGGTTTTGTTTCCAATTCTCCCCCCAACTCCGAATTTCCCATTTTTCCACTGGACAAATGGGACGGAGCCTGGGGAGAGGATATTTTTCTCTCCATTTTTCCGGGTTTGCCCTCAGAACTCCAAGAACTGTTTATGCACTGGATTATTATTTTTTTTAAAAAATGATATTTGTATTTTAAAGGTTTTAAAGGTTGTCACACAGAGGTTGTCACGCAGAGGAGGGCCAGGATCTCTTCTCGATCCTCCCAGAGTGCAGGACACGGAATAACGGGCTCAAGTTAAAGGAAGCCAGATTCCAGCTGGACATCAGGAAAAACTTCCTGACTGTTAGAGAAGTATGACAATGGAACCAGTTACCTAGGGAGGTTGTGGGCTCTCCCACACTAGAGGCCTTCAGGAGGCAGATGGACAACCCTCTGTCAGGGATACTTTAGGGTGGATTCCTGCATTGAGCAGGGGGTTGGACTCGATGGCCTTGTAGGCCCCTTCCAACTCTGCTATTCTAGGATTCTATGATTCTAATACTGCAGCAACTTTAACAAGATTTTTAACTTTTGTATATTTCTATTTATAGGTTTTCATCGTATATGTTTTAATGTTGTGTCCCAGTATTGGGGGAAAGGGGGGTTACAAATAAATACAATTAATAAGGAGGGATTTTATTTTAATGTTTATTACATTGATAAGCCTCCCTTCTTTTCTCGTGGGACTCTAGGCAGCACCCATGGAGTTCCCAGGCTGTTTCTCATCCTGGCACAAGCCAGAACCAACTTGCTTAAGTTTCAACGCGGTTGCTGCATCATATGCCTGGGAGCTGCAGTGCTACCACAGAGACACCTCTGCTCTATGCGGCCAGAGTTTACCGCCCATGTATACCGGAGATGGAGTAAGGCCTCCTAAGAAGATATTAAAGCAAGTAGAGGCAAAGAAGAAAGAAAGACCCAGACAGGCCGTATCTACAGCTGATCCTAGTCAAAAGAATTGTGCAACGTTTAATAACGGGACACTGTCATCAGCTGTCCATTAATAGTGTGAATTATTATATGATGGAAATCTGAAACGCCTATAGATTCAAATAAAGTAATTAAATACTCCTGTGCTTGTTCCCATCAGCAGGAAATATGCAGCTATTTTGGGCTGCATAAATAGAAGTATAGCTTCCAAATCGTGTGAGGTACTGGTTCCTCTCTATTCGGGCCTGGTTAGGCCTCATCTAGAGTATTGCGTCCAGTTCTGGGCATCACAATTCAAGAAGGATGCAGACAAGCTGGAGTGTGTTCAGAGGAGGGCAACCAGGATGATCAGGGGTCTGGAAACAAAGCCCTATGAAGAGAGACTGAAAGAACTGGGCAGGTTTAGCCTGGAGAAGAGAAGGTTGAGGGGAGACATGAGAGCACTCTTCAAATACTTAAAAGGTTGTCACACAGAGGAGGGGCAGGATCTCTTCTCGATCCTCCCAGAGTGCAGGACACGGAACAATGGGCTCAAGTGACAGGAAGCCAGATTCTGGCTGGACATCAGGGAAAACTTCCTGGCTGTTAGAGCAGTACGACAATGGAACCAGTGACCTAGGGAGGTTGTGGGCTCTCCCACACTAGAGGCCTTCAAGAGGCAGCTGGACAACCCTCTGTCAGGGATGCTTTAGGGTGGATTCCTGCATTGAGCAGGGGGTTGGACTCGATGGCCTAGAGGCCCCTTCCAACTCTACTATTCTATGATCCTATAAAGAATAGGCACCAATGATCATGGAGCAATTGAAGTTGCTCAATTTGCAGTATGGCTGCCATTTCTCCCATGCTGGTCTTGCCAGTGTGCCTGTATGAGCAATCACCAGCGACTGACCGGCATGGCCAGCTTCTGCCTTGCAGGTGCGCATCATGCTGCCATACTGCGCCAGTTATGCGCAAAATGGGTTGGAGGGCATGCAGGACAGGCCTTTTCAAATGTGCTGGTCAGCTTTTAGCACTCCTTACAGATGCACCTCTCTCTATGAGCATGCTGGGATACTGTAAAGACCATTTTGTTTCACTGCACTTGGAAGGGATTGATTTTTATTCCCTCCTTTCATTCTATGCGGTCTCATGCTTTTGCTGTTAGCTTCTCTTTTTTTAATTCGTTTCTTCCCCCCTGCGTGTCATTGACTTTGATGCTGTTTTAAATTTGCCTATAGCAAGTCCTCTTGTTTGTTAGGGGGAGTGAGTCTCCCTGCCCCCCCCCCCCCGTTTGGGAACAAAAGGCAGGGTATTTAAATACTTTAACCAAACAAAACAGACATCTGGAAGCACCCAGAGACACAGAAGGTGTATGAAGTGCCTTAAATCACTACCATCCATTTAGGGGAATATTATGGAGAAAGCCCTGAAAACATGTGTTCCATATATTCTAAATGCTTGAAAAATACTCCTGGTTTCCACTAAAGGAGTTTCCAATAAAGGAGCTGTACTACTTCATTAAACAGAGGCAATGTTCTCTCTCCACAAGGCGTTTATAGTCCTGCCCCATTCCTTTATGCACCTATTCTGCCAGTTAACGCTCCCTCTCTTTTTAAAAGTGAGCTTCATGACAAAACGAACATAAAGGCGTGTAACCAAGAAGCCCCCACCATCACCACCACCGTAACAGCCTGATTAAGTTATGCCAACTTAATAGCGGCCTGGATTTTCTCTATACTCATGAGGACCAGACACAGAGTACAGTTCTACAGGCATTTCAGCGGAATAAAATATGCAAGCATATAAAATATGGACTTTTTCGTTGCAGGATTTTCAAATCCTAGACCGCTTGGACCAAAAACAAAGGATCAGGCAGGCCTATCCAGTGAAATTTTAGAATGTTTTCAGGATGTTTTAATCATGTATGGCACGTTTTTAATCAATGTGCATTTTATATCATGTTTTTATACTGCTTGTTTTATACTTCGAATGGTTTTAGTTTTTTGTGAACCGCCCAGGGAGCTTCAGCTATTGGGTGGGATAAAAATGCAAATAATAATAATCTATGATGTGTGTGTGCGCATGCGCACAGGCACAAGGGAAGGCCGGTAGCTCTGTGACAGTGATCCTGCTTTGTATGGAGAGGGTCCGGGGTTCGATTTCTTGCACCATCTCCATGTAGGGCTGGAAAAACACCCGCCTGAAACCCTGGAGAGCCGTTGCTGCCAGTCCGTGTCAACAATACTGGGCTAGAGGGACCTAGGATCTGACTCCGTCTAAGGAAGCTTCAGATGTTCCTATGATAACACACACGCAGAGAAGATGCAAGCCAAAGGCCATAGGTACAAGGTTTTGACATTTCATAGAATCATAGAATCATAGAATAGCAGAGTTGGAAGGGGCCTAAAAGGCCATCGAGTCCAACCCCCTGCTCAATGCAGGAATCCACCCTAAAGCATCCCCGACAGATGGTTGTCCAGCTGCCTCTAGTATGGGAGAGCTCACAACCCCCCTAGGTAACTGGTTCCATTGTCGTACTGCTCTAACAGTCAGGAAGTTTTTCCTGATGTCCAGATGGAATCTGGCTTCCTGTAACTTGAGCCCGTTATTCCGTGTCCTGCACTCTGGGGCGATCAAGAAGAGATCCTGGCCCTCCTCTGTGTGACAACCTTTCAAGTATTTGAAGAGTGCTATCATGTCTCCCCTCAAACTTCTCTTCTCCCGGCTAAACATGCCCAGTTCTTTCCTTACACCATCGCCGCTCCTGTCAATCTGGCGAGCTGATCCTGACGCTCAGAGTTGCAAAAGCAAATTGAGGGAGGGGAGCTGCTTCTGGCGGGGTGGGGTGGGGTGGGGGCAGAAGTCTGCTAAGGATAAGCACGCCCTCGTGAAAGCCTGAAGGGCTTCTCTTCTTCCCAGCCGTATGTTGCAAGCAGAACATACTGTTCTAAGTTTCAACAGAACGCGTTCGTTCAATCCGGCAGCCCGTGCCATTGCCACACCTTAAATTAAAACGTTGAAAAGTGAGAGCACGCTTCCTTCCCCGTAGATCTATCTTCCGAATGCCTTTACGCTTCCTCGCTTTTCTCCGTGGTTTGATTCAAGACTGCTCTGCACGGAAAGGCAAAAGGCTCTGAAAGGCAGCTCTATGCGCGCCGTACACATACGGCAATTTGTTACTGTGAAAAACCATCTGTTTCTCGGTATTACAATCCTCAGAGGGCAAATTATAGCCAGCGTTCAACATAAAACATCAATTTAAACCATCAACTATTCATAATTTCAATTCTTTATTGGAAACCAAGGACATAAATGTCAGGGAATAAAGCAATATTTCTTTTATTAACTGTTCCATTCATCTGGCTATTAAATAAAACCAGGACCCTAATAAATAGCATTTGCCTCTGTACTGACAGGCCCCCCAACCAGCGCTGCAATTTCTCAAGATTCTCTCCCCAGCCCCACAGCCTCATATAACTAAAAACGCATTATTTTCTTGATGAAAACGACTGCAGAAAAAGAAAATAATGCTAGGGCTAAAAGCACTTTAAATATTTATAAGGTATTTGCGATTCTCATTGTACCTCAACAACTGAACATTTTACCAACCTTAGCGCTGAGAGAATGTACTAAAAACCCAACTCCCTGTACTAAAACCCCAAGTCCTCCATTAGTCAACGACCATCTGAGACTTAATACAACATTTATATAACTTGCAGAGTACAGATCGCTTAGGCTTAACTGGTGCTAACTGGGGGGGGGGGGGGGAGAGAGAGGTCCCTGGCCCACTCAGCCCCCTGCCTGATCTTAGGGGCCTTCATCTGGCTCATGAACCTCTGGTCATGGGTAGAGGGTGGGGAAGAGTCCCTGTGGCACCCTTCTTCCTTTAGAAGATTGCAACTGCACCATTTCTTCTGGTCAGGAATTTTATTAAGATGCACCAGCTCTCATTATGAAACACTGGTGGTCGTTCAGAAGTGAAGGGGAAGGGTCCGGCGGAGAATTGGTTGCGCCTCACAGTAGGGACCAGGCTAGGGGCCTTCTGATGGGCTCATCCTTTTAAGTCAACGATTAAGAAATGTGCTCAGTGTGCTGGTTTTGACCTATAAAGCCTTACACGGCTTGGGATCGCCATACCTGATGGAACGCCTCTCCCGACATGAACCTACCCACTCACTGCGCTCAACGTCTAAGGTCCTCCTCCGAGTGCCTACTCTGAGGGAAGCTCGGAGGATGGCAACAAGGGAGAGGGCCTTTTCAGTGGTGGCCCCCCGACTGTGGAATGAACTCCCCGACGAGGCTCGCCTGGCACCAACATTGTTATCTTTTTGGCACCAGGTCAAGACCTTTCTCTTTTCCCAAGCATTTAACAGCATATGCTGATTTTATAACTGACCCGAGAATAATTGTTTTAAATGGATATTGTTGTTTTTATACTTTTAGTGGTTTTAAATTTTGTATATCTCTTTTTAATGTTCACTGTTTTTAACTTTTGTAAACCGCCCAGAGAGCTTCGGCTATGGGGCGGTATATAAATGTAATTAAATAAATAAATAAATACAACCATTGTAGAATATTTAGACAAATGGGGAACGTCTGGGCTGGCCCCCTTCACTGCACACATGTAGACCCTGTTCAGACGACACGCTAAACCATGCTGGTTAAGCAGTTTGGCCTAAACATGATGGCTTAGCGTGTTGTGTGAACCAATTCCTAATCCTGGTGGCAACATAACCATGGTTTAAACACACTCGCTAATTGTTTGCTGCAAAAGGGGTTAGCAGCCTAACCATGGCTTAGCATGTTGCCTGAATAGGACCACAATAAACTTACCTACTGGGGGCCTCTCCCTCCCCACTTCCTACCTAAAGATTGTCCCAAACGTTAGGGTGGGTAGTTAAGAAGAAGCAGGAGGAAGCTGATAGGCAAACACCAACCAACCACTGTAGTTTTCTATTTGGGGCAGGGCAGGGGGGTCAGAGTAGCAAGGAGAAACATCGCCTCCGCCTAAATACCCTCTGAGGTTGCAAGTTCCTCTCTCGCTCTTGCTAATCGCCTTCTGACCCCCTTTCTCCAAGCCTCACTGCTGGAGTGTGGGAAGGTTTAAAGTCAAGACAATCCAAGGCATCAAATTACCCTACACTGTACAAGATAACATTACAGGTACAAGCCATGCCGAGTTTTGCATTTAAATCAACATTTAAGAGTGGGTTTCAAGTCTCCACACCACGACCATCACAATTACTCTTACAACCTCCCCAATCCCACCCAACCCATTAGACAGGTCAGTATTTTTCAAGTTTAAATCAAGATTTGAACTCGGGACTTGCACACTCTTACCCAATGCACCACTCCACACAGAAATCAGTCCCCCGTTGTTTTAAAATAGGCTATGGTTGGCACGGCATTAACTCGCATGAAATACTCCATCTGAAATAAGAGTCTTAATTATCTTAACCTGTTATCTGGACGCCATTCAAGATGGAGATGGGTTGTAGGGTGACCCTATGAAAAGGAGGACAGGGCTCCTGTATCTTTAACAGTTGTATTGAAAGGGGAATTCCTGCAGGTGTCATTTGTATATATGGAGAGCCTGGGGAAATTCCCTCTTCATCACAACAGTTAAAGCAGCAGGTGCCCTGCCCTCTTTCAAATCTGGTCACAGTATAGCTGCAGTATAGCTCCTGCAGCTTTAATTATTATGATGAAGAGGAAATTTCACCAGGTGTGACATGCACACAAAGGTCACCTGCTGAAATTCCCTTTTCTATGCAACTGTTAAAGATACAGGAGCCCTGTCCTCCTTTTCATAGGGTCACCCTACAAAAGAGGGCAGAGTTCCTGCAGCTTTAACTGTTGAGATGAAGAGGGAATTTCTCCAGGTGCTGTATGCATACAAATGACACCTGCTGAAATTCCCTTTTCTATAGGGCTGTTAAAGATACAGGAGCCCTGTCCTCCTTTCCATATGGTCACCCTAATGCGTTGCTCAATGGAAGTGCCCCCACTGAGAAGGTCCTATACTGTGCAGCTGCTCACCAGGACTCAGGGAGTTTGGCAGGGTGTGGGTAAGCCTATGCGGCAGGGCCTTGCTATTTACTGTTTTACTCTGTACAGCACCATGTACATTGATGGTGCTATATAAATAAATAAATAAATAAATAATAATAATAATAATAATAATAATAATAGAACAAGGCTCCACACGATGATCTAAGACAGCACCTAGGTTGGTAAATGGAACTCCCAAACTAACATGCACAGCTTCGAAATTAGCACAGCATCAGAATTTACACCTTGCTGGTACAGAGGAACACATCTTACTCTTCTCCAGATACGAGTCTCTACCCAGAAAACACACACACACACACACGCACACACACACACAATCCCCCCCTCATTTGGCTGCCTTTAATTTACCAGCATGGGGTCTTTAAGATCATCACGATGAACTCCCCCTACACACAGCAATTTCCATCATATCCCTTTAATCACAGACACAGAGCTGCGTTTCAAGAATAGTCACCGCAAAGCAGAAGTGAGAAATTAATCTTCCCCCGTGGAGATTAAGAAACCATAACTTCTAATGCTAGAATTACGGAGGAATTTATACACCACCATCACCACCTCCTCCTCCTCCTCTTCCCCAACCCAGGATGGAGCACACATTCCAAGCGGCTTTCCGCATTTCAATTAATGCATCAGTAATCATTGTTTTGATTACGAATGCACTTCCTTCCGCCCATAACAGCGCTCTTAAAGACCCCATGCTGGAACATTTCAAAGGAAAAGAAAATATTCTTAAGGAGAGATAATGGACAGTACATGCGGCATGAGGAAGAAAGCCCGTCTCCCATCCGTGCTGCCCAATTTTTAAAAAGAGAACATTTAGCATGCAGTATACTCAATTATTTAGCACGTGGGCCAAATCCACATCAACTCCCACAAAGCATGAATCGGGATCAGAGTCCTTAGAGGCATTCAGCTGGGGGGGAAATTCAGCTTTCAGCAGAGAATGATCAAAAAGCAGGGGGAATATTAGAACATCTGACAAATGCCACCACTGTTCATCTAATAATGTACCTAACAAAAGTAACATTCAGCCATCAAAAGGTTTGAGTGGTCCTTTGTTCCCACACATCCGAGCACCTCGGGGAGTCGTGGGTGCTTTGAGGTGTGGGCGAGCCACAATCATCCGCGCTAACTGATCTAGGGAGGTGTCTCTGCCTGCTTTCCTGCCCCACAAGACCTGCTTCGATTGATCATTCCCAAGGAATTGGGTCCAGGAGGAGGAGTGTTGCTACGGAGTGAAAACAAGCTTGATTCTTGCTAAGATCCCTGCTGCCCGACAAAGTCACCAGCCTTCCCAGAACATGGACATGCTGAGCATGGACGACAGCCTTATGGAGGCTTGAAGTTGATATGGCAAAGCCATCACAGTGGTGCAAATGTTCCGTCTCCCTGCAGCCTCTAGCCAAACTGACTTCACAATCCAGCAGCAAGCTGTACTGAGGAGGGTGAGAACCGGGCCATTCCACACACACCCCTGCTGAAATACTTAATTCCCCCCGCCCTTCCTCCTGTCCCATCGCCTTTCCCCTTGTGTTGCGTCTTTTGAGATTCTATGCCTGTAGGGTGGGGACTAGAGGAGGGCAACCAGGATGATCAGGGGTCTGGAAACAAAGCCCTATGAAGAGAGACTGAAAGAACTGGGCATGTTTAGCCTGGAGAAGAGGAGATTGAGGGGAGACATGAGAGCACTCTTCAAATACCTAAAAGGTTGTCACACAGAGGAGGGCCAGGATCTCTTCTCGATCACCCCAGAGTGCAGGACATGGAATAACGGGCTCAAGTGACAGGAAGCCAGATTCCGGCTTGACATCAGGAAAAACTTCCTGACTGTTAGAGCAGTACGACAATGGAACCAGTTACCTAGGGAGGTTGTGGGCTCTCCCACCCTAGAGGCCTTCAAGAGGCAGCTGGACAATCCTCTGTCAGGGATGCTGTAGGGTGGATTCCTGCATTGAGCAGGGGGTTGGACTCAATGGCCTTTAGGCCCCTTCCAACTCTGCTGTTCTATGATTCTATGATTAAGGAAAGGCTTCCTGGAATAATGACGTTTTCAGGAGGCGATGAAAGGAATACAAAGTTGGCGCCTGCCTGACCTCTAGAGGCAGGGAATCCCATAGGAGCAGGGCCACCACACTGAAGACTCTTCCCCTGGTGGACTCCAATCGGAGGATGGGTCCATGTGGAACCACCAGGAACATGCCCTCGGATGACCTCAGTGACCAGGCAGGTTGATAGGGGGGAAGGCGCTCTCCCAGGTATCCTGGTCCCAAGTTGTTTAGGGCTTTGTGGTTCTCTTCCATACAACTCGGGGATGGGCATAAATGACACACACACAACACACACACACACACACACACACACTCCTGGTGGGGGATTTTGAGGCCCAACAGACATACGATTAGCACTTTTCATGATGCTAGCATGCCTTCTCCAAGCAGATACTCTCGAACACGTCCAAGAATCCTTTCCAATGTGCAGGGCTTCTAGGGAAGCAAGCAAGTTTGAAATCCCTTGTTCTAAGTCGGCCATTCCTTTCTATCCCAACACACACTCCACGCAGCATCCCCAAACACGATATCCCTATACACCGAAAACACGTTACAGGCGTGGGCTCAATTTCTTTTGCCAAGTTTATTCCAACATCCGGCTGCTTTGACCCAGCTCTGCTTTACAACCTCCCAATGCTCAGCAGATAGGATGGTGCGACTGAAAGCGACCGGTTTAATAACCCTGGTCTTTTAATTTATGTGTTTATTAGCAATTGTTTAGTAGACTGACTACAAACTGTTTATTTTACGGTGATGCGCTTTGAGATTTGCTGTGAGCTGTCCCAGCAGTGGTCCTGGCTCCACATTTTAGGAAAACGGTGGTGTCACTGAAGGCTATTAAAGGGGGGGGGATGAATAGTCATCTATGCCAACAACACCCCCATTCTATACACTATAGTCTCAGGGTGGGAGAAGGTCTCTGCCTATTTCCTGATGTATTCCTGCAGCCTTAAGAGCTAGAAACTTGTAATTTTTTTAAGTAAATAAAAAAATTCACAGGAATCCAAAAGAGGCTCACCTCGAGCATTTCAGAAATGCACATACATGCACTGCAGAAGACAAACATTGCAGCCATCGCCTCGCATGGCGGACAGCCTGGGAGAAGGGAGAAACTTCTGAAGTGTCAGACCGGCTCCCTTCTCCGGTACAATCCTTGACGTTGGCAGCTGCCCCTGAAGGGACTTGTAGACTTTTGATACCATCATTCTGAGCAAAACCAGGCAAGTCAGAGAGCATTTCTCTGAAAGCCAGGGAGAGCAAGGAAATGAAAGCTGCGTTCTGTGGGAAAACGAGGATTCTCCTGCTGGTAACCGCTTGTGGCTTCGAAATCTCTTTAACGCCACCCATCTGGTTCCTTATCGCACGCCTGACTGTCTGCACCTTTTGCTGCAGGCACAGAGGAGATGAATGACGATCTGAAGAACTGCTTGCCACCCGCCAGCAACAATACAAATGCAACCAAGGCACCCAAAGGCAATGCAGTGGCTGGAGACAGGACTCTCCTACCTAAGTGAGCCATGGAAGCGCAGTCCTGCCCAAATGCTACCGCCAGCCAGCGTTCTGAAGAGAAGCGGAACAAAGGGGAGGGTTGGCTCAGCTTCACTTCGGAGGCACCCAAGTTGACAGTAACTCGCACCTCCTTTTTAAAAGGGCTTAGGGACACAGAATCATAGAATAGTAGAGTTGGAAGGGGTCTCTAAGGCCATCGAGTCCAACCCCCTGCTCAATGCAGGAATCCACCCTAAAGCATCCCTGGCAGATGGCTGTCCAGCTGCCTCTTGAAGGCCTCTAGGATGGGAGAGCCCACCACCTCCCTAAGTAACTGGCTCCATTGTCATACTGCTCTAACAGTCAGGACGTTTTTCCTGATGTCCAGCTAGAATCTGGCTTCCTGTAACTTGAGCCCGTTATTCTGTGTCCTGCACTCTGGGAGGATCGAGAAGAGATCCTGGCCCTCCTCTGTGTGACAACCTTTCAAGTCCTTGAAGAGAGCTATCACATCTCCCTTCCATCTTCTCTTCTCCAGGCTAAACATGCCCAGTTCTTTCAGTCTCTCTTCATAGGGCTTAGTTTCCAGACCCCTGATCATCCTCATTGCCCTCCTCTGAACACGCTCCAGCTTGTCTGCATCCTCCTTGAAGTGTGGAGCCCAGAACTGGACGCAATACTCAAGCAGAAGCCTAACCAGGGCCGAATAGAGGGGGACCAGTACCTAGCGTGATTTAGAAGCTACAGTATACTTTATTAATGGCATTTGCTTTTTTTGTAGCCGCATCCCACTGTTGGCTCATGTTCAGCTTGTGATGTACTGAGTCTGATTATTAGGTCACCTTCTAGCCCAGTATTGTCAACACTGACCTGCAGCAATGGCTCTCCAGTGTTTCAGGAAGGGTTTTTTTCCCCCAGCCCTACCTGCAGGGGATCGAACATGGCAGGCTCTCTACTACTAAGCTGGCAAAGGAGCAATATCTGGACGCTTCCGCTCACTGCCCACGAAAGCTTGCAACCCGCCAACCAACTCCCGGCTTCCACCCAAGCTTCCACGTTCACTTTGTAATTGCAGAAAAGCGCCCAGTCTCCATGGCTTCGACAAGTTCTAAACTACAACGGCTAGGGTTGTTCAGCTTGGAAAAAAGCAGGATAAGTGGAGCATTGATAGAAGTGCACAAAATTATGCCTGGTGTGGAGAATGCGGACGGGGAGACATTTTTCTCTCTCTCTCCCATAATACTAGAACCCAATGGGGGGGGGGGCATCCCATGAAGCTGAATGGTGGGAGATCCAGGGCAGATCAAAGGAAGGACTTCTTCACACCGCACATAGTGAAACTATGGAATTCAATACCACAAAATGCAGTGATGGTCACCAATCTGGATGGTTTTAAAAAGGGGTGGGTGGGATAAATTCCTGAGGAGAAGGCTATCAATGGCTACTGATCCTGATGGCTATGTGCAGCCTCCAGTATCAGAGGCAGTAAGCCTGTATACACTAGTTGCTGGGGAACATGGGCGGGAGGGTGCTGTTGCACCATGTCCTGCTTGTGGGTTCCTGGTCAACAGCTGCATGGCCACTGTGAACAGCGTGTTGGACTAGGTGGACCCTTGGGGATTTTCTTATGTTTTTACTTCTTTAGCTATCCAGAGAGTCCATAGTTCAGCTCATCATTGCCGTCTGGCAAGTGTAACCAGACGAGTCCCAGCCTCCCTCTCGGGCTTGGAAGAAGGTGAGGATTGTCCCTGCATTTGTGCCCTGACTGGTTTATTGCACTCTCTGTGGGCTGCCCCTGTGAAGCAGGGGTGCGGATCCTCCTTCAGCTCAAGGGAAGAGAAGCTCTCGGGGGCCGCATCCCAGTGGTGGGTGGGGCCAAATTTAAAGAAAACAATTCAGCATATTTAGAATGGAGAAAAGAACTACACAAAAGCTGGGAAATTACTGGTTGGGGGGAAAGGGTGGAGCCAAAGAAAGGGGGAATGGCTATCTGGGGACTCCCAGAAGGCCAGATTGGGACCCCATAAGGCCTGGATTTCACCCAACAGGCCTGGGGCTTCCCACTCCTGCTGCAAAGTGTTCTGAAAGTGTTCAAAATGCACCACAACTGTGCCGCTCCATCCCTCAGCTCCTTCTTTGATGGTTTTTAGGCAGGAGGATTTTCATTCCCGGCTTTTCATTCATTTTAACCCGCATCTGGGTTTGGATGTGTTTGATCGACTTGTTTCCATGTTCTCTGGTTTAAATGGTATTATTTTAAAGACCTTTTAAGGGGGCCAGGAATATATATGGTTTAATGAATTTCGGCTTGGCTAGCCAAAGCCACTCATAAGGCAGAGGAACAACACTGAAGGCAATGCAATATTTTCAAGAGTGCACCCCAACCATTAAGAGAATACAGAACTTTAACAGGGAACCTGTCTCCTAGTGCGCATACCAGTATACTGTAATGAAATAAATAATGTTAGTCTCTGGAATGTTTGGATTGCACAAGCATCATTGGGGAGAGCGGAGGTTCCCCTAACAGACTCTTAATGTCAGACAAATTTGCTCACTGAACCTTATTGCTTCCGCTTTTCCAGGACCAGCTCTTTCGTTTGCAGAGTGCACGGTGCATCCCAGGGGACTGTGGCGGGCAGCGTGCCTGTTTATTCAAGGTATGCCTAGCTGCTTTCCTCTCCCTGAAATGCAGCCTGACCGCAAATGCTGCTGCGGACTTCAACGCGTGCAGCGGCCCTGGCTAATCCAAGGACCATGTCTGTTTAAATCCCACTGGAGCCACATTTGAATTCATGCGCACAGAGGAATGAATAATTTGGGAGAAGCCCACAGAGGGGCTCTTTGAAAAATCATGTCCAAACAGATGTCGTCTTTGGCTCATACAATCGTATAACAAAATGCAAGAGCCTTGCTGACAAATTAAAAATGAACCAGTCACTGGGTCCGAATGGTATCCACCGGAGACTTCTTGAAGAACTGAAATGTGAAATGGCTGTAACTTGCACTTAAGACCAGCCTCGGTACCAGAAGTCTGGAAAGCAGCCAATGTAGCACCCATTTTTAAAAGTGATCTGGGGAAGGAGGACGTCCCCAGGAATATGCCTGTTCCAATTAAATTTGTGGAACACATGATTAAAGATTAAAATATATATATCAATCATACTGAAGAACAAGTCTTTCTTGCTGAAGAAAAATCAACATGGCTTTTGCAAACAGAAGTCTTGCCTCATTCTTGAGTAAACAGCAATCATGGGATAAAATAACAGGTTGGTAACTCGTTAAAGAACAGGAAATAGCGAGCAAGAAGAATGGATAGTAAACAGTGGATCTCTATTGAGACAGAGCTATTTAATTTGTTCATAAATGACCTGGGGATGAGCAGTGAGATAGCAAAGTTTGCCAACACTGCCAAATTATTCACAGGGGTAAAAACAAGACAGGGATGCAAAGCACTTGAAAAGGATCTCTCCAAAATGGGCGAATGGGCAATAAAATGGCAAATGTGGTTCAATGTAAGCAAATCGTGCACACTGGGCCCCCTAACTTCACATATACACTGATGGGGTCTGAGCTACTGGTGATTCTCCAGGAAGAAATATTTCAGGCTCGTGGCCAATGAAACGCTGGCCCAGTATACAGCAGCTACGAAGAAAATCAAATCCCATGCTAGGGATAACTTACAAAAGTAACATCATCATCATCAGTAGTATTTATTACATTTCTATACCGCCCCACAGCCGAAGCTCTCTGGGCGGTTTGCATACACTATATCTTGTGGCAGTGAATTCCACAGTTTTACTATGCGCTATGTGAAGAAATGTCCTAGATCTCCCACCATTCAGCTTCACCGGAGGACTCCAGGTTCCAGTATCCGCTTCCTCCACACCATGTGTAATTTTATGCGCGTCTATCGCGCCCCCCACTTGCTCGCCTTTGCTCTACGCTAAAAAGCCACAGAAACCTTTCCTCATAGGGGAATTGCTCCAGGACCTTCATCACTTAGGCTGCCATTTATTGCACCCCCTCCCGTTTCCCTCTGTGGCGAATTTGGTTCTAGCACAAGTTTTGCAATCCTATGCACGGTCCAGACTAAGGGATCAGCAAGTGGAGCAACCTCTGAACAAATGCAGCTACAAGAAAGGGCATCTGTACACACCCTGTAGACTCAGTTAAAGTCAGAAGAAACAAGCAGGCAGCCAGTAGAGCAATACCTGCTTCAACAAATAGAAAAATAGAAAAAATCAGGGTGGCTGTCCACTGAGATAAGAAGGTAAGAAGAGCCATGGCAAATCAGGCCAATGGTCCATCTAGTAGTCCATCTATTTCACACAGTGACCAACTAGCTGTCTAAAGGAAACTCACAATGGTTAGGCCTCATCTAGAGTATTGCATCCAGTTCTGGGCTCCACAATTCAAGAAGGATGCAGTCAAGCTGGAGCGTGTTCAGAGGAAGGCAACCATGATGATCAGGGGTCTGGAAACAAAGCCCTATGAAGAGAGACTGAAGGAACTGGGCATGTTTAGCCTGGAGAGGAGAAGATTGAGGGGAGACATGATAGCACTCTTCAAATACTTGAAAGGTTGTCACACAGAGGAGGGCCAGGATCTCTTCTCGATCCTCCCAGAGTGCAGGACACGGAATAAGGGGCTCAAGTGACAGGAAGCCAGATTCCGGATGGACATCAGGAAAAACTTCCTGGCTGTTAGAGCAGTACGACAATGGAACCAGTGACCTAGGGAGGTTGTGGGCTCTCCCACACGAGAGGCCTTCAAGAGGCAGCTGGACAACCATCTGCCAGGGATGCTTTAGGGTGGATTCCTGCATTGAGCAGGGGGTTGGACTTGATGGCCTTATAGGCCCCTTCCGACTCTGCTATTTTATGATTCTAACTAGGACCTGCTGCTTCTGACGCTGGAGGTGGCATATAGCCATCAGGACTCATAGCCATTGATAACCTCGTCTTGTGACTGTGAAATCCATAGTTTAACTCTGTGCTGTGCCCTTCCTTTTATCCGCCCTGAATCTCCCACCAGCTTCATGGATGGCCCAGGTTCCATTATTTTGAGAGAGGGAGAAAACAACTCCCTGTCCACCTTTTTCTATACCACATCTCCCCTAATCATCTTTTTTCTAAGCTAAACAGACCCAGATATTGCACCTTTCCTGGCTTGCTCCAGGCCTTTGATTGTTTCAGTTGCCTTTTCTGCACCTTTTCTACAAATCCACCTTTTTCTTTCTCTAATCATTCTCTGCTTTATTGGCTTTAACCGCTGAAAAATGCAGGTGACACGCTGGCTTTTGAAATTAAAATATTAACTTCATTCGGAATAGGACATTTATTTATTTAAAGCATTATTGCCCCATTCTTCAGCCGAAAAGTTTCCCAGAGTTGCTCACCAAGATCAGAAATAAGACAACAGAATTACCAATTTGTAGAGATGATTCATGCTGCAGAATTATGCTTGCAAGCCAAAACCCGAACAGAAGGTATTTGACTAATTATTTCAACACTAACAATACAACAGCCCATCAATCTGGTTTTTGAGAATTTCTCTGTCTTGGGAAAAGAAACCAACCCTATAAACTTTTTCGTTTTTAAACCTGACAACCACAAATTCCTGCTCATACGATTAGAAAAACCACACTCATACTCTAATCTCAAGGATACTCTATTATTAAAATTTTATTAGGAATGTTTTTGGGAGGGGGGTTAACAGTTAGCCAAGCATGATGCTCATGGAAAGATTGGTTAATCTAGGGACATGATGATTGCTTTAATAGGGCACTGTGCTCCAGTGGTTCCGGTCCTACCTCTCAGGTAGATTCCAGATGGTGAAGCTGGGGGATAGCTGCTCCTCAAAAAAGGAGCTGTTGTATGGCGTACCACAAGGTGCCATCCTCTCCCCAATGCTGTTTAACATCTACATGAAACCGCTGGGAGAGATCATCCGGAGGCCTGGGGCGGGGTGCTATCAGTATGCTGATGACACCCAAATATATTTCTCTATGCCTTCAATAACAGCGTCAGCTAAGGACAGTGTGTCTCCTCTGAATGAATGCTTGGAGGCGGTAATGGGCTGGATGAGGAAAAACAAACTGAAGCTGAATCCAGACAAAACAGAGGTGCTTGCTGTCACACCTTTGGAGGTGTGTCAGCCAGTTCTGGATGGGGCTACACTCCCCCTGAAAGACTGTGTTCGCAGTTTGGGGGTGCTCCTGGATCCGTCGCTCCAAATGACAGCCCAGATAGATGCGACGGCCAGGAGTGCCTACTATCAGCTTCGGCTTTTACGCCAGCTGCGCCCCTTCTTAGAGTCAGAAGACCTAAAGGCAGTCGTGCACGCGCTGGTAACCTCAAGGCTCGACTTCTGCAATGCGCTCTACGTAGGGCTACCATTGTACCTAGTTCGGAAGCTTCAACTAGTTCAAAATATGGCAGCCAGGTTGGTCACCGGTACATCTAGGGGTGAGCATATTACCCCAACATTAAAATCACTCCACTGGCTGCCGATTAGTTTCCGGGCAAAGTACAAAGTGTTGGTCATTACCTTTAAAGCCCTACATGGTTTGGGTCCAGGTTACCTGCGGGATCGCCTTCTCCCATATAGTCCGCCCCGCACACTCAGGTCCTCTGGGGTGAACTTAATTCAGTCAGCTAAAACTTGGCTGACATCAGTTTCCCAGGGGACCTTTTCTTCTGTCGCCCCCAGATTGTGGAACGGCCTGCCGGAGGAGATTCGTAAAATTAACCCTCTGTGTGATTTTAAGGCAGCTTTAAAGACTAGCCTTTTCCGGCAGGCCTATCCAGATCAATGTTAAATCATGAATTTTTAAGATGATTCCTGTTCTAATGTTGTTCCCCGCCTCGTTCCAAAGGGAGAGGCGGGTAAGAAATAAATATATTATTATTATTTTTTTATTATTATTATTATTATTATTATTATTATTATTATTATTATTTGGGTGCAAGAGATCCTGACTTCATATCTCAGACGTGTCCAGACATGTGGAGAAAAGGCTATGAAGGCACATGGTTTGCTTGCATGCATAAAATGTTCCATGTTCAAACCTCAGCACCCAGGTAGGAACTGCACATAATGGCCTTTGCAAAACAGAGGGAGGCCAGACCTTCCCAACCTTGGGTCGCCAGATGACATGGGGACTACAGCTCCCACCATCCCCAGCCAGTATGGCCGAAGGTCAGGGATTACGAGGATTGTAACATTTAGCGGTTGGGGGAGCTATAGCTGAGCTATAAAGAACAATGATCTAAATCAGTTTGTAATATAGTTCCATATCTTCCACTTTCCCAAATCAATTCTTTATCCCCTTCTATGACAGTTTGAAGTAAATTGCTCTCCTCCATAAAGTGAACCTTGCCAGTCATCTCATGCGGAGATCCACACCAAGGTACTTTTGTAGATGGATTCCTTAGGTATCAAATCCGTCATTATAATGAACCAAGCAGCATTTTAAAAAATAATAATTACAATTCAACACATCTGGACCCTGGTTCAAACGAACACACTCATCCCGAGGCATACTAGTTTTAAAATCTCTTCACTGGTTGCCAATTAGTTTCCAAGTGATGTACAAAGTGTTGGTGATCACCTTTAAAGCCCTACGTGGTTTGGGTCCAGGCTACCTGAGGGATCGCCTTCTCCCATACAATCCGCCCCGCACACTCAGGTCCTTTGGGAAAAATCTACTTCAGCTAGCAAAAAATAGATTAACAACTGTTACCCAGGCCGTAGCTAGACCTAAGGTTTATCCCTGGATCGTCCAGGGGTCAAACCTGTTCATCTAGGTGACACACAGGAAATCCAGTGCTCAGGCAGGGGTGAGGATAAACCTTAGGTCTAGCTGTGGCCACAGAGGACCTTCTCTTCTGCTGCTCCCAGACCGTGGAATGGCCTGCCAGAGGAGACATGTCAACTTAACAGTCTACTAGCATTCTTCCGGCAGGCCTATCCAGTAGAATTTTAAGATTTTTTAGAATGTTTTTAGGATGTTTTTAACAATGTAGATTATGTTTTTATTCAGTTTTATGTATTTTATCTTTTATTGTTGTTCCCTGCCTTGATCAGAATGGAGAGGCGGGTAAGAAATAAATTATTATTATTATTATTATTATTATTATTATTATTATTCTGCAAAACCGGCATTGTGATCACGGAACCAGTGCCAAATTATTTGGCTAATCAGGTTATTGCCTTATAAATAGTCAAACCTGTCGTTATACTAAAAATGGCCCACAAGTGACACCTTGTTGGAAGATCACGTTTGTCTGTGCAATGAGAAGCCAAAGATGACAAATTTTATCCTTGCCATGAAGCGAACTGCAGAAATAGGAGCCTCCGAAAATCTAGCAAGAACAGAATATGGGGGAGAGGAGGGAGAGGAGGGGAAAAGCAATCCGCATATGAAAGAAGAAAAGAAAAGGATGGAATGAACTGTTGCAATGAACTCCATCCTTCTGTTATGTATTCCGATTCAGGGTAACTAGGCTGCCTTCCTGACCATATGGCTTACCAAACTGAGCGTTCAGGCTCCCCTACCAGCAAGGCAGCCCTCCAGGTCAGATTGGCTAGCGCCCTGGAAGTGGGGAAGCACGCCTTTTCCGCCTGTGCAACTTTACTCACTTACGCGGTCAGGCAGTTTGCTTTTCCGGCATCTTTCTGAAGAGCACCAAACTAGACAGAGTGTGTGTGTGTGTGTGTGTGGGTGCTTTAAAGAAGAGCATGTGTAGAAGGGGGGAAACCACTTTTTAAGAGCTGTTCCCTCTTCACCCCCACCCTGTGGAGCTCAGGGAACAGAAGTAACCGCTGCTTTTATAAAGTGGCTGGGGAACTTTCGTAGTTGGGGAAAGCACGGCGAAACTTCAGCCACCCTATCCCCCACCCTGGTGCCACTGCTGGCTGAGTATGATGGGAACTGTAGTCCAACACATCTGGATTGAACCAGGCTGAGGGGAGGGTGCTTTAGATCTCTTCCCCACTGGCAGGACCTGGGCTCGGAAATGATGGACACTTTTGGGGGAAAAAGATGAGTGGGGAGTGAGCTGTTTTAAAATACATGGCCAGACTGGCTGCTCATAAATTGAGTGCTATACTGGTAAACATGGTATGAAGAATTCCAGTTTTATATTGCCTTTTGACCCTGCACAGCACAGCAACATGCCTTTCCATCTGCCTCTCTCTACAACAGCAAAAAGTTAAAATGACTTCTTACTGCTGATGTGATTATGAAGCGTTTCCCATTACAATGTCGCTTACGCATATGCAGTGTTTTAATTAAAACCTCTTCATAATAATAATAATAATAATAATAATAATGATAATAATTTATTTCTTACCCGCCTCTCCAATTGGATCGAGGCGGGGAACAACATCAATCATAAAATACTGATTAAAAAACATGGTACACACTGTTTAAAAACACCCTAAAAGCATCCTAAAAACATACTAAAAATATCCTAAAATTCTACTGGATAGGCCTGCCGGAAGAGATCAGTCTTGATAGCTTTCTTCAATGAAGTTCAATTTAAGTACTGATACATTTTTAATAAGGTGAAGTTGCAGCCCCAACTCCAGTTAAGTAGAGAGGAATCAAGCTTGCACGGTGTAAACTGTTCACCTGAGAGGACTTGAGACAGACACACACACACCCTTCTGCAAAGAATCTTGCATGCTCTAACTGCAAATTTGTCCTGTCTGCTTTAATATAGGGTTATTGCACTGTCACCGTCACCCTCCCACAATGTAGTCCATAGCTCCTCTCTCAAGAGAGGACTTTGAGAGATCATACGCACAACCCCCTTGGGAATTAAAGTCTTTACAACTCTCTCCAGAAGGGATTCCTCCAGACCAGTAGCATCACATGAGCATCTAGGCACATTAATACTAGAATAAAATGGAGCAATACAGAAAGGGCATTTGATTGGTTAGGAAAAAACACATCCCCAAAAAACAGAGAGACAAGAACATCAACATAACAGGCAATGTTTTTTTGGAGGGGGGAGGTAAAAATATTTCTCTTTTTCTACTCTGGCTTTCCATCAGTGGTAGCTTTTCAGAGCCAGCAATCCTAAAACATAATTACTACGCTAGAGGACAACATATATTCACAACTGGACCAGGCTTGAAAGTTAAGATTTAGCATCCCATGCATATTTAGGAAAAACCCAACAAGGAAGCTAGCTTTGAGGATGACCCTTCCTAATAGCAGGAAGGAGAAACTATTTCAGAAGGAAGAAATGTTCCTAAATAGCACCACTCATGAGACACACACACACACCCTTTGGGAAACGCGGGCTGTTAATTTGCTCAGCCTGCTCTAAGGGAACTTTGGGGGTCAATTTTAAATGTACAGATCGCTGTAACCAAAAGCGGAAGGGGATTCTCTATCACAGAGTTCTATTTCTCTTAAGAGTTCTCTAGTATAATAGAGCTACCCACAAAAGGATAAGGGATTTATAATAGCATTTAAAGCACACTGAAGCCAGTGTGGTGCAGCAGTTAAGAGTGTTTGAGTGGTACTCAGGAGACCCAGGTTCAAGTCCGTACTCAGCCATGGAAATTCACTGGGTAACTTTGAGCCGGACATAGTGGTACTGAAGTGCACTGACAACTGTTGGGGCCCATGACAGATCTACACCAGGCAGGATATAGCACTATGAAAGCGGTATGACAACAGTATATGGTGTGTGTCAATGGGCCCCGACAGTTGTCAGTGCACTTCATTACTGCTATAAAGCAGTCGTGTGGCTCCTGCCTCTTATATACCGCTTTCATAGTGGAATATCCTGCTTAGTGTAGATGAGCCCTGACTCTCAGCCTAACCTACCTCAAAGGGTTGTTGTCAGGATGTAATGGATCTTGTCAGGATCTACTGTTACTTTCTACTGTTAGTTTTTCCCTACCCTGTGCCTGCTTACCCTTCCCTGTACCTGTTGGCATTCTCTTCCCCTCCTTATTGTTTTACTATGATTTTATTAGATTGTAAGCCTATGCGGCAGAGTCTTGCTATTTACTGTTTTACTCTGTACAGCACCATGTACATTGATGGTGCTATATAAATAAATAATAATAATAATAATAATAATAATAATAATGGAGAGGAGGAGATTCATGTACCTTGGGTTTCTTGGGAGGAAAAAGGGTGATATAAATGTAACAAATAAAACAAATACCGTATTTCTTCGATTGTAAGACGCCATCGATTGTAAGACGCACGCTAATTTCAGTACCACCAACAGGAAAATAAAACTCTAAGACACGCCTGCGATTCTAAGACGCACCCCATTTTTAGAGATGTTTATATGGGGAAAAAAGTGTGTCTTAGAATCGAAGAAATAGGGAAACATCTATAATTTCTCTAGCCTAAAACTTCCAAGTTATTTGAAAGCCTGAATATAAGAGAAGAACCTATCATCCAAGGTTAAATCTATGCAAATGTACTTCATTTGCTCCAAATGTAAAAAAAAGGGGGTCTGTGAGCAGAGACGAAGGACCATAATGATGGCTAATGAGCCTGGCCTAGGCCTGGGTGGTAAATGCAGAGCTATAATGCTTCTCGTCCACGTGATTTAGCAAGGTGATCTAAGGAATGTGATGGCGCAGTGAATTTTAATTGTATTAATACCGCATACTTAAAACTAGCCCAGCTACATTATCATTAGAGGCTCACGATATAGAAATGAAGAAAATCTAAACTGATGTTGTCAAGCTGCTTCTTGAATAGTGAAGGGCAAAAGTTAATCTAGATCAGCTTGGCAGGATCTTAAAGGTCCTTGACGACAAAACCTACTACCTTGGGCAGGCTACTTGCCTGTTTAATTCCCCAGACATGCAGAACAATTATCCGGCCACATTTCAAAACCTATCAGGAAACAGGGTGGCGCTCATCTTTAAAACCGGCTGAGGGTACTCAAAGGCCCTTGGGGGGAAATGAGGTTCGTGAGCGAACCCTGAAATGTAGAGATTTTAAAAGTGGAATTGAGAATGATCGTTGGTGCCACAACCCAAGTCGTGACATTGACTCAACATATGCTCAATTCCAGCTCAGGATGACCAGATATTAAAGTTAGAGATCAAGAATCAACACCATTAAACACTACGAGGCGATCCATGTTCTTTGCCTAATGCTATTTCCCCCATTCTTTTTATATCAAAACTCAGCCGTCGACATTCTGGAGGGTTGGAGGGGGGTGGCAAGGGAAAATGGTGGATGTTTTGCCTCTGGGGTGTGTCTGATGTTGCTGGTATTTTATTCTTTCTTGGATTTTGGCATTTGGTGCGGTATGTGTTACCCGCTGGTTTGTTTTGATGTGCTACATGTTTTGCCTGGAGATTTTGTGTGTCAGGAGGGAGGGGGGTTACTTTGCCTGTGGCGGCACACGTGTTTCTCTGAGCATTACCACTCTGCTTTGGATGAAATGCCTATTTTATTCCACTTAGCGGCAATTTGTCATTAGAGGCTCAGACCCTACCTTTTTACTCTGTTTCCAGGCCAGGTTGATTGTCTCTGAGCCCCAGCTTCTGTGAAATGGGTCTGCTGGAGTAGCGAACTCTGAATTCAAAAGAGTTGTTTTGTGTTTAGGAACTCAGATCCCACCTCTTCCTTGTACTTAGGGTCTTGGACAGGTGGGTTTACTTTCAGCCTGACCGGCTCGCCTTCAGGGAAATTGAGGTTTTCTGACTGGCCACACACTCTATGGCAATGATTTTGTGAACGGGCAAGGAGCGCTCTTCTGGCAGCCATTTTGTGAAAGTGCCCATGGCTCTCTCATAAAATTACAGGTGTGTCAATCCTACATCTATCTCACATCACCAATCTAAGGTTACCTAAAACAGCGTGGGTACAATTGGTTCCAGCACGGAAGATATAAATGCAAACTTAACTCTCGAAGTGAAAATCAACAACACTTAAAAGAGTTTAACTTTGGCTGAATCATATGCTACTTACAAAGCACACAGACACAATACTATATGGATATTAGTAATTATTAGTACCCACTTGCTCAAAGCTCGATTTGGTAGCAATTTGCTCCTTCTGTACATTTTTAAAATTATTATTATTATTATTATTATTTAAAACTCACTCCATACAGATTTTTTCAGCCTGGCCTCAACATATCGAGACATCCTTCACCTGCCATCGCTCAGACCACATGATACCTCCTATGTCTTCCCAGGCTCCTTGACCTGACCAAAGCTATCCACAGCCTTGCCCAGCTTCACAGATTCCCAGTCCTATTCTTGCCTGCGACCTCATTTCTTCCAGTGCTGCCATTCCCACACACACGAAAGACTCCTGAACCCTTGAATGACTTCACCCATCTCCCTCAACCTGGAACTCCCTCCCAGAGCATATACACCAGGGCAAATCCCTCCTGAAAAGCCACATTTTTCAATAAAGGCTACACCTTTAGTCCTTATCCCCAACCAAAATGAAGCCTAGCGTACATGCAACTACACTTATATTCACTCTTTGCTATCCTATTGCAGGCTTCCCTAACCTGGTGCCCTCCAGATGTTTTGGACTACAACTCCCAGCATTCCTGATCATTGGCCAGGCTGGCTGGGAATGATGGGAGCTGGTCCAAAACATCTGGGGGGCACCAGGTTGGGAAAGACGGTGGTATTGCTTCTCCCTGTCTTCTGCAACATCTCCTTCACTGTTAAGATGTCGACAGTGACCTGTATTTTCCCCAAGCGCCTTGGATAGCAAAGATCTTATATGAATATAACAACGGCATCATTGACCTAAATCCAAATACCCTTTTTTCAGTTATTGCAACAGCAGAAGCAGTAATAAGAGACAGTAGCATGTGTGTCAATCTCAAAATTAGAGAGGAAAAACGAACAGCGTAACCTTGGGGTCTCTTGCGTTTCCCTCTGCATCATTACAATTACCAACCATTTTCAGAAAATTCTCATCAACCAATTTCATGTAGCCAAAATAATGGGAGCAAATATCACAAATAGAATAGGGCACAAATGGTAATTTTACTTACGGGATGTTGGGACTTGCCATTTCAAATTAGCAGGAACTGTGAAGTGGGCATTACTGACAATGCGAATATAGTAATTGGGGTTGATTTCATGGCGCCTGGCCAAATCTGGCTGACTAGCGCCTTGGCGAGTTAATTATAGCTCTCGTAACAGAGCGGGGACACTTTGCCGTGAAGCGGAGACATAATTGAGCAGCAAAGGGCTCTAACAAAGCAACCTTGGTGTGTCATGGTTAGTGAGGAGGAAGAGCTAAATTAATATATATATGTAATTGCTGCTCATTTTGTTCAGAAGTCTGCAAAAGGAAGAACGGCACACTTGACGGAGCCTGCCAGTTTCCATGCTGCAAGGATCGGCGAAGCGCCAGCTTTCTCGAGCACCATTTGACAGAAAAGCAAAGCTATTAAACTGAGAACGGACCACGTCAACTGGGGGTTGTTATGAGCATCGTTGTAATCCAACTGGCCCAAATAAAATACAAAATACTCGACACGGCTCCTGAACAAATCAAATATCATGCATTTGCAAGCCCCTTCCAATTTCCTAAACATCTGAGAACCTCTAATTGCAAAATAAAAGGCCATTTCGGATAATCTTTTAGGGCACTTAAAGCCTACAAAGGAGGGGAGGAATTCTAATCATAAGCGCTGAATAATGCTAAATGTGATTTCTGGCCACATCTACACCCGAAGAGTTGGAAAATTGGTGGCAGACCTGCAGGAATAACATAATTTTTGTGTCATCAGCGTGCCCCCTTGCCAATGGTAATAACACCCATTGTACGTAGAAATGAAGGCATTCTGGGATATTTATGGACATTTCAATTTCTCAGTGCTGATGATGAACTCTCCACAGCTCGCAATGATGTGTATTTGTGTTTTGCTACCTCTCTTTGCAAGTACTTAATTTTTTTAAAAAAATAATATATCCCAAGCCTTTTTCAGTACTCCCAAGGGATCACAAAAAACAAGCGGATTAGGTAATTCCCCACCTTAAGGGTCTAGGCAGCACTATTAAAATGCTGCTTAGCTGTGAGGCTGTATATGAGAATGAAACATGGAGCACTGGGTGAGAATAGCGTGAATGGGTACACATGTATACATGACAAGGGGAGTGTGTGAGAGAAGCAATAGACGTGAAGTATCACACCCACAAAAACACATCTGCTTATTTACTTGGGTCTCCACATCCTGATTAATCAATGAAACAATTATTTTCAGGTGATCCACTACCTCCATTTTAGAGATATAACTCAGAAAAAGGTAGTGACCTGCCCAATGGAATGCCCACAGAGGAGGCATTGAGCAGGGGGGTTGGACTTGATGGCCTTATAGGCCCCTTCCAACTCAACTATTCCATGATTCTACCATCAAGTTTTTCCAGGTTTTAAACCAGCATATATTCTCTCTCTCTCTCTCTCTCTCTCTCTCTCTCTCTATCTCATGCACACACACACACCTAGCAATGTAGCCCCCTCATCTGGCCCCTAATTTTTCCCTGTGTTGCCTTAGCATCATAGCACTTGTAGAAAGTCAAATAGAAAGGCGGGGGGTGGGTGGTTCCACAGTACAAGCCTTGATCCCCTATGCTTACTTTACTGGACAGCCCAATTGCCTTGTATCCACTTAGACTTACCCAAGATTTTACTTAAAGCTGCAAACTGATACACCTTGACTTGGGAGTAAGTCCCAACTGAAGGCGAACCAATGGGTCTTTCTTCTAAGGAAGCGTATATAAGCTGATGCTACATGACTAGAGATGTGAAGGCCTGGGGGTGGAAAACGGAAAAATTTGGGGGAAAAAACCGTTTCCCCCCGGGTTCCTACCCTGTTTCCCCGAAAGTAAGACCTACTTCCAGTTTTGCCCCTCGCTGTAATATAAGTATTCTTCTTCATGGAAAAATAAGACATCCCCTGAAAATAAGACCTAGCGCATCTTTGGGAGCAAAAATTAATATAAGACACTGTCTTATTTTCGGGGAAACAGGGTAGGTACCGTAGGTTGCTTCGGTATCGAAGTTCTCGGTACCGGACTCTTCGGTACCGACGAAGCCGGGTTGGCCAACTTTTTCTTTCCATTTTTAGTCTTCAGTTTGCTCTTTTTCTTTTGGGGTTCTTCCGCCCCAGTGTGCTCTCTCGCTCTCTTAGATATCTTCTTTGCCGCTTTTGAAGATGCGGAGTGAGAGGAGGAGGGGGGAACCGTTAAGGCTGCACTCCGTACAGGAGGAGGTTGGGGCACAGACTCCATTTTGGGAGGAGATTCAGAGCTTCGAGACGGTCCCGGTTTCTCTACTGCCTCCAAAGCCTTTTCCCAAGAGAATCGCCCGAAGGCGGTCTGAACGGTTTTTTTCTCGCTTGCCTCGAGAATTTTAAGCAAAAAGCACAAGATTCAACAACATGTGCTTCCCCCAAGCAGAGCAAACAAAGAGAGTGTCCATCCGTTTGCGATACCTTTTGTCCGCAACTGGAGCACTTTTTAAACGCTCTGTGTTTCAGAGTTTTAAATTTTGTATACTTGTTTTTACCTCAGTTTTAGAATTTCTGTAAACCGCCCAGAGAGCCCTGGCTCTGGGAGCCAGGGAAGTGTAATAAATGTAATAAAGTGTAATAAATAAATAAATTATAAATAAATAAATTATAAATAAATAAAGTATAAGTGTAATAAATAAATAAATAAATAAAAAAGGCCTTGATGTGCCATAGGCACCAACACTTACTAACTAACACACACACATTTTTTTTATCTAACTATATAGGAAAGGTAGAAAACTGGAGAGAAAAGAGAAAGAAGGAAAAATAGCAGATTTTTCAGCTGAGGTAACGATACCAAAAAACGAGACGTCTCCAACAAGCTGTTGACCCACGGGCGCTTGAAGAGAACTGAGGAGATTGGGCGGGAACCCCTGAGCATGCTCAGTGGACGGCGGGGGAGGGGTTCCCGCCCAAAAAAGATTTTCAGCTCGTGAAGTTTCCGAAGCCGGCCCCGCGCAGGCGCAGAGCCCCATATGTGTGATGCACAGAGACCACGAAGAAGAATAAAATGCTGAAGACAAGGCGTTCAGATATTTACTTCTCCAAAGGATTTCTAAAAACTGTGCAGTATCAGGTTATTACAAAGTCTGTGCACCGAGGATATGCAAGTCCTAGGTTGCAAACTGAGACTACAGCTCTCAAAGGCAAGAGGAAGATGCATTTCTGCCTGTAGGGGGCAGCACTTCATGAAAGCAGAGACTGAAACTAATACTGATAGGTTATTTCTGTAGATCAGAAAATGAGTCTGATTAAATTTCATGCATATTCACTGAATCTTGGTCGTCGTCCCCAATTTTTCTCAGTTTTTATGGGAATGGGGGCTTTATGTCTTGACACTGGAGGACTAGCGGAGACATAAATAATTTTCTTTGTTACTAATGTTGGTGGTTTCTTCAGTTGTTTTTTAAAATTGTTTTTTGCCTGCTCCTCATAAACTGGCAGAACCAAAGAGATTCCTTACAGTTCAGGTCTTCCTAACAGTTCAGGAGCTTGTAGCTCCATTTGTTACCCCCCAAAAGTAAAAAAAAAGTAAATTAAATTTGTACTAATTGTTTGAATACACTACTTTTAATATACCAAATGTAATAATTTTATGCCAAACCAACTTGGACATAATTACATTTTAATTTACATAATTAAGTGCTAATTCAGGAGCTTGTAGCTCCATTTGTTACCCCAAAAAAGTAAAAAAAAAGTAAATTAAATTTGTACTAATTGTTTGAATACACTACTTTTAATATACCAAATGTAATAATTTTATGCCAAACCAACTTGGACATAATTACATTTTATGTTCCTAAAGTAACAAAGTGACATTCAATCTGTAAAAAGTGCTAATTTTGCATTATTTCTTCAGTAAATTTCCGTTTCTCCCCCCAAAAAACCCGTTTTTTCCCCCATGGCTTCAAAATTTCTAGAAATTTTACATCTCTACCCCTGCCCCAATTTTGCTGATCAAAATTTTTCTTCCAAAGGAAACGTGTCAGGAGTATGATCAAATACATAACTCTGCAAATATTTAAATAGTGAGCGGGTAGAAAAGAAGCATCAGACAATATGCCATCTAATACTAAGAGAAAGTTACAGAAACTGACTAAACTAAGTGTGACCTTAAAATACCCTTTTTCTTTTAAACCTCCAAGATCTCAAGTCCAATAACAATAATAATTGTATTTATTAGGCACCTAAACTTAAATAGGGAATACATAAACAAGCAGCTCAGGCACAGTTCATAAAGTGACCACATTTCACAAGAGCTTTAGAAACAGGAAAATAGTTTTTTTAGATACAGCATTACAGCAAACATCTCAATTCTTGTAAAATAAAGCTCCCCCTACTACTTTTGAATCTGACGGAAAAGAAGCAGCAGAATTTCGCTGGATGTTATTCTGGGTGGACCGGACCATCTACTTGTTCCGGTTAACTTTTGCTGACCGAGAGCTAGGACAGGAAGTGGTATCATAGAACTGCAGAGTTGGAAGGGGCCTATAAGGCCATCTAGTCCAACCCCCTGCTCAATGCAGGAATCCACCCTAAAGCATCCCTGACAGATGGTTGTCCAGATGGTGAGTTTTCACCATCTAAATGATGGAGAGGATTGATTCCACTGGTTTTGCATTGCTTCTCAAGGCACATTCTTATTCCCAACCTTAAAACTGAATCTGGGATGATTGCCCCAATTAAAGGAGGCGTTTTAAGCTGGATTATCACAGACGTCAGGAAAGTTAGGAGGGGAGAGGCAGGTTTTGGTACCAGTCTGGGTGTTCCACCTTAGTCATTTTGGGAGTTGCTTTTTAAAAATAAATAAAATAAAATCATTCCTTAGTCACTATGGCTTCCATAAACTGCAGCCAAAGATCCAGGCCTACCAGACCCTACTTTTGAAGAAAACACCCTTCTGTTTTTACATTCCGGACATCTCTCTCCCCCGCTTCCCGTACTGATAAGAATTTTCTTTCCCATGAAGATCAAGCAGAGGCAGTTCTAAGACATGGAACTGTATTAATAAGATAGAAGAGTATTATGACCAAAAAAGAAAAAAGAAAAAGGTTAATCTTCTTTAGGGGAATTAAAGGTCAGATCGAGAAATCCTTTTACCTTTTCACAAGCAATTAAAGCAGTGGAGTAAACGGGAGTTTCAAGTAAAAAAAAAAAAAAACTAAGCGCAAGTCAAGACATGACTGACGCTCGGTTTGGTCCTTAGTAATAAAAATGTGTATGATATTTCTATGCTGAGCAAGTGTTACGGTTTCCAATCAACTTTCCAAAGTTAACCTTTCAAATTATGGGATTTGTCACTGAAAATATAAAGGACATGTGCAACTGGTTTGTACTTTATACTTATTGTGTCCAAAAGTCTAAAGTGAGTGAATTAAGAACCAGAATATTTCAAAAGACTGGAGCTTGTTGAATGGTTCAGATAACGAAGTCCCAACGTTATCACTCCATAATGAGTCAACAAATCTAGCCTTTGAAGTCTTCTGGGTTTAAATGTATTACGTTGTTAAACTCTGATCTCTGGCATGAAATTGAAAAGACCAGGTTCAGAAATATCAAAGACAGAGACATTATGGTACATAAATTCCTCAGTTTGAACAATGGGTGAATTAAGCAAAACCCACCCTGAAGATTGGATTATCTGAATATTAATTTGATGATCTGCATCCTCAGCAAACTAGGAAGAAAGCAGCATTTTGATGAAAAGCCAAAACGTTAGTGCTCTGACATTTTGTCCCACGAAAAGAGAAACGTGGCACTGCAATAGCCAAAGTGCCATTTCACATCATTGTCGGTTCTCCCCCGGCACTCCGCCTCGCCTCCCCAAACCCCACTTACATTTTTAAGATCCACAAATAAAATTAAACATGATCCATATGAAGGGGGCACTCATCAAGAAAAATGAGTGGACATCAGGAAAGACTTCCTGGCTGTTAGAGCAGTATGACAATGGAACCAATTACCTAAAGGGGTTGTGGGCTCTCTCACACTAGAGGCAGCTGGACAACCATCTGTCAAGTATGCTTTAGGGTGGATTCCTGCACTGAGCAGATGGTTGGACTCGATGGCCTTATAGGCCCCTTCCAACTCTATAATTCTATGATTCTATTATCAGGAAAAACGTCCTGACTGTTAGAGCAGTACGACAATGGAACCAGTGACCTAGGGAGGTGGTGGGCTCTCCCACACTAGAGGCCTTCAAGAGGCAGCTGGACAACCCTCTGTCAGGGATGCTTTAGGGTGGATTCCTGCACTGAGCAGAGGGTTGGACTCGATGGCCTTATAGGCCCCTTCCAACTCTACTATTCTATGATTCTATGATCAAGAGCCAAAAATTCAGAAAAACAGACAAAGCGAGGCAGGTTTTGCTGGCCAACTTTGCTACCATGTTTCTTAAGAAAAGGCAAAGGGAAATTAAACGGACTAGTGAAAGACCCAGAAGAGCCTGCGTGGGCCCACGTGGACACCCCAGTGGGTGCAACAACCCACTGGCTGTTTCTGGTCCCTCTCATTTTTACAACTCCACCACAACTGCCAGAGGCCTCAGAACAGCAGTGTTTGCCTTGCATTCTTGATCTCCTGAGATGCCTCCTTCAGACGTTATAACAGCCACCTACCCTCTCTCCCCCTCTGAATCTCATTTCATAGAATCATAGAATAGCAGAGTTGGAAGGGGTCTACAAGGCCATTGAGTCCAACCCCCTGCTCAATGCAGGAATCCACCCTAAAGCATCCCTGACAGAGGGTTGTCCAGCTGCCTCTTGAAGGCCTCTAGTGTGGGAGAGCCCACCACCTCCCTAGGTCATTGGTTCCATTGCCGTGCTGCTCTAACAGTCAGGAAGTTTTTCCTGATGTCCAGCCGGAATCGGGCTTCCTGTCACTTGAGCCCATTATTCTGTGTCCTGCACTCTGGGAGGATCGAGAAGAGATCCTGGCCCTGTTCTTTTCATTCTCCCCAACCATTCCTTTCCCGGTCGCTTCCCTTCTCCTGTTCCCTCTGGAATTGCTGCTCCTTCGTCCACTTAGCACAATCTTTTCCTTTCTTCGTCCCTCAAGCTGCGTGCTGTCATTGAAACCTAATACACAATGCCCTTGTGACTCCAGCAAGGTTTCTAACTGAAATTTTCACAGACCCTTCCCCTCCCTCCCTTCCTCCCTCCATCCCCACCCCACCTCACCTCTGTTGGTTCCCCCTTGGCTATTTTAGATTGCAACTCTGTTGGAGCAGGGACCTGTCATACCAGTTCTTTGTAAAGCACACCTAGATGCCACTATATGTAATAATATGACTCCTCTATAAAACAAGCCTTGTTGGACTCGGTCATTGTGAGGCTCCCCTTTATTTATTTTCACAATCTAGACATTCAAAGCATCAAGAAGCTTTAAAAGGGTAAAACAACCTTGTCAGATGCTTAAAATTCCCCAGGTAGTAAAACCTGGAGAAATTTAAAGATATTTGACTGGTGCCCCCACCCACTCACTTCACCAAAAGATTATTAGCAAAGAAGCCAGGTCAAGCTCTCCGAAGACAGAATTCATTAACTAGACATCACTATTACCATCTCACTTCAGATGGCGACGAGGGCAGCTGAAGAAGGGGCACTGGAGATTATCTCAGTACCTGGGCAGGTTGATATTGGAAGATGATGTCCCTTCAGGGATCCAGGTCATGTAGTGCTTTAAAGATAAGCACCAGTAGTTTACATTGGACTCAGAAATAGAGAGCTTCGGCTATGGGGCAGTATATAAATGTAATAAATCAAATTAAATAAATAAATAGCAAAGAGACCCAGTGAAGCTCTTTAAGCCCAGGCTACAAGCAGTCCAATTGAGTATCTTAGCAGCTGTGTTTTATGTTACTTGCTGTTTCTGGGCAATCTTTGAAGTATGGTGCACTGTAAGTTGTCTAATGTGGACCCAATAAATCGACAGGTTGGGACTCCCCATACATGTAACCAAGGTAAGAGAGGTGGGTAGCCGGGCTGGTCCCAAAGAGAGGAACATCAAAAGGAAAAGAAGAGGTATTAGAGAAATGCAGATCCAGAACATGCTTGATGAACTCCAGAAATGGAACCCCAAGAAATATAGCTTGTGGAAGAAAAGGGAGATGAATCATAGAATCATAGAATAGCAGAGTTGGAAGGGGCCTACAAGGCCATCGAGTCCAACCCCCTGCTCAATGCAGGAATGAGCAGGATGAGAAAGCATCTACTGGGCAAGGAAAGGAGGAAAACCCCAATTGTAACAGGTATTTATTTATTTATTGCATTTCTATACCACCCAATAGCCGAAGCTCTCTGGGCGGTTCACAAAAGTGGCTCAACACACACACACCCATATTCATGAACTAGAAGGGGCTCATCATCTCCCCCAGGAGAGACCCCCTGTCTCTCGTTGAGAACTACAACTCTAAAACTGGAGTGCAAAATCTTTTTTATTTATAGCAGTTCCTCAAGATGGTTGGGGGGCCAGAGATAAGGGGATTTAACATGTGCATTAAAACATAATTCACTGGGCCACAATACAGATTTCCAATGCAGCCCCCAATGCGGGACAGGCTAGCCACTCCTGGTTTAGCAAATGCTGCACTCACTTTTTAAAGCTCATTTCTTGCTTCATCAGGAATTTATTTTTCTTCCTCTAAGTTGCTATTTGTGCATGTGTGACCATACCATAAGTCCCTCTTAATAGTTCTAACGCACGTAACAATGCAGGGCAGAGCTGGGAAACATCAGGTAGACGTGGGGTAAATTTGATGGTGGTGTAGGACAACCTGAAAAATTACTCTGACCCTGATCTAAGAGAAAACGTCATTATGGATCCTAAAAGGCAACAGGATGGTGGTGGTGGAGGTACCTGGTCAATGGAAGTCTTCAAAAAACACTGACAACAAAGGTCCGCATAGTTAAAGCAATGGTATTCCCCGTAGTAACCTATGGCTGCGAGAGCTGGACCATAAGGAAGGCTGAGCGGAGGAAGATAGATGCTTTTGAACGGTGGTGTTGGAGGAAAATTCTGAGAGTGCCTTGGACTGCAAGAAGATCAAACCAGGCCATACTCCAGGAAATAAAGCCAGACTGCTCACTTGAGGGAATGATATTAAAGGCAAAACAGAAGTACTTTGGCCACATAATGAGAAGACAGGACACCCTGGAGAAGAGGCTGATGCTAGGGAAAGTGGAAGGCAAAAGGAAGAGGGGCCGACCAAGGGCAAGATGGAGGGAGGACATTCTGGAGGTGACAGACTTGACCTTGGGGGAGCTAGGGGTGGCAACGGCCGACAGAAAGCTCTGGCGTGGGCTGGTCCAGGAAGTCACGAAGAGCCGGAAGCGACTGAACGAATAAACAGCAACAACAAGAAGTCCTGAGACATTCAACCAAACAATACATCAAAATCTGATGCACTGTAAGGCTTGGGCAGATGCCTTTGAAACATTAATATCCAATAACACATCCTTACAGCCACACGTTTAAATTAATTTCACTTTTTTTGCTTGATATGGAATTACGTTCAGTATAACATACCCGGCCCAAAACACATTAATTTCATAAATCCCCCGCTTCGGAGCGTGAGGTTGTTTAAGACTGCTAGTCCGGAGGAGATCGGTTTAAGCACGTGTCCTAACATTTGCAACGTTGTGTTCTTTCTTTTAATAGCACGGATAAATCCAGGGTGCTCCAGGCACCTCTGTCCTGTTTACAATAGGGTGGGGGAAGGTTTGAGATGTTTAGTACATTCAAAAAGGGATTTGCTGGAGGACTGAAGTGTACTAACGTGTGCCGCGGACTGTCAAATAGGCCAAATTTTCACATACCTGCTATAGTTACTAATTCAACATAATGTTTTTAACCTCCCGTTGCTGGCTTCCTCCACACACCCTGATTGTCAACAGACTGAGCAGGCCGGTTCGTTTCGTGAACGGCGTGGCGTGGCATGTCCCACCAAGGCTTCCAAAAACAGTTTGTCAAATCAAAATGGTATATTTTTAAAGCTACATTAAACTATCAATTCGTTTTTTATAGGTTAGAGGCTCTTCCCAAACCTTCTTGAGTGATACACTCTTAGGAATGAAAGCAACCTGCATAGGTGGGTGGCTGTAAGATACTTCATTTATTTATGTATTTATTTATAACATTTGCATACCACTCCAGATCTAAAACAGATTCCAGAGCGGGGAACGCAAGAGATAAAATAGTAAAAACTAAAAATAAAACAATATTTAAATGATTCTGTTTTAAAAACAGAATGCCAAAAAAAAAACACCTATTCAAGGCAATAAGCCTGTGTGCACCAGTTGCTGGGGAACATGGGCGGGAGGGTGCTGTTGCACCATGTCCTGCTTGTTCATCCCTGGCCGATGGCTGGTTGGCCACTGTGTGAACACAGTGCTGGACTAGATGGACCCTTGGTCTGATCCAGCCTCAGGGCTCTTCTGATGTTCTTATGGTCAGTAAGGAATGCTTCAGGGCTAGTAGCCATGGATGGCCTTCTCCTCCAGGAATTTATCCAACCCCTTTCTAAAGCCATCCAAATTGGTGGCCATCACTACATCTTGTGGTAGTGAGTTCCATAATTTAACTCTGCACTGTGTGAAGAAGTCCTTCCTTTTATTTGTCCTGACTCTCCCACCAATCAACTTCATAGGATGACCCCGGGTTCTGGTATTTTGAGAGAGGGAGAAAAAAAGGAGTATTCAAAAATAAAGAAATGACGCTGGTACCTAAACATTTGATTTTTTTTTCTTTTTTCATTTTTACCTCCCCAGCCAGTCTGAAAGCTCCTGGGAGTGTTGCAAAACGACCTCAATACACATTCATGGGAGGCAGGCGGCATCTTTTCACTCAGCTGAGCACATTATGTCTATTTTAAGCCATCTAAATATGTGTTTATTGCCAATCTTCCTTTAATTGGTATCAAAATCAACTAAATAAAGCCTTAGATATTTTACTTTATTTTTTAAAAAAACCCACACGTGATTATTTTCTCTGCAGGAACACCGAATATTCTGAACATACCCAGGGGGAGAAAAACTGTATGACAACACACAGCCGCAATACACTTCTTGCATCAGCCAATCTAATATTTCATGCAGATCGTTCGGTTGCAACACAGCTAAGACATCGGTTTTCAAATAACTTCCAAGATGCTCCCTCAAAGCGTGGCAGGGCTTTGTCAATGAGAAGAGGGGAGACATGATAGCACTCTTCAAATACTTAAAAGGTTGTCACACAGAGGAGGGCCAGGATCTCTTCTCGATCCTTCCATAGTGCAGGACACGGAATAACGGGCTCAAGTTACAGGAAGCCAGATTCCGGCTGGACATCAGGTAAAACTTCCTAACTGTTAGAGCAGTGCGACGGTGGAATCAGTTACCTAGGGAGGTTGTGGGCTCTCCCACACTAGAGGCATTCAAGAGGCAGCTGGACAACCCTCTGTCAGGGATGCTTTAGGGTGGATTCCTGCATTGAGCAGGGGGTTGGACTCGATGGCCTTATAGGCCCCTTCCAACTCTGCTATTCTATGATTCTATGAAAACCAGAATGAGAGCACAACGAAGGACAGCTGGGTCATTGCTACTGATCTTCTGCAACCCTCAGAAACATGGGGAACCCTGGGTATATATTAGGATGGACACCCCATTCATGCAGGGTCACCGTGCAAGCTAACAAATCTTGACAGCGTTTCTCATGAATTGAGTTTGTACCCCAGAATCCTTTTCGAAATGCCAGAAACCCAGCGTGGTGTAATAGATGGAGCTGGACTGATGATTGTGGGAATCCAGTTCAAATCCCTGCTCTCAGGCACGGAATTCATATTGAAACAGTCAGTGGCTGAGGGGCAGAGAACCGCCTTTGGATGCTGAAGGTCCGTGGACATGCGTGAAGCCCTGAAGAGTCACTGCCCCTCAGTGCAGATCAGGGGTGGGCAACTTATGGCTTTCCAAATGCTCTTACCTACAACTCCCACCATAGCCAGCATAACCAATGGTGAGGGATGATGAGAGAAAACATTTGGAGGGCCGCAAGTTTGTAAGAGATGCTGAACTAAACCGATCAATGGTCTGACTCAGAAAAAGGTAGCTTCTGTGGCAGCTGGTGAGAGGTTCCTTTGCAGACAAACCAATGTGGATAAGGACTCCTCGGAAAAAGAAAAACTTATCGCAGAGCTATCAAAACCAGACAACATGGTGCGTCAAGGCCCACAAGTGAGCTAAGCAAAACAACTAGCAAAGTTACGATTAAAAGGTGAATTCAATATGCTACTTCCTCCAACTTTTCAGACTCAGAACTACCCTGCAAAGTGAGTTAAGAGTACATCTACCCCACCTTTCCAAAAGACTCAGCATTAAGCTAGGATGAGAGATGGAGGCTTGCTTGAGACACTCCTCTGAGTGTCAATTTGAACCTGACTATTTATTTATTTATTGCATTTATATCTCGCCTTTTTCCCTCCAAGGAACCAAAGGAGGCATATATAATCATCCTCCTCTCCATGTTATCCTCACAACAACAACCCTGGTAACCTCCAAATTAGATTACTGCAATGTCCTCTACATGGGGCAGCCTTTGAAGACGGTTCGGAAGCTGAAGCTTGTGCAAAATGCAGCGGCCAGATTGATAACTGGAACAGGGAGGTTTGAGCATGTAACACCGATTCTGGCCCGCTTGCATTGGCTGCCTATATGTTTCTGAGCCCAATTCAAGGTGCTGGTTTTAACCTATAAAGCCCTACATGGCTTGGGACTGCAATACCTGATGGAACGCCTCTCCCGACATGAACCTACCCGTACACTGCGCTCAACATCTAAGGTCCTCCTCCGAGTGCCTACTCCGAGGGAAGCTCGGAGGATGGCAACAAGGGAGAGGGCCTTTTCAGTGGTGGCCCCCCAATTATGGAATGATCTCCCTGATGAGGCTCGCCTGGCCCCAACATTGTTATCTTTCAGGAGCCAGGTTAAGACTTTTCTCTTCTCCCGGGCATTTAACAGCATTTAACAACACTAAGTTTGTTTTCTAACAGACCCCAGAACTGTTGTTTTTAAATGGATAGAGTTTTTTATATTGTTGTTTTTATGTTTCTGATTATTTGTAAATTGTGTATACTTTTTTTAACGTTTACTGTTTTAACTTTTGTAAACCGCCCAGGGAGCTTCAGCTATGGGGTAGTATATAAATGCAATAAATAAATAAATAAATAAATAAAACCCCGTGAGGTAGGTCGGGCTGAGAGTTTCTGAACATGCTGGTGTTCTCAAATCCTGTTCTGTAAATTATATTGAATGGCTTATTGCTGCGAAACATGGGGCTTTTTATGTATTTATTATTTATATCCCGCCTTTTTTCCTCCAAGGAACCCAAGGCAGCATATATAATCCTCCTCTCCATTTTATCCTCACAACAACCCTGTGAGGTGGGCTGGGCTGAGAGTCTGTGACTGGCCCAAAGTCACCCAGTGAGCTTCCTTGGCTGAGTGGGGACTAGAACCCGGATCTCCCAACTACCAGTCTAATGTTCTTGCTACTACACCACATTGGCTCTCTTCAGAGTTCTGGCTGAAACCCAGAGCCAATTCAACACCCCACTGAGATTAGCGCCACCAGCCTCCACTGACGGGGAGGCACATTTATCTTTAGTTCAGATTTTTGTTTGGTTTTGAAACTGTATTTCAGGCATGAGGGGGAACAGAATAGACGACAGCGGAATTCATACCAAGGGGGAAGGCACCTGAAAAAAATGCTATAAAGTCAGCTGAGGTATATATTTAAAATTTAACTCGTTTTTTTAACAAGGGGAAGGAAGCAGCACTGAGTAATTCCTGGTTTAGGAAAAAAACTATTTTGGTTAAAAAGGGCACAGATCGCTTAGAGGTTGGGGGACGGGAGGGGAAAGAGAAAATACGCTCAAAGCCTCTCATTATGCATCTCTCTAGGTCAAGCACTATGTGCGCGCAAGCCCTCACACACACAGGGCCACGCGCATGCCTGCGTTGCTGCAACTGCATACTTTAGCAGCCTACAGAGCATTAGGGATCAAGGCCATGCGCCCCAGGATAACGGGGCTAACGCAGCCTCCAAGCCCCTGGGAAAATCCCAGGCAGCAAACCCTGCCTACATTTAGCTCCAACAGCCTCGGAGTGAACTGCCTAACCGATGGCAAATAAGTTTTAAAGAATTTAAAAAACAAACAAAAGGGTTTTTTTAAAAGCCTCTCTCAATTCACATGTTTATTTTTCTCTGCAATGCCTCATTATTATTATTATTATTATTATTATTATTATTATTATTATTATTTTAATTTGTATCCCACCTTTTGCCCAATACTGGCAAAATTTAAAACATATACATTTTAAAACCTAGGAAAAGAAATGTACAAAAATTAAAATTAAAATTAAAATAAATACAATATTAAAACACTAAATGTTTAAAACACACAACAATTTTACAAGACCTTAACATAGATGGAGGGCCAGATTATTCTCCAAAGGCCTGCAGGAACAAAAAAGTTTTAGCCTGCTTCCGAAAGCCCATCAAGGAGGGAGCCAGCCTAGCTTCCCCGGGAAGAGAGTTCCAGAGCACCGGAGCAGCCACCGAGAAGGCCCTCTCCCGTGTTCCCACCAAGCGTGCCTGTGAAGATGGCGGGACTGAAAGAAGGCCTTCTCCAGAAGATCTCAAAGCACGGGCAGGCTCAAAAGGGAGAATACAGTCTTTCAGATAACCTAGACCCGAGCCATCTTTCAGTCTATCTTTCAATAAAGATTTTCCAAGTACAGAAAAAACAAGTTTTTGACATGGAAGGCTCATTCCCATGTCAGTTCCTCACGACCTTCACTGCAGCTAAGGAACTACCTCGGCAAGGACGTGAAATGCATTGAAAACGAACCAGACTGCCCGCTTAAACGAGATCCGAACCCGTGCTTCCAAGCCGGCTTCAAATCCCGATTAATCAGGAGCCCTAGACCAGCTTCATTGGTGTTAGCAATGTTGTTAACGCCACACTTAGCCGCGGCCAATGCTGGCAGAGAAACAGCAGAGGAGGTCCGGAGAGAGGCTGCACAGTCCTGCCACTCACGCCCAAATGATAGAATCATAGAATCATAGAATAGTAGAGTTGGAAGGGGCCTATAAGGCCATCGAGTCCAACCCCCAATGAGGAGCCATGAGAAGCATTACAGAATAAGAAAATGCCCTGTCCTTTAGGAAGCCTCCTTATTTTGATGTGTTTGCGAAGGACGCGACAACTCTATTCTTTCATACTCTGTTGGCTGGGTGGGGGATGCTGGGAGTTGTAGTACTTCTTTTTCTGTCTAAGCATGCATAGGAACGGGCCCGAAGTTTGTCCACCGTTAATGATCACATCATGGAGGAACCCCTGAAAAGCATCCAAGAGACCTCAGGACACCCTGCATCTGACTTTGAAAGACAATGCTCTAGAGTCTGTTCAACATATCTGTCAATGCTAGTATGACATCTGCTGCGGTCATGCAAACAATTTACGATTTATGGCCACGGCGTCCAGCAAGGACTTGCAAATTTGCTCCAGGCCGTTCATAGATAAATCAGATGCACAAATGTATTTCTCCCCACCAGCCCATTCTATAGGTACACAATGTAAATCAGATGTATGTTTGGGGAAGAAACTCCAGCTGTTCATGGCCAACAATTTTTTTAAAAAAATTGTAAACAGTTGTAACCAGAACTGCATAAATTCTTCACTGCCGCAAAAAACAGGTCTTGCTTCAAATGCCAGTGAAAAACATTGCAGTCATGATTCTATTGAATTTAAGCCACAAGGATTACTTGAAATGGACCGGCTACAAATATTTCTGCCGGGGGGGGGGGGGGAATAGAAACAACCCTAGTTTTCACAATTAGCAAAAAAATCCATATGTGATTTTCCACACTTAGTTTTGACCAAGGACAAAAGCACAGTATTTTTTTTAAAAGCCCTCAGAATCCCTGGAATCAGTCTTGCCAACTAAAACACCTACTACGAATTTAGTAATGGCCTAAGCAAACATAAATTACGGGGCCAGACATTTTAAAAGGGAAAAAAAATGATTTATTGTCACATTGGAGACACGGCAGGATAGCAGCGTAATTTCATTTTTCCATATATTCATCAACACTGAAAATGCGTTAATTCAAAAAGAATCCAACAATAAAAATCACTCTCCGTTTCTCTACTTCTCACGTGCTCCTTAATTTGTTTGCAAATGGCTCTCAAGGGGCAACTTCCTTATAAGGCAGGCACATAAAGGCTCTCTCCTTGGGACGGCTGGGCGGGGTTTGGTGGCTTTCCGGTTCCTTGTCACACAGAGTAGGGCCAGGATCTCTTCTCGATCCTCCCATAGTGCAGGACACGGAATAACGGGCTCAAGTTACAGGAAGCCGGATTCCAGCTGGACATCAGGAAAAACTTCCTGACTGTTAGAGCAGTACGACAATGGAACCAGTTACCTACGGAGGTGGTGGGCTCTCCCACACTAGAGGCCTTCAAGAGGCAGCTGGACAGCCATCTGTCAGGGATGCTTTAGGGTGGATTCCTGCATTGAGCAGAGGGTTGGACTCGATGGCTTTATAGGTCCCTTCCAACTCTACTGTTCTATGATTCTATGATTCTATGAAAATAATCCATTGAGGACTGAGCATGCTTCATAGCCACAGAATGGTGGTGTCTTTAATGGATTCCCCCCCCCCAACTTGGTAAGAAAAAAAGATGTAAGAAGAGGTGGGAATTCCTGCATTGAGCAGGGGGTTGGACTCGATGGCCTTATAGGCCCCTTCCAACTCTACTATTCTATGATTCTATTATTCTAAGTTCCTTGGAGGCTTCCGAGGAAACAAAACCTTTTCATACTAAAGCCCCTTCTCAGTTTGCTAGAACTTTATTCCAGACAACAATTGTTCAAGACAGTAACTTAAAGTCTGGGTCTCAGATGAATCATCTCTAAACATGATGAACGAAGTATCAAATTGGGAAAGTATTTCCACGTGTACAGAGCATTCACACAGCTCATCGGGCTGACAGCAAGCTTTGTGCAGAGACGCAAACTTGGAGAAGGTTTGAAGCTGATCCTCCCTCTATGAAGAGGCAAAAGCATCCTATGGTAACATGAGGATGGGGTCTCCCTTGATCTGTTTTCATGGGTCAAACGGAGGGGGGAGTGCCTGAACTTGACACCCCACTCCCAGTCTCAAAACAGGGAGGAAGCAAAGTAACTTCTAAACAGCCCTTTCACAAAAACAAATAAATAAATCCCAGGGGATCATGAAATCACATGTGCAAATATGGGCTTTTGTATGTAAAACTAAAGCATCCATAAAAACCTGATGTAAATAAGGACTTTGTGATGAATATTAGCTTGAACATATCCAGACCCCAAGATACCAAAGAATTTATGATGCTGCCTAGGAATTTGAAGTGTTTGTGTGATTAGGTGCAATTATTTGAAACATTTCTCCACCCTAGGAATAAAGCCCATGACCCCCTAGAAGGGTGGAGACGAGCGCCACCAATTCCATTAATATGCCATTAATTTTTAAGAGTGAAAAATATTCAAAGTCAGACAAGATGAATCCCAACCCCCACAGCTAATTCCATCTCCACATTGCGCAGAAAAGCAAAACGTCTACGGTTCACCTTTATATATTTATTTTTGAACCTCGCATTTTCCTTCCGAAAAAAAAGAGAGAAAAGAATCAATTTGGCTATCAAACAACAGAGAAAAGGGGTCTAATTAAACCAACAGTCATTGAAATGAATTATTGCCATGGCACAAAAATATCTTAGGAAGAAGCTTTAAAAAAAAAATTAAAAATCCATCATGTAAATTAACCAGAAGCCTCTTAGGTAGTTCTTAGAACGTGAGAGTGAGATCATATGCTTTCCGGGAGAAAACTTCCCTGTGGTTCAAAATTTCCATTTACTTAGGAGAGAGTCCGGGGGTCAGCAGGGGGCCATCACAATTCTGTAAGTGTTAAGGTGCTCTGTTTGAGAGCTCATTTATTCAGCCTTCTGTCAACTTGCAAGGTTCTTTTTTTCCAGACCAGTTAGAGGCTGTTTATGCTCAGAGTGCACCTACCGCCTGGTTATGCTCAAAGGCTCCCCTGTGTGCCTTCAGATCCCAGCAAGGTTTGACCATCAGCGTCAAGAAAACAGATGTCAGGTGGGCATTAAAAGGCCATTCTGTCACTTTCCAGACTTACCGACTGAACACATCTGTTCAGAGGAAATGACCATCAGACCAGCAGTCAAACTTTCAAGGCCGCGAGTGTGGGGATTGCTGTGCCGTTCGCCTGTCCAAAGGAGAATGGCCAGGGAGGTTGAGCCTTCACGGAAAGAGTGGTACAGACACCATCAGCAGCAATTGCAGACCACTGAACCAAGTGTTAGAACCGTATCATCTGAAGCTATGGGCCTGTTCAGAAGACAGCTTAAACCTAAGGCTTTTGGTTAAGCAGGAGGGTTTAAGGTGTCTTGTGCAATGCGCTTTGCTAAAACCTGCTCACTCACTAACCACGGTCGGTCCATCCGCGGCAGGGTTGGCGGCTCTAACCGTGGCTTAAAGCGTTGTGTGCGACAGCACGGCTTGTGGTTAGTGCTAACCTCAGAGAACCACAGTTCTGCTAACCACAGAGCCTGAAGTGTGGACTGAACAGGCTCAATCCCGCTCACAATTATAACACCATGCTCCACCACTCATTTTAAGACACGAAATCTGACCGCAGGCAAGATCCATAAGCGAGCAGTTCAGCCCTGACGTTCATAATGGGGAGCTTGGGCACGCGAGTGCAGACCTTGCCAAATTTCTGACAGCTGAGCTAGCCTTGTTTTCTGAATGGAGGAACACTTCACTCTCATGGCTGAAAAAGGTTTGGAGTTTGCAATGACAAGTATTACGTGCCCTGGAAGGTGGTAAGCCCAGAGCAGGCATTCTGGGGTGTTCCAGCATCAGACACAATCATCTCATTCAAGTCACTCCCAATGCAAAAAGGCAGCCAGAATTATCCACCCCTAGACAAGACAGGGGTACAGTCAGAACAAGCACTCACTCATATGCACAGCGACAGCATCCCTTGTGGAAGCTTTGAATTATTTAATTCACTTCTCGCAGTGCACAGACAGTTCTCTCCGAGGACCACAAGATGTAGTGACGGTCATTAATTTGAATGGATTTAAAAGAATAAATCCTGAGAGAGCACCTTCTCCCTTACCAACCTGCCCGGTCACTGAGGTCATACAAGGGCCTGCTCCTGGTGGTTCCACCTAGATCCATCCTCCGGTTGGAATCCACCAGGGGAAGAGCCTTCAGCGTGGTGGCCCCCCTCCTGTGGAACTCCCTGCCTCTGGAGGTCAGGCAGGCGCCAACCTTGTACTCCTTTTGGCGCCTCCTGAAAACATCTTTATTCCAAGAAGCCTTTCTTTAACATGCAGCCTTGGATTTCTGATTTTTGCTTCTTTTTAAATTTTGTTTTAACTGTTTTATTCTGTTTTTATTTTCATTTTACCTTGTACACCGCTCCGAAATTTTTCAATGGGGAGCGGTATATAAATATTCTAAATAAATAAATAAATAAATAAATAAGGGGATTAGACAGATTCCTGGAGGAGAAGGCTATCAATGGCTACTAGCCACGATGGCTCTGTGCTACATCTTGTGCATCAGTATGCCTGTGTACACCAGTTACTGGGGAATGCAACGTAAGAACATAGGAGGAGCCCTGCTGGATCAGACCAAGGGTCCGTCGAGTCCAGCACTCTGTTCACACAGTGGCCGACCAGCTGCCACGAGATATAGTGATGGCCACCAATCTGAATGGCTTTAAAGGGGGGTTGGATATATTCCTGGAGGCAACGGCTATCAATGGCTACTAGCCCTGATGGCTGTGTGCTATCTCCAGTATTCGAGGCAATAAGCCTGTGTGCACCAGTTGCTGGGGAACATGGGCGGGAGGGTGCTGTTGTACCATGTCCTGCTTGTTCATCCCTGGCCAATGGCTGGTTGGCCACTGTGTGAACAGAGTGCTGGACTAGATGGACCCTTGGTCTGATCCAGGATGGGACTTCTAATCATCTTAGGACAGAGCCTAGAAATTGCCATGCTGGGAGGTTTCATCTTGCATCCTTCAAATTGCAGGGTTTCGTCTTGCATCTGGACCAGGCTTTAAACAGGTACAGCTGTGAACGGCTATTAAAAAGCCAACATCCACATCACCATTTGCGGCCACAGTATCACGCCACTTCGAAACCTAAAGTACTCAACTAGACCAGAGCCGGCTCAGTTTCCACCTTTGATACTCCCAGCTCCAGACCCGAGGAAATAAAAAGCATTTCGCTTTGGGGTCCGTGTGAACTCTCCAAACTCTCGCACTTGTGATCTTTTCTCCTGGCAGACAGAACAAAGCAGTTTAGAGCCTTTGGTTAAAAAAAAGAAGCGTTTCTCCTGGTATCTCTGTGGCTGGGTTGAGCTTTTAAGAGTAGCTGCGGAGATTCGAAATTATCAAGATCAACCACATTTTCAAAATTAATAAAGAATGCTTAAGATTTAGATCTACTGGACCTCTTAAGAAGCTGCACAGCTGGCAAAGTTCTCTCCCATTCACCCACCCGCACCAGTTTTAACACAGTATACATTTCAGGCAGCCTTAATCCTGAAATGGTCAGAACACCCTGTAATTAACTATTATATTTTAAAGTGGCTAACTACAGAAAATTCAAACACATGATATCACCATTATGTAACAGTACCTAACGTACAGTCCTAGCGAAGGCCTTGTCCAGAAATATCACCTTTTGTCAGCCGTACCCAAACTTTCACTGTGGGGTTAATGCATAAATTTTCCCTCGGAGCGCTCTCTACCGATTTACAATGGGACAAGAACTCCCTAGAGGGCCCGTGGCTTTAACAATATAACAAAGATCTCTTTTTGAGCCTCTAAAATCTGGCTGCTTTTCCCGAGACACGGATGCAAAAGGGAACTCACTATGCAAAAGGGAACTCACAGAACCTGGGTTCTGTAGCTAGAAGGCGCACCAGCATTCGGCCAGTGAAAAGGAACATGAACCGGTCTTTAACTAGAGCTAAAGAACCAAGAGCAACCCAAATCTCTGCACATTTGCTCCTTGTCCCTGCAAATGCCACCCACCTTGGTATTGTGGTATATCTGATTCCTGTTAACACAGGCTAAGAGAGAGTTTGGAGCCTGGGTTGCAAAAGCTAGTTTTAGAGCGCCACCCAGGTTCGTGTCAACCAGGGTTTATGCTGAGCAGATGTAGAACAGGGTAAAGGGGAGGCGAACATTCACACACACGAGAAGAAATGGAACACATATGATCTATTATATCTGGATGAAGCACTTAGCTACCGACGAGTTAAAAGTTATACAGAGCTGGTTATTCCGGAAATGACTGGGGGTGTTTTTGCATGCTTCCCAGGAGGAGTCTCGGGTGAACACAAAGTACCCGAATTATTCACGTTACAAAAATTGGAAATGAAACAAGATTCCCATCAGCTGAGGCAGTTCACATGTCAGACAGTTCACAACAGATTTAAATATCCTAAATGCATCATGAGGTAACCACCTGAACACTCTTCACACATGCCTGCCAAAAAGACAGCGATGCCTTCGACAAGGTCTATTCAACCAAGACGTGGTTTTGGTAGCAATCGTGATCAAACCCTGCTTCAAGTTGTTGAGGGATGTAGCCTCTGGCTGCTGCTGCTGACACTATGCCCTAGAACAGACTCATGGCTCCTGATGTTTTCTGAGATAAGGCAACAAGACCCAGAGGGGGAGCAGTAGCAGAAGAAATCTTTGAATTTGAAGTTTTAGAAAACTCCTTTCCAACGTCAACACGGGAATGCCTGCAACAGCGTCTCACCCTGCAAACGCGCCTGCCTGCCAATTAAGGCCGAAACACAGAAACAAGTCACCAGTACACGAGTTGTAAGGCACTTCACCACCAAGAACTTAGTCTTAACAGACGTTGCGTCTCTCCCACTAAGGCAGCCGGCGTTGCTGCTTCTGTTCCCGAAGGCACCAAACCCTCTATATGCCGTTGGAAACACGACAGCCCAGAACGCAAGGCGGGCATTTGCTAAGAGGAGTTACTTGAGTGGGTCTTTCTCGTTCCTCTCCAAAGCATCCAAACAGCCCTGTGTGCAGACATTTCAGAGCTCTAACTGCCACTGACAGTTGAGGAGGGAGGAGGCTGCTCCAGGGTTCGTCTAAATACCAATTTACTTGCAACAGATTTTGAAAAGCCTCGTCAGGCATCTTGGACAGTAGCACGCAGGAAGCTGGGAGACAAGACGCACTTAACGACTAACCTGTGGCAAGACCCTGCCATGGGAAAACGTGAAAGGGAAACGATTTTAAGAAACTCCTCCAGACGCAGGCTGCCTGCTGCCCAGAGCACAGCAAGGGAGCTGAAAAACCTCGAACTCTGGCATTGCGTCACATGAAAAAGGCTTCCCGTCCCATCGTCCCCACCGCGACCCACAGGACAGATTAAATTAAGAGGCTTCCGCTGCAGCTTCGTAGGCTCTGTAAAGTATCTTGCAGACTACGTATTCCTTGTCGCAAACACGCTTATTGCATCATTAAACGTTTTGAGATGAGGAATTTAACGGACTGGAAGACTAGCAAGCTGCCCTAATTTGTAGCTGAGATGACTGAGTCTGCATTGTAACCAAGGGCAGTAATCCTAGCAGCCTTGCGCGTGGGGCCAGTTACATCGGACTTGGCCCGTAAGCGGCCCCTACGGCTTGCAGCCACAAGGCAGCGCTTCCGAGGGCAACTCCCAAAACGAGAGGGAACGCTCCTTTCCGGAAGAGGCAGGTCGTGAGTCATAGTTCGGTGGTAGCGAACATCTTTTCCAAGGTTCAGTCCCTGGCATCTCCAGGTTAGGGCAGGCGGAGAAAGACTTCTGTCTGAAATTCTGAATGGCCACTACTAGTACTAAACTAGATGGAACACTGGTAATGTAAGCCTGTGTGCACCAGTTGCTGGGGAACATGGGTGGGAGGGTGCTGTTGTACCATGTCCTGCTTGTTCGTCCCTGGCCGATGGCTGGTGGGCCACTGTGTGATTAGTGCTGGATTAGATGGACCCTTGGTGTGATCCAGCAGGGCACTTCTGATGTTCTTATGTCTATCTTCGCATAATGTACATGAATTACTATTTTTCCAAAAGTTAATTTCATTATTTAACTGTTCTGTTTTGGCAATTAGTAAACATATCAACCTGTTGCTCATTAAAACATTGTTGCTTTCGTTCAAATACCGGCAATACTTTTACAGCGCCATCCTATCTTCTTTACTGTGTTCAGTAGGGCTTACTCCCTTGAACGCACATTCAGGATTGCAGACTTTAAAAAAAAACCTGACCAACGTTTGACACGTCATAATCTTTTGTGACCAGTCAAATGCTAAACCCTAGTTTATTCTTGGGCTTTGCAGTGTTTTATTTTCTTTTTCTGCTGTGATTTTATTTTGTAGGAAATTGGGGAAGGTTTAAAATATGGTTTCACAGAGGAGCAGGATAAAAAAAAAAAAAGATTCTATTAAACACACAGGTAATTCCTTCCGGTGGTCTTTTACGAGAATCTTTTACATTTAATTTGGAACACCTGAAGTTCATTGCAATGCTTATTATCATTGTAAAAACAGACCAAGCCTTTGTTTCCTTCTGCCTGAGCAGTTCTTCCGATATTTTCCTCATTTATGCTGATGAGAGCCTGCTACCGTTGCCTGTAATCACCTGAGGAGGCAGAAGATGGCCCTGTTGGTTTTTGCTGCCCGTGCGTTGTCCTCTGTCTTTGCATGCAGGAACTACATTATCGAGTACACGGTAGCTACTTAGATGGACAGGTCTCTTCCTTTTCTTTAAACTGACCCCACTTTAAAGTTGCGGTCCCAAGAGAAGCATGCACAATCACGGTACACAGATTGATGACCACAAAAAAACCCCAAAAACCTGAAAAGATGAGCCCAAGTAGGTGGCAAGATTTATTTTATTTTTTTGCAGTGATCAAATGAGACATGAGCAGGTGTTCGATTGCCTGATTTACACATCACGATCGGCGATAAATCCAAACACACCCAAAATGCGTATAGCTTTGCTCCTTGGGGCCTTCTGAATCATAACACAGAGCCAACTCGTTCAAGGAACCAGGAAGAAGGACGCAAAGCTGTAATATGCAAAGACTAAACAGACATAGACACAATGGATGCACGCAGTACATTTGCGTTACCAAACAAGAGGGCTGTTTAACTCAAATGCTTACATTTACGGCCATCTCAACCGACCAACAAAGCAAGGCGGGAATCATAGGTCCAGTTCACACAGAACGAGAAACCACCATGGATGAATTTCCCCGTAGGGCTTCCTGTTGAGGCAGCAGCCACCATTTTGAATATTTGAACCACAGCAGGGGCATGTCATAGCTTGCCGTTATGTGCAAACCTGGCAGGATGGTTGGTGGTAATTGACAAACCACCCAGAATCCAGGGGTGGGTGGGTGGGCGGTCAAGCACCCCAACACCTCTCGTCACGTTTGCACATAACAGCAAGCGATGGTGTGACCCCACCGCAGCTCAAATGTTCAAAATGGCCACCACCGCTGCAACAAGAAACTCCAGAGGGAAATTCATCCACAGTAGCTTCTCATTATCTATGAACCAGGTCCTATTTTTCTTCCAAATGAGCTGGCACTAAATACTTAAGAGCCAGCCCTTAGACAATGAAAATAATAATGTAAGAACATAAGAAGAGCCCTGTTGGATCAGACCAAGGGTCCATCCAGCTTTCTGCCCCCAGGGGCCAACCAGCTGCCCACAGGAAACCCACAAGCAGGACCTGAGTGCAACAACCCCTTCCACCCATGTTCCCCACCAACTGGTATACACAGGCAGGCTGCCCCGATACTGGAAGTAGAATATAGCCATCAGGGCTAATAGCCTTCTTCTCCAAGAATTTGTCTAATCTGTCCAGTACGGAGATCATAATTAAATTCTTGGCCACCAGAGTCACATTTTAAAAAAAATATTGGAAGACCAGATATGTGGGATTTTTCGCCCAGTCTTCCTACCTACACCAAATTACTATTCTGCTGAAGAGAATAAATACCAGTTTCCAGGAAGGGTCAGAACACCATCCTTGTCCAGAATGTGTGTGTGTGTGTGTGTGTGTGTGTGTAGATTGGGGTGTCTCCCTATTGTGAGTTTCAGCCTCCTACACCAGTGTTGGGCAGATGCTAGATCACCAGATGTGTTAGACTTCAACTCCCGGAAGCCCCTGCCAGCATAGCCAATGGTCAGGAATGCTGAAAGGTCTAGTGATTGACTTGGCCCACCTAGTCCATCCCGTTTCCCACAGTGGCATGAAGGCACGAGCCCTTCCTCACCGCACGCCCCCAGCTGCATCTGAACATGCAGATTTAATTTAGCCACTGATAAACGTGTTGTCTTTCATGAATTTGTCTCATCCCATTTCATTTATGTTTTAGTAACAATAATCACCACATCTTGTGGGAGTGACGAGGGAATAAATTAACCATGCTAATAAAGAGTACGCAGTTCTGTTGATAGGGTGTGTACCGACTTTAACATATTCAGCAAGCGCATCTCACACATCATCATCATGTCTTCCTCGTAAGGAGATGTGGTAAGAGAGCTACAAGCATTTCAAAGTTAGCTGCCCAATCCATTTTAAGAAGTTATTGGAATCTGTTGATAACTCCAAGCTTCCAGGGGCGTGTGGGGGAGAAGGTCCCAATAGCTGAAAGGACGACATAATCTGTAGGAAACGAGGGCAAAGACTGAGAAATGAGATTGATGAGTTCAAGGAGAGAGAAACAGGGGAAATGGTGCCAATATGACATATTCAACTAGTATTCCCCCTGCACACAACATAGGATAATTACATTCCTTTGTCTTATTGCATCTAGCATTTCCTCCCTCCCTCTCTCTCTCTCTCTCTCTCTCTCTCTCTCTCTCTGTGTGTGTGTGTGTCTCATCATTCTATGCGGAAACTCATCACAAATTCATTCGCTGTGAATTATGCTATCAAAGCTGTTGGCTTGGTTTTTGTTGTTAGTGTGTCAGAACAGCCTTCCCAAAACCTGGTGCCCTCCAGACGCTTTGGATTTCCACTCTCACTATTCCTAACCACTGGTCATGGTGGCTGGGGATTATGGGAACTGTAGTCCAAAAAATCTGGAGGACACCAGGTTGGGAAAGGCTGTGTTAGTAGTTGATTTCCTTTAACAATTCCCCCTGCCCCCAAATACCAAACATACTCCCTATAACAAAAGTTCCTTCCCCAAACTGGGTGTTCCCAGCTGTCTTGGCCTACAGCTCCCATCATCCCTACCGAGGCTGATAGGAGTTGTAGGACAAAACATCTGGAGGGACTCCGGTTAGAGGAGGTTCTCAGCTATATTATCCCGCTCATCACCAACGCCATCTTCTACAACTCTCAGTTCTCTGTGTAACATCTGTCTCCTAAGAACGGAGAGACCAAGAGTCCCATTTTTCCTGCTTCCATCAAATATCGGCTTCTCACAAGCAGGAGGGGGGGAACCAAAGAGCCTTCCCATCCACAAGCCACACTGTTGAGCAACAGTCCTCTTTTTGAAGCCAAGCAGTTCCAGTATCTGCACCACAATCTGGGCTGCACCTTGAAAACCAAGCTCGCTAGGGGAAAGAGTCTAGCACACGTGACGCTGCTGTATAGTGAACCAGAACACTGGTCCATCTCACCCAGTGTTGGTAGCACCAACCAGCCACAGTTCTCCAAACAGTCAGACAGAGATGATTTCCACTCCAGGCCCGCTGCCTGAGATGCTTTTAAGCAGAAATGTGGGAGAATTGAACTACGGGCCTTCTGCAACCATCTGTCAGGTATGCTTTAGGGTGGATTCCTGCATAGGCCCCTTCCAACGCTACTATTCTACGATTCTACACAAGCAAGCCAAATGTTCTAATGCCGACCTACGGCTCCTCCCTTCCAAAAGGTACAAAAGTGTAAAACAAAATAACAAACAGGAGCATAGATAGGTGAACTGGGCTCAGGCTTCTCATGGTCTCAACCATCTCTATAGCCATGACGGCAAAACCATTCCCATTCTATTATGCCTGCTGATTTTGTGTAACTCAACACACAACCACACACAGAAGAGCCTATGACCTATCGCTTCCAGCCATGAAAATTGGGATCTTACCTCAGGCAACAAAAGGAAATAAAAAATAAAAAAGCAAAGTTAAATGTGGTTTAGATGTTGCTTTCAGGCAAACGCAAAAATTTACTTGCAAATTATTTTTCTTGGGATCCTCCCCTTCCTTTATTTAAATCTAAGGGGGGGGGGAAATAAACGAAGGCACTGAAACTTGCTAACATATTCATTTCAGCATGCTCCAATAACTATGGATTAGATATATAGATATTTCCCAGGTAATGTAATCAGAATTCTACATTTACAAAGCCATCTGATTCGACTGGCATTCTATCCACTTTATTACGTTACTAATTAATTTTGTGGAAACAACGCATCTTTAGAAACGGAACGTTTTCTATGTAAATAAAAAAGCAGCGGAAAGTTTCTCGCAGAAAATCTGACCGTCTCAAGCGTTACAATGTAGACCGCATGAAGTCGGACGCCCTCACCTTCAACCAAATGATTATAATACCCCATTCACAAAACAGGAGTCCGAGGAACAACCTGAAAGTAACGGCCACTCAAGTCCGCTTCCATTGAAAAAATGCATGTCCCTTGCTAGGCAAGGAAATCTGTGTGGAATTAGCACTGCAGCTCACCTCTGGAGTGTTTTTCTTGAACTCGCGGCTTTGTTCAATAAGTTTCTTTCTTGATTGTTCACTTTCATCTTGTCGGTTAGCCAAAACTGTCGCTGTGGCATCAAGCTCCCTCTATCAAGAAGAAGAAGAAAAAAAGACAGCAATAATTTTAATTATGCTCAGAACCTCTTAAACAAAAGTAATTCAAAAAAACCCAGTGGTGGTGAAAGCAAATCAACTTCAGCACCAAATTATTTTAGATCCCGCATTTGAACCATGACTTTGTTTAACTACCCCATTATCCATCTTTCAATGGCTCCCATAGGCCTCTGCATGATGCCCTCACGTGAATACAATCCACACAGATGACACTCCTCTGGTTTCCTTGGGCGAGGACAATTTAGGCATGAAAAGCCAGAAAACAAACAAGTCTCTCGATAGGCCGCAAGTCTATACTAGCAGTGTAGTGGATCTGCTTCTTTCGCATGAATCTTGACATTATGAACAACTACGAAATACCACCGCTTTTGTGTTCTTTGACCTTTCAGGTTTTTCAGGATCTAGAGGCAAGTCTCAGGAAGGGCGCTGGTTTTATTTCTCTCGCCCTTTCCATGTATGGGAACGGGTTCTCTTGAGAGCAGTCACCTCTTGGCCAATGTCCTATTCTTCAGCTCGTCAGAAAGCCCACAATGACTTTCCCTTTCTTAGGAACAATTGCAATGGACTCCACATCAACAGTAAAGCCATATGCCTCTCATGCTATTACCACAGAATCATAGAATAGTAGAGTTGGAACCTACCCGCCGTACACAGAGCTCAACATCTAAAGTCCTCCTCCGAGTGCCTACTCCGAGGGAAACTCGGAGGATGGCAACAAGGGAGAGGGCCTTTTCAGTGGTGGCCCCCCAATTATGGAATGATCTCCCCAATGAGGCTCGCCTGGCACCAACATTGTCATCGGTTCGGCGCCAGGTCAAGACTTTTCTCTTTTTCCAGGCATTTAACAACGTTAAGTTTGTTTTTTAACGGACCCCAGAACTGTTGTTTTCAAATGGATACCGTTGTTTTTATCCTGTTTATGTTTTCGATGGTTTTAAATTTTGTATACTTTTTAATGTTCACTGTTTTTAATTTTTGTAAACCGCCCAGAGAGCTTCGGCTATGGGGCGGTATATAAATGTAATAAATCAAATCAAATCAACCCCCTGCTCAGTGCAGGAATCCACCTTAAAGCGTCCCTGACGGCTGGTTCTCCAGCTGCCTCTTGAAGGCCTCTAGTGTGGGAGAGCCCACCACCTCCCTAGGGAACTGGTTCCATTGTCGCACTGCTCTAACGTACATCCGCCAGTCTCCCCATCGTTTCTTCCATCCATACCCAACAGGCTTCTTTCCCTTTCAGGCGCACTGAACGACGCGGACAAATATTGGCACAGTGCTCTAGCTGAGCTGCGATCTATTTCTGCATCGCTCTACAAGGCTTTCCTCATATCTCTGCTCATTCCATTTAAGCACTAAATTCAAGTATGGGCACCACATCCCCACGAAGTCAATAGAAGTTGTGTTATGTACCTTCGGGGAGGATTTGCCTCTAGATTTTTCTTTACTTCTAATCGATTTCCTTTCATTGCGAATAAATCTGATGTTCATGAGAAGTGAGAAAAACAGCTCACCAGCGAGGCAGGAGCTAAGTGAGGGGTTCTCTGCAATAGCAAGCTCACTTCTGGCCTGGAACAGCCAGCTTCCCATGGCAAAAGGAACCTGACCCCACAACCTGACCCCAGGCTCCCAAACCAACTAAGCTGAGCATGTTCAAGGACCCTTTGTGCATGGACGCGGAGCTGAGTAGCTCTCACCCATCCTACAGTGCTTATAAGCTTACCAAAACATTTTTTTTTCCCAAAAAAATATGGGGAAATAAAAGGTGGAAACGGACATAACTGTCCAGGGATCATTAACTCTTCCCCACAGAGCAAATTCCTACTACTACTAAGTGGCTAAGGGATACACCTGCAATAATGTTAAGACTAATCCTAAGGGATCCTTAACTGGCTTTCATCCGTTTTTAGGAATCCTGAACAAGAGAAGGACTTGGTTAGCTTTAACCGTAGTTAACATAGGTGCTAATGTGTCCCTTAAATACATTTAAGGCAGGAGGTTGGAATTTGCTCCAGGGAGGGAGCGCACAATTCCGAAACTCACTTCTAAACTCTTAATTGCAGTTGGAATCTACACTTCTCTGTTATCTGTGCTCCGTCCAAACTGGTGATGGAGACAGCATCACATTTTGAGGACACTGGACAGTTATGGCCAGGCCCTATTCAATCAGTTTAGTTATTCTCATATTTGCAACCTTTCCAAGCGTATGAATAACATTGCAGAGATGAGGGTGGCAAAACTGATGGTTGAACACAGACGAATATAAATGTAATAAATAAATACTGTGCCACATGGAGAGTTAGCAGCCTACGGCCGCCAACTGTACAGTTAAGCGCAATATTTCTACCTCTCTGCAGCCTTTCAGAAATCCTGGGGATGATGCAACCACTTTGGGCTATATGAACAACAGGCTCCCAACACTGTAGCCGGTCAGTGCTGCAAAGTCAAACTTTACTACGTGTGTGCCACATGGCCCCCGCCATTCAAAGTCAAGAGGGCGCACATGAGATATACAGAAAGTGGCAATATGCTATTTTAACTGCATGTCAATCGCATGATCTGTGTCTCGTTGTTTGCATAGGTTGCAATCAAAACCCATTGGGCGCATGTAAACTCATTTCCCAATGATAACACGTTGAGTCAAATTCACCAATACCGCAATATATTCCACACCTCATTGGCAAGCTTGCTTTTCAATATTTATTTATTTAAAGTATTTTTATCCCCCATCCATCCAAAACAGCTTACAATCGAACAGTAAAATAAAACCCACAGGCTTCCGATCTACATAAGAACATCAGAAGAGCCCTGCGGGATCAGACCGAGGGTCCATCTAGTCCAGCACTCTGTTCACACAGCGGCCAACCAACAGTCAGCCAGGGACCAACAAAGCAGGACAGGGTGCATCAGCACCCTCCCACCCATGTTCCCCAGCAACTGGCGCACACAGGCTTACTGCCTCGAATTCTGGACATGACACACAAGGAAAGAGGGACGGAAAAGTGGGGGGAAATCAAATGGGTTTTCAGCAAAGGTGAAGGCCTTGGGTAGGCCGTCCAAGTGGAGTGGCCCTGATGTTCTCTCAGCCTGCTCCTGTGTCCCTCACTCCTTCTCCCTTATTCCCACAGGGCAGTTGATGGCATTTAGCCCCATGTGTGTGTTGGAAGGGGAAGTATTGATGTTCCCTTGGCCTTTCCTGTCTCCCTTGCTCCATCTTAGCCGTTAGCATTTTCCCCCCTATTTTTTACTTTTACCATCGCACTAGCTCAGGAGCCCTGAAGGCGAGGAACGTCTTCTTTTTCTTTTAAATAATGCTGGAATCTAACAAGAACCTGCAGGCTGTATAAAAAGGTGCCTTGAGGAGTACACGTCTTCTGTCTCAGGATCACAGCAATTCAACTTTTAAACATTATTTTTTTTCTCACCATGAAGAGGAGATGCCCAAATTTTAAATTAATTCTATACTGCCAGCCTAGGGCTCCTATTCTTCAGATAGTTACTTGAGAGTAAGCTTGTTTAAACTCACTAAGGTTTTACATAAACACACGCACAAGGTCAGGCTGCACATCCATTAAGGTAAACTCAGAATTTAAGGTAATACATGGGCTAAGTGACATATCCAAGGTGTCAAATATTTACTTGGAAAAGCCCTCCATTTTGCAGAATACAACGGCAGCATATTAGCAGATTTTGATCTGGAATGTCACAGCATATGGGGAAACTACTATAAAAAGAAGGAAATCCTTAACAGTTGGACAAACCAGCCTTGAAATTCATCCCAGAGTCAAGAATCCAAAAAGAGTGTGTGTGTACACACACACACACACACACACACACACACACACACACACACATATAACAGAAACCAATGTGGTTAACAGCTAAGCAGAAGGACTTTTCAAAAGATATTAACCATCTGTTAAAAAGAAGAGACCAAAATATACTCCCACCCCCACCCCTCCCACTGCCAAAAATGAGGATTATTCAGGGCGGGGGAAGCCAGACTGTGAGAAGGGCCACAATTAATACCGAAAGAGAGTCATAGAGATTCAGACGAAATTGCAGATCTGTTAAGAAACCGATTTCATTTCCAATTTAGAGGTTTTATAAAACCTGTGGATATTTTGAGAGATTCTGGTCTAAGTGAAATGGACTTTACGTCTATGGAATCAATGGAAAACACGACAGTCATGCTTAGATCAAGTAGACTTAGTAGTTTGCTACACAAAATCCTGAAAGATCTTGAGCCAGTTTTTGAAAACGAAAACTGCCCACGGCAAGAGTCAGACAGCAAACCAGAAACAGGAGCAACCCTTTCCATGGAGGCCAGATCAAGAAGCCACACAGAGGAGGGCCAGGATCTCTTCTCGATCCTCTTCTCAGGACACGGAATAACGGGCTCAAGTTAAAGGAAGCCAGATTCCAGCTGGACATCAGGAAAAACTTCCTGGCTGTTAGAGCAGTATGACAATGGAATCAGTTACCTAGGGAGGTTGTGGGCTCTCCCACACTAGAGGCCTTCAAGAGGCAGATGGACAACCCTCTGTCAGGGATGCTTTAGGGTGGATTCCTGCATTGAGCAGGGGGTTGGACTCGATGGCCTTGTAGGCCCCTTCCAACTCTACTATTCTATGATTCTATGATTCTAGGGTGGATTTTTAGTGACCTTAAAGAGCATACCCGTGTCCTCGCTACTAGAAACTAGATTCTTGCTGAGACCAAGCTACAAGCACTGCTTTCTTACACCGTAAGATTGGGCAGAAGAGTCGTTCCCCCCACCCCCCACCCCCGGAAGGATTTTGTCTGCTGAGGTTCCTCAGGGGGCACAAAAGTTCTGCTCCACTATTAAACTCGCTCTGGCTGTGATCCAGCAATCCAAAGAGCCGCCTTTGCCCCACACGAACCTGCCCAAACATTATGATCATCATCAGAGGCTCATCCTCAAAGCTGCCCCTCCCTTCTGAATTAAAAGAGGTGGTGATGGAAGAGGGAAACTCCCCCTCATCCTTCCCAACCCGCTTTCCTTTTGTGTCACTTTTTTGGGACTGCAAGCCTGTGGGCAGGGACTAAAAAAATATTTTTGTAAGCCGCCTTGAGAGCCTTTTCAGCTAAAGGGCGGGATGAAAAATGCTGAAATCAATCAATCAATGCCCACATGTGGAACGCCCTTCCCAGGGTGGCACACCTGGTACCAAATCTGATACCTTTCCAGCACAGGGCCACGATCTTTTGGTTTGTACGACAGTTCCCACATGTCATTGAGCTGGTTTTAATCTGGTGAGCCTTTTTTTTAAAAGAGGGACATGAGGCCTGCAATAACATGGTGCAGGATGGAGTGCCCCTGTTCAGGGTTCCAGCCAGCCATGGCCTCTGCCAGGATACTCCATTCCAGTGGCTGTGAGGGCAGGGCAGGGGGAGAACACCTCCCCAGGTTCCACTTGTGAACACAGCGAAGTATCAAGCACAGGCTGCTTTCCTATAGCACACTTTTGCAGCACGTTACGGTTTTGTTCCATTCTTCCATCAGTAGCTTAAAGCATATATAGCATTTCAGGCCAGCCAGTGAGAGGAAGGGTACACTGCTTGCACTAAACCCAGGAAACACAAGTAACTTAGACTGAGTTAGGCCCTTGATCTACCTAGCTAAGTATTGCCTACACACAGACTGGCAGCAGCTGTTTCGTGTCAAAGGATTACAGGGCTCTCAAAAGGATGTCAGCCTAATCCATCTTTGTTTCTTAATTACATTTATATCCCCCCCCCTTTTCCTCCAAAGAGCACAAGACGGTATACGTGGTTTCCCACCCCTGCGGCCTAATGTTATGTTCACGACCAACCCGTGAGGTAGGTCGGGAGGAGAGATCATGACTGGCCCAAGGTCAGCTAGCGGGTTCCATGAACAAGAGGCAATTCGAAACTGGTCCCCCAAGCCCTGGTCCAAAATTTAAATCACTATGCCACATTGGCATACTTCGGCCTTGTCTTAACAACTCATAGGTTGTCGCCATAGGTGATCAGGAATTCCATGCAGGCGAGTGAGCCGGCTGGTAGAGGAAGGACAAAACACTCCATCACTTCTCTGTCTGTCTCCTTGGTTCTGGACTAAGCACAGGCAGCACAGAAATGCAGTGTGGAGTAGGGGGGGACGGACAACATGACACACCAAGTCATCGGTCAGTCCTCTGCTGGTCTGCTTGGTAGAAGTCAGGAGTTCTTTTTTTCTAGCCAGCTGAAAAAAGTTGGTACCCTGCTTTCCCTCGCTGGCTATAGAGAAGGGGGCATCTCCAGCTACAGAGAAGGAGACCAGCATAGAAGCACAGGATACTAGCCTCTTAGCAGCGCAGAAACTTTTGTGGGCTCATTGACGGGGCTGGCATACTGGGTGGTGCTAATCTAAAATGGCAGCGCTGGGAAAGGCATCTCTCGGCCTGAGACCTTGAATAGCTGCTGCCAGTCAGAGAGGATCACACCAAAACTTGGACCATGGACCGAGTCAGTGTGATTCAACGGAACGCTTTCATCCAGTGCCTCTCAAAATAATGTCATCAGCTGAAAAGCAGGTCATAGCCGTCACCTACGAAGGGAATTGTTGAAGCAAAAATTAAACGCTCAAAAACACTTCTACATAATAAAAGCGCTCTCTGAAAGGTTTCCAACGTGCTCACTGACAAACAGCAGGAATGTCTGTCCAGGTAGGCAGAACTAATTAACCATTCTTGGAGGACAAGCCACCTGGCTTTTTAGCACTCCAGGTAGACATACCTGTTTGCGTTGCTTTGGACTTTCATTCCGAATGGACCATGGGAAAGCTCTCTGGACTGGAATAATTTCCTGTTCTAGACCAAGCACAATCTACGCAGCAGTGCCACAGAAACATAGCGAATGAGCATGAGTGTCAGACCCCACACCGGACAGGGGTTGGTCAAACACTGATGGTAACTAGCTACCCACAGTCATTCAGAAGCCCCCAATCCGGGCAACCAAAATGACCCAAATTCAGCGCCTTGCCCTGAGAGTAATAAACAACAGTTCTGCAAAGGCCGTGTGTGTTCCCAATTGGTCCCCAGAGCATGCAGCTGCCTCAATCAATGCTGATTGTCTGTTAATTAGTTTGGTTTTACAAGCTGATGGAACAGATGACTTCATTCCCCCACCCTCCCTGGTGAAATAATTCCTCCTCCCAGATGCAGCCACCTACCATATGTGGAGGGATGGGCTATGGCAAGAGCAGTAGGGCAAACGGTCTCTCCACAAAGGCCTCTTTTTCAATGCACCCCGCCCGCCCCCCTCTGCTCCATGGGGCAACCGTGAGGTCACGTTCTCAGAAAACGCTGCCATTCCCAAGGGCCACTTTGCCATGAAAGACTCACACATGCGGCTATGTTCTGGGGTTAAAGGTTGTGTGAACAACTCTGCGTGGCCACAGCTAAGCGACATCTTTACTTTAAAGGATCGGTGGAAAAAAAAAATACTGCGGAATGTTTTCGGCATTTTTTAGCGCTTTGCAGCAAACCTGTGGTTTGACGTATTTCGGTTCAGCACAGCCCATGCACACCGGTTCACTCTTCCACTCCAAAAAGGTTGACTCTTGCTGTAAGAAGAAGAACTACTGGCATTCAGAGGAGCCCACCCTCTATGATTCTGTGTGAGTCTCCATCCTGGGAATGTGTCTTGGGAAGGCATGTGTCATGTCTAGCCCTTCTCCTCCTAGGTTGGAAGAAGGTGTTTCAGGTGATCAATCAGAATCAGACTCTGAAGTAGAGGAGTCGGTGCCAGAAATAGGCCAGCCTGTACCAGTGGGGGAGAAAGCTCTCATGGGCTCTTCACCAGCTAGGAGTGAACCCTCTCCAGAGCTTATCTCGTCAAGGGCAAATAATATACAGTTAGTGGGAATGTTGTTCTTCCAAAGGAGAGAGCATGGACAGGTTAGCTGATCCTAGAGTACGCCGCAGACTAAAACAGGCGGAGCGAAAGGAAGGCTTGTTAGATTGTATTAGATTGTAAGCCTATGCGGCAGGGCCTTGCTATTTACTGTTTTACTCTGTACAGCACCATGTACATTGATGGTGCTATATAAATAAATAAATAAATAAATAAATAATAATAATAATAATAATAATGGCGAGAGAAAGTCAGCCCAGCTTGCATCCCGTCAGAAGCTGCCTCAGAACTACCCTCTCTGAAGTTAACACGTCTTGGGAAAAGGCTTTCCCTTTTTCTTGAAAGGACAATTGTCTCACGTAGTTTGCATAGTTTTGCCCAGGGGAAAGTTCCTAGAGATTAGACTCCCTTCAGGTGGGAACAGATGTTTAGTGCTTGAATAAAACTTTGTGGATTACTTAGCAGGCCTCGCTATTGTCTCCCAAGAAGGCAGGAGGTTTTGAGAAACACAACAGCATGGTCAGAACTGTGACTAATGCAGAGGTGCAACAGGCAGCTCCTCTGTGGGAGGGTGCTTTGGGATCACAGGAGCCTTTATGCTGCATGCCCTGCTACAGTTTCTAAATTACTGACTGGGAGTGCTTATTTCCCTCTTTGCAAACTGTAAAGTGCACACACCTTGAATTAGCTGTCTGAGGTATAGTTCACGCCTTGAAATGCAAATGCTGGTATTGTTCAGGTAAGTATCTCTCCCCAAAAAGATATCTGAGGCTCTGGAAGTCAAAGACCAATTTATCTCTTTAAGTTTCCATACACTGACCTTGCTCAAGGCTGGTACAAGATGGGTAAACATCTATCCCATTTTCATAACTACAACCAACCTATTAAAAATCTTACACTTTAAAATTAAGGCCACAAAAGAAATCTATCAATAAGGGAAGATATTTGATACAGGGGAACAAAGAGAGAAGAGTAGAACAAGATGGAAATCAAAATATTTAGATACTGGAGAGGTTTTAGAAATTTACTGAAATTAAACCTGTCAATCGCTTTACCGAGAGTATTTCGTATCTAAGATCAAGCATCTGTAAAATCAGTGTACAAATTTTCTGGTTATATCCTTTTGAGAAATCTTAGGATGGACAAATGAACCTTTCACCATTTTTGCTAAAAGCGTGTAAGTTTATGAATATCTATTTCAGGTTCTTTCCCCAATGAAACTGACAATGATGAGTCAAGAATTAATTATGGAGGCTGGTAATAATGAGCTCCCACTATCTGAATGAGGAGTGTAGCCTAGAGCAGGGATTCTCAGGTACTGGTTGCTAGGTGTCTACCAAAGAAACCCACACATTTTGACTCTCCCATCCACAAGGAGCGTAATCAGCAGGTTTGGAAATGAAGTTGATAACCGGGAGTATGGATAGATGACAGACAGAGCAAGTGGTCGATGCTTGCTGCAGCCAGGGCAGGATATGTTGGGGGGTTTGCACCCCCACAGTGCTATATTTTAACTTTTCTACTATTGCTTTCAGAGAGAGGGAAAATCCTTATGCCAGGTCAAGGCTGGCATAGGTTTGAGGCTCATTCCTAGGCTGTTTGGCTCCAGTACACCCAACACACCCCTGCATGACCCCTGCCAGTGGTACTTTCTGCAGACACACCAGGGGTCACATGGGCAGAGGTATCACCCCGTGAATAGATCTCCTCTCCTCTAGGAACGGAGCACTTCCAGACCCCTCAGTTGCCCTACAGTGAGATTTAGGACTGCTCTGTAATAGTTTATCACAGCCGACACACAACACCTCATTAGATCACCAACATGCTTACTAGTACGGTTACTTCCCAATCGAAGAAGTCTGAGTTGATTAATCAACTATGTTTGAGTTGATTAATCAATCAGTACTCAATTAAAATTTGCACACATACTAAATGAAGGGCCTGAAGAACCGACTTCCCATTCTAGTCACAAAAAGAAGATTCTTACTCAACGTAGGACAGCAGGTATAGAGCTTTACCGCTGCAGCCTGCTTTACCCAAGCGCATACTTTTAATTTCCATCATTTGTTTGTCTGCCAAACATTTGAATTATTAGACATTTTCTTTTGTGAAGACCAAGACCTATTAGTCAAACATTAGCGGATACTTCCTGCTACAACTTCAAGCAAACAATCCTGAACCCTTTCAGGATTACTATTCAAATTTGACAGCCAACATGAGATTATCAGTGCTCACAGCGAGTTTGGCTGGAAGACAGGAGACCTGGTATTTCTAAAGTGGGGGGGGGAGGTTGGGTTTGTCACACCCGGGTTCAAATCCCACCTCTGCCAAAGACTCACTCGGCTGGTTCTGATGTCATGAGAATGAACTTTCAAGGAACTTTCAACTTGCGCAAACTGCAAACTCTCCTCTCCTGTCTCATATAGCAACTTGCTCCCACCTTTTGGGATCACTCGGACCTGGACCAGAAATTCTCCTAGTGACTAACTACGGTGTGCCTTCTCTTTCATACCCCTCTAAAACGGGGGCCTGACTCAGCCATATCACTGGATTTGCTGCGATGGCAAGCAATTCTAAATCACTTTTAAAAAGGGCGGTAAAAGCACGCGCGCGAAATATTAAGTAGCAGTCGTTGTAAATGGGGCATTCCAAAAGTATGAAAGACTGCATTAGAAGTCCATTTGAGGTGCAACTGGAAGCTTGCCATTGTGCGTGTAATGCCACAGAGCAAGAACACAATGCCACAGAATCTCAAATTGCAATATATTTGGTTTTCAGACAAGAAAAGCCCTTTCTGGCTCGTGCAATAAACTAAACAGTGTACTGATCTGGAGTGAAAACCCCAAAGTACTGTGCTTTTGATTCCTATCGGACCGGACCCTGGGGCCAAACTTGGCCAGACGTTTATGCCTCAATATGGTCAGCGGGAACATAGTATAACCGACCACTAATTCTTTCCGCTACTTTGTGTTGCCATCCCATCCAACCCCAATAATCTTCTCTACAGATAAGCACGTGGAGACGCTCATTCACAGTTGCATGCAGCCTCTCGCAATTATACACCGTAAGAAACGTTTTTGTAAGCCGCCTTGGGAGCCTTTTTGGCTAAAGGCCGAGATAAAAGTACTCCAGGTACAGTAAACTCCAGGTACAGGTGGATCTCCAGGGACACCTCAGGCCACAACGTCTGCGTCTGAGGAAGGATCCATCAGCGGCAGGCGTTTGGACCAGGCCAGCTTGCTGTAGACCCACACCAGGCAGTTTTTACAGCTGCAGCAACAGGAGGGCAAGGTTGGAAACTTGACAGGGGGAGAGAGACATGGCGGGTGCTGGGAGAAAGCGGGAGGGTGGGTGGGTGGGGGTGGGAGACGTAACAGAGGTGAACAAGACTTGAAAGCAGCGGACTTGTTCTGTTGATCTACAAAGCTTTTCACCGTCTAGCTCCTGCCTATCTCTCCTCTCTCATCTCACACTATTGCCCCGCTCGTGCTCTTTGCTCCTCTGATGCCATGTTTCTCGCCTGCCCAAGGGCCTCTACTTCCCTTGCTCGGCTTCGTCCATTTTCTTCGGCTGCCCCTTACGCCTGGAATGCTCTTCCAGAACATCTGAGATCCACAAGTTCAATCGCAGCTTTTAAAGCTCAGCTAAAAACTTTTCTTTTTCCTAAAGCTTTTAAAACCTGATGTTGTTTGGACTCTATACTGTTAGTTTTACCCTACCCTGTGCCTGTTTACCCTACCCAGTGCCTGTTTGCATTCTCTTCCCCTCCTTATTGCTTTACTATGATTTTATTAGAATGTAAGCCTATGCGGCAGGGTCCTGCTATTTACTGTTTTACTCTGTACAGCACCATGTACATTGATGGTGCTATATAAATAAATAAATAAATAAATAATAATAATAATAAATATCGTAGTGAGGGCAAACCCAACACATCCCACGGAGGGGACCCCTTCTGCCTGTGCACAGAACACGCAGAGGTGCACTACCAGCCACCCAAGCCCCTGAAATCCTTGCTGTATGCACCCCAATCCGCAACACAAGCACGCGTGAGCAACACCAGTCCTCGTGACAACTCACATTATAATAATACATAATTAGCTCTAGAAGGCATTTGTGCAAAACTTAAAATCTCCTGGAAAAGCTAAATGGATGCGACTTCACTTGCAAATTTCTAATAGCATCTCCTTGGAAAATGCTGACCTCAACCTTGCTCACCTCAAAAGACACCGTCTTCTCTAGGTTCATTTAAAATAATTGCACATAACTCCTTGTCCCTAATCCCCATCACCCACCTCCAAGGTCAGCCATGCCCTACTTGCCAAATGGCTTCGACACTCAAGTCAGTATTTTCGACGCAGGAGAAATCCTTGGTAACAACATCCAACCATTTATTTATGGCATTCTCCAAAGCATTTCAAGCGTCTAAGTTGAGGATATAATTCACATAGCACCAAAACTTTTGAATATCCACAGGAAGATTTCATTTTTATAGGCAATAAACATTAAATCTAAAGGACTGCAATGTAAAAAGTATTTTAATACCACATAAATCACTTTTCCCTAGACAGAGTAAACCTCTGACGGTTTTAAGGACTGTGATATAAATTTTTACGGCAAATTATCTGCATGGAAATTATCTGTCCAAGATGCACTTTTTAGTACCCATGTCTCATTTCCATAACGCTACTAATCTTTGCAATTGCCAGCTTCAATGCAAACCAAAGGCATCAACACCCTGGTTAAATTCATATTGAGCTTCATTTAGGATCTGGCTGGCTGTCATATAACCACTGCTAGTGTTTATCCATTGTAGTTTAGCCAACCATAAAATACTTAATTTTGGCATTGGGTTATTAACAAGCAAGTTGGGAAGAGCAGCTACACAGCTCTCTTCTTCTGGGTCTTCCTCCAACCAGATAGTTCCTGGCTGCTTTACCAGTTTGTCTTCAGGTCTCTTGCTGCAGCTGCTGCTGAATGACAAGTCAGTCCAAAACAAAATCTTTCTCATTCATTGTGGATGAGAGGGCCAACCTAATGTGTATTACTGAGACCTAGTGTGTATTACTGAGACCAATTACCAGTCTCTCCCAGTTGTGCCTTACCAGCTTGTCTTCACATACCCTCCAGTGCAACATCAACTATCACCTTCTCCCGTACAATCTGCCCCGCACACTCAGGTCCTCTGGGGAGAACTTCCTTCAGCCAGTCAAAACTAGTCTGACAGGTATTACCCAGAGGACCTTCTCTTCTGCTGCTCCCAGACTGTGGAATGGCCTGCTGGAGGAGACTCGTCAACTTAACAGCCTTTTAGCATTTAAGAAAGCTATAAAGACTGATCTCTTCCACCAGGCCTATCCAGTGGAATTTTAGGATGATTTTTAGGAAGTTTTAACAATGTATACTATGTTTTTAATCAGTATTTTATACTTACTGTTGTTCTCCGCCTCAATCAGGATGGAGAGGCAGGTAAGAAATATTATTATTATTATTGTAGGTTGCTGTAGTCTATAGGAATTTTGTCTCCCTCTCTAGACTTTCTGCCCATTCAAGTATCAATTGTGAGTGTTTGAACCTTGTTTTTGGGTACCCAGGACAGGTTAGGGATTCTGCTGGCATACCACCCAACCCACTACCCTTCAGCCTCCTGCCTGAGCTGATGGAGGTAGTCTCAGATTTGGTGCTGAGGACCCTTAGAATGATTGTTCTGGGGAGCTCAACTTCCAACTCATGAAAGGGGACCCACGCTTGATTTGGTTTTCTCAACTGGGCAGAATGATGGTGATCTGAAAGTGGGGGAATTAACATTTATTCCATTGTCATGGTTAGGGTCACTTCCTATTTAGTCCCCCAGCAGCTTTTCCCCTCTGAAAGGGTGGGGGATCTATTAAACTGGTCGACCCACAGAAGCTAAAAAGATTCCAATGAGCACTGGGGGATTTTTCTGAAGATGGAGCTGGTCCTCCTGTTAAAGCCCAGATCACTCTGCAGAGATAACTCTAGCAGTTGACATGCTCATGCCAAGCGCCTTCTCCCTCTGAGCAGAGGGCAATGAAGTAAGAGGGAAGATGGCTGGAATGAGGGTGGAGGAAAACTCATGTGAAGTCTGACTGAACACACATTAGAGCTCATTACTGAGACTGAGGCAGTGATGGTGGCAAATATTGCACTACCGTTGCATCTCCTCAGCACAGCTTTTCCGGTTGATTCATGGCCTGCTACAATCTGGACCAGGGAGAGAAATGGGCCAGGGAGCACCTTTGATCACCTTAGACTGATATACCAAATACATCCTTATCTGGTCAGAGATAGCCTAGCTCCAGTTATCCACGCTCTGATAACCTCTCATCTGGATTGCTGCAATGTGGGATTGCCTTTGAAAATGGCTCAGAAACTTCCGATGGTCCAGAATAAGGCAACGAGATAGTTAATGGGGACTAGCTAAACTGATCCTATGATGCCAGTACTTTTCCATCTGCACTGGTTTCCAGTCCACTTCCAATCCACATTCAAAGTGCTGGCGTTAACATTCAAAACCCTAAACAGCTTGAAGCCAGGTTACCTGAAGGACTGTCTCCTCCCATATATACTTGCCTAGACACAAAGATAGTCTTCAATGATCCCCCACCAAAAGAAGTGAAATGGGTAGCTACTAAGAAGAGGGTCTTTTCTGTTATGGCCTACCAGTTGAAGACTGGGCTCATTTCTCAGAACAGGGCTCTAACAAATATTAAACCCTTCAGTCAGAAAAGTCGAGCATCTCTTTACAATGCATTTCTACGAATCAACAAATTGCAAAACTGAAAGGCTGGAGATGCTGCTGAATCAGCAGTCAGCTGGACAGTCAAAGGACGTTCTTTTACTTATTTTAAGCCTCTATATGCTACTTTCCCAAACCAAAGTGGTCTACAAGGAGATGGAAAACAGCCATATAAAAAGTATTAGTAAAAGAAAGCAAGAAGCTTTAAAAATTCAGAAGAGCCAGTGAACGAAAATCCATCCAAGAGATCCAAATGCCGAAAATGACAAAGCAATAACAACTCCTTGTAAATGAAAGCACGGAAGAGCAACTCCTCAACCCCATAAGGAAATCATTCTGCTTGCGTTGGGGCCACATCGGCAAGGGCCCTGCTTCTACCAGCAAACTATCGAAGCTGACGCATTGAGACTTTATGAAGCAGCGGATGGTTTGAAAGACGAAGATGGTTGGGGATGGGTATCAGGAGAGACAATCTCGAAGATATCTAGATCTCAGGCTGTGAAGATTACAGGTCAAAACAGCATCTCGTTCTCGGGATGAAGATTGAAGTTGAGTAGTAACCAAGTAGAAACAAGGACCCCCGTATGCCAATAAACTGGCACGATACACAAGGAGAAAAAACATCCTAACGGAAGCCCACGCAAGCAGCCCTTGAATTGGGGTCAAAAGCTCTGCCCATGACACTGGTCACATACACTAAGCAGAATACTAAAAAGGTTGTCACACAGAGGAGGGCCAGGATCTCTTCTCAATCCTCCCAGAGTGCAGGACATGGAATAACGGGCTCAAAAAGGAAGCCAGATTCCAGCTGGACATCAGGAAAAACTTCCTGACTGTTAGAGCAGTGTGACAATGGAATCAGTTACCTAGGGAGGTTGTGGGCTCTCCCACACTAGAGGTCTTCAAGAGGCAGATGGACAACCCTCTGTCAGGGATGCTTTAGGGTGGATTCCTGCATTGAGCAGGGGGTTGGACTCGATGGCCTTGTAGGCCCCTTCCAACTCTGCTATTCTATGATTCTATGAATCCAATTATGCCACCACACACACACACCTCTCTCTCTCTCTCACACACACACACACACACACTGAGAAAGAGGGATTAGCTTGTCACAATATTTTATTGGCCTTCGTAAACTCAGCTACAAATACAGTGGGCAAATCCATTGTCCTTCTACCTCAATGACTTTACACTCATTGTTAGCACCTCCAATCAATCAGAGTGGTGCAAACCAAACACTTTCTTTAATTATTCCATACCTCCCCTGCAAAAAAAACTGTTGATAATTACGCAGCTTTAAAAAACAAGACAGTACCGCATGCATGGTGAAATCAAGGAACGGGTCTGTGTGCGGACCGGCAGCAGGACATCCACTATGCTTTCTCTGTCCTACCTTTAAAGGGGGGATGGTTGAGGACCAGGAAGTAGGACAAGCAGCCCAGCAATACATTTCAGGACTGACAAAACCAGAGCCTTTAAAGTACCCCCAATAAGCAACATGGCATGATCAAATGTACACAGTGCAAGCAGAAAGTTTGCTGCTGAGATTAGCCAGGCCCAGTTTGGACGGTAAACTCACCCAGAATGCAGGGATTACTCTACTGTGGGCAAAGAATCACACTACGCAGCAATGCAACCTTGCTACTTTGTGAGTGAAGGGAATGGTTTTCAGGAAAGAATCTTGCAGCAATGGTGGAAAGCTATCAGCTAGGGCTGTCCGTCGCTGGAAATCTGGCCCCTTTTTGGGCTGGCAGGATTTCCACAGCATCCCCGATTCAGCTTGCATTTGCCAGTCCAGCTGCGGGTTTCTTCCCAAAATCCAGGAACGGATTCTTTTTGTGTGTGTAATTAATTGCGAAAAAAGCAATTTGCACAAATTGCAGCTGCAATTTATGCAAATCTCAGATGCAATTTGTGCAAACTGCAGCACAATTTGCAGATTATGGCCGTAATTTGCATAAATTACTTGTTACGCATTTTTTTTTTTAAAAAAAGGAGATCTGCAAGATCCCCTGAGTCGATGCAGATTAAATTAAAGCTAATTAAAGCACAGTGGGTTTCATGCCTCCCACCCCCAGGACAGATTTCCTTTGACATCCGTACTACTGGCCTTGGCTTGAATGGTTAGTTGGGATTTGCATTTGGGTAAAGCTCTGAGTACAACTTTTACCCTAGATGGCACTGCAGAACATCAGTATTTTGTCAGTTTAATTGGCCTCCATTTGTAGGTGTAATAGAGTTTCAGTGTCCCATGTTTTTACCTCTGGAACGCAAAGCCTATCAAATTAAAGTTCATCCTCTGTGTGCCTGTCAGAAAAGCTAAGGAAACTCCTTGGCCTCTCTCCCTTTTACTCTACTCTAGCACTGTCCTTCAGTTTCTTCGAGGAACCCTATCCACAGAGCTCATTTTAACCAGGAGTCACTTCCAAGTGACTTTTGCATTTGATCCCTGATAACGTTGGTTAGAAAAAAATCAACTCCTCTGAATGTAAGTTTCAGCTCCACAGCCTTGCCTGTGTGCAGGAGATGGGGAACTGAGGTCACCCCACTGAAACATCTCAGCTCCAGCAACTTCTGACCTAGCTCTGCGTGGGCCCAGAACCCACACGTGGGATGCACAGGGCCCACGAAGAAGCAGCCAAAGTTACATTTCAAATTACAAACCCAAGCAGAATTTTCTAGAAAACGGTATCCAAAGACGCTGCTTGAATTGGATTGTAGAACCTCGGGTAATTTATTAATTTATTTATTAAATTTATATACCGCCCCATAGCCGAAGCCCTCTGGGTGGTTTACAAAAGTTCAAAACAGTGAACATTAAAAAGCATAGAGGTGCCAATGAAGTGTGGCTGGGGAGAGGGTCTGCTCCCAAGACTGGCTCTGGATTTGCTAAGATGATTTTGTCTACACCCACCAAGGCCATAGCTAGACCTAAGGTCTATCCCTGGATCATCCAGGGGTCAAACCTGTTCATCTAGGTGACACACAGGGGATCTAGTGCTCAGGCAGGGGTGAACCCTGGATGATCCCAGGATAAACCTTAGGTCTAGCTGTGGCCCAATTTTTATTCCCAAGCCTGGACTAAAGCCTTTGCATGTGATTCCGAAGTCAACCTGGGCGCCAGAAAAACGAAAGTGCTTCAAATTATCTTATCTTCAGGATTTTGAGGACCCTACAGGAATTGTGCCGGTTTTTGCAACTTTGGGAATTGCTCTTCAAATTATCATTGTGAATAACCGCTGCAGAAGGATAATAAATGGATCCAAAAAGATAAACCACACCCACAAAATGATTTCCCACATGCCCCTCGTGCCAAATGTGTGGCAGAGTTCACTCCTCTTCATTAGGAATTACTATCGGAACAACCTCTTAGGTCTGCCCTAAGCTCTACACAAATACGTAAAGTCACCATGACTACAGTTTCTTTAGTGTGCTTATTTCTTTCCCATCGGCAGAGATTCTTTATAATTATATATAAAAAAGACAAAGTTAAACCTGCTGATATTTTTGTTTTCCCCCCAAAAGCACACGTAATTAGCAAGCCAGCAGTAGTAACGAAAACGACCCGCTGCAAACAACAAAACCCTGCCAGCAAAGAGAAAGAAAGAGAGAGAGAAAATTAGACGGGGAGCCAAAGATTCGCTTTTGATGCTGGAAAGGCTCCAGTAAAAACTGGTTTGTACATGGGAACATGGTGTCAGACTAAAAGACAATCAGCTTGTCTGACTTGTGGTTTTCTTGACAACATTCATCTTCTCTTGGCCCGATAGAGAGCAATTAGTGCTCGTCAGTTGAATCATGTGTTATTAAGATCATCCAGGCATTTTTTAATTATGGTTCGCTAAATAGACAGCAAACGAGAACTTGGGCAAGTTAACTCTACATTTCCTTTTCCAAGCGAGCGCCCAACACCTTTGTCCCCTCCTATTTTTGGTTATTGTTATTTCTACAAGCAGAGACATGTATCTTAGCTGGGTTTTCCCTTCCCCAACCTTAGGCGGTCTCAGATCGTAGCCCAATCACTTTGTGCAACACTATTGGAGTAATGACAGTTAAAGATCCTTCCTTGTATAAACAAATCTGATAACGCCAGTCCCCTCCGAGACAGAGAAACCATTGCAAACTCTCCCAAGGATCTGTCTAGCAGCACTTAACGTCACCGCATTTGCAGGGCTCTATCATCTCACCTTCTACGCCCTGCAAACCTCCGGGACCCAGCCCCACTGGGTGTTTTTTTTTTTTAAATCTACAAACATTGTCACCGTGGGTCAGATTGTCTTTTGACACTGGGGCATACAAGAGGAAGCACTTCTCACACTGTTGCCTTCATGCCCTCCTTGGACGCTTTCCTTAGGTACCCGGCGGGACGAGATAAGAACATAAAAAGTGCCATGCTGGATCAGGCTGAGGGTCCATGTAGTCCCGCACTCTGTTCACACAGTGGCCAACCAGCTGTTGACCAGGGACCGACAAAGCAGGACATGGTGCAACAGCACCCTCCCACCCATGTTCCCCAGCAACTGGTGCACATAGGCTTACTGACTTAAATACTGGAGGTAGCACACAACCATCAGGGCTAGTAGCCATGGATGGCCTTCTCCTCCAGGAATTTATCCAACCCCCTTTTAAAGCCATCCAAATGGGTGGCCATCACTACATCTTGTGGTAGTGAATTCCATAATTTAACTATGCGCTGTATGAACAAGCATTCATTTTTCCTGAAACTCCCACTCATCAGCTTCATGGGATGACCCCATTGGGTTCTTGTATTTTGAGAGAGGGAGAAAAATGTCTCCCTCTCCACACCATGCATAATTTCGTCCACCTCTATCCTGTCTCCCCTTAGCCTCCTTTTTTCCAAGCTAAACAATCCCAGCTGTTGTGACCTTCCCTCCAGCCCCTTAATCATTTTAGTTGCCCTTTTCTGCACTTTTCCCAGCTCTATACGAAGTGTGGTGGCCAGAACTGTACGCAGTATTCTAAGTGTGGGAGAGCTTCAAATGGTTTATTCTGTTTCTGTGGGGAAATGGTAAAGAGGAATGCAGAGTGCCTGGACCAGAGTTGGAATTTCTAGATAAACCAGACTTAAAGCCTAACAAAAAAGATAATAAGAATGCGTCCCTTAACGGCTTGCTTATGAATATGGAATGTTTTCTTTAATGGCTACTTCTTGTCTCCTCTCCTTGTCCAAATCTGCTCATCCCCTCCTGGTCTCTATACTCCAAACTGAGAGTCAGGCCAAGGTCATCTGAGATCATTTCCTTTACAAGGCCAGCCAGGAAGGGGGCAATCCACAATGAGGAGACGTTCCCTTTTTCTCTGAAAGACCAGGAAATGTTTGTTCCTCACAAAGGCATGCCCAGGAATGTTGCAAATCCTGAAATATTCCTCCAAAGGTGTACCAATTTCAAACCATTACCAAAATCAGCACCCACAAAAGAATAAATCCAGAAATGTCTGGAGTAGCACCACATCTGCTTGGATAAAAATCACATAACGTATTTCTTCGATTCTAAGGCGCACATTTTTCCCCATATAAACGTCTCTAAAAACGGGGTGCGTCTTAGAATCGCGGGTGCGTTTATTCTTTCTTAGAATCAAAGCTTTTTTTCTGTTGGTGGTACTGAAATTAGTGTGCGTCTTACAATCGATGGCGTCTTCGAATCGAAGAAATACGGTATATCCACACACTCTACCCTACATCCCGAAAGTACATTCGAGAACTTTTGAAAGATCCCCCAATGCAAATGTCTAGCAGACAGAATGTGAATTTTGCCTTTTGAGTGCCACTGGAAATTAAGATGCTTAGCAATGAACAGGAGACCAAACATTTGCCTGTCAGCTGAGCCTTTGCATCATAGCCCAGTTCAATAAGGGCAAAACCAGGAAACGTTTAGGAACGAGGCCTACAGATAGGAATTCGCTTTGCCCCGATGAACCCGGGCAGTGATTCACTGAGTGAGATGTAACTGAGTCATGACTTACATGACTGAGATGTAAGCTTTTTCAGCAGCTAGTTCTGACATAGGTGATTCACTAATCATTCGCATTGGTGTAGGGAACTGAAGACGAATTCAACAGGACTGCACAAAGCTAAATTGCCAGCACATTGCTCCTTTAGACTGTGTCCACACGGATGCAAAGAGCAATAGCAAACGAAGGGGGGAGGGAGTTTAGGAATAAATTGACTGAGTGTCAACAAATAAATCGCCTTGCCACGCTCGCCACGGCGAACATTCTGCTGCCCTCTGGCGAGCATGACCAATGGGCCAGCCATGCAGGGCCAAACTGGGGGGAACCCTCCCCCTTTCCTTCTTTGGAGCAGGAAAAGCAAGCAGGAAAGTTGGACACCGCTGCCTGAAGCGGCTCAGGGGTGCCTCCAGGCAGTGGTGCCCAACCGACCAGCATTCCTCCAAACAACATTGCCCAATTTGGCAGGCTCCCCTTGGCTTGGTTAGCAAGGTCAGCCCAAAAATTGTAGCCCCGTGCTCAGTAAACAACTTACCATCCACCATGCCCCATGTCTCACTCTGCGGGGGGGGGGGGGGGTTCAACCTGTGCGACACTTCCCACCAGGACACAGACACACCTGAATTACCTGGAAACCCACCAGAGCTGCAAAGGAGCCTGCAAGTCATGGCCTTTTCCAGGAGAGGAATGGCCACGCCTTTGAACAAGGGGATACCGTTGCAATGTGAGACTACCCTGGCCTTCATCTCTTGCCTTACTTCAAACCCCAAGCTTAACACGGCTGAAACCTGAGACCGTGCTCTTGCCAAGGCAAGTCACGTTCAGTGAAATCACATCGGGGATACACAACTGTTGTGTCTCCAGCTGCTATTCTTTGCAAAGCCTCAATGATCTACGGCTGCCTTACAGTGCAAGCAACTGCTACAGGAAGTCAGCGGCGATAAGAGGAAGTAAGTCATCTTCTCTACGATGGGCATAGATGCGAAGGAACAGCAACGGTGCTACCTTGTCAACGGTTTCAAACATCCCAAAACAAAGGAATGTACTATACGTTCTCCTTGATCCTTCTAATGTTAACTTGCCCATCAGAGAACCCAGGACTAATAGTTAACATATCAAAATGTTGTTAAGCTTAAATAACAGTTTATTTGAAGGTGGGATTCACTGAATTAGGTCACATCGCAGAAAAGTGACTATATTAATCTACGGCTGTAGGAAGCAAGAAGAGAAGAGAAGCAAGAAGAAGCAAGAAGCAAGAAGCAAGAAGAGAAGAGAAGCAAGAAGAGAAGAGAAGCAAGAAGAGAAGAGTGCTGTCGGCATCTTAGGGTTCATGTCTATGACAAGACAACTTCCCTGAAGGGAGCCAATGACTCTCAGCACCTTTATAAACTACAATTCACGTCCAGTTGTGGGTTTCCTGGCCACTGCGGAAAATAGGACCATTGGTCTAGTCTAGCAGGGTGGTTCCTATGTTCTTAAGGCTGCCATGCGGACCTTATAATGGAAAGGCACGGTACAAGTATTTTAATTAAATAAACTATTATATGGGGTCCATGAACTATAGCACTGCAGCCTTCCCGAACCTGGCACCCTCCAGATGCTTCGGACTTCAACTCCCAAGAACCACAGCAAGCATGTGATCACGAATCCTGAGAGTTGCAGAACAACACATCTGGGACACACCAGACTGGGGGAAGACTTTAACTCTAGTCATCATGAGCTACTGTTAGAACCAGATGCAAGTTTGATTAGTATCTCAGGCTAACTGCTCTTTTCTCCCATCTATCATTAGAGAGATTCAGAGACTTAAACCACACCTTAAATAAATAGGCTTTGGCATTGTTTTAGAAATTAACCTCAAGCAATGCTATCTTCATGAGTAATTCTGCTGATGCACTACGATTTCAAGGAAACAAATCAAAGGGGAAAGAACTGGAAGAGAAGCACTGTACCAGACAAGCCTGCGACTTGTATTTTAATTAAATTAGCATTAGGAAATGGACAGTGGAGGCATGGAGTTTCCCTTACACTGCAGTCTTAATATTTGCACCACTTTGTCCTGCCTGCGATTTCTCGCAATGCCCACACCTTGACTTGGGATCTTGGGTTGGTGCAGCAGTCGGTATCCACCCCCCCTCCCAAGCACACTTGTTCGCTGACACAGCAAAGTTCCAGACCATCCCATTAGACCCAGAACATAACAGAGAGGAAACTACAAAGGCAGACACACTTCATTTGCAACATTAAAGGAAAAGCCCACAGCAAAGGCCACATAATCAAGTTCGCCTGCCCTGCAGGAAGAAAGGATGATGCCAACTAGCCTCCAGAAATCCAAATCGCGTTCAGCTACCCTCGGAAAAACTTCCTGGAGGAGGCGGGAGGAGGCTGCTGGCTCTTTGCAGGCCTGCTGAGAGTTTTCAATGTCACAATCGCTATCCACACCACCCATCTTGTGATTGAGATTCTGGAATTTCCCCTTTACCATAAATGGAGGTCAATTTGTATTCGTTAGTAGAAGTGAGTAGGGCAAGGGAAGACGTAGAAAACTTTAGGACGGACTGGAAAAATCCCAGGCATCTAATCGGATGTATTTTATTTCATTTTCACAGCAGGACAGGCGGGCAGGCTTGAAAGCCTGAAATATTTTTCCCCCAACCAAATCCAAAGGATGATTCAACAATTGAGAGCTGCTTCATTTGCCCAATACAAAGGAAACACTGTGTATAAAAGGCTTGTTGTTTTTATATTTAAAAAGTCCTAGGCCTAATTTACACCAAGCAGGATATAGCACTAGGAAAGTGGTATATGGAATGGGTCAATGGGCCCCAACAGTTGTCAGTGCCCTTCAATACCACTATAAAGCAGTCGTGTGGCTCCTGCCTTTTATATACCGCTTTCATAGTGCAATATCCTGCTTGGTGTAGATTAGGTCCTAGTCATCTGTGGCGAGTAAAACGTGCTTCCAGGTGAACAAATCAGGAAGATTTTACATGATCACATCCAGAGCTGCAACTCAGGCAGAGACACAGTAGGCTGCTTCTTCCAACCTCTAGGCTCACCTGAACCTTTATTTAATTTGCTTTGCTTCTTGTAATGCAACAAAAATTCTCCCACAGCACATGGCTGGAGAGCTATTGAGGTAGACAGAAAGCTAGCACAGGCCCTCTTCCCATTTCAGAAACTCGGAGCTTTTGAGCTGACTCAATCATCAAAAGCTGTTCAACCCACAAGTTTCTTCTTAATCACTACCTAACCACAACTTGTCACCCAACTGGGACACACAAGTTTTTGCAAAACACAGCTCCAAGTTTAAACAGGACTCGGTTAACTGCACACCCTGAGTTGTCCACCTGAAAAGACTCCTAAGGCAATTGGTCAGTCAAAGATAAAGAACATAGAGCCCTAGCATTGGGGGGTGGGGAAAAGCAGAAATATTTATTTATTTATTTATTTATTTAGAATATTTATATACCGCTCCCCATTGAAAAATTTCGGAGCGGTGTACAAGGTAAAAATGAAAATAAAAACAGAATAAACAACAACACAGAAATCCAAGGCTGCATGTTAAAGAAAGGCTTCTTGGAATAAAGATGTTTTCAGGAGGCGCCAAAAGGAGTACAAGGTTGGAGCCTGCCTGACCTCCAGAGGCAGGGAGTTCCACAGGAGGGGGGCCACCACGCTGAAGGCTCTTCCCCTGGTGGACTCCAATCGGAGGATGGATCTAGGTGGAACCACCAGGAGCAGGCCCTCGGATGACCTCAGTGATCGGGCAGGTTGGTAAGGGAGAAGGCGCTCTCTCAGGTATCCTGGTCCCAAGTTGTTTAGGGCTTTGTACACAACTACAAGAACCTTCAACCTGGCCCGGTAGCGAATAGGCAGCCAGTGCAGTTCCCTCAGTAGAGGAGTTACATGCTGGAAATAGAAACAGGTAGCCTTCAAAACTGAATAAACAGGAGGAGAGGGTGTCCACTCCCAGGGGACAGGGACCAGTGCTGTTTTACCTGTCCATGACTAAGTCAGGGACAAAATTTCATCATCATTGATGTAGGTTTTCCTCGGCCTTAGAGCTACTCTGACCATCCGCCAGGACCTGAATCTGTATGTAAGATAGCGCTATAAAGCACTCCTACATTTCCGATCGATCGATACCGCATGTGCATTTTAATACTGCATGTGGATTTTAATTGTAAACTGCTTTGGAAGCAATCTTGTCTGAAAAGCAAGGTATAAATATAATGAATGAATTATCCCAAATGGTAAAAATCCCAAACAGCTTGCGGACAACTCCAAAGAGTTCACCGCTCAGTGGCAGAGCACGTGGCTTTTCATTTGGCGGACCCAGGTCTGATCAATACCACCAGTAAAGAAGAGGTTCTCAGGCGGCACATGATGGGAAAGGCTCCTGCTTCAGCCCCTAAAGTGTCCCTGCTGGTCAGAGTACAGTAGACAATGGATCAAAGTTGTGGCTCAGTAGAAGGCAACCACATATGTTGTTCATTTCTCCAAGTGCGCCATGGAACAGCAGAAGAGATTTTATGTAAGTAGAAAATTATTCATATTGGATTTCCCCCCCACCCCTTTAAATTGTAACTTCAAGGATGAGATCTAAATTGAAGCAGACTAAGCCGGCTGTAAGTTAACCTAGGAAAGAGATCTTGGCGTAATTTATTTTAAATATAATAGGAAGTAAACCACAAAGATCAACACAGTGATGTGTAATACACAGTTAAGTTAAATGTTAAGTCTCATAAGGCTAGTAAATGAATCTTGGATGCATCCACATGTGCAAATGGCATGAAGTTCTGGCAGCCTGGCCTCAGAAATATGTTTGTAAATCTGAACAGAAATCCAGAAACTGCAACTAGAAGGATCGGAGGGCAAAACATCTCTTTGATGGAAGACAGGTTCGGGACATTTTGTCTTTCTGATTTAGAAAAGAGATGATGGATTTGGGGTGGGAGAGGATAGAGGCCTACAAAGTTATTAAAAAAAGGTAGACATATTTTGAAATAACTACATTCTTTTGCAACACTGGAAGCTCAAAGCTAATCCAATAAAATAGATAGGCGGTATCAGAAGCAGTACGCATCTTCAAGAACAAATAATCAACTTACGGAACTAATTACCACAGGGATATTAAGACAGTAGGCATAAAAAGTTTTTAGACTGATCCTCCATGAATTTGTCTATTAACCGGTAATAGCCATAACATATCTATGCTGAGCAGCAGTAAACCTGTGATGTATTTCAGCTCTTTAAGATGTTGCTGCAAAGAAGATTCGTCAAAAGCAGCAAATTTATTCAGAGAAACTTTGTAAGTAACTCTTCACCTGCTCCACCTGGTGTTCATACTCTGCCCTTCAGCATCTACAAAAAGGTGGCAAGCAGCTCTCTGGGTAATTCAGCTAAAGTTTCCAGCCTTTAACGTCGGAGTAGCTACAAGAACATAGGAAAAGGCATGGCAGCAAATGAGTCCTTGAAATTCAAACCAGAACAAGAGACCATACTGTCAAATGCCAGGCTTCTCGTGATTTTTGGACACGGGTCCAGGTTAGGGATTGAAAGAGAGAGTGGATAAAGTGTGTGTTTGTTTGTTTATTTATTTATTTCATTTCTATACCGCCCAATAGCCGGAGCTCTGTGGGCGGTTCACCCAGCTCTCTGGGCTGGGAGTCGGGAGATCCGGGTTCTAGTCCCCACTCGGCCATGGAAACCCACTGGGTGACTGTGGGCCAGTCACAGACTCTCAGCCCAACCCACCTCACAGGGTTGTTGTTAGGATAAAATGGAAAGGAAGAGGATTATGTGCACTGCCTTGGGTTCCTTAAGAGGAAAAAAGGTGGGATATAAATTTATTTATTTATTACATTTTTATACCGCCCAATAGCCGAAGCTCTCTGGGCGGTTCACAATAAATATGATAAATGCAAATGCAACAAATGCAATAAATAAATATAAATAATCGAGAGAACAAGAAGCCAGTATTGTGCGAACACACAAAATTCAACCTGTGGAAAGCTTGCTGACGACACAGACCAGCCGCTGAACCAAATTCAAAGCTAGAAAGTAAACTGATAGTGCATGCTTTGGGGGGGGGGGGGAGAGAGAGAGAGAGAGAGAGAGAGAGAGAGAGAGAGAGAGAGACTCTCCATATTTTCCAAGCACGAAATGTAACTGCATGCCAACTCCTGACAGGCCTGGGGGTTCCTCCTATGCAGAGGCCAGAACAGATAGATTCCAGAGCTCAATTGATGGAAGCAGCTCTACCAAACATCTCCCTTTCACTGACAGAAGGAAGAAGAGCAGCCCTTTCTCATTCAGCAAAATGGCAACCCTAGGCACAGCAACTATCATGCACAGGGCCAGCGTCACGGTTAAGCATGGTTGGACACTCCATGCTGGCGCCTTGGGAGGGCAAAACTATCCCCCCCCCTTTCTCCATTCTGCACTGGGTGAGCCATAAAGGACACTAAATCCTTTAGACTTTTCTCTTCTCCCAGGCATTTAACAGCATTTAACAGCATATGCTGAGTTTCTTAACTGACCCCAGGATAGTAGTTTTTCAATGGATATTGTCTGTTTTTGTTAGTATTTTATGCTTTTCTGGTTTTAAATGTTGCATATTCCTTTTCACTGTTTTTAACTTTTGTAAACCGACCAGAGAGCTTCAGCTGTGGAGCGGTATATAAACGTAAATAATAATAATTAATAATAATAATAATAATAATAATAATAATAATAAATCCCAAACAATCCTGATATCAAGGTAGCCCCTTCCCCACCTCTCATCCAATATACACAAGATAGTTCTCACAGCCAGAAAAAGCACTTAAGAGAGTTGCATAGGCTGTTAGGAGCCCGCTTTTGACAAGACGCTTTCCATAGAGCAAAAGCAGTGTAATATGAATTGCCAAGTAACGTCTATTAGATATTTCTAATACCATTAAGCCAACAGGCCCAAAGCATAAATCATTTTAAGTACAGATCTACTCGTAGCCATATAAGTATTTTTTAACACTTAGAAACAAATGACCACTGTTTTCTTGAGGATTGTTAAAACAAATACTTTCTGAGACACACTTCGGGGGGGGGGGGGAATGTAAGTAAACAAAAGTAAACAACAGTCTCACTTAGTTTGCATAGTTTTGCCTCGGGGGAAGTTTCCAAGAGATTAGACTCTCTTCAGGTAGAAGAGATGTTTGCTGCTTAATAAAAGCTTTGTGGATTACCTAGCAAGCCTAGTCATTTGTCTCCCATTGAAAGCAGAGGCTTTCTGAGAAACACGACAAAAAAGCAGCAACCACTATACATTAAATGTCTGCCCAACTGTCTGTTTATCAGGCCCACCTAAGCACAGGAAGCAAAGGAACACGACAGGTCTCCCCAGGTCTTATGTGCCAAGATAAAAGCTAGGAAAAAGGGGTGTGTAACAATACTGTTTCGCTTCCAAAGGGCAAGGCCTACCAGTAACATGTCCTGTCTTCTTCCATTATGACAGAAAAGGCAGGGCGGACTGGAAAGCGTGCCAAACTAGTCCAAGGGCATCATTTAAGGGTGAGTGAGTGACACACTCAGTTGTATGTTTCAGATTATATGTAAACATTTTCGTTGACTCAAAAGTCTGGGAAGTTGATAAAGCAACTGCAGGAATGCAATCCTGTTTTGACAAATAAGTTTGAAAGCCGCCCACAAATGGTACTGAAAAATATTCTGTTGAATTCTACTTGACAATATTTGTCCAGGTAGGTGATAAAAGAGGATGAGCGTTATTTTAGAAGACATGCGGAAAACAAGTTTTGAAACCTCCATATAATTGTTACAGAACCATAGGTATTCTTTCAGCCCTCCAAAACCGTTGCACTAACCGACATAAAATCACAAACGCCGTTCTACTTTTATCCCAATTACAAATCCCCATTACTAAACGTGCTCTCTTGCCAGACAGCAAGAAATGTCGTCTCATGGACACTTCTGAGCACTGTGTGATCCCTCCTCCTCTTACACGTGAAGCTTAACATCCTGCTTCCTGATCTGAGCGAACCTTTGCGTCTGAACCGGCAATGAATGGTTTGAGCAATCTGTCCGGGGCCAGAAGTGAAACAGGGAGCCAATTCCAATATGCGTAACTCCACTCTGGGTCCTATTTCTGGTGAGCGTGATAGATCTTGCAAAGTGGCTACCTATAACAGGTTCTTACAACTCCACTGTGAAAATACAGCCATCCCATCTATATATTTTATCATTATCTACAGTACGTGCCCTCACGTTTTATACTTGTATTTACAAGACTACAGTTGACATTAATGTGCTGATTGTAGATAATTGACTTTTACGCCTCTGTTTGCCATTAAATAGGGGGGGTTGGGGTGGGGGGAAGGAGAGAACACACGTTTTCCAGAACTATGAATAATGGGTTTAATTGGAATATGTCCTCCACCCTAACCCTAAGGCTGACTGTGGCTGTTTTATAGCAGCACATCAGCCTGGCTGAATAGGATGAATAACTAATTACAAAAGAACAGAGGTTTAGTAAAACAGGAAGGGTGATTGGTACATTTAACATTTTAAGTTTCTTCTCCCAGCAATGCACAGCTTAGGCGCTTAAAATCAAAGTTTTGGACAACACGTAATTTCTGAACTCTGTAAAAAAAATTAAAAGATTCAGCTATATTTATTTTCAGGGCTGTAAATTGTGGCCTGTTGGGTTTTTAAAAAACTTTTGATCCCCTAAAAAGGTGCCCCAGAGTAAGTGGGTATATAAAGAAGTATTCAGAAAGCTGCAGATGGAAGGCCCTTCTCTCCCACACAGAGGCAAATGCCTGATGCATCATTTAAAAACAAAGGAAGAATGGTTTTGCTTCAGAACCATTCTTTTACTCACAAGCAAATGTACACAAATGTGATCAACTAAGTAACTCATATCATTGACTATAATGTCTTTTATTTGGTCAAGAGCCCTGCTTATATTGCATCATTCTGCTTCTCCAAAATGTGGCTGGAAAGAGGGCAAGAAACTCTGCCTTCTGGTAAACCCACTAAACTCTCCTCTAATGTCTGAGATTTTATCAAATATCGATCACTTTCCTGCCTGTCTTTGCATTCATAAAAGCTAGAAATCTCCTTTGTCTTGTAAACTTAAAGCCGAAGGTCTGATAATTCTTTACCTAATGTCAGATTCTTTACTTTCACAGAATACCAAATCCTTGTATGTAATTCCAGAAGGAAGGAGGATGCAGGAAAGGTAGTTCACAGAAGCAGTTAAGGAACTGACCAACATTTGCAGATTGCAGATTGCAGATAGAAGGGCATAAGCTATAGGTCTATTTGTGCCACCCATGCATTGCAGATAGGGCTGGCTTCATCTTTCATTCATCTTTCATTCATTCATTCTAAGTCATGCTGACTTAGAATTTAAAATTATTCTTTATGTTGATTATCTTTTATTGTTTATTTCTAAACTCCAGGAATCTATTCCTGCTTTGATGAAACTGATTAACACGTCTGGTGACCTGTCTGGTTATTCAATTAATTGAATTGATGCCGATTGGAGATAGCATTTTTCCTAGTGTGTTGGCTAATAGGTAATAAAATCAGGGCACTATCGAAATTGCCCATCTGGGAATACTTATTCCCAGAGAGATATCTCAATTGAACAAAATAAATGTGAATAAGCTAATTAATGTGATTGTGTGAGACATAGATAGATGGGCATAGTTAAAGTTGAGTCTTTGGGGTAAAGACAACACACTAAAGATGTATATTATACCTTGAATTGTGTATGCCATCCATGGGATTCCTCTACTTCTACCAGACAAATATTTTCAACAACTTAATACTCTGTTTCGTAAATTCTTCTGGGGTTCTTCCCCACCCTGAATATCTTTGAATATTCCAATTCAGCTTCCAATTAACGAACATGTGTTTGGTTTTCCAGATCTTGCTTTGTACCACCAGGCCTATCTACTGGCTTGCACTAAGTTTTAGACTTTTCCAGTTTGTTTAGATTTTTCACCCTGGTCAGTTTTATGTTTGGACCTTCTTCCCAAATAGACATCACTAGACTAGGAGGCATACCTTCAGGTATTTTAAAAAAACTAAAAACACTTTAGTCCATCCTCCCAAATTATTATGTGGACTTGAAAACTGGGTACACATTTAAAATCTTACCACGTTTTACATGCCTCCTAGTCTCTTTCAAAACTTCATTTACTTTAAAAAAATAGAAAACAAAAGAGCCACTCAAGATTCTAACAAGAGTCCATGAACTGCACAAAAATGCACTTGGGACAATATGCATCCAACAACACACCTGTGGGTTGAAACCTAAAGTGAAAATAGATCATTGAAAGCATCAACATATACCTGAAGGTCAACAATATCAATTATGAGACATGACTAGCTAAAATGGTTCTATGTCTAATAGTATATCAAGGAACAGGAATATGACTATGTTTAGGAGGGCTATTTTTCTTTTGGTGTGTGTGTGTGTGTGTATGTGTGTGTGTGTTCTTTGGGTTTCCAGCTGAGCTTATCCTAGCTATGCAAAAATGTTCAATATGCATCAGCATTTAAAATGTGATAGACAAGATCTACTGGGGCATTGAACTGTTCCCTTGCTGCTACTATTAATTGCATTGTATTGAGAAACCGCTTTCATTTCATTAAATCCACTGAAGTGACCCTTCTTACAAACCACTGGAGCATTTCTATATAGCCAGAGAAACAGACTTGTTATTTCCTTTTCTTTTTTAAGTCGTGCACCCAGAAAGGTAAAGTTGTGCTGCAACATGCATAGATTATACCAGGGTAGGCTGATTTAAATCAACACAATTAAAACAGCCCTCTAAAGCATGATTGAATCACCAAAGAAAGAGGCCAATTCAACCCACTGATTTAAATTTATAAAAATCCATTTACTATGTAGATACTTCCTAAATAGAAGTGCATAAAAACTGGTTGCTGTAACTAAAAGATCACACAGATTTAAAACTGAATAGAGCTTTCGTTCAACCTCAAATGATACACTGTTTTAAATACATATTTAACTTAATATTTGTACTATTTGAGAAAAATTATGTATAACTTAATAATTCCACATAATTATGTGACGCTGCATCAGGCATTACAATCACTCACATCATGCATATATTACTAAATAAATAAATAAATAAATAAAAACCCACCCTCAACCAGAAGCAAGGACTGATAGTAGTTACTGGACAGATTAGTGTTCTCCATTAGAAGGAAGATAGCCTATTTCTTCGATTCTAAGACGCACTTTTTTCCCCATGTAAACATCTCTAAAAATGGGGTGCGTCTTAGAATCGCGGGTGTGTCTTAGGGTTTTTTTTTCTGTTGGTGGTACTGAAATTAGTGTGCGTCTTACAATCGATGGCGTCTTACAATCAAAGAAAAACGGTAAGTGTCCATGTTGTTTGACTGGTAGGTGGAATCATAAATATGTACTATTACAATACTCACTGAACCAACTGCAGAGATAAATAGGAGTAAAGTATCACCCACATAGACCCGTGAATGACACCCATCAGTTGTATTGGCACACAACAAGAAACTTGAATTCCAAAGAATTCTGGCTTATTTTGAATAGATGGTGTGTTAGGGCACACAGACAGATCACTCCCACTTGGCTCCTCCTGCCAGCAAGAGTGGCTTAACTAAGCAGGAATTAAAAGCTAAACTTTATCTGAACTGGGACTCTTGGCTTTTAATTACTGGTCAGTTAAGCCGGAAGGAGCCAAGAGAGAGCAATTGGGCTGCATGCACAAGCATGCACCCCAATCACAGTAAGCCACAATTCTGGCTTAACTATGGGTGTGAACACGGGTTTTTCCAGTCCATCGCCCACAATATTAAGCCATAATGTGCTATATGATGACCAATATTGTTCATTCTTTACCCCACCCCGTCCAAAAAAACCCCAAACCTGACTTTTCTAAGTTCACAATCATATTAGTTATTACAGTCCCATTCAGTTCAGATGTCAGGTTATAGCTGGAACTCCAAAAATGATATTTGAATTTAAAAAAACTAATCTATTACCTTTGATTGTTATCTACCTTATAATTATGCAAATTAAGCAATATACACAGATTTGCTTATTTGGCATGACAAATCCTCAAGGAAGAACAAGAGGCTCTGCAAGGCATTGAGAGACAAAGGAAAAAAGCCACAAATCTAACTGGGACTCTCTGGTTAACCACTGCAACACCCTTGACAAAGACTATCCTGCAATAACACTCTCACCCACCCACCCATTCCCCCCTCTATGCAACTGATTTTGAAGTTAGCAAAGAGCCATCAGGAGTAGCAGCGATTGATGGCTTTATCCTCCACGAAGGAGGCTCAGAGGGTCCTGACAAGGGAGAGGGCCCCCAACTAAGGAATGAGCTCCCCACTCAGGCCCACCTGGCACTAACACTGTCCTCTACTCCCAAGCATTTAATGACATATGATGGGACATATGATGGGACATATGATGGGACAATCAGTTAGACATCAGGAAAAACTTCCTGACGGTTAGAGCAGTACGACAATGGAACCAGTTCCCTAGGGAGGTTGTGGGCTCTCCCACCCTAGAGGCCTTCAAGAGGCAGCTGGACAAGCATCTGTCAGGGATGCTTTAGGGTGGATTCCTGCATTGAGCAGGGGGTTGGACTCAATGGCCTTGTAGGCCCCTTCCAACTCTGCTATTCTATGATTCTATGATTCTATGATTTATGCCAGGCGTCTAAACAGGTCTAGTGTTCTACTGAAACTGCTTTTAGCTCTCTAAATTATTTAAAATTTCCAACTCTACAATTCTATGATTCTATGAAATACTTAAAAGGTTGTCACACACAGGAGGGCCAGGATCTCTTCTCGATCCTCCCAGAGTGCAGGACACGGAATAATGGCTCAAGTTAAAGTAAGCCAGATTCCAGCTGGACATCAGGAAAAACTTCCTGACTATTAGAGCAGTACGACAATGGAATCAGTTACCTAGGGAGGTTGTGGGCTCTCCCACACTAGAGGCATTCAAGAGGAAGCTGGACAACCATCTGTCAGGGATGCTTTAGGGTGGATTCCTGCATTGAGCAGGGGATTGGACTCGATGGCCTTGTAGGCCCCTTCCAACTCTGCTATTCTATGATTCTATGAATTCCTACAACGTAACAGCCATCCCCAGCTTCCCACAATTTCATCCTGTTTGGATTTTGGAGGCAGAGGTAAAAGTATAGGCCTTCCATTAGAGAGCCAAGGAAGAGAGCAGAAATTTATGGGGTCTGCACAAATGCTACCCTCAATTATTGAAGACTCTACCTTAACATTTCTGAACCTTCAAATACATTTTCTCTATAGCCATGAGGGCTTGAAACTTGGTTTGGCTGTTTTGCAAGTGAAAACACAGTGGAAGTTAAATCCTGCACTAGATACACAGAATGTAAACCATTCCACATTTGCTCCCTTGGACTGCTAACAAGCAACTGATATCGCCACCCGCATGCAACAGGAGAAATAAATCCACCACCCATGAATTTCAGCTGGCAGCAAATCAACAGGCTGTGATGAATGCTGCACAAGGTACCTGGCCTCCAGCCAAAGTGCCTCCTGCCCCCACCCCAAATTAAGGCAGTCACTAGATCCTTTATGAAGAGAAAGAAAGCTATTTCAAAAAGGGTTCTATTACTGACAGCTGTAGTGGTCATTACGCTTCCAGCTCAAGGGTACACTCCCAGTTAATCATGCGAGTTTCATCAGAAATTCAGTGTGATTAACAATGTGCTGGGATTTCAGTATCAATAACCTCAACAATATTCGATTTGAAAAAAGTTTGGATATATTTAAAGCAGCAAGCTTTTCAGATTCAGGAGTCACCTTTAGCCCTAAACTGCAAACATGGGATACCCTGATTCATTATATTACTATTGATACCATATCTTATTTGTACCTCCAGAGCTCTCCTCTTCTCTCACCCCTGTTACTCCACCTCAACAGCCTCCCCTATTACGTCAAGTTGTAACCAAGACCTTAGCTAGACCTAAGGTTTATCCCGGGATCGTCCCTGCCTGCTCCCGGGATATCCTGTGTGTCATTTACATGAACAGGGATGACCCCAGGACGATCCCGGGATAAACCTTAGGACTAGCTAAGGCCCAAGTAGTTGCAAATCAGTAAAGCATGTTTTAAGGATCACACTTCTCGTTTGCTTTTGTGAACCAACACATCTTGGGGCACAGAAAACAGCTAAGAAGATTTCTGAATTGAGGTTCACCAGAAGTCTTTTTACACAGGGTGAAGGGGAAGAATGAAGTGTTGCTAAACAAAGCGTTAGAACTGCTAAGTTTGTGTATTTTCTGGATCAACAAGATGGATGTCTAGCAGTTTCCCATGTAAAAGTCAGGCCACTACAATTGCACTGGAGTCCAGAAAGAGGAACATTGGGCCTGTTCAGACAACACACACGAAGCCATGGTTAGGCCACTAATCCTTTTGCAGTAAATGGTTAATGAGCGTGTTTAGACCGTGGTCATGTAGCCACCATGGGTTAGGAACGGTTCACACAACACACTAATCCATAATGTGTAGCTCAAAATTATTAACCACCATGGCTTAGTGTGTCATCGGAAGAGGGTCACTGCAATTCGGTTTCCATCACCACCCTGGAAGGCCTACAACGTTTGCCTCCTATTTCTGTGGCTTACCCCCACAAGCCCATCCAAGAGCAAACCATGGAGATCCGGTGGTCTCCAGACCACAGTTTAAGAATCCCTGCTATATCAGACGCAATTGGAGTTTACTCTTGTCCCACCTTTCTTCCATCATGGAAATTAAGGCGGTAAGCATAAGGTTCCAGGCTGTTTCCTAACCAAGCACTCAACAGACCTAGATCTACTTAGCTTCATCACATCTAAAAGCACATACTGCAGCCACCTTGCTGAGCAGGTCTGGCTCTGAGCGGTGCCTGGATGGGAGACAGCCTGGGAATCTCTGGATTCCATGATGGATATAAATTAATGCCGCCAGTGTCATCTCTTCAAACAGATATACTGGAAATCTATTCCTATCAAACAGAATATGAGCTGACACAATCACATTCAGTATTAATACATGCCTTTGAGAATATATTCCAGTATGTAGTTAAGCAAATAGATCCAGACTGAATTTTAACTCGCATCCTATTATCTCACATATTGTATTAGATATTGGTTCCCAACAATTCCACTACTTGGAGATAAAGATCTCTATTGAATATTTACACATCCATCAGTTCCCATTAGAGGGATTATATATGGCCTAGTGTAATGTCAGGCATGCCCGTCTTTCAAGATTGTTCCCTGATTTTAATATTCGTCAACTAGGTAAGGAACATGTGGCCATCCAGATGTTGCTAGACTAGCCAGCTTAGCCAATGGTGTGTTCATCAGAGAGCACGCTCTTGGTGGTTCCACATGGGCCTATGGCCCATAATTGGGAGTCCACTAGGAGAAGAGCCTTCAGGGTTGTGGCCCCCCTCCTATGGAATTCTCTACCTTTGGAGGTCAGGCAGGCACCAACGTTGTATTGCTTCCAGTGACTCCTGAAAACATTGTTATTTCAGGAAGCTTTCCTGGAGTGACCGGCCATGGCTTCATCAGAATTCAGTTTTATCAGAACACTGCTTCTTATAATTATTATTTTAATATGATCTTTTCATTCTTTTATCCTATCTGCTGTTCACCGCTCTGAAATCTTGGATGTGGAGCAGGATACAAATATTGTAAATGAATAAATAATAAATAACTGTGGAATTTGCAATCGAACAACACCTAGAAAGCCAAGTGTTCTCCATCTCTGAGCTAGCCCACCAGGTCCAATTTCTCCCTCCAATGACCATCAAGGAATACAAACAACACATCTTTAAATCCATATAGACACATCTCCAAAAAATAAGGGTGAAGACAAGTATGAATGGGGCCTGTTTCCTTTTGGGCAAAGCCAAAAGAAAAACCACCGATATGAAACTCAAAAGTTATTAGAATGCTGGACATATCTTACATACAATGTGGGTAGCAAATATGCAAGCTTGGTAAACACAAGCATAACACAGATTATTTAACCCACAGTGAGGCTGTGGTGTATGTGACCACCATTTTGAATATGCAAGCCCCACTTGGGGGTTGTCCAGATACAGTGAGTGTGGGTTACACAAATGTTAAACAACCCTCCTCTTATGCAGTCAAGATGGAAGTACAGGCTAAATATGTCCTAGAAGAAGTAAAACAAAATAAATGCAGAATAGTAAATTTTGTAGGCTTGGCTTTACAAGGCTGGTTTATGCTCATAAAATGGCTATAACAAAGGTGATCAAATCTAAAAAGCCCAAGTGACCAAATGGTGCACAGTTCCCAGGGGGAGGGGGGAACCATACAGGTGATAACAGACAAAGTATTTGAGATGGTTACCGAAATTTTAACAGAAAATTAAAGGTAACTTTATAAAGGTAATTTAGAAAAGGGGGTGGGCCAGAGCACATTCTTTGCATGCCAAAAGGTCCCACCTTCAATCCCTCAGCATCTCCTGTTAAATAGATCTGGGATCACTGTTGTTATTAAATGAATAAATCAAATCATAAGAGCAGCAGCATTTTAACCCTGATCTTCAGATGAGTGACTTCCCAAGATCAATAAGATCTCTGCCCTCAGGCTTACAATTAAGAGGGCACCACAGACAAGTAAAAGGGCAACTCCCTTATGAGGAAAGGTTACAACAGCTGGGATTGTTTAGCTTGGAAAAAAGGTAAGGGAAGACATGATAGAGATATACAAAATTATGCGTGGTGTGGAGAATGTAAAGGCGGGGAAAATCTCCCTCTCTCATGATACTAGAACCCAATGGGGTCATTCCGTGAAGCTGATTGTGGGGAGACTCAAGACAGATAGTCTGGATGGCTTACAGTATGGATGGCTACAATATAAGAGGTAGTAAGTCTATGTACACCAGTTGCTGGGACACATGGGTGGGAGAATGCTGCTGTGCTTGTGTCCTGCTTGTGAGGTTGCCATGTGCGGCTGGTGGGCGTCTGTGTGAATCGAATGCTGGATTAGATGGACCCTTGGTCCGATCCAGCAGGGCTCTTCTTATGTTCTTAAGCTCTTAAAAATGGGAGGAAAGTTGCGGGAGGGGGGGGGAGAAAGCTCAGGCACTAGATTCTTGGTTACGAAGTTCTTAGATGTATTATTTCTCGCAAGGATCAGAGGAGAAACCTCCCTTCAACTTCTCCTTCCCTGGCTGATGGATGGGGCAAGGTTGATCTTCCCCTTGCCATGATAGCAGGTGATAGAAAGAACCCTGGAGGTCCAACGCCAGTAAAAACAGAGACGATAGCAGAGTACATGGAAAGTCCAATCACCTCACTCAGAAAAACAAAGCTCTACGTGTTTAAAAGGAGGCGGGCTCATATCTCATGTACAGATGACAAATGTCAGAAATCTATGAACACCCACCCTCAATCACAGATTATATCATCAAAGGTAAAGAAAGCAGTGATAATTCCCCTAAACACTTAAGTATCTTTCATTACCGAGTCTTCTGCAGAAACAAGAATCCAGACGACAAAATCTGGCACAAATTGTTGCTTTTCCATCTGCACGCAAGCATCTGTTAACACTGTACCTCTTATTAGTACAACTCAATTGTTTGTGGAGCAATGCAGCAGACAGATTACCCATGCCACCACAATGTTTTATCAGACATACGTCTATCATATGACAGCTCATGGTTAACAGGTTTATTCCCCCCCCCCCCCCGGGATAAGGTAGGTGTACATTTTCATGTGTTTTGAGCAAGGAGCAGTGAAGTCACAGACTGAAATCCCATGCAGGCACCGTACGGCCTTAGGTAAGCCGTTATCTCTCAGCCTCAGGCTCTCATTTGCAATAAGGAGATAAGAATAAGTCTACCTTACAAGGTCCATGTATGGATTACCAAGAATGTGAAGGGTTTTCAATACTTAGGTAAAAATATTATATATGTAGTATTCAACAGTGTTGAAAAGTTCGTTTTCTGGCTCTAAATGGATGTTAAACCATTGGAAAAGTTAAATTATGGAATTCTCTACCACAAGATTTGGTGAAGACCACCAAATTGGATGGCTTTAAAAGCAGGTTAGGTAAATTCCTGGAGGATAAAGCTATCAATGGCTAATAGTCCTGACAGCTATGTGCTACCTCCATTATCAGGGGCTCTATACCGAAGTACACCAGTTGCTCGCAACATGAGCGGGAGGGTGCTGTTGCACTCATGTCCAACATGTGAGCTCCCCATTGGTAGCTGCTTGGCCACTGTGTGAACATAATGCTGAACTAGATGGACCTTTGGTTTGATCCAGCATGGTTCTTTTGTATTTTTAACCTGTTGGTTGTTTTATTGTGGTTTTAATTTTTGTGAACCGCCCAGAGAGGTTCAGCTATTGGGTGGTATAAAAATGTAATAAATAAATAAATAAATAAAATAAAATAAATGTACTGAACTCCGTGGGACTTATTTAAGACTCAGCATGCACAGGATTGCATGATGTATCAGAAGCAATTAAAAAAACAACACCATACCTATTTCAATAAAAGAAAAATAGATAAGTACCTTAATGAAGAACATAACCCATCATTCGAAATAAGAAAAGGTACCTCCTTCACCTACCACATGTCACAATTCAGCCAAACGGTTATCTCAGGTTCTGCATGAGTTTCTTACAGCTCAAAACCGAAATTGGGGGCGAGGGCGAAGAACTCCAGGGCTCAACTCCCATAAGGCTCAGCGACTCCCAACAATCAGAGGTTACAATTAAGGGGGAAGTGTGCCTGCCAGTACAGCACGTAATGTTTCAAAATACTTGCCTCTTATCATCCTTATATGCCAAGTATCCTTCGTAATCTCGCAGACAAAGGCCTTGAAGCCATGGGAGCTCAGCCAGGGAAACAAGAAACCAGAAGAGCATGAACATGTACTAACCTCGGCGTACATGTTCTCTCCTTACCACAACTCACCCCCTCTTCGCACCTCACCTTTTACTGTCTCCTGCTTTGTGTTCCTTCCCCTAACTGTGGCTCCAGAATAAATTTTCTTTGCCTGCAAGACGTCTCTGCTCTTTCCCTTCCATCGATCTTATGCCAACACGGAGCCAAACCGCGGCACCCCTTCAAACCTTAATCGGCCTCCCTCCCTCATCGGACCACACCCATCTGCTCAGCTTTGTTCTTAGACTGACTGTTTTAGGGATTGGAGGTGCCAAATATTGGTCTGGAAGAAGAAGGGGGTGCTGGTTCCCCCCACACACACACACACACACAGACAACATTTCTCCCGTCTCCACCACCTTGGGAATGCCAGCCACTCATGTCCTAGGGCTATGAGCTGAAGGCACATGATGCCACAGCCATGCTGAAGCCGATCAAGTCTGTGCCTCAATGGAAGACCACCTGGGAACCCCATATACACCACTGTGTGTTCAGTCACGGAAGAAAGGCAGGATATAAATTTGAGCGCGAAATAAATAAATGTCTATTGCGACTTGTTAATTATGCAGCACATAGAAGTGGCGCCAGATGGAGGATTGAGGTTGGGGGGTTTTAACTTGGAAGAAACCAAGAGTTTTCTCATGCTGCCTCTAATCTTTTGAGGTACCCCTTGCAAAGCAGCAATGCTGGGGAGAATACGCAATGCCTTGAACTACTTGCATTCTTTCTTTACAAACAATAATAATAATAATAATAATAATAATAATAATAGGCCCCTGCACAAACAATCCAGAGTAAAAGTTACTGGCATGTCAGATCATCCCATTGATACAAAAATCAAGCATGGTAATATGAGGGTGGGGGTGGTGGAATGGATTGCTACGAACTGCCAGACAGTTTTAAAAAAAACACTATAAGCTATTTGGAGTATGGCATCGGATCATTGCTGACTGATGCATATTCCAGTGCATTCAGAAAGTGGAATCTCATGCAGACTGACTTTTAAAAAGCTGCTTCGCTGGCAGTTATTTTATTTAGATTTCTAGACTACTTTCTCTGTAGGCTCCTTCACAGCCACCCTTTTGGCCTCCCTGGGAGCCAGTTCACTAATAAGGTCAACACATATGATTGAGGGCAGACAGCTCATTCCTGCAGCCACATTCCTCTATGGGGTTCCCACTGCTGGCTCTAGGGCATGCAATACAGGCTTGCATGCAGAAATTGCTAGCTAGTGACTTGAAAGGGAAAGAGTCAAACATCCTTCCATCATGCAAGAATTATCAGGTGATGCAAACCTTCTGTGGTCTTACTGCCTGACATTTATTTTAGAAGACTACATGTGGTGTACACATATGCCCCACGCACCTGGCAGGGATGGGCAAATAGCGGACATGTCCTTTCAAAGGAGAGAGGTCCTTGGTGTGGGAAGAAAGCAGCAGCTTTGGAGTGCTGGGGAACAGCTCTCTGAGTTAACGGAAGTACTATTGGTAAGTCGCACAGCGACTTACGCAGTTTGTCAATTACACATCACATAATGTCCACAAAGGACTTGCACATCTCCCCACGTAGTCAGACGTGCAAGTGCGCAATGCAGGGATGTCTTCTGTATCTCCATCCCCATCATGGTTGGGTGTACAAGTCCCCTTTGGTACGTTTCGTGAAAACCCACCAGCCCAAATGCAGAAGGATGGTAAGGTACTGAAAAGCATTACATTCAGTTTGGGTTCTAGTACAGTAGGGATGGTGGGCACCACTTACGACGGCTATTTCTCTTTTAAACATTAGCCATATCTAATTACTAGCCGCTCAAATTGGCTTGCTTTTTTTAAAAAAGTCAGAAAGTTTAGCTGCTCAGGAGGTAGATTAAGTTGTATTACCACTATTTTAAAAAAAAACCCATAAATTTTATGGTTATGACCAACCTATAACACCTGTCAGCTTTGCTGAGTTTACACAGGTCTCTAATTATATATTTAACCAGAACATGAATGATCTAATTACTTAGCATCTTATAGCACAAACTACTATGGACATCTGGTCTGGCAATTGGCAAAGGATCCTGTGAAATAAAATGCAAATACAGTCAGATCTCTGCCTAACCAAAGCTCTTTAAAGTTGCCTTCCATCTCACATCTCTTCTTCCTGACTTATTTATTTATTTCATTTTTATACCACTAGCCGAAGCTCCCTGGGCGGTTCACTTAAGATCTCTGTACTATTATATCCAAGGCCCTGTCCTGGGTAACCCACGGACACCCTTTATGATGGTTTTAAATTTTGTATACTTTTTAACGTTCACTGTTTTTAACTTTTGTAAACCGCCCAGAGAGCTTCGGCTATGGGACGGTATATAAATTTAATAAACAAATAAATGAATAAATAATTAATGGCAATAACAATACCCATAGTACAACTGTGAAGCTTATGGGTTTTTATTTTATGTTTAATTCATTTGATCACATATAATTATTAACGCCTTCAAGACTTTCAGGGCCCATATCCACATCTCTGATGATGGCCGTTAACAAACAGTAGGCACACAATACAAATTGGGAAAAGGCATCATGGCAGCTTGCGGTACACAAGTCCCTAACTCCATTTGCAGGCAAAAAAAACCAACACTCCAACACCCATTTGAAACGCTCTGCTAAAAGCCATCCAATTATTTGCCGCAGGCTGTATTGGCTAATTGGAGCCAAACAGACTCGTGATGATGTTCCACTCCTGATAAGAATTTCTCAAAGCTTTCTAGGTCGATTTATCTGGCTCCAAGCCAGGCATGATTACAAAGCCATTCCACTCCAGAGCAGTGAGGAACCACAAAGAAGAAAAAGCAAAGACGTCTCATCCGAGAGAACCAAACTGGGGGCGGGTGGGAGTATTTTTAATATTTTTAATCACAGGAGCAATCTTTGGTCAGAAAATCTTTGCCTTAGGCTTGGCTCTCCGCCAGGATGATATAATCATTCCGCATCCCGAAGGCTGTACAAAAAAGGAAGGTGATTAAAACACAAGAACCTGCTAGGATGACTTGTAGAGACCAGAGCCAACTCTGATCTCTCTGCCTTGAAACCACAATGGATTGCTCCTAGTCAGGGGGGGCGGGGCGGGGGGGGGGTCTGTTGCATCTAGAGTTCGAAGAAAGCTCACGGACGCTAAAAAAGCCCAGGATACGCCCTCCAAAGTTTAAAGATTTGTTTTTCATCTGTCTCCACATTTTGTTAATAGGCAAATGGACACCAGAAAGAACTACCTGCTCAGAACAATGATGACTTATAGCAGCAGCGTCCTCACAAAAGCTATTTTAGCAGCAGCGAAGTGCACAGGAAAGCCCCCAGTTCAAATCTCACCTCACTAGGGCAGGGAGTGCAGAATCTCTTTCAGCCCGAGGGCTGAATTCCATTTCGGAGAAAATCGGGGGGGGGGGGAGCATTCCAGTAGCGAGTGGGGCTGCAGGCAAAAAAGGTTGGGGGCAAAAACACCAGGATTCTTAGTGCCGGTAACTGAGCCTTAGGAGAAATGTTTCAACACCGATTCTGGACCGCTTGCATTGGCTGCCTGTACGTTTCCGAGCCCAATTCAAGGTGCTGGTTTTAACCTATAAAGCCCTACATGGCTTGGGACCACAATACCTGACGGAACGCCTCTCCCGACATGAACACATCTAAGGTCCTCCTCCGAGTGCCTACTCTGAGGGAAGCTCGGAGGATGGCAACAAGGGAGAGGGCCTTTTCAGTGGTAGCCCCCTCTCCCGACTGTGGAACGATCTCCCCTATGAGGCTCGCCTGGCACCAACACTGTTAAGACTTTTCTCTTCTCCCAGGCATTTAACAGCATTTAACAACACTAAGTTTGTCTTTTAACGGACCCCAGAACGGTTGTTTTTAAATGGATGTTGTTGTTTTTATACTGTTGTTCTTATGGTTTTAAATTTTGTACACTTTTTTTTAATGTTTACTGTTTTTAACTTTTGTAAACTGCCCAGAGAGATTCGGCTATGGGGCGGTATATAAATGTAATAAATAAATAAATAAATAAACCTTTTAGAATTGGGGTAGGTGGGGGAGAACTGCACCAAAACTAGGAAGCGGCCAAACCATCTATGGTTGGGGAAAACGGGACGAGGCCATCTGGAGAAACCCGCAGGGCTGGATTCAGCCACCAGGCCTGAGGTTCTACACCCCTCCACTTGGTGCAGACGTACTGCTGCCCTCTCAACAATCCAGTTTTGTAACTGTGAGCATTCTGAGTCAACACAGATGCAACTTCAAACCATGGTTTGGCACGACTGGAAGAAGCTCTCTCTCCTGCCTCCTGCAAGCGGATGCCCCCTCTCGCTTCAGTTTCAGTGCTAAACCGATGTGTGTGTGTGGGGGGGGGAATCAATCAGGGTGCATGGCCACAGATTCATCATAAAGCCCCAAACCAAGATTTGTCACTACATCTGAACTCTGTAGAGTCATGCGCTCCTCCTCCTGTCTGACATGAAAACTCTTTTCCCTCCTCCTTTCACAGCCAGCTATGGTCAGAGTTACATCTGCACCAACATTTTCTCTAACCATAATATGGGCCAGTTTATAACTATGGTCGGAACTAGCTCCGGAAGGGGTGTGTGTGTGTTGTGGGTGGGTGTGCTTGCATTAGGAGGGTGGACACTATCAGGGCACTCCACATCACCAAACATGGGCACCATTATGTCCACACTGACCCTCGATGGAATTGAGCAAGCTGCTGTCTCTCAGCCTCAGCTGCATTTCAGGGCCGTGAATACTGGCCTACCTTATTGCACAGCGGTATGGATTTCAGAGATGATGTATGTGAGCCACTTTAAAACACTTAAAGTGTGCTATATAAATGCTAAGTACTGTTGATATTATTATTTAATAGGGACTTGTCAAAGGGCAATCCCTTCATTGGAGAGGCATCCCTTGAATCTCAGGGGAAATGTTACAGCCAGAAACAAAGGCCATGGCCGTGGGAAAAATACCTCGCTTGCACAAACAGCTTAAGTGTTACCTATGAGAAAGGTCAGCAACAGGTGCCCTCCGAGTTAAATACATCCCCCTGCGTGGCGTCAGCTGACCCCATAATGGCCAACCACAACGGCAGAGGAATGGTATAGATCAGCAGCATCTAGGTGACTGAACTGGGCAGCAGGCCATTTGGGGGCGGCTTGAGTCCTTCATCAGCTACCATTCCTTCCTTTGACAAAGCGTCCCACAAAACTCCTTGCTGACTAAGGATCCACATCTACTTTAACATCAATATCCCACGTAAACAAAGAAGATCCTTTGAAGCAAAGTGCGGAACAGTCACCCTCGGGAACATGTCGCTCTGTAAAACTCGGCACGAGCTCTGACACAATGCTCCCCTGACACAAAAGGGGAACCAGATGTTTGCGTCAGATGGGATGCAACCAAGAAACGATTCTCAGGAAGCAGCCCATGGTGACAACACTGGAAGAGGGTGCAAAACCGAAAGATCCTCAATCCCCACGCCCTGCCACCCCGGTAATAAAATGAAGATTAAACAGCAGCTTCCAGGAACTTTCCCATTTCCTGCAGAGCTCCAATTACCAGGTTTACAGTTCCTGAAATCTTTCTGCAAAAGGCCGTTGTGTGTTCACGACAAAATCGATCCCTCAAAATTTTAGTCTGGAAAGCTGCAAAGCTAAAACAGACGGAGAAGTCCCCATATGTGCTCTGTCAGGGCTGCACATGGCTCTCCAACTTGAGCCTCAGAGCTACTGGCTATTGGGTTCACCCTGGAATAGCCAGAGCTACTGGCAGGGAGATGAAGTGCCTGGGTGGGTTAGGAGCAGCGCAACAGGGACTGGGTGAGTAGGTATTTACAAATCTGGACAACACATGTGCACATCATTAAATCTTAGCAGGCAATACAGTAATCAGCCTAGGCATTTCCAGACACGCAGACTAAAGGACAAGTCCACTTTGCCGCAAAAGAAATCCTGGAGCACATAAATGCTATGAGTAAACGCTCTAACACAACAGAAGCAATTTTCTTTTGAGATATGCTTGCTATCTCAACAGCTTCAGTTTAATATAGTCATAAAATAAGCACCGCTCACATATGCAATGAAAAACGAGCATAATAAATAGTTGCTTATGATCACATCCCAAAGAGACGTAGACTCGGAGAGGCTCTTGTGCGATTTCTCACTCCAAGGGATTCCCATTAGATGCAGATCTATCACTAAAGCGATGCAAAGAGCATAAAGCGGGGTGGAGGGCAGGTGAGTGGGGAGAACACCCACAGGACCTCAGTATGTCATAGCTGTACAGAGCTTTTACAGGGTTCAAGCGCTCTACATAATTCCCTGAACAATCCTTATTTATTATTAGTTACGTTTATATCCCACCTGGTCCTCAAAGGAGCCCAAGGGGCCTACATGATCCTCTTACTCTCCACTTTACCCTCACAACAACCCTGTGAGGTAGATTAGACAGAGGGTCAATGAGTGGCCCAAAGCCATCTAGTAAGCTTCGTGACCAAAAGGAAACCTGAACCCAGGGCTCCCCCATCCCTGTCCAACACTCCACTACACCACACTGGCTCTCAGTGTAAGGCTGTCTACAGTTATCCATGCTCTGATAACCTCTCGTTTGGATTACTGCAATGCGTTATACGTGGGGCTGCCTTTGAAAACAGTCCGGAAACTTCTGCTGGTACAAAACAGGGCAGCACGGTTACTAACAGGGACTGGCCGGCGAGACCACATCACGCCAGTCCTTCTACAACTTCATTGGCTGTCAGTCCAGGTCCGGGCCTGATTCAAAATGCTGGTACTAACATTCAAAGCCCTAAACGGTTTGGGGCCAGGTTATTTGAAGGAACGCCTCCTCCCATATGTGCCTGCCTGGACATTAAGATCATCCACAGGGATCTTTCTCCGTGAGCCCCTGCCAAAGGAAGTGAGGCAGGTGGCTACTAGGAGCAGGGCCTTCTCTGCTGTGGCACCCCGGCTGTGGAATGAGCTCTCCAGAGAGGTCCGCTTGGTGCCTACACTGTACTCCTTTCGTCGCCAGCTGAAGACCTTTTTATTCACTCAGTATTTTAACACTTAATTTTAACTTAAATTTAAACTTTGCTGTTTTAATTCCATATTTTAACCGATATCAATTTTTGCTGTGTGGTTTCATCCTGGTCTTGCTTTTTATATTGTATTTTGTATTTGTGTTTTTAGATTGCTGGTTGTTTTTAGGCTCTTTATGGTTCTAATTTTTGTGAACCGCCCAGAGAGCTTTGGCTATTGGGCGGTATAAAAATGTAATAGATAAATAAATACTGTCTATGCGGAGTGCGATGGCCCTCTGGGTTTTCAGACAGCGGTCTCTCTCACCCTAAGTTGAGAGGCCGGGCATTGAACCTGTGGCCTTCTGCATGCAAAGTATGTACTCTACCAGTGAGCTATGGCACTTCCCTTTTAAAAAATCGGAGTAGAATCCACATTCTCCACACCACAGGTCACCTAAAGAGTTCGTGGCTGAGCTGAGGTTTGAACAAGGAGATGCCTGGCTCATAATTCAATCTTAGCCAGCGTGCGACATCAGCTCTAAGTCTGTCCTGCAACCTTCAAAGGTTTCTCAATTGGCCCCAAAATCTCCTTTGACATTTTTCAAGAGCAAGCAATCAAGTAACTGCCTCGATCCCACGTTCAGAAGGTACTTAGCTACCCACCACACAGACACACACCTCAAAAGCTGCTCTTGGTTTTTAACTGTTGATTGTAAGTGCTCTCTTAAGCACTCTGCTAGCACAGTTTTAACTATGAGGGTTGGAGTTTTTTAAAGCTCCCCCTTATTTCCCCAGAGACTTCATATTTCATTTGCAGCCTAGGGAGGGGGGGGGAAGGAAGCTCTAAACTTTAATAAAGCTTTAGTTAACTTGTTAGCAGGACACAGCACATTGCAGAAAGAACAACCTTCCAAAGGTATTCTAGAGTTTATCTTAACAGGTAATGAATATCAATTCACTCTCAGGATATTTGTTGGCCAAAAGCAGTTGGCTGAAAAGTTCTAATCCTTCAATCGCATACACAATGTCAGGCCTTCATTTCTTCCCCACATAAAAAGGCAGAAAACCCACCACCCAAAAGTATTTATACAGCAAGTATACACAAAACAGGAGGATGTTCTATGGAAAGATTACCAGACTCAGATTAATTTCAAGCCAATTAAGGAACAGGAGTATGGAAACTTGACGTCAGAGTTATTCCTAATTACAGAACACTTCTAAAGCACTCTCTGTACTTCTGCTAGAACCAAGAGTGCTATATCTATACTCGTGTTCTAACCCAAAAGCTCATTCTCTGAACCAAAACAGAGCATAATATACACTGGAAGAGCTCCCATAAAGTTCACAAAAGCAAGAAAACGCCTCACGAATGACTGGCATATTATATTAATCAATTGCCAAGTCAAATGACTGCTTTCATTTTTAAATACACTTAAAACTTCCATTAAACCAAGAATACCTTTGCATAGGTTGGGGGGGGGGGAGAGAGAAAGCAAAGTCTTGTTGTACCGTAAAGATGAACAGACAAGTTATGGCATCAGCTTTTTTGGACTCCAGCACATTTCATGTATCTGATGAAGAGGAGTCTAGTCACAAAAGTGGCATCACACAAAGTCAATTTGTCTTTAAGGCCCCCAAAGACGCTGCTTTTTTCTGAGACCATAGTTATCCCTCTGCAATCTGGATAGATGGCTACTTTTACCATGTCAGAAGTGTAGCTCCTTTAGGAATCTTTCTAGCCTTGATGCACAATTTCCTATATCTGTTTGTCAAACCTTCCACAGCATTCTAAGGCCTTAGCTAGACATAAAGTTTATCCCGGGGTCGTCCCTGCCTGCTCCCGGGATCCCCTGTGTGTCATTTAGATGCACAGGGATGACCCTGGGACGATCCCAGGATAAACCTTAGGTCTAGCTAAGGCCTAAGTAACCTGGCCTCTGAGTCCTTCTATAGAAGATGTAGGCAAGAACATATCAGCATGAAACAATGCCATTCCATCTTCAAGAAGATTTTCCATTTAGAAAAAGCACCTTCCCTGTGTAAAAAAAATGCCCACCTGAGCAAGTGAGAGCACACGCCAAGCATGGTAAATGGATGATATAAAGAGACACGCTGTTGTTATCAGACCACCATAAACGGTCAGAAAAACAGAAACATAGATGTCATCAGACTTTTTGAGTCGTTTCTGAGCCACATTTTGTTGCGATTGAGATGACAAATGCAAAACTTCTGAAAATTCCCTCACAACCTTGTCCTGCACACATCTTCCCTGAAAAATAGCTACAGCATTGTTATTCCAGCTACATATTTGTGCATCTTACATGGTATGACCACAACCTGTCCCCTAAACTACAAATTGAAAAATCATTCCTGAAAGGAACACATTTGCAAAACCAACTCCTGACCGTTAGCTTTGTCTTTCCTGAATTAGCACCTCCCTTACGAATTCAAAGCAATTCTCTGCCCCACAAGACTTATTTATTAAAATTTCTAAACCATTCCATCTACTATAGTGGAAGTAGCAGCTTACTAGCTGACTACAGTAAACACACATAGAATTGTGCTCCACAAGCACACAGTTGTAAAAGCTCACACAGCAGACACAAGGCTCGGAAAATCCAAGGTATCTTGTTACCTCAACCTCCTGAAATGCAAGCATAACTACTACAAAATAAAATTATTATTTTATTGTGATGCTTTTAATACATACTCTCTGGAGCCTTTGTGGAACACATGGGTTAAAAATTAAAAACGCATATACCACAGACAGAATCTAGCACTGCAGTTCAGTGGTTTCCAATGTTAGGTCTGCAGATATTGTCGGACTAGAACTCCCATCTGAGAGCCACGGCTGAAAACCACATTCCTCTTGGCACAGAGACCTGTCCTGGAATGCTGACTTGTGTAGTTCTGTGGTGCACATTATTATTATTATTATTATTATTATTATTATTATTATTATTATTATATTTATTTGTATCCCGCCTTTTGCCCAATACTGGGCCTCAAGGCGGCCTTACAAAATTTAAAACATATACATTGTAAACCTAGGAAAAGAAATGTTCAAAAATTAAAATTAATACAATATTAAAACATTAAATGTTTAAAACACACGACAATTTTACAAGGCCTTAACATAGGTGGAGGACCAGATTATTCTCCAAAGGCCTGTCAGAACAAACAAGTTTTTGCCTGCTTCCGAAAGCCCATCAAGGAGGGAGCCAGCCTAGCTTCCCAAGGAAGAGAGTTCCAAAGCACTGGAGCAGCCACCGAGAAGGCCCTGTCCCATGTTCCCACCAAGCGTGCCTGTGAAGATGATGGGACTGAAAGAAGGGCTTCTCCAGAAGATCTCAAAGCACGGGCAGGCTCATAAGGGAGAGTACAGTCTTTCAGATAACCTGGACCCGAACCATATACACTGACTACTGTCGGAAGCCATGTTAAACTAGACAGACCCATAATCTGACTAAGTATGAGGCGGTATCCTTATGTTCCTATGGTGCTATATATCCATACGAATTTTGTAATTATAAATGCACAACTCATTCCATTGTTTTTCTGTAATTGTTATTTGAAATTTAGTTTCCCACTGAAGCTTAGACTTATTTCTATATAATTTGATAGGTTCAGAAGGTTATTATAAATTTTGGTAACATTCCCTTTCGCTATTCTTTTTGGAGAAGTACCTTTTCAAATTCAGTTAATGGTCGACATACGTCTATAGTTCTAGCCTACTGAGTAAGGCAGTTCCTAATCCCGGGGGGTGGGGGGGAATGAAAAATAGATAAATCATTATTTCGTCTATAAATATTCTCAGTCTATTATTATACCATTATTTATAAATTAATTATAAATTGATTTAATAAAATAACAAAAACACTGCTCCTAGCATCTCCAGATGTCTTAAGCTTGCACACCATTGGCAATGTGTGTTCCACATTCACTGGGTTCTACCACACACGCATGTAGCAAAAAACGCAAGTTTGGTGTAGGGCTTTTGCAGTTATTCATAAAAGGGGCATGTTACTAGGCATAATAACTGGAAACACACATGTTCTGGGATGGAAACTGTAATTATTGATCCTTAGTTACGGTTATGCAGAGGCGTTAAGGCTATTCTCCTCACACAAGGAGGATTTTCAGTTGATACCCAAGAGATGGGATCAGGATCTCCAATGATCTCCCATACCTCCAATTAGGATCAAGACTGTGGTGCTTGGTGGGAAGGAGATAAATCCCTGCCCTGTGCCATTTTCCCAAAGAAAATCATATGGCATTTGCGAATCTGTTCGAAAACCTATAAGTGGGGCTATTATGATGCAATGAAAAGTCCCCCTCTCCCAGTGCCACAGTGTTAATCAGATGGGGTGGGGGAAAGCTGCTGTGATTTTAACACACACACACACACACACACACACACACGAGAGGGCCATCCACATCAAATCTAGTGTTGCCCAGATTCATATTATCTACTAGTAATTTTGATAATTAGCAACAGGATTTGTTTGCAGTGCACCATTAAAAGTCATGCCCTTTAAGTATCATTCCGAACTTTTTACAATACTGGGGTGGGGGGGAGTGGAAGGGAGGAGAGAGGAGAAATCAAAGAGGGAGGGGGGGAGAAAAGAAGTTTTACACCGTGTCCTCTGTAACAACAAATTCTGCCATCACCTGATTTTTAGTCATAATGCTTCAGTGTCAACACTGATAACAACAAGTTGCTTGCAACATCTTCTAACAGTCATTTGTTAGCAGCATGGAAACTATTGGCAGGAATTACAAAGAAGTCCTTTTTCCCTCTAAGGTATTCTCGCTTCCCACGCTTCCTCCGAAGCGCTGGAAGTGGCCAAACATAACTGCCAGGCAGCTGTAGAACCTGGCCGTAAGGTGACATGGGGGAAAAAATCCATTCCTTGAAGCTTTGACTAATGGGCCATACTCTGTCCGCTTACCGTCCTTTTAAGCACCATATTTTCGCATCAAATCATTCCCAAGAGAACCATTTCTCAATCTTGATTTTAAGAATAAGCCCCAGAAATTAATCTTAAATAGTCCTGAATTAAACACGGAGTAAAAGTAAAGCCATAGCGATTCAATATTATTGTACCACGACTCGGTAGCAAAGTCCAAAGCCGGCGCATTTTTTTCCCCCCCCACACAGCACTTCTTCTGTTGGGTATGAAATGCAAAACACCGCAGCTGTTTTTACTTATAAGAGCCAACACAGCGTAGCAAGAGAATGCACCAGATACAGGCCAGGCCCACTCGGCGCCCTGGGCTCATTCACACACGCTCTGCCTAGCCTATTTCAAGGGCTGCGGAGAAGATAAAAGGGGAGAACTTCATGAATGCCATCTTAACTTCCTTGGAGGAAAGGTGGAACACAAACGTGACCAACGTGACACAGAAAGCAAAGGAGATCCCTGCTATGCAGGACTCTAGCACTAGAGTCTATCTGCTAGTCTATCTAGTACAGTGGTTCCCAAAGTGGGAGGGACCACCCCCTTGCGGGCAGTGGGATTGCATAGGGGGGCGTTAAGAGGTAAGGGGGCGGCAGGGGGCGCTAAGAGGCAAAGGGGCAGCAGGGGGGCGCTCGAGGTGGTCTTTTCCAAGAAGCACCTCTCCAGAAGGTCTTAAAACCCAGGGACATTTTGATGGGAGAAGGTAGTTTGGTCCCAAGCCATATAAGAGAAGAATCCACACATCTATTAATACTGTTTAAGAAGAGTCCTTTTAACGGTGAATTGAAATGTTTCAAAAGCACCAAAATGCTAATGAAGAGACATACCCTATATGGTGTGCCCCGCCACGCCGGCTGCAAAACAGAGGCGTTCGCTCTCTTTTCCCTTCCTCCCTTGGCAAGCCTGCGGCGAGTGCTTCGGATTTTGAATAAATATTCAATTAATTGTTACTGCTTTGAATTTTATTGTTATTATCTTCCTTAGTGGGTTTGTTGAAAACCGCTATTCTGAATAATGATTTTATAGTGTAGGGTAGGGGGCGCTGGGCATGAGTTTGTGGAACCAAAGGGGTGGTTACCTGAAAACGTTTGGGAACCACTGATCTAGTAGAGTGGTCTTCACTATTTTTCAATTGGGAGCCACTTCGACAAAAACATAAAATAAAATTCAGTGATAGTCATACTCCCACCCACCCATAGTATCTGTCCCATTTCTACCCCCAATCGCATCTGTCTCCTTGCTCCCCCCGCCCTCCAGAGTTTGTCTCCCTCCTCCCCCTGACATCTAGGTCTATCTCGAAGGACCGAGGGGACAGGAGCAGGCAGAAGTAACATCGGGGCCTGCTCCTGCTGGGCTCTTCCACCCCCCCACAGGGCAAACTGCCATCTTGGCCCTGTGGGGAAGAAGAAGGACTGAGGGGACAGGAGCAGGCAGAAGTAACATCGGGGCCTGCTCCTGCTGGACTCTTCCCCCCCCCACAGGGCAAACTGCCATCTTGGCCCTGTGGGGAAGAAGAAGGACCGAGGGGACAGGAGCAGGCAGAAGTAACATCGGGGCCTGCTCCTGCTGGACTCTTCCCCCCCCCCACAGGGCAAACTGCCATCTTGGCCCTGTGGGGAAGAAGAAGGACCGAGGGGACAGGAGCAGGCAGAAGTAACATCGGGACCTGCTCCTGCTGGACTCTTCCCCCCCCCCCCCACAGGGCAAACTGCCATCTTGGCCCTGTGGGGAAGAAGAAGGACCGAGGGGACAGGAGCAGGCAGAAGTAACATCGGGGCCTGCTCCTGCTGGACTCTTCCCCCCCCCCCCCCACAGGGCAAACTGCCATCTTGGCCCTGTGGGGAAGAAGAAGGACCGAGGGGACAGGAGCAGGCAGAAGTAACATCGGGGCCTGCTCCTGCTGGACTCTTCCCCCCCCCACACAGGGCAAACTGCCATCTTGGCCCTGTGGGGAAGAAGAAGGACCGAGGGGACAGGAGTAGGCAGAAGTAACATCGGGGCCTGCTCCTGCTGGACTCTCTCTCTCTCTCTCTCTCTCTCTTTCTCTCTCCTCCCTCCCTCCCTCCTTGACTCCTTTTCCTTGTGTGTCATGTCTTTATTAGATTGTAAGCCTGAGGGCAGGGACTGTCTTTTTTGCTAAGTGTAAGCCGCTCCGAGAGCCTTTTTTGGCTGAGGAGCGGGGTATAAGTATGATAAATAAATAAATAAATAAATAAATCTCCCCCCTTACCAGCTGCTGCGTCTCCCTCCTTTCTCCCCTGCTCACCCACCATGTTTTTCTCCCTCCATCCCCCCACTCCACCATTGCTGCCGCTGCAGAACGGGCAAGCCCTCTGAAGAGCTTTGTCAGATGGAAAGGCCTCTTCAAAGTGGTGGTTACACCAAATGCCTGGCTCTGAGTGGTCCTTCCTTAGAGCCAGGCATTGTGGGAGGAACAGTGTCCCTGGAAATTGACTCCTGGGATATCCTGCCTCCCACAATGTGAAGGAGTTCAGCAGTTAGTCTTCCTAACAGGGGGGAGAGCACGCAATCCGCTGCTCTTGCACCTGAGTGTCAGCGAGCTGCCAGGGGATCTTTGGCAAGCCACAAGCGGCCTGCAAGCCTTGCAGTGAAGTCAACCAACCCTGTTTCTCACAGTGGTCAACCCAACGCTTCTGGAAAGCACACAACCATAATGTGAAGACACGTGCAAAACTTTACAAAGTAAAAGGAAGCCTGTAGAACAGCCTCCTCCAACTTGATGCCTTGCAGATGTTTTGGACCAAAACTGACCATTGGCTGTGCTGGCAGGGGCGGATGGGAGCTGAAGTCCAAAACATCTGGAGGACACCAGCTCGGGGAAGGTGGATATAGAAATACATACAGATGTACTCACACTATCTTCCTCTGGAAATAGTTACCAAACAGCATGTAGGAATAACTCCAAACTTATAGACCATTTCATGTGTTTCCCCATGAAGCCGAAATGAAAGTACGGCTTTGTTCTTGTGTCATATCTGGCTAGTTCACACTGTCTTTCCATACTCGCATGGAGCAATAGGCTACGTGAATTGGAAATATAGCCAAGAACAATTCCTCTGACCAGAGATGCTGAAAAGGAAGTTACATCAAAAAAGGCCAGTGGCTATCTCCATGGATTGACACTTTACAGACTGTCCATATTTACACGTAACACCAAACCACAATTCAGAGCTACATGGATGAGGCTTGGGTTTGTGTGCTCCCAACTCTCCTTCCACATGGCAGGAGGACTTTACCAAGATATGGTTTCCCTTCCTATCATTCCTGGCTTGTCATTAGGTACAAACCAGTTATCCTGGTTTAAACAAAGCTCTAGTCACTTGCTAAACAAGCCAACTTTAAACTATGAATTACTTAAAACCACGATTCCTGGTTCATACATAAGAAGCCAGGAATTATAGAAACTGAATTCTGGTTAGGTCCTACTCCCGGCCAGATGAGAGGCAAGTGCACAAGTCCGAGGCTTGACTTTGACTGGCAGATATTTGTCCACATAGCGCTAAATCATGATTTAGCATTACATGCCAAATGGGCTATGTGCATTTCTTCAGGGAAGCACAGGCACATTTGCAGCCGAAACCAAGTCACAAGTTCACATGTAGGAGCAAAATAGTGTAGTGTACCAACCTTTTCAGCTCTGCTAGATTTGAGTGCAATTAACGGGTGACAAACGCAACATTACTGATCATGGGAACAGGCCGTAAGGATGTACAGTATTTTCTCAGAACATATCTACACTACAAATCTATTTTGGCTTTTACACAGAATATATAGCATGTCTTTCTTCAAAGAATCATGGGAATTGTAGTTAGACACGAGTGCTAAGAATTCTGTTAGTAACCTCTTGGGTTACTCATAAGAATTATAGTTGTCCAGGGTTCCCTCTAGAGAGGGAATGACTATTAAACCAATTTAAGTCTGCACTTCACTTAAACTGTTTATCTACATTGTTCAACTTGAGGAAGTAGTCAAACAGCATAAATTGGGCAAATGAGCAGAGATACTTTTACACCTAATAAATATTCATTTTGCATTTTAATAAGTTACGATGTTTTTCACTGCACAGGTGAAGTTGTCAGCCAGCTTTTCTGCTTTCTTGTCAACTTCAAATATCTCACATTTAGGTTTTGGCTCATTTTCTCTCTCCTCTTCTTTTCACATCTTCTCAGATGAGCCTTTCCTTTGGATCTGCTTCCCAACTAAATAGCTTTTAATAGATGCAGCCTTGTTCACTTAGCCCCCATATTTTAAAGTAATGAATAAAGCAGCCACCCCTTCAGGCAAATACACCAGACGAAATATCTGTACACCAGAGTAGTTAAGGTGGAAATGGTTGTGTGAACAAAGGCCAACATTCTTAAATGCCAGATGTCTCCATTTCATAGTCACTCCCATTAAACTCTCTCATTAAGCTTGTTAATGAGAGTTCACCACTGAAGGTATTAATTTGTTAAAAATGGAACAGAGAGGAACAAACAAAAAATATATCATATGAAGTTAATGTCTGACTAGCCGTAAGCAGTTGAGCATTACCAATTTTAGAATGCAGCTCGCTGGGAGAAGAAACACCGCCCTTCCCAAAACATTTGACACCTAATACCATATTTAAGCATCCATATATTATTTTTAAAGAGGCAGTGGGAATCCGGGCCACAGAAGAGGCAGTATATGTCTGCATAAAGGACCTGGTGAGGTGTAATGGCCATGGGCAGTTCCACAAAGTCCTCTTCATGTTACATGTTTGCTGCAGGAGACATCCTATGGATCCCACGCATTCTAAAAAACCCATGGACATTTCTCAAGACAGCTGTATGAAGAAGCCTTTTTCAAGGTCTTCAACTTTATGTGTTTGCTGTTGGGGTGAGGGAATGATTAGTGTTTCCTGCAGCAATCAATGGGCAGGATCCAACGCTGCCTATCTACTAGCAGGTTCTGGTCCACGCATGGCCGGCCCTGCCACTTCCAGTCTGCATGTGGCCCCTACCGCTTGGGACGGCGATTTAGCGGTTCCAAAGACAAGCCCTGAAATGAGCAGCAACAATAATTTCTAGAAGGTGGCAGCCTGGTGAGCTTAACCAAGAGATCTAGGGTCTACCCCTAGGCTCCCAATTCCCAGTAACTGTGGCAGTAACTGCTTTGAATGGGAGCCGCGAAAAGGGGGTGAACCCTAGATCGCTCTTAAAAAGACACGCTGGAGAGTCGGGCAAGTATGGAATGGAAACAGGGCACCCCCAAGTGTCAGCTCAACACTTAAACCCCTGGGGATCACCTTGCTAAGCAGGGGATCTTGACCCCTTTTCCGCACCTGTCAATGGTTGTCAAAGCTGCCCACATGCAGGCTCATCTTGCCAATTACCTTGTCTATTTCATACTGCAGTCAGTTCCCTTTGACAACTGGAAACATCCGAGGCAATATATTTGAGAGCTGCAAGTGCGCACTTGCACAACTGCAAAACGCCAAAATAATAACAACAATAACAGTAATAGATTATGAAGGTGCTTGAGCGAAAAACAAACGAAAAGCTTTCACAATGCGAAAGCCGAGAAGGTGTTCCTTGTCCTTTATCTCTGTTGTTATAAAGTATAGAATACGGGTTAATTTAAAAAGTGAGTCGAAGGGCTAATATCTTTCCCTACACCAAGGCATCAAAGAGAAAAGCTTCAAAGAAGGCCCCACATTTCCATAGGAGCAAAAGCGACAGGCAGACCGGCTTGCACACTACCCCAGCCTTGTGAAAGCCACTATGCCACATGGTGGCGGGTCAAGGTGGGCATGGGACACAAATGCACCTGTCATGTGGATCCCAGAGATGACGTGACTTCTCTCTGTGCCAGTGCTACTTGCCACAGTGAGATCATGGAGAGTTTCCATGTGTTCTGCCAATCCAGGGGCATTTCTATGCGTTACACGCATCTCTAAGTAGAAATACCAGCAGCTGGAAATGGTTTCTGGCAAATCCCACCGAACTGGCATAACATGCAATCCAGCCCTAACTATCAACGCCCAGAGCTGGAGACATTCTTTGGTGCCAGAGCCCAACACTTTAACTGTCCACTTAAGTATTTAAAAGCCATGCTCATCACCATGGCATTCAAGTGCCTACAGGGTTCTGCCCGCACTACAAAGTTTATTATTAATCCAATGACTACACCCTTCAGCCATTATTAAATATGATTTGGCAATCAGTTACTCTGTCAGCAGCATTCGATACCTAATTTAGAAAGTGCAATTGTCCTATAGCAGAGCTGACCACTGCTCACCAATCTGTTCTGGTTCCCACATTCCATCCAAAAATATACTGGATATATAAAACAAGGCCACCGTATTTTAACTCAGCCTTTTTCTTTCAGGACTGTTTAAGTTCTTGCATTTTAACATGCCTTGGCCCTTCAGTTTTCTTTTCCTGCGCCCCTGTCCTACAGAAAATTTCTATACTGCAATGTGGGTGCTATACTGAGAGCTCTTCTTTCTTGCTTTTAAAGAGCATTTCCCCAAAAGGAAATGGCTTACTACGCACACTGTAGAATGATCTTCCTCATAAGAAAAAAAAGAAGAAGTCTGGACAAAGATAAAAACAATTTTTGAATGTGCATGGTCCAACAATTAGCTGGAGAAAGGTTGAAGAGGAAAAATTGGAAGCCTCACCAATCCTCCATAGGGTCATCTCTACCTTCATGAACTCAAGCCAATAAAGACAAAATGAGCAAACAGCAACTGATTCACTCCTTCATCAACGTTTTCTAGCTCCCATCCTAATTATAAAGATAAACTGGACTAAAGCTGTGCTTAGAATTTGTTCAGATAGGACAATTTAACTCCGACGCACACCAACTGTGTTAAAATGGATAGCCTGGTTCATTTGGATACACAAATAATCAGGTTCGAGTCAGTAAGCCATGAAGCTTTACTGAGCAGGCCTTGAGCAAGTCACACAGTAGAGCAACAGATCCCCAGATAAGAGTCCATTAGATGGAAATATTTACATCAGGTTACTATGAATCAGTAAGATATAGTGCCCATAGTTACTATGAATCTTCAGAGTAAGATATAGCACCCATGCAAGGGTTGTCTGGAGCTGGCATTGAACAAATGCAGTGTGACATTGATCACAAGGGGAAGAGGAGTTTGTATACAAATGCATGGTTTTAGTGTACACTTTAACTCTTCTCTACAAAAAGGACGAATAATGCAAGCCACCAGGCTCCCTAAGGATGAGTGACATCCAAGCTACTTTTGGGAGATCAATCACAGCTCAGAACCACAATATCTGACGGAACACCTCTCCCGCCCTGAACATATCCGGACACTATGATCAACATGTGGGACCCTCCTCCAAGTGAAGCTCTGAGGGTGGCAACTAGAGGGCCTTTTCAGTGGTGGCCCCCTAACTATGGATGGAATGAGCTCGCCACTCAGGCCCACCTGGTGTCAACACTGTCATCTTTTTAGTGCCAGGTTACGACTGTCCTCTACTCTCAGGCATTTAATGGCATATGATGGGGCATTTATCCCAGCCATCTAAACAGGTCTAGTATTCTACTGAAATTGTTTTTATTTGTTTGTTTGTTTTATTATTGAATTTATATCCCGCATTTTTTTCCTCTTAAGGAACCCAAGGCGGCATACACAATCTTCTTCCTCTCCATTTTATCCTCACAACAGCAATCCTGTGATGTAGGCTAGGCTGAGAGTCTATGACTGGCTCAAAGTCACGCACCGTGCCTGGGTCCAGCTCCAGCTGAGAGCCCCCTCCCTCCTGCTGCCAACTGTCTCTGCAGAGGCCACCAGTGAGGGAGGAAGCAGCAGCCAGGCACCTCTCCACCGAGCCTGGGTCCAGCTCCAGCTGAGAGCCCCCTCCCTCCTGCTGTCACCTGTAACTGCTAACTTTGCAACTAAGATTGTAGTGCCTGAATTTGCTTTCCTTTTCCCCCTCCTCCTCCTCCCTCCCAATCCCCTTTCCTTTTGGGCAGGGACTGTCAAGAAATACTTTTGTAAGCCGCCGTGAGAGCCTTTTTTGGCTGAATGGCGGCATAAAAATGCTTAAATAAATAAATAAATAAATAAACCCGGATCTCCCAACTCCCAGTCCAACACTTTAGCCATTACACCACACTGGTGGTCTTAACTGTTTTAAATTTTGCATATTTATAGTTTTATGCTTATGAATTGTTGTAAACCGCTGAGAGAGCTTTGGCTGTTGGGCAGTACAGAAATGTAATAATGATGATGATGATGATGATGCAGCAGTCACTAAGGCAAAGCCAAGCCAGGGACCCATAGCCAGCAGACCATTCTGTAACAAAGGGGGAAAGTAAGGAAGAGAATATGGGAGTCAAAAGCATGGGAAACAGACTCAAACAGGCCTCAGATCAAGAAAGATAACAATCATAAATCTATGGTAACAGGTTACCCATGAAACAACCAGGCCTAGGGATAACTTAGGTCCACCCAACAACCCACAATGTGTGCTTAGTCACCAGGAGACTCAATAAGCCTGGAAGGCCACATCGCGCAAGGGCCTGGCTACCCTAACACAGGAGATGATACAGCCAAAGAGATCCAGGAAGCAAACCAGGAAAACTAGGCTGCTTCCAAAGCTTTCTATGCTGGTGGGGGCTTCTGCCACTGCACCCACCAAGTCGAGACTCCAACCCCACAGACCTGGCATCCCATCACAGCCAAAAACATTTGAGAAGCCCTACTCCGGAATAGTTGTCATGAGTTAAGGTGTCGCTGTTTTACAGCCCCAGCCAGGCAGACTCTCCCGTAACAACAGTGAGCAGCTCATGAAAGCAAGAGCAAACAAGGATGTGTCAGTCCCACACAATGTTCTTGGCTTTTTAAAAATTCACACTGATACGATCTCAAATGTAGGACTGAGGAGCCTGAAGCTGTATATTACGACGCGAAAGAAGTGGGAGAGCCACAAACATGCTTCTCGCTGTCAGGCATCTGAAAGGGGCAGTTACCAGAGAGCAGCCTGCATACCTGTCTTAGCCTCTTATCTCTCACCAGCAGAAAAAAGTTTCATCTGAACTCCTTATAGGTTTTCCCAGGGAAGAAAGGGGTGGAGCAGTGGCTTGGAACTGATACGGTCTCATAGTTAGTTTCAAACTACCACTAGAGCCTCTGGAAAATTTCTACCTCGCAGAACACAAGTGGCGGCCAGTTACTTATAAACTGCACAGCCGGCCACAAATTGGGCAAAGGAAGTGTGCTGTGAGGGGCGTGTGGCAGATTACACCGGACTGCTGCAGATCTACTCCATACGATACCTACTGCAACTATAAGAGAACGCCAGATGTGTAAAATGATTTGTCTGAATCAGACCCTCCAATAACCAATCCCAACCAGATATTCCTCCCCCCATTTTAGATCTTAGAGGCCTTAAATGGAAATCTGACACGAATCCAGCGGATGCGACAATTCAAGTCACTTAACCAACACAGATTTTTCTTTTTTACTCCAGTTGGTCTATCCGACAGAAGGAACGGCAATCGAAGGTTTGCGATACAGACCCTGTTCAGACAACACGCTAAGCCAGTGAGTAAGCATTTTGAGCTGAATGATGGCTTAGTGAGCTGTGTGAGCCATGACTTAGTGCGTCGTGTGAGCCATCTCTAACCATGGTAGCTCCATAATTATGGTTTAAACACATCATTTATTGCAAAAGGGTTAGCAGCCTAACCCTGGCTTAGAATGTTGTCTGAACAGGCCCATACAGAAGCTGTTAAATGAAGCAGCTGAACAAAGGCCTTTCTATATGCCTGTAGTGGCTACTAGTCCAAACTATCACTGCAGGTGCCTGCAACCCACTGCCTCAATGTATGAAAAGACATATTCCCCATATTGGGGGGGAGGGGGAAGAGAGAGAGGAGGAGGAGGAAGAGGAGGAGGAGGAGGAGGAGGAGGAGGAGGAGGAGGAGGAGAAGATTATCAGTGGAAACCACCAATCCAAAAAACAAGCAAGGAAAAGTGCCTGGAAGCATTCATTTTCTTCTTTTCTAGTTCGCCATGAAAAAAGTGAGACAATGTCAAACAGGAGTAAAGGGGGCCAATGGTAGCCTCTCCTTCCTAGGAGCACAGGACAAGGAGGATTCAAAGGCAGCTTGCCAGACACTGCACTGTTACCATCTATTGGAACCAAGAGCCACTACAAGTTCATTGAGGCTTCCGTGTATATCACGCCTTGTGTAGAGGGTGGCAATGAAATCTGTACTGTGTTCTACATCGCTTTGTCTTCACTATAGGTAAGAGAAGAGTTGCATGCCATCTTCCCAGTAAGACAGCCAATTAAGGCACAGCCTGAATGTACGAAGCATAAAGAAATACGAACTGTTTTGCGTAAAAATTTAATAATCAAACAGAACTCTCCGCCAGTATTGCCAGAAGGTTTCAACAAGGAATCCAGCACTACTGAGAACAGGGTCACATTTAGTTTGACAAAAACAAGATTGAAGTTTACACAAATGTGCCAAACCAAGTTTTACAGTAGGCACAGGAATTATGTTGAGCTATTTTTACAAAGCAAGAACAAAAACAATTTATCAAATAACCATTTGGCTGCATTCCTTTCTATTCTAGAATTTAACTTACATAAGTTCACACTTTGGGAAGATCGGTTTTAATCAATAAACAGTGGCTCAAGCTATATTTTCTCAAAAACCATATTTCTATAACTACCTCTGCAGTAGCAAACAAAACATTTTGGAATAATTCTCATGGGATGTGCAAACTTTTCCATTCAGAGCAAATTACAACACACAGGCAAAGAAATGAACTCAGCTACAATTAAAGTTGTCAGACCATGTTTAACTACATCTTAATCTAATCTATTTTATTTTATACAATCCTGCATCTGGATCTCATTTCCTGAATTCCTGTAGGTATTCTAGGTCACTTTTAAGAAGCCTTTCAAGTAAAGTAAGTTCAGCCAAGTCTACCTTAATCTAAAGCCTCTTTTTAAAGAAAGAAGAAAAGGGGGGGGGGGAGAGAGAGAGAGAGAGAGAGAGAGAACCTTGAAAGAAAAACAGCGGAGCAAGGAAATATTTCACCCTATGTCTTAATCTTTCTTGAAGTCAAAGAGTACTAGTCCCTTCCAGGAGACAAAGGATAGTAGTTAAACAGCACTTTACATATGACACCCCTAAAGTGCTTTTCAAAGCTTTAGCGTGCAACCTTCATTTACTGTGGGGCAGGAGCTGCAACAGCCCCACGCAGCTACCCACAGCTAATTTTCCTATCACTTCTCCCCCCTAGGACTTCTCTCAGGAATGCACATCCCAATTCAGCACTCTATCTATACTGCCAGCACGCTCACGCACACCCCCTCACCTTTAACTCCACTTCAGCTATGCCAAACATCTATGTATGCATTACTTCCGGCTCCTTCCAAGTTGAACTGCTCCCAGCTCCAACATGGGCATTGGCTAAACAGACTACTCAGCAGGGGTGAGAGGAAAGGGAGGGAGGGGGAGACCAGGTTTCTAGCCAAATTAATTTACATGCCAGGCATTTAAAGAGGCTGGATGCAATTTCCCTGCTCCAGATCAACCAATCCCTGCCGAAGAAACCACTGATCGACAGGGAACGTTGCTATTCATTTCGGCGCTTCCCCCTTGCCGTTCATATTTATGTATTTATACGCACACACCTGAGCTGTGTTATTAAATAGCTCATCTGCAATCACATCAGGGAAACACACACCCAAATAAGGCAAGCAATGTTTGTTCCTTCTCCTCCCCCAGAACAAGCAGAAAACGTGCACTCAAAAAGAGAGCAAGGCACATGAGCACATCAGGGAAGTTTTGAGTGGGTGCCGGTATTGTTATGGAAATGGCCTTCCACAGGGCCAGGCAGAGAGGCCTTGTCACTGTCAATAAATGGGCGCTGTGAGATAAGGAGGCAAGATCAGCCCCCAAGCTGCAAGGAGGAAACTGACAAGGAGAGCCGCCCATCCTCCCACCACCCAAATACCAGGAAGGCAATGTAACAACTACAGCACACTCAGATTTGGGACTGCTGGGAATCCTTGCAAGTGACCAGAGAGACCCGAAAGATTCTCCCCACTCCACTTAACAACAACGAAACAGCCATATCTCCAAGCAAAGCCTACGCCAGGAAGAAAGCTGAAGACTTTGCATAAGACCAGCACACGTATAACACACTCCCCTAAACATCTCTCTCCGAAGGCTGGCGGATTCCCCTGGAAAGTATGGGCCCACCAATACCAATACTATCCAAATCACCACAGATGTCCAAAAGCAGCAATCTCGCCCTCCTCAACCAAGCCTCACAGAACCAACTCCCCCACCCCATCCGACCCGCCACGCGGGCATCATCAGGTTGAAATCCACAGGATTGGGAAAAAGAACGGTATGATGCAAATAAAAACAGGTGAGGGAAACAGGCATATACAAATTTATAGACAGGAAAATGTCTGAAAATAGAGCGGGGGAAGCAGACCTTGTCCCACCCAGACCTGAGGTAGCACAGAACCCCTTAATCCGAGTTGTGAAAGGGAACACCAATGGAGGCCGGGGAACCTTAGAAGTGGTAAAGGGCAACCTGTGTGAGGCTAAAGGAGTCACATGAACACACACACACACACACTCAAAACACATACACACACATATCCCTGAATTTCACGAAACCAGAAACGAAATGAAAGCGGCAGAACGCAGCTGCTGGACCAGGCCTCCCCAAAAAACTGAGAACTCAATGGGAAATTGATGGGATTAATAGTCTCCCATGATGAGAGTCCTCCTTTCCCCCACAAAACTGGAATGACACAGAGGATTGAATAAGAAATGGAGCGACCACCATCCCCCCCCCCAAAAAAAATAATGTAGAAGAAGGAAGAGGTTCTTTCAAGAAAGGATCCCCACTTTTCCTGTGGGATAGCGGTGGGATGCAGTGAGTGCCCCCCCCCTTCAAATCCCCACCAGAGCAGGGAATTGTATCTCTCAAAGGAAACCGAGGCTGAAATCCTAAGCACACTTACTTGGAAGTCTTAGTGAATTCCATGGGCTTTACGTGAGAGTAAACACAGGACGCTGCGGCTAACTGTCTGACAGTTTGATTTCAACCCTTTGCCTAAAGAACCTGGGGGGTCTTTCGCCAGGGGGAGAGCACCAATGGGGGAGACACGTCATGTGTGTGTGTGTGTGTCCCCGCAACTACAAAGTCCCCCCTCCCGACAAGTCGGAAAGAAGTAGTGACGCCCCCGCCGTAACCCAACGACAGGATTAAGCGAGTCCTCTTTTGACCTTGTGTGCTTTCCTTCCTTCCTCGCATACACTACGAAAGGAGTAAGCGTGAACAAATTCTAACCCCCCCTTCTTTTTTCTTAAATCTCCTTCTGGGGGAATTTGACTGGGAAAGAAAGAAAAACGAGGGAAGAAAATCTTCCCTCAAATATTGAGAAGGGAGTAGATGAGGGGAGATGCCCCCCCCCACAGCCTTTTACAAAAAACAAAAAAAACGTGGTTGGGGGAGAAGACGGAACAGAGGGCTACAGGGTGAAGACACACATAAATCCACATGCTGCAATTAGTTCTAAGCCATAACACCACTGTCTCCCCCAAAACACACTTCATCAGGAAAAGGCGTAATTTCTTTTTGGAGGAAGCTGATAATTCAAAGCCTGTTCCCCCCTACCCCCAAGAATGTGGTTGTTAGGAGGAGAAACAGGAAATCTTGGAGCCCCATTAGATAAGAAGGTGGAGAGGGGGGGTGCAAAAGAAAGAGGAAGAGAATGGCAAGTCCGCTTCTAAGGGAACCCCCCCTCCCCGAAATAAAGGCAGAACCTTGATGCTAAAGCTATTATCAGATAGGCCCCCCCTTGCTTTCAAGTCACACACAGTAGCCCTAACTATAATCAGAGGAGGGGGAGGAGAAGAGGAAGAGGGAAGAAAGGTCTGTGGTCAATTATGGGGTGGGGGGGGGAGAAACAAGGTTTCTGCTGTTCCTCCCCCAGGCCAGAGCTACTGAATATTGGGGTTGGGAAAAGAGTGGGCTTTTTCCATCCCTCAATTCCCTCCTTCCCCTTGTCAGTGTATAAAGTCCTGCAAAGTTTCCCAGGAGCTTCAAATTTAGTGTGTGCGTGTGTGTTTTATGGAGGGGGGGGTGGAGAGGAAGAAGAGAAATCAAGAACAGAAGCAGAAATATTTGGGGGGGGGGGAAGGAACACAGAGCACAGGACATATATACACAGACACACACACACACACACAGGCTTTTCCTGTAACACTTCTCTCCCCGCCACCACCACACCACACCAACCCCCACCCCAAAATAAAATTAGGAGACTGTTACAGAGGAAGGTGGGGGGTTATTCTAGGAAAAGGGGGGAAGGAAAAAAAGAGGGGGGGCTGTTGAGAAGGGGAGGTATTTTTAACATTCCTCTGTCATAAACAGGGGCTGTCAAGTGGGGGGGGGCATTGGTGTTGTTATAAAAGAGGGGGGGTACAAAAAGCGAGAGAAACTCAGGAGAGAAAATCCCTCCCGGGGACACAGGCACTCTGTCCAGCTATTTCTCTTTTTGTATGTTTCTCTATAAAAACTAGCAGGGTATTAAAAAAAAGGGGGGGAATATTACTCAAGGGAGATGTCTGGGGGGGGGGGGTCAAGAGAGAAAAAAGCACCAGCCTTGATTCTTCCTTTCTCTTTATAAAATTGAGGGACTGTTAAAAGAGAAGGGGGGAGAGGACTGTATGGTTTGTTTGTTTGTTTTGGGGGGGGTTACTGGGAAACAGCAAAAAGTAAACAAGAGACACACACCCCCAACTTACATTTCCTAACACTTCCCCCCTTTCTTTATAAAATTAGTCCTTTCTTCTTTCTAAAATTGGGGGAGGGGGTGTTCAAAGACAGCGGGAGAAGGGGGCTGTTAAATAAAAGTATAACTGTTTGAAGAGGGGGGTGCAATAATCATTAAAGAATCCATAAGAGAAGGCAACTCCCCCCTTAATTGGGGGGGCTGTTCAAAAACAGTGGGATAAGGGGGGCTGTTAAATAAAAGTGTGTCCTGAGTTGTTTGGGGAGGGGGGGGTCGCAATAATCCTTAATCAGTTAGAGAAGAAATTCCCCCCCTTAATTGTGGGGGGCTGTTAAATAAAAGTGTGTCCAAAGCTGTTTGGAGGGGGTTCTCAATAATCATTAAAGAATCAATAAGAAAAGCCAAGTCCCCCTTTAATTGTGGGGGGCTGTTAAATAAAAGTGTGTCTCGAGCTGTTTGGGGAGGGGGGGGTCGCAATAATCCTTAATCAGTTAGAGAAGGAAACTCTCCCCTTAATTGTGGGGGGGCTGTTAAATAAAAGTGTGTCCCGAGCTGTTTGGGGAGGGGGGGTCACAATTATTAAAGAATCAATAAGAGAAGGAAACTCCCCCCTTAATTGTGGGGGGCTGTTAAATAAAAGTGTGTCCTGAGCTGTTTGGGGAGGGGGGGTCGCAATAATCCTTAATCAGTTAGAGAAGGAAACTCTCCCCTTAATTGTGGGGGGGATGTTAAATAAAAGTGTGTCCTGAGCTGTTTGGAGAGGGGGGGTCACAATTATTAAAGACTCCATAAGAGAAGGAAACTCCCCCCCTTAATTGTGGGGGGCTGTGAAATAAAAGTGTGTCCTGAGCTGTTGGAGAGAGGGGGGGTCACAATTATTAAAGAATCCATAAGAGAAGGAAACTCCCCCCCTTAATTGTGGGGGGGCTGTGAAATAAAAGTGTGTCCTGAGCTGTTGGAGAGAGGGGGGGTCGCAATAATCATTAAAGACTCCCTAAGAGAAGCCAACCCCCCCTTGCTATTATCATCATCATCATCTTCATCATCATCATCATCATCATCATCATCATTATCAACCCCCCCCCCTTTACTCTTTTACAAAACAGGGGCGCTGGGGAGGGGGGGAGTGGTGGAGGGAGGGAGGGAGTGGGGGCGCCTTACAGGGGCTGCTGCTGCTGTTTTGGGGAGGGGGGGTCTTTTGGGGGCGGGGGGGGGCGAAGCGGCTCCTCCATCCCGGGACAAGCGGCGGCGGCGCCATCTTGTCGGGATCGATGAATTGAACAAAGAGGATCAATTTCTGATCGCGGCGGGTTATCGATGGGAGGGAGGCGGCGAGGCCGGGCCGGGCCGGGCTCTGAGGGGAAGCGAGGCCGGGGAGAGGAGGAGGAGGAGGAGGAGGAGGAGGGAGGCTCCTTCTTCCACGGAGACTTTTTTTTCTTCCCCTCAGGGGGGCTGGGGGGGTTTTGGGGAGGGGGGAGAGAGGGGGGGAGAGGGGGAGCTGCCCCCCCCGGGGGGGGAGAGAAAACACCTCAGGGAGTGGGGGTGGGGGTGGGGGTGGGGAGGTGGGGGGAAGGGGGAGAGGGGGGGGCGACCCACGCGCGAGCGGACCCCGAGCCTGACCTGCAGCTGCTGTAAATCAAAGCGCTTCCAATATTGAAACATCGATCCCACATTGGCCGCCATCTTGAGACATATTGAGACAGAAGTGAGCGGCGGATCGAGCGAGCGAGAGAGAGAGAGAGAGAGAGAGAGAGGGAGAGAGAGGGGCTGGAGAGTGCACGAGGAGGAGGAGGAGAGAGGGAGAGAGGGGAAAAAAGAGAGAGGGAGGGAGCGATACACACACACACACGCGCGCGCGCGCGCGCACACGGACCCGCGCGCACACACACAGAGGCAAACACACAGAGGCCGGCAGCGGAGCGGAGCGGGGCGAGGCCGGGCGGAAAACCCGGACACTGGAACGCGGGAGGGCGCGTGGAGTGGAATGGCGGGCAGGCGGGCGGGCGGGCGAGAGGGAGAGAGAGGCATTCCGTTTCGCCTGGCGTTGTGTTTTGCGTTCACGCGACAACCGTGTAGACTTTCTCTCTCTCGACTTAGATTAACGTTTCTTACACACACACACACACACACTCCAGCTTGAGTGTAGATTTTGGATACGAAATGGTTGTAGACACGAGATATAAGTACGGGTGGGTGTATGAGTGTATATGTCTATTGCTTTTATTGTATAAGTGTGTGTGTGTTTATATATGTACACTAACACACTACATAGGAGTGTGTATATGGCTATAGGTATGTGTATATGGCTATTTCCTTTATTATACAAATGTGTGTTTGTATGTATATATACACCAACAAACAGACGCAAACATATGCACACACTTATTTAAAAATGTCCTAGACATATACATCCAAATACACATATAATAAATGTAACAGACATATACACACACTCACACATATGTGTGTTGCACACACACACAGTGTCCTAAACTTATATATTCATATAAACATACAATAAATGTAACAGACATATACACACACTCACACATATGTGTGTATTGCACACACACACAGTGTCCTAAACTTATATATTCATATAAACATACAATAAATGTAACAGACATATACACACACTCACACATATGTGTGTTGCACACACACAGTGTCCTAAACTTATATATTCATATAGACATACAATAAATGTAAGACATACACACACTCACACATATGTGTGTGTTGCACACACACACAGTGTCTTAAACTTATACATTCATATACACATACAATAAATGTAACAGACATCTACACACACTCACACATATGTGTGTGTTGCACGCACACACAGTGTCCTAGACATTTACATTCATATATACATGCACACACATTAAGTGTGAGATATATATGCACACATGTCTGTATCTGTATATGAGGGTATAAGTAGTACAATTTTTATATAAGTGTGTGTGTGCTATATATAAAACATTCTGGAAGGAAAACTCAAAGCAGCTTATGAGTAGAAGAATAAAAATACCATTCATTACCAGTATAAAAATGTTGTAAGCATTTCTATACTATTTTGATTTGTAAAATTAAAACACAAACAGAACACTCTTTACATGGTTTTCTTTCTTTTTTTTTTCTGGATTTTTTGCATAGACTTAAAAGTAACTTTCGTCTACTTGCGTATTGGGTAAATGTTATGCAATGATTATACAATAAGTATATAGTGTGCATGTGCTCTGCAAAGATATTGCATATTACACACATAAATAGCACTCTGGAAGAAGTCAGAGCATGTTACAGTACAAACAATAAACATTAACGTAAACATACAATTCATTATAAGCACAATTTTGTAAATGTTATATCCCTAGTTTTCTTTATAAAGGTATGCAATATTATTTTAAATTTTCCCTGTAGACTGAAATTAGCATTTTCTACTTGCAGATTATCTATGTATACATAGAACCAGTATGGTGTAGCAGAGATCTATTATTAGTAGTATTTATTTATTTATTTATATAGCACCATCTAGTCCTCACTCAGCCATGAAGCTAACTGGGTGACTTTCGGCCAGTCACTGATTCTCAGCCTAACCCACCTCACAGAGGTGTTGTGAGAATAAAATGGAAAGGAAGCCTTTGGCTCTTTGGAGGAAAAGGCAGAACATAAATGTAGCAAACAATCAAATGAATAACAAAAACAATCTACAATAAAAACAGAAATGCTCACAAAGTGCCACAAAACAGAATTATAAACAACAATATCATATAAGAAGAAAAGCCATGGTGAATCAGACTAAAGGCCTATCTAATCCAGCATTTGTTCTCAATGACTCCTATGGGAAGTGCGCAAGCAGTGCAGGAGTGCAATAGAATACTCTCACGTGTATTCCCCAGTATACTGCCTCCAGTACTGGGGAGATGGTACATAGCCATCAGGACTAGTAGTCATTGAATTCCATGAACTCCATGAATTCATCTAATCCCCTTTTAAAGCCATCTCAGTTGGTGGCTATCATTACACCTTGCGGCAGTGAATTCCATAGTTTAACAATGTGCTGTCCTGATTCTCTCACCATTCAGCTTCATGAGATGACCCAGAGCGAGGGGGAGAGCGCGATAAAGATGAAGAAATAAAGAGGAACGGGGCAGGGGGGAGAGACAGAAGAAAGAAATGAGAGAAAAAGAGCCAGAGGGAGAAGGGGAGAGAGAGAGAGAGAGAAGCCAGAGAGATGTGAGAGAAAAGGAGCCAGAGAAAGAAGGGGTGAGAAAAGAAAGAAAGAAAGAGGAGCTGGGGGCAGGGAGAGAAAGAAAGTGGAGCCAGAGAGAGCGAGAGAGAGAGAGAAGGAAGAGCCAGAGGAGTGAGAGAAAAGGAGTCCGAGAGAGAGAGAGAAGCCAGAGAGGAGTAAGAGAAAAGGAGCCAGAAAGAGAGAGAGAAGCCAGAGAGGAGTGAGAGAAGAGGAGCCAGAGAGAGAGAGAGAGAAGCCAGAGAGGAGTGAGAGAAAAGGAGCCAGAGAGAGAGAGAGAGAAGCCAGAGAGGAGTGAGAGAAAAGGAGCCAGAGAGAGAGAGAAGGAAGAGCCAGAGAGGAGTGAGAGAAAAGGAACCAGAAAGAGAGAGAGAAGCCAGAGAGGAGTGAGAGAAAAGGAGCCAGAGAGAGAGAGAGAGAGAGAGAGAAGCCAGAGAGGAGTGAGAGAAAAGGATGCAGAAAGTCAGAGAGAAGCCAGAGAGGAGTGAGAGAAAAGGAGCCAGAGAGAGAGAGAGAAGCCAGAGAGGAGTGAGAGAAAAGGAGTCAGAGAGAGAGAGAGAGAGAGAAGCCAGAGAGGAGTGAGAGAAGAGGAGCCAGAGAGAGAGAGAGAAGCCAGAGAGGAGTGAGAGAAAAGGAGCCAGAGAGAGAAGGGGTGAGAAAGAAAGAAAGAAAGAAAGAAAGAAAGAAAGAAAGAAAGAAAGAGGAGCTTGGGACAGGGAGAAAAAAAAGTGGAGCCAGAGAGAGAGAGAGAGAGAGAGAGAGAGGCCAGAGAGGAGTGAGTGAAAAGGAGCCAGAAAGAGAAAGGGCGAGAAAAGAAAGAAAGAAAGAAAGAAAGAGGAGCTGGAGACAGGGAGAGAAAGAGAAAGAGGAGCCAGAGAGAGAGAAAAGCCAGAGGGACACACACGGTGCACATTCAAGCACACATGCAAACACAGATAAGGGGAGGGGCGTTCTCAACATTTTTGTGAGTGCCCCCCTCCCCCATCCAGCAACCAATTTGTGGTGGTGCCCAGGGCCATTTTTCAAAATGACAAATGTGCCCGCAAGCCCAAAAAGGATGGTGATCCCTGCCTTAGAGGGTTGCTGCCAGTCAGTGTAGACTGGGGTGCAGAGCCGCTGGTATCCCCCCACCCCACCCCTGCCCCTTAAACGCCTTTCTCTGGAGCTTCAAAAGCTTCAAATGTCGTAACATTATATATCATAAGGAAGTTTCTCCAACCGCCTGATTCTTCTTGCTGTCCCTTTCTTCGCGTAAACATCTATGATCTGTATCGACATCAGTATAGATGGCAGTATCATATTTCCCCCCCTTTTTTCAAAAAATAATGCCTAGCAATTTTAGATGCAAGAAGAGTAAAGACAGCAGCAGCAGCAGCGACGTCACAATTCCACTTGAAGTTTTTAAAAAGAGACAGAACATGGCTGAGCAAAACAGAGCACATCCTCAAAGTAGTCCCTCTTGAGATATTTGGTGAGGGTTAGAGTATAGAGGAAGATTCAAGACTGCAATAAATATTATGAGGCAAGGACACGTAATATTGTTAACTTACTGCAAAGCGGAAGGAGCAAGGGACTTGGAGCAGTGTTTAAATCCCTTGTTGTTTTTATACTGTTGTTTTTATGTTTCTGATGGTTTCAAATTTTGTATACTTTTTAATGTTCACTGTTTTTAACTTTCGTAAACCGCCCAGAGCGCTTTGGCTATGGGGCGGTATATAAATGTAATAAATAAATAAATTAAAGGCCGCCAACAGGAAGAGACAAAGAAGCTAAAAGAGCAATCCTATAGCCCCTACGCTGGGTCTGGTTGCAAGCAATTCTGGGCTCCACAATTCAAGAAGGACGCAGACAAGCTGGAGCGTGTTCAGAGGAGGGCGACGAGGATGATCAGGGGTCTGGAAACAAAGCCCTATGAAGAGAGACTGAAAGAACTGGGCCTGTTTAGCCTGGAGAAGAGAAGATTGAGGGGAGACATGAGAGCACTCTTCAAATACTTCAAAGGTTGTCACAGAGAGGAGGGCCAGGATCTCTTCTCTATCACGGAATAATGGGCTCAAGTTACAGGAAGCCAGATTCCAGCTGGGCATCAGGAAAAACTTCCTGACTGTTAGAGCAGTACGACAATGGAACCAGTTACTTAGGGAGGTGGTGGGCTCTCCCACACTAGAGGCCTTCAAGAGGCAGCTGGACAACCATCTGTCAGGTATGCTTAAGGGTGGATTTCTGCATTGAGCAGGGGGTTGGACTCGATGGCCTTATAGGCCCCTTCCAACTCTACTATTATTATTATTATTATTATTATTATTATTATTATTATTTATTTATTTATATAGCACCATCAATGTACATGGTACTATTCTAGGATGGTTTGGTTTATTGGCTCTGAAGTCGGAGACAGTAAACCAGGCTCCCCTCCCACTCATAACCAGCACAGAGAGAACCACACTGGCGTGGAAATGGGGAAAACACGGTGGTCCTGGGTGAGGAGAAGCTTCCTATGCTCGTCCCAGCCTCCTTTCCTACCACTCTGAAGCCCCGCGGCTAGATGGGCAAAATCGCCCATCTAGCAAAAATGCAGGGCAGCCAGAACACAGAGGCGGGGATCACTTCCGTGCTCTGGCCACCTTGCATTAGGAAGCTTCCAACTTTGGAGACTGCCCAACTATCAACATACAAGCTAAACAAAAATACTTCTCCCGGGCATGCTAGAGTTTTTGACCTGGGGGTGCATTCCGTCACGCTATTGCACAGCAGCTTTCGGGAGAGGAAAGGAGGTCTATGCCACAAGGTTCTTCTGGGTGTGTAGATCAACCTTAAAATGCATCAGCAGGGTGGCCCTATCCTAACGGAGAATGAGGCAGGGGTGGGGGGCATCTGGTCCTAACCCTCAGGAAGCAAAATTGTCTTGGGCCAGACCTGAATAGTAAAGTTCCGTGATGAATCCTGGGACAAGTTTTGGGCTGGTAGGGATTATTATAGAGCAATGGAATGCATCCAGGAAAAGCCACAAGATCTGTTTCTGGAGGCTTTTTAGATGAGACAAGATTATCATCCATCAAGTCTTACTTAATTCTGGGAATTCTCCGATTGCGAGGGAGTGGTACCGGAGGAGTTGTGGCAGCCCTCCCGATTTTATTCTGTGATTCAGACTCGACAAGCGAAATGAAGAAGGCTAAGAAGTGAAGCGAAATCACTTAAAATCAGAGAAATAGGACAAATACAGCAATACAGGAATTGTTATATGAGTGTAAGCTATAGAGGGGGGTGGGGAATCCCAATATATTTCGTCAGTGCTCAGATAAAGCAGGAATGGGTCCAGGTTTGGGGCATGGATTTTATTGGGTCTGGCAAAGCTTCAGTCAAGAAAACAATTAAGACAGCAAGATATTGCAACGCACAGGCTAGAATGCAACCGAGAAGGGGGTTGGGAAAAAGCACAAGGCAAAACTCAGAGTTTTATCCTAAGTAGTGCAATTCTGTGCACATTTTCTAGTATAAAATATACTAGTCCTGATGGCTCTGTGATACCTCTAGCATCCGAGGCAGTAAGCCTATATTCACCAGTTGCTGGGGAACATGGGCGGGAGGGTGCTGTTGCACCACGTCCTGCTTGTTCATCCCTGGCCGATGGCTGGTTGGCCACTGTGCGAACAGAGTGCTGGACTAGATGGACCCTTGGTCTGATCCAGCATCAGGGCACTTCTGATGTTCTGATGTTTTCATATATATTTTTCCTGTCAACCTTGAGGGCTCATTATTTTAATACTATATATACATATATTAAGCCGGGATTCTAAAGAAGACAAATGGTACGGACAGTTACCTCAAAGGATCCCTCGCCACGGGAGAAGCCTTCCTTTATTTTTTTTTTAAGGTTTTCAGTTATTCTGTTTCTGTTGGCCACCATGAGGACTAGGAGCCCGTCTACACTTGTCTAGATGAAACGTAACAAGTTGGCAGAGATGACGTCAGCAGTCACGTGATGCTGTTGTTGTTACCTTTCTTCCGACTTTTAAAACCGTTCCACTTTCTGTTAAAATCGTTTTAAAACTAATAATGTGCCCCAACCTTTCGTTGTATTCAATGCCGTCTTTCAAAGTCATGTCTCGTGACCATGGTCTTTGCTTCCTGATTAGGACAAGTGAGGGCTTTTCTAGGGGAGGGAGAGCTGGCACAACGCGGGGAGGGGGAGGGGGAGGGGGAGGGGGAGGGAGGGCGGTGAAAGAGGGGACAGAGGCAAAAACCCGCTTATCTTTCGGGGCGCACGTGGCCCCTTTAAGACGCTGCAGGGCTTCCCTCGTCCCTACGCGTCGCCCCGCCTCCCTGCCGGCTTATCCCGGCAGGTCTAGCTCAGAGTCACCGGAAGAAGGAGGTTTACTTCAGAGCCGGTATGAGCATAATGAAGAACGTTCTAAAGAAGAGTGTGCCGGGGTAAAACGATAGAAGAAAAGGTATTTCGATTGACTGGGCTCAAGTTGCATGTTGTAACGTAGCAAGGGAGGATGCAACAATGCACTTAAATAACGGTGTAATGAATAGTGTAAATCCTGCCTTGGTGTTTTAAAAGCAGCAAAGTTGCGGGTTTTTTGGTTTTTTTAGGGAAGACAGATATTCTCAAATTCTGTACTGAATAGAGAGTTCTGATTCCAGTATGTAACATTTGCCTCTTCTTTTCTTTTTTGTTGTTGTTGTGATTGAAGAAAACCGTGCTTGTCACAGTGGCTGAGAAATCAAAGTTTTGAGCAATGACATTCTCAGTGGACATCACAGGGCTCATCTACACCAAGCAGGATATTCCACTATGAAAGCGGTACGAAAGCGGTACATAAAAGGCAGGAGCCACAGGACTGCATTATAGTGACATTGAAGTGCACTGCAGGATCTACACGACCGATTTATGGTGGTACTGAAGTACCCTGACAACTGTTGGGGCCCAGGACACATCTACACCGAGCAGGATATAGCACTATGAAAGTGGTGTGAAAGCGGTGTCATGGGCTCCAACAGTTGTCAGTGCACTTCAATACTGCTATAAAGCAGTCGTGTGGCTCCTGCCTTTATATACCGCTTTCATACCACTTTCATAGTGGAATATCTGCTTGGTGTAGATGAGCCCACAGACCCTTCTGAGTGGCTTTGCAAAAAAAGTTCTCCTTGCCCAGGGTGCTATTTATCCTAGGGCCAGCCCCGGGTAGGTGTCAAGAGTAGAGTCCATTGGCCCCATATTAAAGACCCCAGTTCTAGATTATATACGGGGAAGGGATCTGGTGTTGCTTTTTAGATCGTAGGACCCTTGGGATAATCTAGATCTAAAAATCTGTCTTCTCATCCTTTGGAAAGCACTGTGTACACAGGTAACACTATATAAATATGGACATAATACATACTGTGAACCTTTGGGATTGGGTGGTGTTCGGTGTATATGCCAAACAAACAAGGCACACAGCAATCTATTGATTTCAGCAAGACAAACTCTGGAGGATTATATTTTGAAGACTGTACGCAGAATAACTGGCCAGTCAGTTATTTGTGTAAAGAACGTTCCTGGGAACTGGGACGTAAGCACCTAGGAGTACCGTCTGTTTTATGGAAGAACCACCCCACCTAGCCTTTACTTTAAGTCATGCCTCAAAGATAATGTATAAATAGGCATTTCAACAAATGCATCCCTCTGTGTTTTATTTATGTAGCTTTCAAAAAGAGATTATTCATACCCGGCACTTGTGAAATCAATACCAACCTTTCCATCAAATCACTGCATTTAAAATCATGGCAAAGGTTTCTGTGGTAGTATTTCAAACTCTATTACTGGCCATAGCTAGACTTAAGGTTTATCCCTGGATCGTCCAGGGGTCAAACCTGTTCGTCTAGGTGACACACAGGGGATCCAGTGCTCAGGCAGGGGCGAACCCTGGATGATCCCAGGATAAACCTTAGGTCTCGCTGTGGCCCCAGTCTCCATGTTAAATTCATGTTAAATTTGCTCTGTGCAGCCACAGCAGGCTTCCCGAATTCGGTGTCCTCCAGCTATGCTAGACTGCAACTCTCGTAGCTGGGAATTATGGGAGTTGAAGTCCAACACACCTGGTTGGGGAAGGCTGAACTGGAGCAATAACATATTTGTTGGGTGCATGTTATGTGTGTGCATAATCCTTGCTTCCAATAGTGCTTGTCATGATCAAGCCTGTTCCCCTTAGTGTGGGGGAAGGAGTTTCAGGCTATCAATTGGAATCAGATTCTGAACCAGAAGAAACAGGACTAGAAATATACCAGCCTATACAGGAAGCGGGAGAGGAGGTTCTCCCAGGCATCAGCCAGGGATGAATCTTCACCGGACCTTATCAGGGAAAACGTTATCTACTCAGAGTCTGTGGGGACTCAGCAATCCTCAGAGGGAGAAAGGACTTCAGAGTTGACCAAGCCCAGATTCCGCAGCAGATTCAAACAGGCAGAGCTGAAAGAAGGCGAGAGGCAGTCAGCTTGGCTAGCTTCTCGCCAAAGGTTTCTTCAGAGGAATCCTCCCTGAAAGTAAAGGACTCAGGGAAAAGACCTTCCCTTTTGTTGAAAGGACATTTGTCTCACTTAGTTAGCCAAGTTTTAGCCTAGAAGAAAGTTCCTAGTGTCTAAACTCTCTTCAGGTGCAAAGAGATGTTTATTTCCTGAAAACGGTTTTGTAGATTACTTAGCAGACCTCTTTATTGTCTTGCACTGCAGCAGAAAGGCTTAGAAACACAGCAGTGCTTAATTATCTGGGATAGCCCCAATTTCGTATTACTTGACCCTGGTAAATCACTGGGCACCACACACAACACCAAGCTGATCAGCACTTTGACAGGGAACCAGGGTAGATGATAGGAAATAAATCAGTGCTTGGGGGAACAGTAAGCAATCTTTGTAATAGTCCAGAGTTGTCCTATTACCTGTGCAATAGTCCAGTTACATGTGCAATTTTTATTTATTTATTATTACATTTTTATACCGCCCAATAGCCGAAGCTCTCTGGCCGGTTCACAAAAATTAAAAATATGAAGAGCATAAAAACAACCAACAATCTAAAAACACAAATACAAAATACAATAGTCCAGTTACATGTGAAATAGTCAAGTTACATGTGCAATTTTTATTTATTTATTTATTATTACATTTTTATACCGCCCAATAGCCAAAGCTCTCTGGGCAGTTCACAAAAATTAAAATCATGAAGAGCATAAAAACAACCAACCATCTAAAAACACAAATACAAAATACAATAGTCCAGTTACATGTGAAATAGTCCAGTTACATGTGCAATTTTTATTTATTTATTTATTTATTTATTTATTATTATATTTTTATACCACCCAATAGCCAAAGCTCTCTGGGCGGTTCACAAAAATTAAAATCATGAAGAGCATAAAAACAACCAACCATCTAAAAACACAAATAAAAAATACAATAGTCCAGTTATTTATTTATTTTTATTTTATTTATTTTATTTTATTTTATTTTATTTCTATACCGCCCAATAGCCGAAGCTCTCTGGGCGGTTCACAAAAATTACATGTGCAATAGTCCAGTTACTTGTGCAATAAATAGTCCAGTTACATGTGCAATAGCAAGACTGCCAGCAGCTAGGTGGGGTCCGGGAAGGAGGATAAGGAATGGTGTGCCTGTCAGCATGTAGATGGGAAGGAATGACAAGCAATAGCACAGCACCACACACAATAGTAAATTATCAGTATTTTGAATGGAGATGATGCACATTTATCCTAGGATACAAAGCAAACTGTTCAGAAAATTGAATTCTTACCAGCCTTTTGGGCTACATTTTCAGTGAGGCAGGAACTAGCGTGTTGTGTGAACCATTCCTAACCATAGTGGCTACATTATTATTATTATTATTATTATTATTATTATTATTATTATTTATTTATTTATTTATATAGCACCATCAATGTACATGGTGCTGTACAGATTACACAGTAAATAGCAAGACCCTGCCGCATAGGCTTACAATCTAATAAAGTTGTAGTAAACAATAAGGAGGGAAAGAGAATGCAAACAGGCACAGGGAAGTGTAAACAGGCACCGGGTAGGGTGAAGCTAACAGTATAGAGTCAGAACAAACTCAATATTTAAAAGCTATAGGGAAAAGAAAAGTTTTTAGCTGAGTTTTAAAAGCTGTGATTGAGTTGGTAGTTCTCAAGTGTTCTGGAAGAGCGTTCCAGGCGTAAGGGGCAGCAGAAGAAAAAGGACGAAGCCGAGTAAGGGAAGGAGAGACCCTTGGGCAGGCGAGAAGCATGGCATCAGAGGAGCGGAGAGCACGAGCGGGGCGATAGTGTGAGATGAGAGAGGAGAGATAGGCAGGAGCTAGACCGTGAAAAGCTTTGAAGGTCAACAGGAGAAGTTTATATTGGATTCTGGAGTGAATTGGAAGCCAATGAAGAGATTTCAGAAGTGGAGTGACATGGTCAGAGCGGCGGGCCAAGAAGATGATCTTGGCGGCAGAGTGGTGGACAGAGACCAGCGGACTGATGTGAGACGAAGGAAGGCCAGAGAGAAGAAGGTTGCAGTAGTCCAACCGAGAGATAACCAGTGCGTGAACGAGAGTCTTGGCAGAAGAGACAGACAAAAATGGTCGAATCCTGGCAATATTATACAGGAAGAAACGACAGGATTTAGCTACTGCCTCGATATGAGGAATAAAGGAGAGCGAGGAATCTCGATTTACATAACCACGATTTAAACACACTTACTAACCATTTATTGCAACAGGGTTAGCTGCCTATCCATGGCTTAGTTGTGTAGTCATCAACCTGAGCATGTGACAACCTGGGCGTGGAGGGTCTACAAATCTTCAAAGCCCCCACCATCTCCCTTCCCCCATAAGGCCGGATGGATCCAGGTTATTAAGATCTGGATCTTGCAGTCTTACGTTTAATACATTCAATGGCAATGATCCAATTTTTCCAGCAACAGAACATGAAAAAAGAAAAGAAAAGGGAAAAAAAAACAGGAGAAGATGTCTGTCTAACCTGAGCCAACCCGCTGGAAACACATCTGGTTAAAATTCAGGGTTTTAAATCTGCAGTAATATTTTAGAAATACATTTGGTAAGTATTAAATTGCTATGTTGTAGCGGGTAATATTTATGATCGCAATGTGTTAAGCGGAGGTTTAGATCTGTCAGGAGAAAGGAATGATTGTCATATGGTCCTAACAAATGGGACGAGGATGTAAATTACATTTTATTGTATTTTTAAAAACTTTATTGTAATCTTGTTCAAAAGCGCTATGTCTCTGTCAAGTCGTTGCCTGTTAAAAAATAAAAGAAGGGCTTTTTATATGCCTCTGTACAGCAGCTTCAAGTGCTACCTTCAGCGTGGGAAGAAAACAGAAGGTCTCGTTGTGGTAAGTGCCTGCAGAACAATTTCATCTCCAATGGAAGATGGATGTACCTTCTTCCGGGAGGGTGAGCCACTACACATTCTGAGAACATAGCTCTATTAATGGCAATTAGCTGTGATATCAAGACCATACCTCTGAACAGGGCTGGCCGGAGACATTTTATGCCTAAGGTGAGGGACAAAATAGTGGCCTTCTCAGACACCCCTTTCCACATAGAGAAACATTTCCGGCAGTAAAAGCTTGCCGGAACACTGGCAAAAGGACAGCATTCTCTACCACACCTGAGGGAATCAAGGTGGGTAATGTTGCACACACAACTCCATCCTCGAGGTTCTACTGCTGGCTCCAGGCTTTGGAGGGCCCATGGGTGAGACACCCTCTCAGGGCTCCTGTCAGGACGAGGCCTGGCCTCCCTGGTATGGATTCTGAATTGGACTTGGAGCCTGAAGAAGAAGTAAACTAGCAGAGACAGGGGGCTAGCAAGCCTACCCAGAAGTCAAGGAGGAACCTTCCCAGGACCTTATCGAACAGGAGGCCCAGGTTCAGAGAACGTCCTCCCAGTCCCTGGGAACACAGTCTTTGTCAGAGAGGGACCAAGCATCAGAAATGACAGGTCCCAGAGTCTGCTGCAGGGTCAAGCGGTTAGAGTTGACAGAAATTAGGAGGCGGTCTGCTAGGCTAGCCACATGGCAGAGGTTACAGCTTGAAGACCCTCCCTGAAGGAGAGGTCTGGTAAAAGCCTGTCAGGCACGGCGGGAAACTGTCCATTGAGTTGATAGGCAACTGCCTTGCTTTGTTAGGCTAATTCAGCTTAGAGGCTAGCTCCTAGCATTCACACTCCGTTCAGGTGTGAACAGGTGTCTATTTACTGAAGGAAGCTTTTGTGGATTGCACAGCAAACCTCTTTATCGTCTCATTTCTTGTTGGGAGGCATCATGGCAGCCCCCTCCCTCGGTGAGTCTACCTTCTCAGCACCATGGTCACCAGCTCTTCCTCCTCCTCCTCCTCCTCCTCCTCCTCCTTCTCCTCCTCATTGCTCCCACTTGCTTGCTTGACAGGCAGAGAGCCAGGAGGTCTGGGCCAGAGCAAGAGGCAGGTGAACAAGCAGCTTGCAATGATGATGAGGAGGAACAAGTCCGAGGGATTCTGTCAGGTGCCCGATCATCCCTGTCTTCCTTTCCCAGCCTACCCCTCCATAATGAGTAACACAATTCACTCCTGGTCATAATGTCATTGTGCTGTTTGCTATTCCGTCTTGGTCAAGTGCAGGCTCTCAACTTAGGGCTGTGATGTTTGTGTTTTTTAAAAGACGGGGAAGGATTTCTATTTAAATTAGAGCAATTATTTCAAAATATACATCTATCTATCTATGCATCTATCGTTCTATCTGTTTTGCAAATTGGTGTCCTCATTTGTCCTCTTTCTTGGTGATGCATTTCCTCATTTTTTTGGCATTGCGTAAATGTCTGACCTGGGGTCAAGCTCCAACTACATTTCCCCCCGAGTTTCATGTACATGAATGTGTTTCACCCTCAGGTCTTTGCCCTGTCCTGCAGTGTTCCGTTGTGGCTGGCGTGAGACCCCCACAAGAACTTGGAGGTTCTCTAAAGTCATTTCAACCCTAGTGTGGGCACCAACGGAATTGACCAGGACCAGATCTACACCTTATGTCAAATCATTACGAATGTGGAATAAAACAGCAGGAAACAACATGATAAAAGCATTCTATGGAAAGTGTAATGTCCCCCAACAGTTATCAATACACTTCAATACCGCTATAAAACAGTAGTGTACATGTATCCCTGGTCTTTCACCTCTAGCCCATGCCTTGGGCTGTAGGTTTATCCCTGGATCGTCCAGGGGTCAGACCTGTTCATCTAGGTGACACACAGGGGATCCAGTGCTCAGGCAGGAGCGAACCCTGGATGATCCCAGGATAAACCTTAGGTCTAGCTGTGGCCTTGCTATACTCCTGGTTACTCCCAGATATAGGTTCATCTTCCACAGGCTCCCCCTGGCAACCACAATCTTCTGACAAGTCTTGATCTCAATTCCATCTTATGTGGGGGCTAGGTTGGTCTACACTAGGAGCAGGATCTTCTTGATAGCTGCGCCAATGCTCTGGACTTCTTCCAAGAATGAAGTATACAGATTGCGCACCTCTGTCTTTCCAAAAACATCTAAAAACATTTTTGGTTTCTTTCTTTTCCATTTCTTTTTTTTTACTCCAGAAGCTTTTGGAAATTCCTGATTGAGTTCTGCACTGCTGCAATTTTCTTTCATTCATTTTTATACCACCCATTAGCTGAAGCTCCTTGGACTTCTTACAAGACAAAGCGTAAAATGATAAAATACAATAACATAACATAAAAACATAAGTTCAAAACAGAATGAAATCAAAATGGCCGCTAAGGTGAAAGCAATTCTGTGCAACTCCATTCATAAGTAACTACTATAGAATCTACTGGGTCTTACTTTCAGGTAAATGTGCATGGGACTACAGCCATATGAGTTTTAGTTGATCAATCAATCAATTATATCTACTTCTGCATATGAATCAAATATTTCCTAAAATAAAAACTTGATTTTCTTGTTTTAAGGTGATATGCTCACATATTGCATTAGGCACCGTCTGAGGAAAGGTGTTCTCTAGAGAAAGGGGAAAGGAGAATGCCTCTCATAAGGGTGTACCCAGCCATCTGCAAATTCCATATGTTATAGTTATAATCATAGAATAGTAGAGTTGGAAGGGGCCTACAAGGCCATCGAGTCCAACCCCCTGCTCAATGCAGGAATCCACCCTAAAGCATCCCACACAGAGGGTTGTCCAGCTGCCTCTTGAGGGCCTCTAGTGTGGGAGAGCCCACCACCTCCCTAGGTCATTGGTTCCACTGTCGTACTGCTCTAACAGTCAGGAAGTTTTTCCTGATGTCCAGCCGGAATCTGGCTTCCTGTAACTAGTTTAATAGTTTGAAATAATAATAATAATAATAATAATAATAATAATAATAATAATAATAATAATAATAATAATCTGCACATCCTCTCACCTCAGGTTTGGGACATGTTGTGCCACCCATGGTTCCGGTTAGATGAAAGAGTAGATCCTACAAGTCTGACGTCTCCCTGTTTGTGTTATTCACATTTACTTGGGAGTAAGTCCCAGTGATCTCAATGTGCCTTATTTCAGGGTAGATATGTATAGGATTGCACTATAAAGACTGCAGTCCTAATTAGTATTTACTGATAATGATTACCACAGATGGAGAGGCTATATTGGGTTTATAATTAATAACAAAACCAAATTATGTACAAAGCAGCTTTAACTTATGAGGAACTCGTAGGCAGCAATGTCATTTCCAAAACTTCACTTCTCTCCGAGAGTCTGAACAGAAATGCCACACTGGGCATCTTTAATAGTTTATAAATAAATCTCTTTCTTTCCCAGATATATCTGAATGAGAAATTCCTTTTGTAATTACTTTCCCATCTCCTAAATCATCCCCGCCGCCACCTTGCTAAGCTGTCCAAGAGTTATTATATTGACAAATCTCTTTTGTTTATTGACTATAGATCATTCATTGCTAAGCAATACTTTATGTTGGTTTTGGTCTGACCTTGAACCTAAGTTCAAAAACCATCTGCCGTGCAGGAATAAAGACCTGGGGTGTCAGAAAGAATACATTTCTTTTCATGCCAAGAGACAGAACAAAACAGTATATTTCCAATGGAAAAGTTTTTGCTTTCCCCCCATATGTATTATTTATCGAATCCTAAAACCCTACAACAGTAGTGTTGGGAGGGGCCTACAAGGCCATCTAGTCCAACCCCCTGCTCAATGCAGGAATCCACCTTAAAGCATCCCTGACAGATGGCTGTCACATTGTGATCTTTTTATTCTCCAAAGCTTTTTAGTTCCTTCAGTTTAAAACAAAGTGTTAGTGCATTTTTAGATCATTGCACTGCTGCTGGCTTTTACTTCGGCTTTATTTAGTTTTTAACGGAATGTTTTTATACTGACTGGCTTCATGCAACACGCTAACCCACATTCGGCAGTTAAGTTTGTTGAACTGTGGGTTGGTGTGTTGTCTGAACCCAGGACATTTTCCACAGGGCGGCTTGTTAAGTCTCAGAAAAGCCAACTTGAGAACCCATGGCTTGTTGTTGGGTTGTTCAGGGCGGTTAACAAACCACCCTGCAGAATATATCCTGTTTTTAGACAGCATGCTAGCCTACAGTTCAACAAATAAACCCATGGTTGAACAAAAACGCACACTTAACCACTGAGTGTGGGTTAGAGTGTTGTGTAAAACAGCCACTTCGAGTTTTATTATGTTATTGTATTTTATCTTCTTAAGTTTTGTTTTGTGAACCGCCCAGAGAGTTTTGGCTATTGGGTGGTATAGAAATGTAACAAACAAAGTGAAAACAACAGAATGAAATTGAACAGGGATAAATGCCAAGGTCTACATCTAGGAAATAGAAACCAAATGCACAATTAGAAGATAGGGGGATACTTGGCTCAGCAATACTACAAACGAGAAGGATCTTGGAATTGTTGTAGATCACAAGCTGAATAGGAGCCAACAGTGTGATGTGGCTGCAAAAAAAAACAAATGCTATTTTGGGTTGCATTAATAGAAGTATAGCTTCCAAATCACGTGAGGTACTGGTTCCTCTCTATTCAGCCCTGGTTAGGCCTCATCTTGAGTATTGTGTCCAGTTCTGGGCACCATACTTCAAGAAGGATGCAGACAAGCTGCAGCATGTTCTTTTTTAATGTTTACTGTTTTTAACTTTTGTAAACCGCCCAGAGAGCTTCGGCTATGGGGCGGTATATAAATGCAATCAATCAATCAATCAATCAATCAGAGGAAGGCAACCAGGATGATCAGGGGTCTGGAAACAAAGCCCTATGAAGAGAGAGTGAGAGAACTGGGCATGTTTAGCCTTGAAAAGAGGAGGTTGAGGGGAGACATGATAGCACTGTTCAAATACTTGAAAGGTTGTCACGCAGAGGAGGGCCTCTTCTCGATCCTCCCAGAGTGTAGGACACAGAATAACGGGCTCAAGTGACAGGAAGCCAGATTCTGGCTGGACATCAGGAAACCTTCCTGACTGTTAGAGCAGTACGACAATGAAACCAGTTACCTAGGGAGGTGGTGGGCTCTCCCACACGAGAGGCATTCAAGAGGCAGCTGGACAACCCTCTGTCAGGGATGCTTTAGGGTGGATTCCTGCGTTGAGCAGGGGGTTGCACTAGATGGCCTTGTAGGCCCCTTCTGACTCTACTATTCTATGATTCTATGAGTGAGTCAGTGAGCAGTGAAAGGATAATTCTGTACCGCAAGGGCTGTGATATCATAGTGGCAACCAAGAGAACTCGGGATGTGTGTTTACTGATGTTAATAAAACCCCAACAAGGTTAAATAAACTTGTTCATAGTTGCCCTGTACCCTGTTTTATATAGCCAAACTCAAAGATCGCACAAGTGTTTAACAAGAAAAGAGTTCATATTAAATTCATGCGTAATTTTTTTTAATGAAATATGTGAAACACATTTCCTTTTTTATAGGAGCCCTATAAAACATTGATCATAAAACCTTGACGTCCTGCTCTTTCCTTTCCTTTCTCTTGTGGGGACGAAGACGACGACCTTTGAATTTAAAAGCTGATGTGGGAGCATTAGCTGGGGGAGAGGGGTCACTCTCACCACTTAACTGTTTGGTCCCCCATTAAACTAACTCGCCGATTCATTAGAACTGGGTGAGTGAGAACTCGCCTCTTCCATATATTCTTTCGTCAGATCCACACTACAGATGTAAACTGTTTTAATCGTCATTCTCTCTTCCCGGCAAAACCTGGGCACTGGCAAAACGAGGATTGCCAAATCAGACAATTCCCAGCGGCATCATCAAATACAATTCCAAGGAGCAAAACGTCCTGGTGACAGTGTTATTCCACGTGTGGTGGAAAGTGTTGCCTGCTGTGGGAAAGGCCTTATAGAAAAGGTATTCACACGGAAAAAGAGCCAGGAATGCCACAGTTTCCCATTTTTTTTATTAATTACATTTCATTTGGCCCAATAGCCAAAACTCTCTGGGCAGTTCAATGTAATTTCCTTTTAATTTCTCACTATGCCCCAGGGCACTCCCATTTTGCATTATGCCAGGCCCCCAGCCCAAAAAATAAGAATTCAGAAACGTCTTAAGAATAACAATAAAATCAGGAATGGCAGGAAGCTGGTAGGTGCCCAAGAGAGGTACCCATTGGGCACCATGTTGGAGACCCCAGTCTCTGTGACTAACCCGAAACCTCTAGGAATCCCAGAAGCAGGGCTTGAAGGCTGATGGCTTGGATTTCGGTAAATCCCAAAGTCTGTGAATCCATTCCAGGTTTCAGTCAGGAAAAGCCGGGACTCTAAAGGAGCTATCCACGGTTTCAAAACTATCTTGAGGATAGGGATAGCGCCTTGAATAGCTCCTTCAGAGTTCTGGCTGGAACTCACTGAAACCTGGAACGGATTCTCAGCACCCCGAAATCAGAGTCACTAGCTTCCATTGCTTGAAGGCAATAATCACTGGTTGTTGCCCCTGGAGCTCCTCTTCTCACCACTGTTGTCTGGGCCAGAGCAAGAGACAGGTGAACAAGCAGGATCCGAATCCAGGGAGCTCTTGCCATGCCTGCCCTTGATGCTGGTTCTGCGTCATAATTAATACAGGTGGGTACAAGATGCTTAAACCAGCCTTCCCTAACCTGGTGCCCTCCAGATGTGTTGTTCTGCAACTCCCTCTAGCACATCTGGAGGATATCATTTGGCAAAGACAGCTTAGAATCATAGAATCATAGAATAGTAGAGTTGGAAGGGGCCTATAAGGCCATCGAGTCCAACCCTCTGCTCAATGCAGGAATGCACCCTAAAGCATCCCTGACAGAGGGTTGTCCAGCTGCCTCTTGAAGGCCTCTAGTGTGGGAGAGCCCACCACCTCCCTAGGGAACTGGTTCCATTGTCGTACTGCTCTAACAGTCAGGAAGTTTTTCCTGATGTCCAACCGGAATCTGGCTTCCTGTAACTTGAACCCGTTATTCCATGTCCTGGACTCTGGGAGGATCGAGAAGAGATCCTGGCCCTCCTCTGTGTCACAACCTTTTAAGTATTTGAAGAGGGCTATCATGTCTCCCCTCCATCTTCTCTTCTCCAGGCTAAACAGGCCCAGTTCTTTCAGTCTCTCTTCATAGGGCTTTGTTTCCAGACCCCTGATCATCCTGGTTGCCCTCCTCTGAACACGCTCCATTCTCCTCTGAACACGCTCCTCTGAACAAGCGCCATTCTTTATTCTCTCTTGTCCAACTCAACGCTCCAGCTTGTCTGCATCCTTCTTGAAGTGTGGAGTCCATAACTGGACGCAATACTCAAGAGGAGGCCTAACCTGGGCCGAATAGAGAGGAACCCAAAGAAGGAGCATAATAATCTAATTAAATGAAAGACCTGGGTAAGAATGGATAAGAGGATGAAAATGAAAATAAATAAATAAAAATAACCTTGACATTTTGTTAATTGTTCCTCCGGCGATGATGAATTTCGGGTTGTGAGTAAAGTGTGGCAACTGCACCCTACCCATAAATCTTTCATCCCTGGATCTTCACAATTTACAGCTGCACCCCACATTTCGTCATAGGTTTCTGGCTTGCTGTCCTGGCTGGTTTTAATTCTTTTTTTGCTCTCCAAAGTTTGAGTGCAAAGACAGATCCACAGTGTAAAGACTGACCAGAGTTTGCTTGGTGTATATCTACTCACCTGGACTTGCTCTTGTTTGATCAGGCCCGTCTTTCATTGCATGTGTGTATTTATTTACTTATTTATTTAAAACATGTATATCCCTCTATTCAATCTCATAAGAGGCCCCCAAGGCTGCCCACAACCTAAGTTAAATCACTGTACATTCAAACTTTCTCGGGACAGGACCTTCTCAGTGGTGGCCACTCATTATAGAGCACTCATATAGTGTGTTCAGAGGAGGGCAACCAGGATGATCAGGGGTCCGGAAACAAAACCCTATGAAGAGAGACTGAAAGAACTGGGCATGTTTAGCCTGGAGAAGAGAAGATTGAGGGGAGACATGAGAGCACTCTTCAAATACTTAAAAGGTTGTCACACAGAGGAGGGCCAGGATCTCTTCTCGATCCTCCCAGAGTGCAGGACACAGAATAACAGGCTGAAGTTACAGGAAGTCAGATTCTGGCTGGACATCGGGAAAAACTTCCTGACTGTTAGAGCAGTACGGCAATGGAGCCAGTTACCTAGGGAGGTTGTGGTCTCTCCCACACTAGAGGCCTTCAAGAGGCAGCTGGACAACCATCTGCCAGGGATGCTTTAGGGTGGATTTCTGCATTGAGCAGGGGGTTGGACTTGATGGCCTTATAGGCCCCTTCCAACTGGAAACAGCAGCAAACACAGGTTTTAATATTCTTTGTCTCTATCCAGCATCTCTTTAGATACGCTCAGCACCAATTCTTCAACGGTAAATCATTTCACAAATGGTAACTCCGCTTACATAACACGTTTGGAACAGCGGCCCCTTTCCCCGCCTTCCAGACATGGCAATCAGAGGTGATTACTGTTCTTCTTTTGCTTCGCTTTCAAACATGCCTCTGAATTTTTAAAGCAAACTACAAGGCAGCCAAAGTTTAGCCTGTGAATGGGGAGACCTGTCACTTGAAGGGGGGGGAAAAAAAGTATATCTATTGATTGTTATTAATGGTTCAGCATTTAGCAGCTCAGCCCCAAACCAGTCAGAGACGGTGGAGTCAAACTGTCTGGGACTCCCTGTGATGTTGTAAAATGACAGTGAAGCAAACCGCCCGGAGAAAAGGTGTAACCAGGAGTTTAAACTACATCCCCACCTCAGATGTTCCTATTTGGCATATCATAACAAATTGCTTGGGAATGATGTCAACCGACCAGGGGGAAAAGCATCCCAAAAGGGTGGCTTGCTACTTCGCTGAACTTTATGAGCTGGCAAAAATACTCGATACAGCACTTTCCCACTCCCGTTCGCTCCAGAAACCCATAAAACTCCGTGTTGGGCAAATGCATGCCGCCGATAATTGGTTATTGCTGTCAGTTCCAGCTTTTGGAGGACTCTTGGGAAAGATGTTCTTCTTTCTTGAGTATGCCCACCGTCTTCTCTCACTTGTCTCTCCCATTGGGCCCAATCCACAGCAGCTCCCAGAGGGAGAGGTTCCTCCTCCTCCCTCTCAGGTTTTGTTTGCTTGGAGTGACCAGGCAACAGCATCAGCAACAACAATATCCAGTAGGACTACGATGCTTGATGGACTGGCTCCGGGCCCACTAGTGGAACATGGGCTTTGGTAGTGCTCCGGCAGTGCAAACTCCTTGATGCCATCCATGAATTATCATCCTTCCTCGACCTGGGTCCCACCTCATGTTCTTGGACTCCAATTCCCATCAGCCCCAGCTAGCGAACCTACAGTCAGACACGATGGGAGTTGGGACAATTTGCATTGTCCTAAGCTTGCTGGTCAAGAGGAAACGGTTTATTTTGTACAGAAGAAGTCTTGGTGACTATGATTGGCCATAGCTAAAAGGAAGGGAACCTGTGTGAATACCAGTTGCTCAAGGATGACTTCAGGAGAGGCCTTCACACTCCATGGTGCGCTTCCAGGAGGTTTGGGGTTGACCCCTGAAGGACACAAGATGTTGACCTAGAGGGAGCTCTGAACTGGTCCAACAGAGCTCTTAGTCTTTGTTATGAGGGCTGGCCTAAGACATTTCACTTCTTGAGGCAAAGGACAAGATGGCGACCCCTCCTGTTCCATGACCAAAAGCTGGTTGGATTGGCCGTTGAATCTTCCTTTGGCACTGGCAATGAGACAGCATCACCCCCCACAAATGAAGGCAGCAGGCCAGCTTAGGGGGTACAGTGCAGGCTGAATGGCCCATAGCTCTCTCTCCTCCCACGTCTGGCTTCTGCTTCCCACCATCTGCTACCTAAGGTGACTGCCTCACTCTGCCTAACGATAGGGCCGGCTAGCTCTGTGGGCTGGGCTTGTTGCCCTCAGGTCCTGATTGTGGCATCTCCACAAGCGTCTGACCAGCCACTACGCTCTTGAAAGAGGACTACTGGGGCCTTTGGTAGAGTGGCCATGTGGACATTACAGACGACAGTCCTCTATCTGAAGGGCTATGCAGTCCGGTTGCTCAATGCAGGAATCCACCCTAAAGCATCCCTGACAGGTGGTTGTCCAGCTGCCTCTTGAAGGCCTCTAGTGTGGGAGAGCCCACCACCTCCCTAGGTCATTGCTTCCATTGTCGTCCAGCTCTAACAGTCAGGAAGATTTTCCTGATGTCCAGCTGGAATCAAGTTACAGGAAGCCAGATTCCGGCTGGACATCAGGAAAAACTTCCTGACTGTTAGAGCAGTACGACAATGGAACCAGTACATTGATGGTGCTATATAAATAAATAATAATAATAATAATTGTACCCAGAATCCGGACCCACAAATTGAGGACGGTAGCCATTCACAAACCAGGGACGTTTGTAGAAGCAGCAGAATAATCTCAGCTCCTCTTTCCCAAAGTAAACTCTCTACGGGTGCAACTGGTTTGGCCTGGTTTGGCCCTTGGCCAACACGTTAGGCCTTTCTGGCCCAGATGCGTTGGCCTTTTGCCGCTAGCCTTCCTGTCTTCTCTCTTGCCTACTGCTCCTTTTGGAGGAAGACTTCTTCCCTGAATATTAACCCCAGGGCTAGCCAAGACGATCCAGTAACTGCCTCGCCCCAAAAATTGATTTACAGGAAGAAATCCCCATTTGCACAACAATGCCGTGATTCCCAGGCCGGCTGCAACCTGTTGGCCAGGAGTTTGACAGATGGTGACGAAACTGCCTTAAACGTTTCATGCTCTAGGAACAGACTCCACGGTTCCTACCACAGAAGCCTCATTCCTACGGTGTCTTTTGGAGGCTCAAGCCAGCTTCCCAGGATGCTCTGGTGATGCTCTAGGAATGGGGAGGAAAAGGGGCTTCTACACCCTGTACTGTGAAACCATGATCTGTTGCTGCTGGGATGAGTGAGTGGCATGTGTATAAATGTGTATATGAATCTGTGTGCACGCACACAAGTGGCGTATCTAAGCAAGGACACATAGAATCATAGAATAGAAGAGTTGGAAGGGGCCTACAAGGCCATCAAGTCCAACCCCCTGCTCAATGCAGGAATCCACCCTACAGCATCCCTGACAGATGGTTGTCCAGCTGCCTCTTGAAGGCTTCTAGTGTGGGAGAGCCCACAACCTCCCTAGGTAACTGGCTCCATTGCCGTACTGCTCTAACAGTAAGAAAGTTTTTCCTGATGTCCAGCCGGAATCTGGCTTCCTGCAACTTGAGCCCATTATTCTGTGTCCTGCACTCTGGGAGGATCAAGAAGAGATCCTGGCCCTCCTCTGTGTGAGGAGGGCCTTTTAAGTACTTGAAGAGTGCTCTCATGTCTCCCCTCCGTCTTCTCTTCTCCAGGCTAAACATGCCCAGTTGTTTCAGTCTGTCTTCATAGGGCTTTGTTTCCAGACCCCTGATTTATTTATTTATTTATTTATTTATTTATTTATTTATTACATTTTTATACCGCCCATGATGAGGCCCGCCTGGCACCGACATTGTCATCTTTTCAGCGCCAGGTCAAGACTTTTCTCTTCTCCCAGGCATTTAGCAATATGTAATGAGCCTGGGTCTGGTTTTGTTGGTTTGTCTCATCATTTCTAAAGTTCATATAGGGGTTTTAAATGTATGTGAATTTGGCATGTTTCTTTGTGGGTTTTTTAATTTTTGCATGTTGTTTTTAAATGTTTTATCTCATGTGAACTGCCCAGAGAGCTTCGACTATGGGGCGGTATACAAATGCAATGAAGCCCTTCTTTCAATCCCACCATCTTCACAGGCGTGCTTGGTGGGAACACGGGACAGGGCCTTCTCGGTGGCTGCTCCGGTGCTCTGGAACTCTTTTCCCGGGGAAGCTATGCTGGCTCCCTCCTTGATGGGCTTTCGGAAGCAGGCTAAAACTTTTTTGTTCCAGCAGGCCTTTGGAGAATAATCCGGCCATCCATCTATGTTAATGTCTTATAATTTTGTTTTGTTTTTTAATTGTTTATGGTTTTGTTTCCTCCCCCCCCCCCCATGTATATTTTAAACTTTGTAAGGCCGCCTTGAGGCCCAGCATTGGGCAAAAGGCGGGATACAAATAATAATAATAATAATAATAATAATAATAATAATAATAATAATAATAATATAAATAAATCTCCCACCTTTGCTCGTGCTTCCCCCACCGTCTCTGCACATTCACAAGGGCACCGCTGCCTGTGCAAGCGCCTCACAGGGAAGAGTGACATGAGCTCATCAGCGGGGAAGCAGACCGGGATGGCTGCAGCGAGCTTGGGCAGGCCTGCCCAGCCTTTCACTCGCCAAGGAGAATACATCCGACCAGACATGTACGGTGGCCCATCAAGGAACTGAAAAACCACCTTCCTTTCCATTGACAAGGGAAGTTGTCAAGGCAACAGGCGGGACAGAAGACATATCTGGTGAACTTCGCCGTCTGGCACCGGCACCGGCACTTACTCAGCCGTCAGGCTGGGTAATGTCCCGACATAAATCTTTGCTGGGTCGAGAACACCTGGCACTGGGAAAAGGGTTGTCTCCGTGGGAAGTCAATGATGCTTTTTCTGTTCTTTTCTTCCCAATCTTGGTGCTGACATCTAATGATAGCTTTGTCATCTTTCCCCTGACCCTCCCTCTCTCTCTCTCCAAATTAGTGTCCATCACTACATCTTGTAGTAGTGAATTCCATAGTAAAATTATGGAATTCACTACCACAAGATGTAGTGACGGCCACCAATTTGGATGGCTTTAAAAGGGGGTTGGATACATTCTTGGAGAAGGCTAGCAATGGCTACTAGCCCTGATGGTTGTGTTCAACCCCCAGTATCCAAGGCAGTAAGCCTGTGTGCACCAGTTGCTGGAGATCATGGGTGGGAGGGTGCTGTTGCACCATGTCCTGCTTTGTTGGTCCCTGGCTGACAGCTGGTTGGCCACTCATAGAATCATAGAATAGTAGAGTCGGAAGGGGCCTATAAGGCCATCGAGTCCATTCCCCAGCTCAATGCAGGAACCCACCTTAAAGCATCCCTGGCAGATGGTTGTCCAGCTGCCTCCTGAATGCCTCCAGTGTGGGAGAGCCCACAACCTCCCCAGGTAACTGGTTCCATTGTTGTACTGCTCTAACAGTCAGGAAGTTTTTCCTGATGTCTGGCTTCCTGTTATTCCGTGTCCTGCACTCTGGGAGGATCGAGAAGAGATCCTGGCCCTCCTCTGTGCGATAACCTTTCAAGTATTTGAAGAGTGCTCTCATGTCTCCCCTCAATCTTCTCTTCTCCAGGCTAAACAAGCCCAGTTCTTTCAGTCTCTCCTCATAGGGCTTTGTTTCCAGACCCCTGATCATCCGGGTTGCCACTGTGATTATCACTGTGTGAACAGAGTGCTGGACTAGATGGACCCTCGGTCTGATCCAGCACGGCTCTTCTTATGTTCTTAGGTTCCTCTTGACCAAACAATGGAACTGTTGGCAAGGCCTTCTTGGAAAGTCGGTGGCGTGCTACTGGTAATTTAGTATCATTGAGAAACCTCCTGAGTTTCTAAATGGTGCTTTATGTGTAGGGATACATGCCTGAATTTGTTCACCTCAATGTTTTTAAAGGAAGATAGATAGATAGATAGATAGATAGATAGATAGATAGATAGATATGGAAGCTTTTGTTCATTTTAACCCCTCCCCACAAAAGAGAGAGAGAGAGTAATCACCAGAGTTTTAAGAAATAAATAACTTTCTTCTGTGAATGGGCATATATTCCTTGGAGAGCAAGGGGGTGCTGATAGATACGTATCCCAAATATCTGATTTCCTCTAGGATATTTTTGCGAGTTGTGTGCATATATGTATGTATATAATTATTGTCTGTAATTATAGGTTGATAATTATATAATTCACAGAATGTATATCATTTGTGAAAGACCGGGCCAACTGGCAACAAGGAAGGGCGTAAACTGTATCATAAGCTAATAAAAAAAGAAAACGCAATTATATTTCTTTCTGATGTAGCTGTGATCTTCCCAGTCAGGATGGAACACTGGCAAATAATAATAATAATAATAATAATAATAATAATCATGGCAGTTCACCTTAGGAGAGATAAATCTTCCAGTCAGGATTCTGTGGATGTGTATCCGATGTTCATCTGACCTCGTGTAAGACTAGAAATGGGGAAATTCTTTGAGAACAGACTTTTCCAAATAGTTCTTTAAAAGAAAAATGACTTTTGAGTTCAGGATGTTCCAGATCATGGAAAGATTTGAATCACAGAATAGTAGAGTTGGAAGGGGCCTATAAGACCATCGATTCCTCAGTGCAGGAACCCACCTCAAAGCATACCCGACAGGTGGTTGTACAGCTGCCTCTTGAAGGCCTCTAGTGTGGGAGAGCCCACCACCTCCCTAGGGAACTGGTTCCATTGTTGTACTGCTCTAACAGTCAGGAAGTTTTCCTGATGTCCAGCCGCAATCTGGCTTCCTGTAACTTGAGCCCATTATTCCGTGTCCTTCACTCTGGGATGATCGAGAAGAGATCCTGGCCCACCTCTGTGTGACAACCTTTCAAGGACTTGAAGAGTGCTATCATGTCTCCCCTCAATTTTCTCTTCTCCGGGCTAAACATGCCCAGTTCTTTCTGCCTCTCCTCATAGGGCTTTGTTTCCAGAACTCTGATCTTCCTGGTTGCCTTCCTCTGAACATGCTCCAGCTTGTCTGCGTCCTTCTTGAAGTGTAACAGGATAACCCCATGGTCTATCTACTTCAAACTAAGCTCCATTGAGTTCAATGGGATTTTCTTGCAGTCCAGTATCCACTTGCCTGGAAATAAGCCCCATTGAACTCAATGGGACTTAAGTTTGAATAGACATGAATAGGACTGTGATGTAACTATATTACTAGTGCAAAAACCTGCTCAAGTCCTCTTTTGTAAGTATAGGTTTGGGCTTCCCTTACACCCGTGTGAATAATAAATGAAATGGTTCCAGTAGGGTCACATTTGATGGGCTTGTAATAAGCTCTAGCACTAAGTTGCCAGTCAACTTTGTTTATATAACCAGTTGCATTAATGACAATTCTTTGCTCCCTTTGGGCCTCCGGAGTGGCCTTGAGTGAATTGACAGCAATACTTACATGGGCCTTAGCTAGACCAGCCTTTAACCCGGGGCCAACCCCGGGATCGTCTCTGTGCATCCAGATGACGCACAGGGGATCCCGGGATCAGGGAGGGATCATCCCTCCCTTGCTCCGGGATAGAGCCTTCCCCTTTGGGGCGGCTTTTTCCACGGTCTCGGGCTGAGCCCGTTTCCACGGTTAGAGTGGGGGGGACCAGGGAAACTAAATTATTTTTTAAAACAAACTTACCTTCAGCGCACGAGCGTTTGTGCGCTCCATCTTCTTTAAAAATTAAAAAATGGTGGGCGCGGCGCCTCTCTATCGCGCCTCACGTGTCAACGGAATAGGGATCTCGCGTTAATCACCACGTGAGATCTCCCCTCCTCCGTCGCGGAACAAAAGGTAGGTCGAGCTAAGTGAGTCAGCTGTACCAGTCTTCCGTCCCTAAAAATCCCCTCCTTCTCAATTGGCACTTGTTAATTTCCTAATAAACGCTCCTACTCTGTCAGTGTTCATCTCAGCTTCTCCTTCGCGCATGTGAGTCATCTTGCCAGCGCGATGCCATCTAAACTTTATCTTTGTTGAACGTTGCCTTTTTGTTATCTGCTCCACTTTCCAATTCATCAAGACAACGCTGAATTTAAAATGGAGATGCTATCCCTCCGTTTTGTAACCTTCGGCATCAAGCAAACATTCTGAAAATATATTATCTGCCTCAGCACAAAATCTGCCCCACCCTGTTAAGCACAGTGATTAAAGGTAATTTTAAATACCTCATCAAACCTTATTAATTAATCAAGAAAAAGAAAGCGTACCCATTTGGGTTTTGTGGAACATTTGTGTATGTGTGTGCAGGAATATATTCAATTTAAACGGTGTCTAGCAGTGCCTCCAAGTAATTTTAAGATTAAAATGAAATTTTGCTACAATTCAAGATTTGGCAAATTTTCAAATGTTTGATGTCAGCATTGCTGTAGTTCCGCCCGCCCCCCCTTGTGTGAAATCAGATGAAAGCCAAACAGAAATGCAACCTTGACGAAAACAAACATCTTGTGACCAGTTGGACCGAAGGTTCAGGACAGGTCAGGAGGAAACGGAACGAAACCTTGGTCCAAAGCTGGCGTGTGGGCTTTAGCAGTGGTGACACAGGTGTGTTGTAAGGGGGGGGGGAATCAAAGGCTAAATTTCAGGATACCTGGTATTAGATACCCCGAGCACACCTTTCTCAGGTAGCCTTGGTTTGACCCAAATATTGGAGAAGAGGAGATTTTGGGAACCAAGAGTAAAAAACAAACAAACATACAGTGATTACCCAAATAAGCTTTAACCCAGGCCATAGCTAGACCTAAGGTTTATCCCTGTATCATCTAGGGGTCAAACCTGTTCATCTAGGTGACACACAGGGGATCCAGTGCTCAGGCAGGGGCGAACCCTGGATGATCCCAGGATGGGATCTAGCTGGGGCCCTGCTCTTTCTGCTGCTCGATTCCCAGTCATCTCCCAATGGTATCACCTGTGCCATCACAATATAAATTGTAATCCCCTTGAGGCAGAGACCTTTCCTTGTGTGGCTTATGTCACATAAGAACCACATGCACCAATAGCATCTATGGAACTCTGGTACTTATTTAAAGGGGGTAAGGCAAATTCCTGGAGGAAAAGGCTACGGGTTCCTGATGACTATAGCGTATCTCCAGTATCAGAAGCACTATGCCTATGTACACCAGTTGCTGGGGAACATGGGCTGGAGGGTGCTGTGGCACTAATGTCTTGCTTGACAGCTGGTTGGCCACTGTGTGAAAAGAATGCTGAGCTAGATGGACCCATGGGCCTCATCTACACCAAGCAGGATATTGCACTATGAAAGTGGTATGAAAGCGGTATATAAAAGGCAGGAGCCACATGACTGCTTTATAGCGGTACTGAAGTGCACTGACAACTGTTGGGGCCCATTGACACAGGCCATATACTGCTTCTATACTGCTTTCCTAGTGCAATATCCTGCTTGGTGTAGATTAGGCCTTGGTCTGATCAAGCAAGATTCTTCTTAAGTTCTTATGTTCTATTTGTAAAGCCATAAGAACATCAGAAGCGCCCTCCTGGATCAGACCGAGGGTCCATCTAGTCCAGCACTCTATTCACACAGTGGCCAACCAGCTGTCGACCAGGGACCAACAAAGCAGGACCTGGTGCAACAGCACCCTCCCACCCATGTTCCCCAGCAACTGGTGAATATAGGCTTACTGCCTCTGATACTGGAAGTTACAAAAGTCCTCTTTGGCTTACCTTTCTGTCCTTCAGAGCAGGAGTGGGCAGAAAGTTACAAAAGTCCTCTTTGGCTTACCTTTCTGTCCTTCAGAGCAGGAGTGGGCAGAAAGTATGCTTCTGTACCCCAGTTGCTGGGGAACATGGGCGGGAAGGTGCTGTAGCACTACATCCTGCTTGTGGATCCCTGGTCGACAGCTGGTTGACCACTATGTGAATAGAACGTTAGGCTAGATGGACCCTGGGTCTGATCCAGCAGGGCTCTTCTGATGTTCTTAAAGTAGATGTCCAGATGTTCGGGACTTCAATTCCCAACATTCCTGAGTGCTGGACGTACTGGGCCTAATCATCTAGTAATCTGCTGAGCCCTGCTTCTCTATTTGCACTCTTCCATGCTGGAGGTCTTCAGTCAGCAGTTGGACAGCCATCTATGGAGGGTTCTTTACCTCTGGGTTTCCTGCATTGAGCAGAAGATGGAACTAGATTGACTACAGAAGGGACAGGCAGGAGCTAGCTCAAGATCTCCTGGTAGTCCCCTAGGTGATTTGCAGATGATCAGTAGGGTCTCTGCAACGCCACCCCCTCACACACAAGGCTTTGACGTGCACACCTCCCTCAGGCTAAGCACCACCACTTAAATACCTGAGGAAGGGTAAAAAGAAAAATATATTACCTTTCCCTTATAGCAGAGGGAAAAGGTAAGGGGATTTGGAAAAGGCTTTTCTGTGAATATAGCAGGCTGAAGGTTTAATGCAATGTGTTTGTTTATGAACTAATAGAGCAGGAGACACAGCCAAACTGACACGTGGTTTTATGGTAGTAAAATGAAGAAAATGTTTGTTGGCTAAGTTCCTATAGAATCATAGAATCATAGAATAGCAGAGTTGGAAGGGGCCTACAAGGCCATCGAGTCCAACCCCTGCTCAATGCAGGAATCCACCCTAAAGCATCCCTGATAGATGGTTGTCCATAGAAAATGGACAACCATCTTCTCCATACAAAAGTCTCGCAAATCGACTTCATCTTAATTATAACTGCTATCCCATGCTGCTGTTGCTTATCTTTTGTACCAGGTGTTCTAACTATGCCTATATATTTTAAACATGTGTATGTTTTAAATAACTCTTTTAGCCTGTTCGTATAATGAACAAATGACTGTGATTTTATGGTTTTAAATTAATGATTGTGGGTATTGTTCCTATTGGGTCTGTGACCACGTAATAAAAATGTATGTATCCTGCCTGTTCTTAAGAATACTGGTAGAAACAAATCTAATAATAACAATCCTTAGTCCCTATGATCTTATTTTCACTCACTCCTCGCACAACTCCTGACTAGAAACCATTCAGCTAAACACATCTACCCTCTAAACCCGATCACCAACCAAACCCCTCAAATCACTCAGCTCCCCCATTTATAGACTCCTCCCCCTTTCCACAGCATCACTAGCCACACCCACTCAGTCCAACATTCCGCACTTTCTAGACATATTCAACCAGACATACCTAAGGGAATAGAAATGTGGGTAACGCCACTGTCTCCAACCCCGAGGTGTTTAACAATATCCATCTTTAACTTTAAATTAGAGCCCCCAATCTGTAGTAACTCAGATATAGATTTATATTGCCAGTTATGCCAATGTATGGCTCATGGCAGCTAGGAATAATCAGAGTTCCAGGTCAACACACCTGGAGGATATCAGATCTGGGAAGTCTGGCTCATGGGCTTCAGTAGGGAATTGGCTGTATCCCATAGCCACGATTTCCCACCTAGTAAAAACACACACACGTCACAGCCTGGAAGCCTGGTGTTTGCCCACCTGCAAGGCCCTCTCCAGCTCCGATTTCCCAAACATTCTACAATGGCTACCGGATGCCTCTGAGATGCCCACAAGCATTGGCCATGATGCAGCAAACAATGTGTAAACTGTGTTGAAGTAGGACCCATGGCCAGGACTGGGTTGACCACCTACGAATGTTGGCACCAAGCTAATAGCAGCCATAACCAGCACTTCTGGCTGATAGGTTACCTTTCCTCTCCTGCGGCTGTGCCGCTGTGTGTGCATGAAAGCAGCTTTGATTTCAAAGGGGGAAATCAAGGTGATCTTATAATGACAGGTGCGGCTTCATGATGCGGAGTCTCAAACTGGGAGCCGAGCACCTGTGGGTTTTAATCCTGGCACAGGCAGCTCCAGGCCTCAGGCAAAACAATTTTCCAAGCTTTGTGCTGGGTGAACGCAAAGCAGAGGGGTCACGTATAGTTTGGGTCAAGGTATTATTTGGCCACCTCAACTGGCAGACGTGCCATGTGACTGTAAGTCCTTTTGCCGCTGTGGGGTCCCAATTTGGGGAAATCGCAGGAAGCTTAATGATCTATCGAAGGATGATCCATAGCCTTCCAAAGTGGCAGAATATTAATTCTCTTAATCACCAGAGCAGCTCTTATGTTTCCGGAGGTTGTGGAATGGTATTTGGGAAACTTGAGAGCAGGTAAATATCCTAGGATGAAATTACTGAAAGAAAAGTGTTTTCAGGTGCATCCTATTTGCCGTTTAAGATAGCTGGGTAGTTTTAGGATTGTGCCAGGCCAAAATCATTCTAATGCTAGCAGGCTGCTGGATTAGCGAGACCATTGGGTCCCTCTGCTTTGGAGGCAAAAGATTAATTCAAGCTTCCTTGTCCCACCAAATGAGCAGGGGCACACCTTGGCCTCCTCCCCTTCTCCCTTCACGTGGAGGAGAGGAGAATTTCTGATCATGATATGCAACAAACCAGAGTTTCCAGTTTTGTCCAGAAATTGGGAGCCTATCATCTAAATGCAATGGATGCTCCCAAGGCTGTTATTTAATTTCCAGAAAAGGATATGGACTAGCAACTTGGCTCTTTAAAGCAAAACGAAAACTGAGGTTCATGGGATTCTGACAAAGTGATCCATTTCTGTCTTTTGTGGCTTAATGTCTAGATGGCCACTTCAATTTGTAGACTCTAATGTAAGCATTAAGAGGCCCTTTCAGAGGTCTTGATTGGTGCAGGGGAAGGGAGGAGGGTGCGTGTCTTTTGGGCCTCTGGAAAATGCACCGATTGGCCACACCATTAACATGTCAATCTCTTCCTGGCCACGCTAATAACATGGCCAATCTGTGCCCTTTCAGAGGCCTGGTAAACATGCACCCTGTTCTCCCTGCCCACGTGACTTTCCCAGACATTTTAATAAATATTACAAATCCCTCCTGGACCCCAGTTGAAGGCACAAATTTCCAGAACTGTCCAGGCAAAACCAGACAGTTGGTCACCATAAAGCACCCCAATGAAGACCCTAGATATAGGCTCTGCCTGCCTGCCAGGGACATTGTATTCCTGGGGTTATATTTCCTAGGGTGACCATATGGAAAGGAGGACGGGGCTCCTGTATCTTTAACAGTTGCATAGAAAAGGGAATTTCAGCAGGTGTCCTTTGTATATATGGAGAACCTGGTGAAATTCCCTCTTCATCACAACAGTTAAAGCTGCAGGAGCTATACTAGAGTGACCAGATTTAAAAGAGGGCAGGGCTCCTGCAGCTTTAACTTGTGATGAAGCGGGAATTTCACCAGGTTTCCCATATATACAAATGAAACCTGCTGAAATTTCCTTTTCAATACAACTGTTAAAGATACAGGAGCTCTGTCCTCCGAATCTGTATAACGAACAAGTAGCAACGGTAAAAACAGACCACGGAACAACGGACTGGTTTAAGATTGGGAAAGGAGTACGGCAGGGTTGTATACTCTCACCTTACCTATTCAACTTGTATACAGAACACATCATGCGATGTGCTGGGCTTGACAAATCCAAGGCTGGAGTTAAAATTGCAGGAAGAAACATTAACAATCTCAGATATGCAGATGATACCACTTTGATGGCTGAAAGTGAGGAGGAGCTGAGGAGCCTTATGACAAAGGTGAAAGAAGAAAGTGCAAAAGCTGGGTTGCAGTTAAACCTCAAAAAAACCAAGATTATGGCAACCAGCTTGATTGATAACTGGCAAATAGAGGGAGAAAACATGGAGGCAGTGACAGACTTTGTATTTCTGGGCGCAAAGATTACTGCAGACGCTGACTGCAGCCAGGAAATCAGAAGACGTTTACTTCTTGGGAGGAGAGCAATGACAAATCTTGGTAAAATAGTTAAGAGCAGAGACGCCACACTGACAACAAAGGTCCGCATAGTTAAAGCAATGGTATTCCCCCTAGTAACCTATGGCTGCGAGAGCTGGACCATAAGGAAGGCTGAGCGAAGGAAGATAGATGCTTTTGAACTGTGGTGTTGGAGGAAAATCCTGAGAGTGCCTTGGACTGCAAGAAGATCAAACCAGTCCATCCTCCAGGAAATAAAGCCAGACTGCTCACTTGAGGGAATGGTATTAAAGGCAAAAGTGAAGTACTTTGGCCACATAATGAGAAGACAGGATACCCTGGAGAAGAGGCTGATGCTAGGGAAAGTGGAAGGCAAAAGGAAGAGGGGCCGACCAAGGGCAAGATGGATGGATGATATTCTGGAGGTGACAGACTTGACCTTGGGGGAGCTGGGGGTGGCGACGGCCGACAGAAAGCTCTGGCGTGGGCTGGTCCAGGAAGTCACGAAGAGTCGGAAGCGACTGAACGAATAAACAACAACATATTTCCCCACCTTAAATGCTGGGATGATAACCCTTTCCCCCAATGACTGTACGGTGTCATGAGGATGGCACAGCCATCTCGTAAAATACTTTGAAGATTAAAGGCCTCTGTGCCCCATTACTTGCCAACTGTTTTTTGTTTTGTTTTTAATTTGGCAATGATTATCAAAGCGTTGGGAACACATTGAGAAAGATTCAGCATTTATAAGCTACAGTTGCTTGTGTTAGGTTTAATATGGACAGGAAGATTAGCTATTCCTCCAGGAAAGACAAAAAGTCTTTGGCAGGGAACAGTGCCGCCCACTTATTCAATTATTGATTTGTGCACAAAGGAAGTTTCACACGAACTTTTCCAGGTCCCACGGGAGCAGCTGGAATCCGCTTCAGCTGTCATCAGGAGCACTCTCAGCCCAGGTCTCAAGCCGCACACAATGGTTAACTGATAACTATGCAAGAATCAAGCCCTCCATGACCTGGTGCTCCTTGACTAGGGTGACCCTATGAAAAGGAGGACAGGGCTCCTGTATCTTTAACAGTTGTATTGAAAAGGGAATTTCAGCAGGTGTCATTTGTAGGCATGCAGCACTTGGTGAAATTCCCTCTTCATCACAACAGTTAAAGCTGCAGGTGCCCTGCCCTCTTTTAAATCTGGTCACAGTATAGCTGCAGTATAGCTCCTGCAGCTTTATCTGCTGTTATGAAGAGGGAATATCATCAAGTGCTGCATGCATACAAATGACACCTGCTTAGGGTGACCATATTTGGGAAACCTAAAAAGAGGACACCTAGTGTGTGTGTGGGGAAGCAGCTTTCTGAGTCCTGCAGAAAGTACGTTATTCCCCCGCCACCTTAAAGAACCCGATTAGAGTGGAGGAGGGGAAAGGATTTCATTCGGCACCACCACCATCCACTCCAATTGGGGCCTTTTCTATAATGTCCACGAATGACCCACTTTCCCCTTTAAGACCTCAATTGGAGCTCGGGGTGGGGGAATGATGTGCCTCAAGAAAGCATGTCATTCCCTCCTGTCATGCTAATGGCAGCCTTAAAGGGGAAGGTGTGTCATTCCAGGACATTATTGAAAATTATAGAAAATCCCCCCTGACACCATGGAAAGAACAAAAACCAGGAGAAATCCGGGGAAATCCTGACAGTTGGTCACCCTACACCTGCTGAAATTACCTTTTCTATGCAACTGTTAAAGATATAGGAGCCCTGCCCTCCTTTTCATAGGGTCACCCTATCCTTGATCCTTCTTTAAAACTTGAAGATATCCAAGACCTTTGCGGCGAATCTTGCGCTACCTCACCCCAAACCAGAAATGACGCCCTTTTAGACTTCACAGTTGTGAAGAGGACGGGGGCCCGGGAGAAGGGGCATTCATCTCCCAAAAACTCTGAGATTCTCTTGTAGGCCTTTGAGCCTGCTGCAATTTGGGTTAATGAGTGGCGTAATCTCTTAGCACCTGGGGAAGTGACTTCATTTCCTCAGCAGCGACACATAGTTAAAATTTCCATCCGCTGTTTTTTTGGCTTCCCACAAATGGCCTTCTCCGCCATGGTTTCACAGAGATTTCAACGAGTCCCTTTCTTTCTTTCTTGGTGTGCTTCGTCTTGTCTCGTTGAGGTTTGGGCGTCTCTGGAGACAGAATCTCTACCCCGAGGAGTCGAATTGGAAGGCCGGTTCCCTTTTTGTCACTGGAAAGATGTCCGGGTTCCCCAAGGCTTGCATCCAGGGCCTCTTCAATCGCATCGGCCATTCTTCATGCTTTGCTTTCGTATTCTTGATGCTGGGTGTCTTGGGGCCTGACAGACACTAATTTGAATATTAGGAGTCTTGCCACTGCAGATGACAGATCACCTCTTTGATGTGGCTCATCGTGGTGTGAAGGGAGCAGGGGGGAAACGAGGACCTCTTGAAACAGGGAGGGCAGGGGAGGAAAAAAATATTGATGTGTGTGTTCTCCTTAAAGAGATATAAGCTTCTGTTCACAGCATTATGAAAAGCAGGTTATATCTTTACCGCTGGAGACACTGTAGTTCCATGTAGTTCCCCAAGAGGGAACAGCAGGATGATACGTGCTGGCCACTCACCCTCTGACACCGATGTGCTCCCTAACTACATCCTGTCTTGAGAAGACTCTTGGAGCGAGGTAGCTAGTGCGTACCGTGCATAGGACCTGTGTTGTTTCACCAGTGGCTACCCTGGAATTGAAGGCTCATGTAGCCTGAACTCCCAAAGCCCCACCCAGGGCTCAGCTGCAGTTGACCAAGGCTCTCTGGCAAAAGTCCTACTCATTAGGAGGGCCTTGCTCATGAGGAGGCCTTTGCGCTTGAGGAATCTTTTTCTGTAAGTGGGCCTGGCCACAGTCTTAGCCTGAAACTTTTGCCTTCAGTGTTCTTGGGTAGGGTGACTCTATGAAAAGGAGGACAGGGCTCCTGTATCTTTAACAGTTCCATTGAAAAGGAAATTTCAGCACGTGTCCTTTGTATATATGGAGAACCTGGTGAAATTCCCTCTTCATCACCACAGTTAAAGGTGCAGGAGCTATGCTAGAGTGACCAGATTTAAAGAGGGCAGGGCACCTGCAGCTTTAACTGGTGTGATGAAGAGGGAATTTCACCAGGTTCCCCATATATACAAAGGACACCTGCGGAAATTCCCTTTTCTATGCAACTATTAAAGATACAGGAGCCCTGTCCTCCTTTTCATAGGGTCACCCTATTCTTGGGGGCTGGGTAGTGGTTCTGATGAGATTATTTAGTAATGACGCCTCCTGTTAGAAAGGCAATTAGCAGAGAAAAAGCAAAAACACAAAAACAGATGGGATTGTTTAGCTTGGAAAAAAGGAGGCTAGAGGGAGACATGATAGAGGGAGACAAAATTATGCATGGTATGGAGAATGTGGAGAGGACGACATATTTCTCTCTCTCTCTCTCTCTCTCTCTTTCTCTCTCTCTCTCTCTCTCTCATAATACTAGAACCCAATGGGGTCAACCTATGAAGCTGATTGGAGGAAGATTTAAGACAGAGCAAAGGAAATACTTCTTCACGCAGTGCATAGTCAAACTATGGAACTTGCTACCACACGATGTGATAGAGCATATTGCAGTAATTAGGAGTCAATTCACTGGGAAGGGATTGTGGCTCAGTGGTTAAGCACTTGGTAGGCATACAGAAGGTCCCAAGTTCAATTTCTGTCCATCTCTGTGTTTTGTTTTGTTTTAAAAAAGGACTTGGTAGCAATTGCTGGGGAAAACCTCTCGCTATCTGAGAGATGGTACGAGATGCAGCAGATAATTCCAGGTTAAATGGACAAATAGCCTTTGCCTTAGGTTTGGGGGGAGACCACAGCATTGCTGCGAGTCCATACTTATGGCCTTCCGTGGGAAAGAGTCCTGCCTTAATGATCCAAAGGGAGGCATCATTTATACAGAGCTGATAGAAGCGCCCATCTCTTGACATCTAATGATTATTTTATGTTTGCCCATGTCTGTGCAAAGGGGGGGGGGAATTGTTTGCGTTCTTCTCAACCAGAGGGCGTGTTTCAAGTTGGCACCATGAATCCTGAATAATGTAAATGGACATAAGCGATGGCGGAATGGGGTGGGGGTGGCCGTGAGACGCAGGCAATGAAATCAGAAGTCTGGGCAATTGCCTTTCTCTCTGTGGCAGGGTGACACCTACCTGTACGGGTCCCTCTTTGATCGTGATGCAGTAGGATAGGTCCTGCCGTGGAATATTTAGAGTCAGGAGGGCAGAGAGATTCTGACAAGGAGTGGGCAGTGGAGGGGCGGGGGAACGCCCCCACGAGACCCTTTGCAACGCTAAATAACATGTCAGGTTGGTTTTTCTCCCTTCAGCCTTTCTAACAGTCGCTTGCTCTCCCATCCTTCTAGAGCAGCGATTCTCCTAAGAATGTTTCTGTCTCCACAAGGGTGGTGATGGGGGGACGGAGAACAGACAAGAACAAAGCATCTGGAATTGAGAACATTTTCTGTTCAGATCGGGATGAAGCAATAGCCCAGTAGCGGGAAGGCTATTGTGTGGTGTCAAGCAGAGAGAGAACCCATTTTTAGATTTTGGGATAGCTAGCAGCAAAAGATGTTCCTTGGATGAATAGTGATGGCTAGAAGATGCATGCTTAAGGGCACAATCCTATGGATGTTCAGACATGCATAGGATTGTAGGACTTTTTACTGTCTGAACATGCATAGGATTGTAGAACTTTTCCCATCTAAACATGCATAGGATAGTAGGAGTTTTTCCATGTAGACATGCATAGGGTTGTAGGATTTTTTTTACTGTCTAAACATGCATAGGATTGTAGAACTTTTCCCATCTAAACATGCATAGGATAGTAGGACTTTTTCCATGTAGACATGCATAGGGTTGTAGGATTTTTTTTTACTGTCTAAACATGCATAGAATAGTATGTTTACCACTACATCACATTGGCTTTCTATAATATTCATTATTATAACTTTGAATGTATACATATAAGTTGGCATATGAAAATCAGTGCCAACTTTTATTAGCAATACATTTCCTATTATTATATTATTATCTCTTTTCTTGCTCGTGGTGGTTTTTCTAGATGGACATGACGGGCTTTGCTAGGTCATACCGTCTTTTACAAATTCAGGAATTTCCTGACAATTGAGCATGTTTTAAGTATAGCTGCTTTCTGGATGTTGGTATGGATGTATTTGGGTGGGCCCAGTTTCAGAAGGTTTTCTGCATAGTTTTTTGATGTGATGCCAGTGACTGATGTGTCTAATAGAATAACTTAGTTATTCCTGTTGCCATAGTTCTTTAACTTCCATGGCCAGTGATATATATTTTCCTCTCTTTTCCTCTTCCTTTTTTACAACATTTTTGTCATTAGATATTGCTATGTCAATGAGGTATGTGTTTTCCTTTTTTTGTCTATAATTGTTATGTCTGGTCAGTTGCAAGGTATTGTCTTGTCCATATCAATTGTACTGTCCCAATATATTTTATGATCATCCTCATCCTCATCATCATCATTAGCATCCCACCTTTTTCCCAATACTGGCACTCAAGGCAGCTTTACAAAATTTAAACATATACAATTAAAACATATAAATAGAAATATACAAAACTTGAAAATATAATTAAACCGATTGACATATTCAAACATTTAAAATACAAATGACAATAATAATGAAAAAACCAATGCATAAACAGAGGTCCAGACTATTCCCCAAAGGCCTGCTGGACAAAAAAGTTTTTGTCTGCCTCTGGAAACATAGCAAGAAGGACCTAGCCTCCCTGGGAAGGGAGTTCCAGAGCATTGGAGCAGCCACTGAAAAGGCCCTCTCCTGCGTTCCCACCTGAGTCCGTTTTTGGCATATGTGCCCATCTATGTCGGTGCTGGTGGGCTCAGCTGCCCATGGGTGCCAGATGCTGGGTCAGGCCCAGAAGGAGGCTGCTTCATACATATAATAATCATTTGCCATGGGCAAACGTTGCCAGACTTATCTAGCACTTCAAAATCCCGCTTGACCAAATAGGACATTGGGATGGAAGACATGAACGTTCTGCCACAGGAAGTGATGTCTCCACCTGTCAACTTCATCCTCCGAATACAATGATTTCTTGTCTGCCAGGCATGCATCCGTGGGTTTGGCTGAGTTTGTTTCCTTTACTTTCAGCTTTATCTCGTTAAAAATGGGAGAGAAATAAATGAACTGAGCAAGAGCCCGAGATGATGTTAAAAGCACCCATTAGACGAGGCAGTGTGAAATGCAGGCCCTGTCCTTCTCATTGAGAGGCCCAACACACAATTTCCCTCCCCCCCCACCTCACGTGTAAAGTCTCGGTCAGCGGCACAATTCTTTCATTTGGGCTTCAACCACACCTCATAGATCCAGTGTTCCTTGGGTGCTGCTGTTATCACGCCTCCCTCTCACGTTGGATTTATTAACTGTGGAGACCTTGAACGATGAAAACCGAGGTCCGAGGAATAATTATGAAAGTCTGAGAAGTTCCTTTCACACTTGGAACACCTCCCCCCTCTTTCTCATCATCTACCAAGGCCCCTTGTTTGGTTCATGTGTAGGCCGTCGTCGGGGGCCGTTGAACAAGGTATCGCACAGGATGTGTCGTAGGTGATGGGCAACAGGAAACAGAGCATCAAACTTTTTCTTGTCTTGCTGCGTTTCTCTCATCCATAAGCAGTGGAAAGTCCAGACGAACTTTTGAAAGGTCACATCCCTTTGGATAGGGTGACCATATTTGGGAAACCAAAAAAGAGGACACCTAGTGTGTGTGTGGGGAAGCAGCTTTCTGAGTCCTGCAGAAAGTACGTTATTCCCCCGCCACCTTAAAGAACCCGATTGGAGTGGAGGAGGGGAAAGGATTTCATTCTGCACCACCACCATCCACTCCAATTGGGGCCTTTTCTATAATGTCCACGAATGACCCACTTTCCCCTTTAAGACCTCAATTGGAGCTCAGGGTGGGGGAATGACGTGCCTCAAGAAAGCATGTCATTCCCTCCTGCCATGCTAATGGCAGCCTTAAAGAGGAAGGTGTGTCATTCCAGGACATTATTGAAAATTATAGAAAATCCCCCCTGACACTATGGAAAGAACAAAAACCAGGACAAATCCGGGGAAATCCTGACAGTTGGTCACCCTACTTTTGGAGGAAAGAACCTGGGAGATCCCCCCCCCCGCCTTTCAAAAATGGTTTATTTGAAATATACAGGGAAGCAGGTATCACAGAAGTGTCACAGAATAGCTGGGCATCCCCTGTCTGTCCCAAAGGTATTGGTAATGTTTTGTGCTGCCACCATTTTGTATCTTGGCCACCATTTTGTATCCTTCACAGTGACCAAGGCCTAGCATCATTCTGGGTCTATGAGCTTCATCACACCAGCGTGATACTGGGCATTCACTGTGAATTACATGCAAAGGACTCCGATGTTTTCTACTTTATAATCTGCTTTTATTGTGAAGTACTCTGATGCATCCTGCTGCGATAGCGCTGCTTCCCTAAAAGAAGCGCTGAAAATAGAATCCCAGAAAGAGCGACTCTTCTTACTCCCCCACAATCCCAAGGCTAATTTTAACATACTTCCTTGTCCTTCCCCGAGTGGCCACTGGGGGTGCAGAAGGATGATTTTTAAACTTCAAACAAATGCTTACATCTGCGTAAGTTTTAAAGATAAAGACATCAAAATTGGCACATAGATGTTTAGGAGGGCTTTCAGCATACCAGATTTGAATCAGATTGGGTCATCCGTTGGTTTTTAATGATTTTTTACATTTCCCCCCTTAAACCCTTTTCTGGGTATGCAAAGGATCTTAGGAGTGCCGCCGCCCGGGGTGTGATCTAGCTAGCAACAACAACGACAGCTTTACGCTATGGAGATAATTCGAGGGAAACAGGTACGTGGGATGAAGCTCATCATGAGAGGAAAATGGCAGCATCACGCCCCAAATGGTGGACAGTATTTGGAGAAAATTCTGCAAAGTGGCCTTTTTTCTAGCAGGATGAGGGGAGGATGAGAAAAAGAAAAATCTCAGAAATTTCATAGAATCCTAAAGTTGTGAAGTTGCAAGGGTCATCTCGTCCAACCCTCTGAAATGTCCTGGAAAACCAGTTAAACCTTCAAGGAGAGGTGGCTGTCCAGGCTTTTCTTAAAGACCTTCAGAGATGGAGAACCCACAACCTTCAAGGGTAGACTGTTTCACTGTTGTACAGACGTTACTTTCAGGAAAAATTTTCTTTATATTTAATTGAAATCTAGGTAGCTATAAATTATGTATATTATTTCGGGTCCTAATTTTCTCAGAAAAATGTCATCTGAGACATTTCTGCTCAATTTCAGCTCTACGCCTGTCAAAGGCTGAACCGTTCCATGAAAATTAGGCCTTGGAAGAGGTGGCTGCCTCAATATATCTTATTAAGTTCCCATCACAGGGTTCATACAACACACCAAACCACATTCAGTGGTTGAGTGTGGCTTGTTTTTGAACCGTGTGTTGTTCGTTGAACCACGGGTTGTTTGTTGAACCATGGGTTAGTGTGTTGTCTGAACCCAGGACATTTTTTGCAGGTTGGCTTGTTAACCATGCAGTGTGACTTCTCGAACAAGCCTTGTGAAGCCATGGTTTGTTGTTGGGATGTTCAGGGTGGTGAACAAGCCACAACTGCATGGTTAACATGCCACCCTGTGGGGAAAAGTCCTGGGTTTGGACAACGCACTAACCCACTCTTCAACAAATAACCCATGGTTCAATAACAACCCACACTCAACCATTGAGTGTGAAATAGCGTGTTGTGTGAACCCAGCCTCCCATTTTCTCTGCCCATCATTCTAGAACACAATCAGCATAATAGATGGTTTGTATAAAGAGAGATGAAAGTATCCTCCACTAAAAAAAAGAAGAAAAGGCTACAAATCTCATTCCTCCCTTTCATGATTTCACCCTCGTCTCCCGAAACGGGGGAGGAAGAAGCAACATCCCAGCGTCCCATAAATCCAAGTGTATCAAGGCCACTCCGGGCTCCAGATTGTGTTACATGCCTTTGGTCTGCAAATGGACAACTTTGTGCATAAAAGGAACACTTGTGGATTGGCGCGGTTTGGCTCATTCTTCCGTGAAAGGAAACGGCTCGTTCTTGTGTTGAAGTGTGAGGGAAATCAGTGACAAGAGGATCAATCAGGAAAGGGATCCTCTGCAAAGAGAAAGAGAACCGAGGTTTATAGGTTGATAACATGCATTTACCAGCATGTCCTTCCTTTGATCCGCCCTGGATCTCCCACCAATTAGCTTCATGGGATGACCCTGTTGGGTTCTAGTATTATGGGAGAGGTGGGGGGGATATCTCCCTATCCACATTCTCCGCACCAGGCATGATTTTGTACACCTCTATAAGTGTATAGATTTTGTACACCAACCCTTTCTCTGGGTTGGAGTTCCTTGCTGACTATTTCCATCGACCGTGATCTACCTTTTGTCCATTCCTACTCTCAACAACTATCAGTGATGCTGGGCCTTTCGTTACGAGGATCCAAGCCCTGAAATAAAGGTGAAAGCAGGGAGGTTTACAGAAGAGGCTCATAACGCAAGGTGGGAATGATTCATCCCAGTGATTCTATTGAACGCATCACCGTTTTTTTGCCTGTCCGCACTGTAGTATCAAAACAATCCAGCATGTTTACCGAGAAATCTATACACTGTTTCATTTCATTTTTTTTTAAAAAAAAGGCAATTTTAATGCTGCATAATTGCGCTCCCTCAATGTTGCTTTTCAATGGCTGATTCCCTTGAGGAACAGGTGAGTAACGCTGCTTGCTTGTTTGCGCAAAGGAAAGTTTGAGAGCTTTTGGCGTCAATAGGCTGTGTTTTTTTAACATCGGAAAGTAATAGGCACGGATCTGTAAATGATGAGGAAGGCGATGCGATCATTCATTGGTGGCCCAATTTCTCAGGAAGCGGCGCGGCTTTCATCCCACGAGGGGCAGGTTTGTAATTCCGCCATTATGATTTCTGTCTGTGTGGGTAAACACACACACGCACTCCAGCCTGCTCATTTCTCAGACGACATCAGCAATTCGTCCCTGCTGGCTGGGGCATTCTGGGAACTGTCAGCCTTTTTTTCTGCCTAAACACACAGAGCATTGCGCCTTACATAATGTAAAGATAATAGAAGCCCGAGGGAGGGTGCCCACTGCATCTCTGTATGATTCAGTGCTGCTGTGGCTCTGCCCTCATTCAATCTTTTTTTTTTTTTGGTATCTAAACATGCATAGCATTGCGCCTTACCTAATTTAGAGCTACTAGAAGCCCAAGGGAGGATGCCCACTGCATCTCTGTATGATTCAGTGCTGCTCTGGATCTGCCCTCATTCAATCTTTTTGTGTGTGTCTAACACGTGTAGCATTGCGCCTTACATAATTTAAAGCTAGTTAGTAGAAGCGCAAGGCAGGGTGCCCACTGCAGCTCTGTATGATTCAGTGCTGCTCCGGATCTGCCCTCATCCAATCAGGAAGCATGCCCAGAAGAATGACTCATGCAGAGGCTGATAGTGTCTCTTTGGGTGGGGTCTTCTCCCTCCAATACTGCCCCCTGCTTACTGAGCCCTCTAATCACAAACTCAAGTGGTGAGTGCGGACAGAATGGTCAAAATGGGGCACCTGGGAAGCAAGGCGGAGCTATATCCGCATGCTTGGAGGAACCCCAATATTTGCAGAATTATGAAAAAAACTTAAGGAAAGCCCCCACTAAGGGGGCAACCCCCACCCGCACAAGATCCAGTCCAAGGAACACTCTCAGTGATCACAGAATGCTTGGTGTCTGTTTGGGTGAGTGGAGGAAACCTGGAAAACCAGAGGAAAAGGGAAATGGATTGGAGTCATGCTAGCAGAGGACATGTAAGTCTGCCTGGAACCCTGAACAGAAGTCGTGTTGCCATAAATTGCAACTTTGATTTTTCTATTGTGAATCTTTGTGGGAATAAGTGTGAAACCTATCTCAACTTTTGCATGCTCTTGTGTGAAACACTAGTCTAAGATCACGTGGGGCGAAAGTTTCTTTTCTTTCTCGATGGCCCTGTAGGTCCCTTCCAACTCTGCTATTCTATGATTCTTTTTTTGTGTTTATTTTGGCTTTTCTCTCCCACTTTTTCTCCCCAGTAAGGAGGCACCCAAAGTGCTGTCAACAACGAGACCAGCATAGACAACCACAAGACCCACAATAAAACCATAGAAACCAAAACCAACATTACAAGCAACAGCCCAGCATTAAAAAATGAAACAAAACCAGCTGCAACACAAAATGAACAGGCTACCAATGAATAAAACCCAGAACCAAAACCAAATTTTACGCAGCAAGCCAGTCAGGAACTCTTTGAAAGAGACCAATTTTCAGATGCGATCAAAACCCCTGTAGGACAACCTGGCCTCATCAAAAAGTACCCTATCCTGGGTGCCATGATGGAAGAGTCCTCATGTGTTGCTGGTTCACACAACACGGCAAGCCAGAGTACAGGTTGAGTATGGGTTGTTGTTGAACCATGGGTTGCTGTGTTGTGTGAACCCAGTCATGCTAACAAACCATGGTTTGGTTAACCACAAATAACCCACAGTTCAACTTTGTGGGTTGTTCGCGGTTAACAAACCATGGTTTGTTAGCGTGGCTGGGTTCACACAACACAGCCACCCATGGCTCAATGACAGCTCCCATATTCTGGCCTGTCTTGCGTGAACCAGGCAAAAATAAATAAATACGTCCTCTAGCCCCACCGATTCTACAGCTGGTCGTAGGGCTATTATTATTATTATTATTATTATTATTATTATTATTATTATTATTATTTGCTGTTTAAACATATATAGCATTGTCCCTTAGTTGCTTAAGTAGGACAAATTCTAACCCAAAATCTCCACAGAGGAATAATTGGGTGGCGTGATTGCGCTTTGAGGCCATGTAACATTTTCCCTTTCCCAAAGCTAAGTCCCGTTTTTAGCTAGTCATACTCTCATTTTGGAATCTCTCTCTTGAGAGGCTGAATTCACTCTCCTCTCCAAACTCAAAGACATCATAGCTTTTTAAAAAAAACACTTGCCATGCTTAAACATGCTTATACAAGGCCAGGCATCTTTTTCAAAACGTCCCAGGCATGGCCCATCGCGGGACACGAGCCACGCAAGACCCTAAAGAAAATAAACAAAGCAACTGCAATTAGCTTTCGGGGTACGGAGGTGCTCTGCCTACTCTTGAATAGCGCACTTATTTGCTGAGTGGTGCTCGTATTTTCTCAGCTGTGCAGCATGGGTGGTGTTAATTTGTGTGGAGAGGCTCAGCCAAAGGAGAGAAAAGGGTCCAGTTGTGTTTTCTTCCTCATTCAGCTGCGGGCTATTACTGTCAGGAACTCAGAGCACCCCCAACGTGTTCTAGTAGCTCGGAAGGTAATCCGGACAAAGAAAAGAGGCAAACACAGAGGTTGCTAGACTAGCCTTCCCTAACCTGGAGCCCTCCAGTTCTGTTGGACAGCAACCCCCATAATCCCCAGCCAATGGCCATGATGGGCATTGTAGTCCATAAACAACAACAACCATCCCCAATCTGTTTACTCTTTTGCCCCAGACGGCATCTTAATCTGCAGAATTCACCAGACAAAGCTTCTTACAGCATGTAAAAACAGAGGCAGTGCGGTGCAGTGGTTACAGTGTTGGACTGGGGCTTGGGAGATGCGGGTTCTAGTCCCCACATGGGCTTATTTATTTATTTATTTATTTATTATAGCACTTTTATCCTGCCCTTTAGCCAAAAGAGGCTCTCAAGGCGGCTTGCAAAAATATTTCTTAAGGCAGTCCCTGCCCACAGGCTTACAGTCTAAAAAAAATAACATAAAAGGAAAGGGGATTGGGAGGGAGGAGGAAAAAAACAGAAAAGGAAATTCAGGTATTAGATTCTTAGTAGAGCTGTGCACAGACCCCCCCCCCCCGAACCACTTCGTGACACGATCTGCAACTTTCGAATTGGGCCGATTCGCTTCGAGTCGATCCGACCCTCCCCTGCTCCGCTCCGTGGAGCGAGATCTGGAGGGGCGGATCGAGATTTTGCCCCCTCTTCCCTACTTACTTGCCTCCACTTTGAGGCCTGGACCTCAGTTAAAGCCTGCGCCGGATTGTGACAGACCCAGGTAAGCCCCCTTCCCCCCTGCCCTCTTACCTGGCTCCACCGCCATCACCGCACAGACTGTGCTGCCACCAGGTGAGCCCCCCTCCCCCCACTTACCTGCATTCGGAGCTCCAGATGGAGGCAAACCGCTTCGCCTCGATCCGCAGCTCCCCCGACCCGATTCGGATCTGCCTTTGGCGGAGGCAGATCGGGTCACTCCGCTCCAGATTCACGATCCGAATCAGAGCGGAGCACAGCCCTAATTCTTAGTTGCAAAGTTCAGCAGCTGCTTCCTTTCCCTCTTCTTCTAATAGGAGGCATTATGATACTGGTTGTTTTATTTTCAGTCCTTTCCCAAATCAGCCCCCTTCTGTGTTATGCTTCCCCTAAAAGTTAGACACGATGGGATCAATCCATTCTTGTACTGGGGGGATTATTCCCCCCCCCCGAATGAATAAGACAGCTACTTTCTCTAGAGGAGCTATCCAAGGAGCACACATTCTGACTGGTTCCGATTGAAACCCGGAGCGGATTCACTGCCCCACTGGCATCAGACCTTGGAGAGCTCCTTTAGAGTTCTGACTAGTTCCGACTGAAACCCGGAGCGGATTCACCACCCCGCTGGGATTGGAGCCACCAGCCTTCACTGGCTATTACCAAAAACACTCAAGGCAACACCACTCAAAATGGCCTGGTCCTTTGCTTCCGCCTTTCCTTGGCGAATCTGGAACGGAAGCCGACATCTTGAAACTTCAGGCCGAATCCAGATCCCTGCTCATCCCACCCATGGCCATCTTGACACGCGCACCAAACTTCTCCATTTGCAAGAGTTCCTGGTCTGAATACTCTGACTTCTCCAGCGCCTCAGGGGTTAAATGTTTGGGGCAACATCTTCTTGCCATGTCAGAGCAGCCCAGGCCGCGACGCCCTTGTGGGGCTGGCTTTGGTGGCGCCTATCTGACCCGGCTGCATTGATCTGCAAACTCTTCATCAGAAAGCTTTACCTTTTCCCCTCGTCCAACCTTATTTTTTATTCTAGCTTTAAAACAGCAAAGGGAAACAGCCCCCCCCCGCGTGCCCCCCCCCGCACTTGTCATCTGTCCGACGAGCATCCCATAAAACAAATTGAGAGGTTTAAATCTCCGAGACGAAAATCAATATGGGGGATAAGTAAAGAATAGGAGGAAGTCAGGCAGCTCAGATTTATTTCCCTGGAAATGTTTTTTCAATGGATTTACTAATAAATCTAAAGTGGCCATTGCGCGGTCCTTTGATATGCAATCTCTCCCTTTGCTTAGATGAAAGGGCCACATGAAGAAAGGAAGCCTCGCTTATTGATTTTAACAAGGGCATAAATCAAGGAAGTCCCACGCGTTATCACCGTCGGCATGCGCTCAGGCTCCGCGCCGGGAGAGGGATTCCCGTCATAGGCGCATGCACGCACGCACGCACGCTATGCGCAGGGCAGCGGCTGTCTCCTCCCTTTTAATTTATTGCAGCAGAAAAATTGCAGAAATAAACTCCTGGCTGGCCACAGGCTCGCCCCGGGAATGTGGCCGCTGCCAGCTGATGAACTCGGGGGGGTTCCCACTGTTCCAGATTTCCGCATGCCCACCCTTGGCCGTTCCACAGTCCTTGTGTGGTCCCTATTGCTACGCTCCAGCACCCCGAGCCTAAGTGAGGGTGAATTTGCAAGACCTTCAGCCCTTACTCAGGCCCTTTCTATACTTAAGGGCCTTCGGGGAGGGAGGGGGGACAATCCCGGACTTACCTGCTTCCAGGATCGTCCCTGAGTATCTAAACGGAAGCAAGACGTCCCGGAAGGGAAGAGGGACGCTGCGCCTATTGTGCCCACCATTAAAAACGCACACACAGGAGCCAAAGTGCAACTGCGCTCCAGCAAAAAGTAAGTAAAAAAAGAGAGAAAAGGCCCTGACCTCTCTCCCTCCTTGATGTCCCTGGACTCCCCCCACCCACCCCGCCCTGGCTCCTTACCTATGCTGATCCCTGCTACTCGAGTGGAGGAGGAAAGAAGCTGGGATAGGTGCCTACACCACCCACAGTCCTCGGGATCGTCCTGGGATCGTGGGTAAAACCGGGATAACCGAGGTGTTGGCTATCCCAGGAAAGTTGAGGGAACGTCCCTGCTTGCTCCTGGGATTCCTTGTGTGTCATTTGGGTGCACAGGGACGATCCCGGGGAAAAACCAAGGTGTAGAAAGGGCCTCAGTCTTCACTTTCTCAGAAGGAAGGCACTGGAGACTTGTGGTCTTTCATTGATAAAAGGCGTACTTGCGCTGTGAGCAGGATGAAGGCCGGCTACATCAGAACGCCAAGCGAAAGCCGTCTTCCGGAGCAGATTATAAAGAAGTCGATCCGTAAACACCTTGAAATCAATGCCGTGATTACTAGAAGCCAACATGGATTTGTCAGGAACAAATCCTGTCAGACTAATTTGATCTCATTTTTTGATCGGGTAACCTCCCTTGTGGACTGTGGGAATGCTGTGGACATAATATATCTTGACTTCAGCAAAGCTTTTGACAAAGTGCCCCATGATATTCTGATTAACAAACTAGCTAAAAGTGGGCTAGATGGAACAACTATTAGGTGTACCTTCTGATACTTTTATTTTATTTTACTTGTGCCCCGCCTTCTACCAAAAAAAGGCTCTCAAGGTGGGGTACAAATAAAATAGGTTAAGTAAAAGATGTCTTTCTACCTCTCTCTCTCTCTCTCCTTTTCTTTCATTCTAAAGCCTACCCATTTTCTTTTCATTTCTGCCTTACGTTTTTGTTCTCTTTTCATGGAAAATGTTCTTTGAAACACCAGAAAACGTTGGTTATGCCCTGGTGTGACATTACTGAAATTAGCCTGATACCCAGTTCTGGATTTGCATCTCCCAAATTCTTCCTCGGAACCCTCTGCAGCACGCTGGAGTTCCTCAGTAGAAAAATGGCGGTGGAAACGGTCCCCTGAAGGCAGAGAAAGTTTGAAAGCGGCTGGCTCAACCGGCAAACTGATTAGAAAGAGAGCCAGCAACGTGCTCCTTTATTCTTCTCACAGGAAGCCTATTTCCTGGTTACAAAAATGCATTTCCTGCCGATATTTCTAAAGACCTGAGTCATCAGATGACATCTCCCCCAGACTGGGAGGCCCCAAAGAATCAGTCATCTGAGCTATATAGACAGACCCTTTTTTTCTGGCAGAATGGTGGTACAGGATCCCTAAACGTCTCTCCGACTTCAAATTTGTTGAAACAGAATAATTTAAATTGCTTCCTGCCACACCTTCCCAGCCACCTGCCCTCCCAATGCTTCTTCTCTTCACATTACTACTGACTCCCTGTTTCCTGGTCAAGAATGGAGTTAGGGAGAAGTGGTGGTTGTAGCAAAAATGGGGTTGGGGTGAGGACACGGGCAGAGTTGGGGGTGAGGAAGGGGTCCTGGCAGATGCTGCTGCATTGCTGACCTGTTTACTAGATGGACCAATTGTTTGAGTCAGTATGAAGCAGCGACATACGGGTGGAGAGGAGTTATCACTAGCGAGGGCCAGCCCTACCATTAGGCAGGCTGAAGCAGTTGCCTCAGGCGGCAGATTCTGGGAGGCAGCCGAAAAGTGTTCACAGAGAGAACTGTGTGCCATTCTGCGTACTCCGCACCCCGTAAATTAGCCTGCTGTCTTCAAGTTCCTTGGAGAACGTTGTAGGACTCTTTTCTGTCTAAACCTGCATATGATGATAGAATTTTTTTTACTGCCTCAACATGCATAGGAGTGTAGGACTTTTTCCTGTCTAGACTTGCATAGGATTATAGGACTTTTTACCATTTAGCTTTGGCCGTTTTAAGCCACTGTTGCAGTTTGCTGATGAAATTTGGTGGCAAATCACTGATGGTTTTGCAAATTTGGGGGTGGCAGAAGCCACACCTAAGGCCAGTCTCAAACTAGTACCATGTCTTCCTTTAGCCAGTACTGACTTAGATGGACCAGTGGTCTGGTTTTAGTATAAGACAACTTCCTATGATACAAGCATAATATAACATAATATATAATATATTGTCACTTCCTATGTGCAAGCATGCAGTGGTGCTCTTAGGTCATTTTAGAACCTGGACTGAAATGGTTGTATGGGGCCTCCTCTCTTTAAGGCCTTTTCTAAACAAGGCTGTTAATCTCTGGAACGGCCCTATCATTAGGCAGAGTGAGGCAGTCGCCTCAGGCGGAAGATTCTGGAAGGCAGCCGAAAGGTGTTCAAGGCAAGAACTGTGTGCCATACAGCCTGCCCTGCACCTCTTAAATTAGCCTGCTGCCTTCAAGTTCAGTGGAGAATGTTGTCCCATCATTAATGCTGAAGACAATTATTTATTTATTTATTTATTTATTACATTTCTAAACCGCCCGATAGCTGGAGCTCGCTGGGCAGTTCACAAATAGGAGGATGCCCCATCTTGTCCTTGCCCAGGCAGCCAAAGTAGGGTGACCATATGGAAAGGAGGACAGGGCTCCTGAATCTTTAACAGTTGCACAGAAAAGGGAATTTCAGCAGGTGTCATTTATATGCATGCAGCACCTGGTGAAATTCCCTCTTCATCACACAGTCAAAGCTGCAGGAGCCCTGCCCTCTTTTGTATCTGGTCACACTAGGCAGGGCTCCTGCAGCTTTAACTGTTGTGATGAAGAGGGAATTTCACCAGGTGCTGCATGCATACTAGGGACGGCGCCTTGTCTGTGGTGGCCCCGTGTTTGCGGAATGTTCTCTTGTGAGATATACATCTGGCACCAGTATTGGTTTCAGGTTTTGCACAGCCCTTTGTCAAGACCCTCCCTCTCTCAGTGATCCCACCTCTTCCTTGTCATGGTCACCATCCACTCTAACGCCGCCTCCTCCTCTTCTTCATCATGGCTACCACTTGCTTTCCGGACAGGCAGAGAGCCAGGGAGACAGGAGGCCGCTGCATCTGCTCCTCCTCCTCCTTCTCTCCACGGCTGTTACCTGGGCGAAAGCGAAAGACAGGTGAACAAGCAGGTTGCAATGGAGAAGAGGAGGAGAAACTCCAGGGGGCGCCCTTTCCAGGTACAGATGCCCCATCAAGTCTACCTTTGATGCTGTCTGGCTCTTCCTTCAGCCATTTTTTAAAGAGGCATTGAAAATCTTTTTGTTACTATCTGCATTTAGGGAAGACATTGGGCTGGGCCTTTGAATGGGTTAAACTGTTCCTGTTTTATCTGGCCTGCTCCAAACGGCTGTTTTAATCTTGTAATGGTAAAGATCTAATTTTAGGAGTATTTTAGGTCTCTTTTAAGTTTCTGATCCTGTCTGCGAGCTCCTTTCCCCCTGCTTCTCAGGCTGTGTCAGGGACGACTCACCGGAAAAGCACCATCAAATACTAACCTCCTCAACATATCTAACTGCAAAGTTAAAAAAATAATAATACACCAGTGTAAGTTCATTTAACACCAAGATAAATGTAAATGGTTTCTTTAAAAAACACACACAAACCCAAAAGCATAGCAGGACAGAGTTTTCAAAAGATGGCAAATGCATTTCTTTAACCAGCCATAAATCTGCCTTGAAACCCTTAAAGCAATTTCTCCGACGACATCTCATAAGCTTTGCACAAATCATACGGACCGGGTCTTCACTCCCTCGGCCGTATCAAATAAATCAATGTCCACATTCTTTCAGGAGCCCACGTTTCAGATAGCCAAAGTTCAATAGCAGGACAGATCGCTGCTTCGCTCCCCTCCCTCCATCGAGAACAACCATCATTTTGACCACAGGGAGAGGATTGAAGTTGACTCCTTTGACACAGGGATAAACACGTACCCAGATGACTCCGTCGGCCTTCCACGATGACCCACCATCATTCTCCAAGGGGGCTGAGCTGGGCAGCGAGGGTGGGATATTTTAAAGAGGCTGGGAGGTCCCTGCAGCCGGGTTCCTGCAAAACGACCAACTTGTTTTTATGATACAAGAACCACGGATGTAGTAGAATCAGGGCCCGCTGGGTTGAAGGAGTGAGACATTTGATTAGCAGGGATGTAGAAACATCAGACGAGCCTTGATGTTGGATCAGGCCAAGGGTCCATCTAGTCCAGCATTCTCTGCACACAGTGGCCGACCAGCTGCCCACAGGAAACCCACGAGCAGGGCAGGAGTCCAACAGCACCCTCCCACCCATGCTCCTCGGCAACTGGTGCACATAGGCTTTCTGCCTCTGACACTGGAGGCAGCACATAGCCATCTGGACTAGTTGCCGTTGATTAGGGTGACCAACTGTCAGGATTTCCCCGGATTTGTCCTGGTTTTTGTTCTTTCCATGGTGTCAGGGGGGATTTTCTATAATTTTCAATCATGTCCTGGAATGACACACCTTCCCCTTTAAGGCTGCCATTAGCATGGCAGGAGGGAGTGACATGCTTTCTTGAGGCACATCATTCCCCCACCCCGAGCTCCAATTGAGGTCTTAAAGGGAAAAGTGGGTCATTCGTGGACATTATAGAAAAGGCCCCAATTGGAGTGGATGGTGGTGGTGCAGAATGAAATCCTTTCCCCTCCTCCACTCCAATCGGGTTCTTTAAGGTGGCGGGGGGATAACGTACTTTCTGCAGGACTCAGAAAGCTGCTTCCCCCCCACACACACACTAGGTGTCCTCTTTTTTGGTTTCCCAAATATGGTCACCCTACCGTTGATAGTCTTCTCCTCCAGGAATTTATCCAACTCTCGGTTAAAGACATCCAAACTGGTGGCCATCACTACATCTTGTGGCAGTGAGTTCCATAGTTTAACGCTGCGCTGTATGGAAAAGGACATCCGTTTATCTGTCTTCAATCTCCCACCGATCAGCTTCATAATTCTCTAGTATTATGCGAGAGGGAGAAAAATGTCTCCCTGTCCACTTTCTGTACGCACGCTCCCAATCACCTTTGAACGTCTGGCCATGGAACAGGCCAGTCCAGGGCAGAATCTACAGGACCGCTTTATTACGGTTTATATAACGGTTTTGACAACTGGTGGAGCCCAGGTCTCATTCCATATGCCGTTTCAAAGCGTTTTCTTTTCCGGCAGGCCTACTCAGTCGAATTCTAAAACGTCTTCAAAGATTTTGAGATGTTAATAATGTATTGGTTTTATGTTTTTAATCAGTTTTATGTATTTTATATCTTTGAATTCAATGTTGTTCCCTGCCTCGATGCAGAGGGAGAGATGGGTAAGAAATCCTCCTCCTCCTCTTCCTCCTCCTCCTCCTCCACACAGCGCATAGCTGAATTATGGAATTTGCTGCCACAAGATGTAGTGATGGCCACCAATTTGGATGGCTTTAAAACGGGGGTTGGATAAATTCCTGGAGGAGAAGGCCATCCATGGCTACTAGCCCTGATGGTTGTGTGCTATCTCCAGTATCCAAGGCAGTAAGCCTGTGTGCACCAGTTGCTGGGGAACATGGGTGGGAGGGTGCTGTTGCACCATGTCCTCCTTGTCCATCCCTGGCCGATGGCTGGTTGGCCACTGCGTGAACTGAGTGCTGGACTAGATGGACCCTTGGTCTGATCCAGAATCAGGGCCCTTCAACTCACCATGCTGTTCTGGAATCCTCACCCAAATCTCCCTCTTCTACCTTTTCCTTCCTCGCCCGTTGTGGGCTTTGTCTGCTTAGTCTGCCGGAGGGCAAAACCTTTCCCTCTCGTCTTCATTTGTGTGCAGCGCCTGCCACCCGCACGGGAGCGAAGTCTGGATGGCCCCGAGCTGCTTTTGAGAGAGACGGGTTTTGCCCGAAGAGCAGAATGCACACATAGAAATGATAAAATCGCCAGGGCATGAACCAACCCCCACCCGGGACTGCAAATCCAGTGAACACATTTGGGTTTCCCTCTCTTCCCAAACTTTTGACTTGTCCTTAGCAGATGCTGCAAGGGATATATAATCTTCTGTCCTTCTTTAATGCAAAGAGAAATCCTGGATAAAAGTCAGTTTAGGGGAGAGGGCAGAGATTGAGACAGAGAGAGAGAGAGAGAGAGAGAGGGAGAAAGTCAACCCAAAATAGCCCTTTTCCATAAACAAAACTGCCTTCTGTGTTTCGCTGGCATAAACAGAGGGCGGTATTCACGGCTCTTGCCACCCGGGCCTTGGCTTGCAGGAGAGGGAAGGAAAGGAAGCAACCTTGGCAAATGATTCACCGCCGTTGTGAGGAGGAGGGCGGGTGTGGCACAGCAAGGAAGGCATGGCCGCCCCGGAACTCCTGGGAGATGCCTTCAGGGGAAGGATTACTTAAAAGCAGATGAACTGCATATTATAGACCCCCGGGGAGCATGCATCAGGGAGCCGGTCTGTGGTGGCAGGTGTGGGAAGCCTTTCCATTGAGGGAGGGGGGTCGGCCTCGGCGTTTCGTAGACGCAGGCCCTCCAAAAAGGGATAACTCGGTATCGCACACCCGCCACTACGCAGCAGTGTTGTGGTGCAGGGTTAGCCGGGACGCAGCCCCAGCATTTTTCGAACCTCAGGGACGCTGACGCCACCTGGCCGCCCACCTCAGAACCCCCTCTTCCTTCTGAGCTTAGCTGAAGTCTTCACCGGAGCTAGAGGGAAACGGTTTCCCCCCAGCAAAAATACAGCGGACCTGTTCCGATGCAAATTATTTGGGGGTGGGGGTGGCTCAGAGTTGAATGGGCATTTGGCCCGTTGGCTGGCTTGCAAGAGGTCTGTTGGGAGGGCCCGCGGTGACTTCGTCGACCAGGTCAGGGCAAAGTCAGGGATGAGCAGCTCCAGGGTGTAAGTGTCCAGCCATCAATTCCAAATTTGCATCTCTACATAATATAGAACATAGCATATGCACATTTTATTTATTTATTTACCATATTTATATACCGCTCCCCATTGAAATTTTTTTGAAGCGGTGTACAAGATAAAATGAAAACAAAACCAGAATAAAACACTAAAAACAGATTTTAAAAGAAGCAAAATACAGTGACTCCTGGCTGGACATTAAAGAAAGGCTTCCTGGAATAAAGATGTCTTCAGGAGGTGCCGAAAGGAGTACGAAGTTGGCGCCTGCCTGACCTCCAGAGGCAGGGAGTTCCACAGGAGGGGGGCCACCACGCTGAAGGCTCTTCCCCTGGTGGATTCCAGTCGGAGGATGGATCTATGTGGAACCACCAGGAGCAGGCCCTCGGATGGTCTCAGTGACCGGGCAGGTTGGTAGGGGAGAAGGTGCTCTCTCAGATATTTTATGCACTTGGTGTCATTTTTTTGGTCATTTTTTGGGGGGAGCCTGGACTGAAATTGGGGAGGGGTTTCCAAATGTTTTGGACTGCCCCTTATTGGCTGTCCAGATCTGGTGGTCTGGCTGGGCTGATATGTTGCAGTACCCCTCTCCGGCCATTAGAGAGGGTGGAGCTGTAGAGCAGCAAAGATCAGGGCAAGGGCTCCCTCTGCCTGAGAGAACTGTCCAGGTGGTGAAAGGATTGACAGGCCTGCTCAACCGGGTGCCGTCCAGGAATTTTGGACTACAACTCCCAGCATCCCTGACCATTGGGCCTGCTGGCTGGGGATGATGGGAGTTGAAGTCCCAAACATCTGGGGGCTGTTTCCGTGGTGCTGAACTGGCACCGCTTTGCAGACAAAACCCTGCTGTGCGGTGGCAGTAAGATATTCACACAAAGGGAAGCAATGTGGGATTTTGGGTTGCCATTAGGCCCCTCCTCCTCCCATGGCTTCCAGCGCCAATGAGAGGTGGCCTTCTGCCCAGGAATACCCCTTGGTGCAGCGCCTGAGTGAGGATAGATATGAGCTCCACTGACCTCGCTCAGCCAGGAAAAGTTGGGGTAAGTCCCTGACTTTCCTGCTGCGGGTCTTCAGTTCTTTGCCCCAGGGTGGCTCCGAATCAGGGGCTGCATCGTATAACCGACGCAGTGCAGATTCGGAGCCACACCTGGGCGTGTTCCGAGTGGAACCTGGAGAGGATTCACCACCCCACTGGCAACGGTGCCTCCGGCCTCAAGTGGTGAGAAGGTAGACCTACTGAGGGTGGTTGTCCAGATGGCTGTCCGAGACCCACTGCTCTCTATTGCCTCTGTATTTTACACGCCTTGCACACACTCAATGCCCGGACCACCTATAATTTGCCAGATTAAAAAGTGGGCAACATTCAGTCCAGGCAATATTCCGTCCAAGAGAACACCGGCTGCATGATCAACTCCCAAACTGTGTGAATTGGTTGTATAAATTCCCTGGCTTTTATTTTTAATATCAAGAAAGCTGCTACTGAAGGAACCTGATAATAGATGGTGAAAGAGCAGCAAACGTTAATTATTGTTTTTAATTGCTGTTCATTATGATCAGAATCTTACTTTTATCTCAATGGGGCGACTCCTCCCGATTTAATAATAGCAATCTGCATTTGTACCGAGCTGGCATCTGAGAATCACAATGTACTTTGCAACCAGACTGTCTCCCAACATCCCTGGAAGGTAGGAAAAACCTGTTTTCATTTTTTCCCCTGCGAGATATATAGGAGCCTCTCCCCCCAACCCTCTCCCGTACACACAGCTCTGACCCCACCCCTCGTATCTTGCATTGAGATGATGGGAAAAAGTTTTGAAATCTCCCATCAATTACATCTCCCACTTATAACAACAATTGAAGTTGTGGTTGTTGTTTTTAAACCAAAAAAAAAAGATCTCAAAACTTATTGGGAAAGTTTCAGAGGCTTTTATTGATGGGAAGAGCCTACGCGTGGGGCCAAATGTTTCCAGGTGTGGCGAAATTGTTCCAAAGAAGAAACTGAAGCAATATTTAAATGGGAAAATAGGGGATTTGGGTGTCGGTGGGTGGATGGATGGTGAGGATTTGGGGTAAGGTGTCCCAGGCTGAGCGCCTGTGAACAGGGTGCAAAATTCTAGATGCTTTTCTAAAGCCAAACCCCCATCCTTGCAAAGATAAAGACTAAAATGTTCCCTTTCCTCTGCCGTACTGCTAAGGCTGCCAGCTTCTCCCTTTATTTTCACTACCCCATGCTCCTATGCTTTTAAAAGCAGCTTGATCTGCAGACATTGGCAGGAAATTATATTTCTCTGATGCTGCCATAGAATTATAGAATAGTAGAGTTGGAAGGGGCCTAAAAGGCCATCCAGTCCAACCCCCTGCTCAATGCATTTCACATATGGGGAAAAAAGGGAATGTTTGTATTGGAGCTATTAGTGGAGGCTGGTGGCAGCAGGGCAGGGAATCTGCTCTGGGTTTCAGTCAGAACTCTAAAGGAGCTCTCTTGGGTAGTTCCTTTAGAGTACTGACTGGTTGCAACTGAAACCCGGAGCGGATTCATAACCCCCTTGATAGCGGAGCCACCAGCCTTCGCTGGGTGCTGTCAGGAGAGGAATTTGGGGCAGTTGGCTGGGGTCCCACTTAACAGAATGAGAAGGAGAGCCCCCCAAACGCAGCAGAGCTGGCTTACCACATTCGGGAGTAACTGAAAAAAATGGCCATTGCTATTTAGAGTTTTCTACACGAGGCATGTGTTGTGTGTGCACTCATCATTCCCTACTCACAGTTGTTTGCAGGTTCTTTAGACCGCTTTGTGACCTCCCAATTTCACGTTTGTTTGTAAACAGCACTTTTCGTGATTTGGGGGTATGATTTTTGACGTCGAAAGGAGGAGCGATTTCCTCTTGTGTATTTGCACTGTTCCACTACACCACAGTGCCACCTAGAGGTTATGTAGCAGAAAAAGCAGGAAAGGAAACACTGCTCATGTAGTGCTCAGATCTCAATTCTCTGACGAAATGGAAGCGGATGCAGTAGATTATCCAGGGCCGCCCAAGACATTTTGCCGCCAAAGGCAAAGGGCAAGATGGTGCCCCCTCCCGTTCTATGTATGAAAGCCAACTAGCCTGGCAGTTGAATCTGTCTTCAATACTGTGGATGGGACAGTATCTTCGGCCTGCACCTGAAGGCAGCAGGCGAGCTTTGGGGGTGCAGGGCAGGCTGCATGGCAGACAGCCTTCTCCCGCAACACCTTTCTGCCACCTCCGAGAATCTGCCGCCTGAAGCGACTGCCTCACTCTGCCTAATGATAGGGCCAGCCCAGAGATTAATAGCCTCGTGTAGAAAAGCCATTAAAGAGAGGAGGCCCCATACAACCATTTCAGTCCAGGCTCTAAAATGATCTAAGAGCATCACTGCATGCTTGCAACATTGGAAGTGGTTATATTATATTATGCTTGTGTCATAGGAAGTTGTCTTGTACTAAACTAGACCATTCATTCATCTAAGTCAGTATTGGCTAAAGGAAGACCTGATACCAGTTTGGGACTGGCATTAGGTGTGGCTCCTGCCACCCCCAAATTTGCAAAACCATCAGTGATTTGCCACCAAATTTCAGCAGAACCACAAATGGCCAAAGCTAAGTTGTAAGAGTCCTACAATCCTATGCATGTTTAGACAGAAGACATCCTACAATCTTATGCATGTTTAGACAGAAAAAGTCCTGCAACTCCCAGCCATTTTAGCCACTTACAAAAACACAGAGCCAGGGAAGTGTTTGGGGGCTTTTTTTCCTTATACTTTAAATCTGTAACTCGCCTTCTCCACTTTTCTGAAGGGCTCAGGGCAACACAGGAAACCCCCTCCCATAAAAAAGAAAAAAGAAACAGAGAACCCAGAAACAATTTAAATGAATCAAAACCTTTTCAAATGTTTGCCCGTCGTTGTTATAACTGCCTGGCTTCGCTTTAAGGATGGGTTTGCGAGGAGGAGCCTGAATCTATTTTCTTTGGATTTGCAAATGCTGGCAACTGTGCCCAATAACAGCATTTTCCCAGGTTATCACAGAAGACAACTTAATTGCGGACGGAGAGACAATCTGGCTCCACTCTTCAACGCCTAAGGATCCAGGAGGAGGACTCCCTTCCTTGCGTATGGCAGTTTGGCCTTGCTGCTTTCTAAAACTTGTCCCTGCCAGAATGTGCTTCCATTCCTCCAAGTCCCTTCTCTTAAATTTCTCGTTAGCCATCGGGATAATTAAAGGCTGCTCCTTCCTTCCAGCACCTTTAGGCTAGAGCAGCCAGCTGCAAAATTGTGGGGGGCAGTCTTTTTTTCTGTAAAACGAGGGGTTAAATTTCACCACTTTTGCAAAAGTACAGTCAAGGGGGTGGGGGTGGGGGTGGGGGGTGAAGAGAGAAAGAAATACACACACATCCGTTGTTTGCCAGTGGAAGCACCAGGTAGAAAAGTTGGCTCCATGCTGATTGGCAGAGGCTTAAAATATAAAGACACGCAAATGCCTGCCAAAAACAAAATAAAAAAAAACACCCTGAAGTAGACACAACTATTCTCAAAACACACACACACACACACACACACACACACACACACACACACACACACAGAGTTAAGTGATGCCTGCTTTGTAAGAAGAGCCCTGCTGGTCATGATGGGTATATTTAGTAATGATGCCTTTTGTTAGAAAGGCAATTAGCAGAGAAAAAAAACAAAAGGCAAAACAGAACGAGTGTTTACCAGTCCCACGTGCACACAGGCTATCTTAGAATGACAGAAAGAGAGCATTCTCTTTTTCAGAGAAGGAAAGAAAACTCTTTTATTCACAAATATTCTTGCACGTCCAATGCAAGTACAGTGTAGGGTTTCAAGAGAGTGTGTTCGGTCCGTTTTGTTCCATTACACCAGCAGGAGCGAGACAGCAAACACACAAGCTCCAAGCAATGGTGGGAGTCAGAGAGAGAGAGAGAGAGAGAGAGAGGTGGGAAGGAAGGGGAGGAGCCAAAGGAAGAAACCACAGGAAACCACACTGTAGGCTATAGAGATCCTAAGACTACCTGTGGCCTAAATTCCCATGAATTAATCAACTGCAACAGCGCCCCCTTCCTGTCACTTGCAGACGAGGTCTTAATACTCCCAACAGATCAGACCAAAACCAATTTGTTCCATCATCCTGTTTTCCAAAGTGATCAACAACCAGATGCCCCAACAGGGAACCTACAAGCAACACATGAGCGCATAGCAGCCTCCTGTTCATGTACCCCAGCAAGTGGCATCAGGCGGTATGCTGCTTCTGATACTGGAGGTAATAGATAACCATTGTGACTAGTAGCCACTCCTAGTTTTATCCTCCATGTACTTGTCTAACCTCCCTTTAAAGTTTGTTTATTTGCTATTTATTTGATTATCCAGATTTATACCCTGCTTTCCCGGAAGGCATCAAAGTGGCATCTGTACACCGCCCTGAGATCTTATTGATATAGGGCGGGATATAAATGTTTTAAATGAATAAATAATAAATAAATAAACATACGGAAAAATCAAAACAAGAGTAAAATGTAAGGCAAGACAGAGAGCAATCCTACGTCCCCCTAGACAGAGTCTTAAGGGGCCGTAGGGTAGTTTGGGTTCCTGGATCCGAGGTCGGAGAGAGCGCCCTGACCTCGGAGCAAGGAATCTGAACTGTCTGCTTCTTTCCCCTGCCTACGCCGGCTGCCTCCTTGGGCTCACAAAAGCAACCTTGGAGAGGAGTGAAAGAGGGCCATGTCAGTGGGGGGAGGCGGGAGGGACTGGGAGAACTGGGGAGGATGGCTAATGGCATCTCCCCAGGTCTCCCCACCCTCCTTCCCTCCCACTCTGCAGACCCCCCAGTTAGATGGGGTGAGGGAAAGCCCACCTAGCTAAAATCCGGAGCAGGAGGCACATGGAGGCAAAGATGGCCCTAAGCCTCCGTAAGCCTCCGTGACGATGAGTTTTATCGTTGACTGTGCACTGTGTGAATCAAAGAGTTGGAAGGGAACTCAGAGGTCATCTAGTCCAACCCCCTCAGTGCAGGTGCTGGATCGCAGGTGGGTACAAGGTGGGTCGTTTGCTAAACATTGACATGGTGGATTAGGGAAGTGGTGGGCTCTCCCACACTAGAGGCCTTCAAGAGGCAACTGGACAGCCGTCTGTCAGGGATGCTTTAGGGTGGATTCCTGCATTGAGCAGGGGGTTGGACTCGATGGCCTTGTAGGCCCCTTCCAACTCTACTATTCTATTATTCTATGACTACATCTGTTCTTGTACATGAACATCTGATCAACTGCAGAATGGAATCTGGAGCGCATGGCATTTCACAGAGAACGGGAGCAATTTGTTGTAATCAGAAAGAGGGACCACCAAATCCTGTCTTGCATTCCTTTTTGCCGGGCTGGGAGACCACTTTCAGTCTGAGGTTGGCTGTATTTTAATCATTATACAATCCCCCTGCCCCCAAGAGGGTTACCCTGCCAAAAACCGGTCAACTAGGATTGAGCACGCTCAGTAGCATCAGAGTGCTGGGTGTTTGTGGGAGATGGGAAATGGAATGGAGGGTCCTGGAAGAAGACGTGGCTGGCTGGCTGGCAAACGGAACAAAAGCACTTCGTGCTGCAACACTTTGTTACAGGGTCCCATGTGTTATGCCAAATTTTTATGTAGTGAAAGAGTTAGATTTTTTTTTTTTGAAAGAAAGAAAGAAAGAAAGAAAAGGTTCCTTTCTACGCTTCCCCTTCCTTTCTCAACCCCGGCTTAAGATGCACAGATAATGAGTCTAGAACTTGACCCTGGCCAATTTGAAACGTTTTGCCTCCTCTTGTTGTGGGAGAGGAACGGGTACCTGTCATAGCTTAATTGATGGAGTCCCCCAAAGCTGCCTTTCTTAGCATTCTTCAGAATGATGGGACTTGTTTCAGGGGAAGAGAATGTTTCACCCATCCAAACTGCAAGGCTGGCGAAACCCATATATTATTTCTCTGACAAATCATGAGTAAAACTCTCTATTTATCATCAAGGCAGGACAAAAAAGACAGGATGTATCTAGAGGGAAGGAGGGCGATTTAGCTCTCACCAGGGTTGCTTTTCAGGTTACTAACACATGTTGTTTTTAAATATGCTCCCCCCCACGCCCCTCCAACCGCCATCCAAGCAGAGCAAGGATAACATCTGGTGAGTCAAAGATGGTCATGGGTGGGACTTGGGAGACTGGTGGATCAAGAGTGCAACCTGACAGTCGTCTGAGTTTAGTGGCTTTCAGACCACCGTACTGGCCAATTGACAAGTCATAGAATCATAGAATCATAGAATAGTAGAGTTGGAAGGGACCTATAAAGCCATCGAGTCCAACCCCCTGCTCAATGCAGGAATCCACCGTAAAGCATACCTGACAGATGGTTGTCCAGCTGCCTTTGGAAGGCCTCTAGGGTGGGAGAGCCCACCACCTCCCTAGTCCACCATGTCAATGTTTAGCATTTTGTCTTGCAGAAGAAGTTCCCAGGGCAGGGGCGAGGAATCATAGAATCATAGAATAGCAGAGTTGGAAGGGACCTACAAGGCCATTGAGTCCAACCCCCTGCTCAATGCAGGAATCCACCCTAAAGCATCCCTGGCAGATGGTTGTCCAGCTGTCTCTTGAAGGCCTCTAGTGTGGAAGAGCCAACAACCTCCCTAGGTAACTGATTCCATTGTCATACTGCTCTAATACTCAGGAAGTTTTTCCTGATGTCCAGCCGGAATCTGGCTTCCTGTAACTTGAGCCCCTTATTCTGTGTACTAGGCCACAGCTAGACCTAAGGTTTATCCTGGGATCATCCAGGGTTCACCCCTGCCTGAGCACTGGATCCCCTGTGTGTCACCTAGGTGAATAGGTTTGACCCCTAGATGATCCAGGGATAAACCTTAGGTCTAGCTATGGCCCTGCACTCTGGGAGGATCGAGAGGAGATCCTGGCCCTCCTCTGTGTGACAACCTTTCAAGTAGTTGAAGAGTGCTATCATGTCTCCCCTCATTCTTTTCTTCTCGAAGCTAAACATGCCCAGTTCTTTCAGTCTGTCTTCATAGGGTTTCACAGTCCATGGTTTTGCGGGTGCTGCCTGCAAAATACTGTGTTGTTGACAAGCTGAGGTGTTGCAAAGAGGTCTCAAGATCTCAGTAGCTTCCAGTGCCATAGCAGCCAAGCCACAGTGGCTTGTACAGCTTTTTTAGAGTTCTGACTGGAGCTGATTCGCCACCCCACTGACATCGGAGCCACCAGCCTCTGCTGTCTGAAGCCACCTTCATGGTCCAGACTAAGTCTGGTGTAAAGTTATAGAACCATAGGGAGAGAACGCAGGCAAGGAACCTCAAAGCCACCTGGCCACTGTCTTCGCCAGCTATTGTGACCTGCATTTCATCTCCATTTAAACGTCTCAATCCACAGGTATACATCTAAACTAGGATATTCAAATCTTAGGCAAACCTGCGTCCTCTTTTAACATCTTTTGGGGGGATGCATTTCCTCTTTTGTGGGTGACGCGTAAGCAGCCACCCTTAGGGATGTTGGAGGCATAATACAAATTTGCACAATTTGCATGAAGTTCAGCTGTAGTTTTTGCACGATTTGCGATCTGAAATTCGCACACATCACGCAACGCACGGCCGAAATTTGCACAAGTTACGCAGAGTATGGCCGAACTTTGCAGAAATCATGCAATCGCGGCTGCTTTTTGAGCAAATTTCTATTTAGGCAATTAAGAAAAAAACAGGAAAAGTTCCCGAATTTTGGGAAAAACTCGCGGCTTGGCTCACAAATGCAAACTGAGGCAAGCTGAGTGTGTGGGGCTACAGAAATCCAGTGAGCCCCCAAAGGGCTGGATTTCCCAGTGACGGACATCCCTAGGCATTGTGGGAAGTTAAAATGGTGGCTCTCGGACCCCCCTGCCCTGTGGCGCCTATTGGCATAGGAGGTTCATCAGCGGTCACTCTCCAGAGGACCCATTCAAACTGTGAGCACTTGTACCTTCTCCCCAAGAGGCTAATATGGTCTTCTCCAACCAGTCTTCTCCAGGTGGGTTGGACTAGAACCGTCAGCCTCCTTTTGGGGTGCGGCATTCAATACTGGATTGCCATGGCAATGCTGAAGTGGTACAGTCCTTCCCCACACCAGGCTGCTTGGGGGTGAACATCAGCCCCAAGCTGGATGTGAGCTCTTTCTTCCCCCTGGGACATGACAATGTTGTTTCAGCTGGATTACAGTGGCTGGGCCAACACCGTTTCTATCCTCTGTTAGGTATGAGTCAAGTTCTGTTTCTTCTTCTACAAAAGCAAGTAACTGTTTGTAGGTATGACATGCCAGTCTAGCTCCAGGGCAACTTCCGAAGATGAAGCATCTACTGAGGCTGGAGGAAGCCTACTTCTGGTGCTGCGTTTTCACCATCGGGTTGCTTGGATAGGTCTCAGTTATGGGTAGAGTTGGAAGGTAAAAGAGCATAGCAGAGAGTACCTTACAGAAAAGAAAAGCAAAACATCTATTGGTCAAGAACCAACCCCCCTGGGTGCAAAACGAGAAAGGTAATCATTACTGCAACTGCTACTATAACTACGATCATTCCCTCTATTTCTAATGTGCAGCTAGTGAGTGCCAATCATTTCGCTGCCAAAATCTGAATGTAAGAGGGATGCATCAGCAGGCCTTTTGGGCGGCAGAGGGGACTCCCAAGTTTTCCAGAAGTGCAAAGTATCTTTAGGTATCTCCATCCCAAACAGCCCAATGAGGTCCGATCGTGCTTAGTGGGCATGCCATGGTGACTGACAGCTGGGAACAAGAAACTGTGTAGTTGGAGAATGGGATACTGTGAATAATAATAATAATAATAATAATAATAATAATAAGAGGAGGAGGAAGAAGAAGAAGAAGAAGAAGAAGAAGAAGAAGAGGAAGAGGAAGAAGAAGAAGAAGAAGAAGAAGAAGAAGAAGAAGAAGAAGAAGAAGAAGAAGAAGAAGAAGAAGAAGAAGGGATCCTGCATTACATAGTTTTGCTGATTCCTTAAAAGCTCTCGGGCGTGATCCGAGGGCACGGATGATTCATGAATGAAAATTATAGACTTACACAGGTGTGTTCAAGCACCTGGGTGGGGCTTCAGCAAACAAAGGAAGTCTAGAATGGCAATAAAAATTCAGCATGTGGTCTTAAAAACGTTTAACAAGAACAGAAGCAGCCTCATTCGTTCGATAAGGCCCGAGTGGCTACAGAATGGGTGCCTTTCCTGGGAAAAGACTCTCTCCCCACCACCGGACCCAGCAAGGGTGTGTCCTGCTGAAGCCGGATCCAGGAAGCTCATTGGTTCAAGCCTGGGTGAGCTGATGTAGACGGGCGTTTGTCCTGAGCCCTCGGAGCCCTCTAGAGGCTTGAAAGGGCACTGCGCCGTGCCTCTCACCATCTGCTTTCACATTATTATTATTATTATTATTATTATTATTATTATTATTATTATTATTTATTACATTTATATACCGCTTCATAGCCGAAGCTCTCTGGGAGGTTTACAAAAGTTAAGCCCTTGCCTAAAGGGGAATCCTTAGTCGAATTTGAAACCTCTTCTTATGCAGGCAAAGCGTACTGCTCTAACATTCAGGAACATTTAGAAGGATGCTGACAAGCTGGAGAGAGTTCAGAGGAGGGCAATGAGGATGATCAGGGGTCTGAAAGAACTGGGCATGTTCAGCCTGGAGAAGAGAAGATTGAGAAAGGGGGAGGCCTTGGAATGACGACAAGGGCAGTCAGAAACCTGGAGCAAGCCTGTCTACTGTCTAAATCAGCGGTTCTCAACCTGTGGGTCGGGACCCCTTTGGGGGTCGAATGACCCTTTCACAGGGGTCGCCTAAGACCATCGGAAAACACATATTTCCGATGGTCTTAGGAAACTGTATTGACTGAACTATGTCATGTATCATCTTTTGAATGTAAGCCTATGCGGCAGGGTCTTGCTATTTACTGTTTTACTCTGTACAGCACCATGTACATTGATGGTGCTATATAAATAAATAAATAATAATAATAATTAATAATAATTAAAGCTATTGTTATGTATTATTTTCATTAGCAAACCATCCCATGACAATGGATCGTGTAGAGAAGAACGAAAATAATTTTATGGTTGGGGGTCACCACAACATGAGGAACTGTATTAAAGGGTCGCGGCATTAGGAAGGTTGAGAACCACTGGTCTAAATCATACCTGAGATCTACCAGGAGATCCCAGTTGACCTCTTGGCCTCCTGCCTGAGCCTGCCCAGGTTTAAAGATCTTTGGGGAAGGTCCTTCTCTCGATCCAACCACCACTGGAAGAATGTATGTGAGACAGGGCCTTCTCTACAGTTGCTCCCAGGCTCTGGAACACTCTTGTGAGGGAGGCTAGCTTGGCCTGCTGTCCTTCTCCTGCAAGGTAAAGACATTTTCATTCAGGCAGGACTAAACTGATCCGTTGCTGAAGTTTTTTTTTTAATTGCTTGGGTGCTGCCTATTTCGTTTACTATTGTGCTTTGAATTTATTTATTTTTCTGTTCTGTTTTAATTAAGGTTTTCTTTCTCGTCTTGCTTTTTTTTTCGTTAGCTGCCTTGAGGGCTATCAACGAACAAACAAATTCCCATTCTGGGTTGCCACGAATTGGCGCTAGGGTAGCCAGATGGCTTCAGTGCCACGTTGGAAGAGATCAGGGGACGGCCAGACACAGAGAATTCCCCAGCAGAGGGTTCAGAGACAGAGCAATCGTTAGAGGAGACAAGTTTAAGAGAGCCCCCGAGGCGATGGATGTGTTTGGGAGCCGATCCAAAAGGCGGGGGCCCGTAGGAAGTTACAGAGAGGAGGAGGAGGGAGGGAGGGAGGGAGTGGGGCCAAACTGATTAGCAACAGGAGTGTTGAAATCATCAAAGAGCAGGGGAAGGCGGGCCAAGAATCAAGCTCTGAAGACAAAGCGAGGTGACGTCAAGGGGATGCGTCCTTGGACTTCTTGCTGTTTTAAAACCATTTCGTGGTAGCTGTCATGTGACCACAGCCTTGAAATCCAACCGGGGGCTGTAGTGCTGAGCACAAGTGAATGTCGTCCCGCCACCTGCACTGGTGTTTTCCTGAGGCTGCTATTTGCCTCATGGGGCAAAGCAGACGACCCAGGTACCATATAGGCGGGTAAGGATGGGGATAAAGAGCCGTATCTCTCCACCAGCACCGCAAGGCTGGGGTGCTTCCAGATGGAAGGGTTCTCTGCCTACCAATCAAAAGGCCCCTGTGCAGCTAAAAAAGACAGAGGAGACATTGGGGAAACACAGCAGGGCTACAACTGGAAGGCAATGATGTCTCGGTCCCCTGGGAAGTTTCATGAATGAGGCAGGGCAGTTGCACAGTAGAAGCCTCTGGAAGGACCCCTGGTCAGTTTCCAACATGGCTGCCGTTAAAGTTTTTAAACAGCAGAAGATTCCACCATGGACCTTCTGGTGCCATATTTAATTGGGAACTGAGAGGTGATACAGGGCAGAGACATGAATCATAGAATCATAGAATAGTAGAGTTGGAAGGGGCCTACAAGGCCATCGAGTCCACAAGTTCCCCACCCTTGGTTCAGAGTGTAGGACACAAAGCAAAGGGTTCAAATAATATGAAAAGTGGTGCCATTGATGGACAGTTTCAAGACCCAGCTTTTCCATCTGAGGTTCTTTATTTTGAAACCGGACTTGGACCAGACAGCTCTCCAAAAAGTGGGTGCCTTCAAAATAGAGAATACTATGTCAAAGAAGACACCTGGCCACTCTAGCTGAGATCTGATTGATTTCTCTCAGCAAGACTGGCCCAAGAAATATGGTTGTCTCAAGCAAAGGAGAAGATGGCCATGCTCCCCTTTGGCAACACAGAAACAAGGGACTCTTACTTCAACACTGGCATGGGAACAGGTTCTGTGGTGGACCTGAGGCTGGTTGACTAGGTAGGCAGTGCAAGGCAGGCTGCATGATGCACACAGTGGAGAGGCAACTGAGGGTGGTGAGACAAGGGCTGTTGTTGAACTGTGGGTCGTTTGTTGAACCGTGGGTTAGCATGCTGTCTGAACCCAGGACATTTTCTGCAGAGTGGCTTGTTAGCCATGCAGCATAGCTGCTGCTTCTTCTTCTCAAACAAGCCACCTTGAGAAACCATGGTTATTCAGGGTGGTTCACAAGGCACACTGCATGTTTAATGAGCCACCGTGGCAGAAAACTTCCTGGGTTCTGACCACACGCTAATCCACGGTTCAACGAACGGCCCATGATTTCACATCAACCCACACTCGACCACTGAGTGTGGGTTAGCGTGTTGTGTGAACAGCCTCAAAGAAGGACAGAGGTAAAAAAATATAGGGGAAGATGTGGCACAGCTATCCAACTCCCTCTGTTCTCCCATTGTCTCTTTCCTTCTTGTTCACAGGCTGGAATAATGCTACGGCACATTTGGGTGGATACAAATTCTTCTTTCCTAAGGTAACTTTTTTGGCCTCTTTCGGCTGGGTGACAGACTGTCCTTGGGATTATGTAGTGCTTCTCAGAAACGGTTTACAGGCTCCGGATGAGTTTGATTAATTGTATATGTGCAACTATTAGTAAAAGGGCGAAGTCGGGTGTGGATCCATTTAAATACCTGAGAGAAATCTGAGAAGGCAGAAGCCGCCGTAGGGAGACCATGGGTAACAGGAATGCAAGATGATGGAAGGGATAAACCAAGTAAGAACAGGGAGGGTTTCGAGTTTGGTTAACCGCATGCCAGCCAACTCCTGAAAACCCCAAAGAGGGAGATTTATGTTCATCACTCAGTACTTGATTATGTTCATCTCTCAGCATGTGATCAAAGTAAATGCATGACGAAAAGTTGCCATATATATCATAGAATCATAGAATAGCAGAGTTGGAAGGGTCCTGCAAGGCCATCAAGTCCAACCCCCTGCTCAATCATATGTGTGTGTGTGTGTGTGTGTGTGTGTGTTATGGAAGTTCCGTCATACTCTAGAGCAGAGGTGGACAACTAGTGGCCCTCCGATGGCACTTGAAGCTCAGGTGACCTCGGTGGCACGGAGCGCCTTCTACCAACTCCGGTTGGTGGCCCAGCTACGCCCCTATCTGGACAGGGATAACCTGGCTTCAGTTGTCCATGCTCTGGTAATCTCCAAGTTAGATTACTGCAATGCCCTCTACGTAGGGCTGCCTTTGAAGACGGTTCGGAAGCTGCAGCTCGTGCAAAATGCAGCGTCCCTGGTGGTGACCCTATGTGCGTTTCTGGACCCTGAAGAGCCAAGTCGAAGGAGCTGGGCAGAATACCAATCAGGCCGCCGTTTTGAGGGGTTTCACCTTTCAAAAAGTCGTCTTCCTCTTCACTTTTGCTCTCCCTGGTGATGTGCAAAGCCATGGTTCGGCTGCTAAGCTTTTGCAGCAAATGGTTTGTGAGCGTGCTTAACCCGTCGTTATGTAGCCACCAGGGCCGGTGCCAGACTATTTTGCGCCCTAGGCAAGGCGAGCTACTTGCACCCACCCCCAAAACTGCCAACTTCGATTCAGCTGTTCAAGAAGAGTTTCTGAACTATTATATTTCCCCTTTATGTTTTTTCTTAAAATGGCTAATTTGAATAAAACTGTGACCCTTAAAGCTCAGTACTGCGTCCCTCTGAGGTCGGTGCCCTAGGCGGCTGCCTTGTTGGCCTAATGGTAGAGCCAGCCCTGGTAGCCACCCATGGTTAGGAACATTCACACGACACGCTCAACCATCGTGTTTAGCTCAAAATACTTAACCACCACGGCTTAGCGTGTCATCTGAACAGGGTCACTCTGTGGGGAATGCGCTGCATTCAGACAACACGTTATCCCATGGTGGGTTAGCGTGTTGTGTGAACCCAGCCACGGCCTCTTTATTTAAAAGGAGGGTTTTTTTTTTAAAAAAAAGGAAGCCTTGGCAAAGTTTGAACGCAATCCGCTTGGTTCCTTTACTGTATCTCTAACTTTCTCTTCTTCTCAGCTGCAGATGCAGTGACCAGAGAAAGGCAAATGAGAGCAACAGAGTATTAAAAGAAACATTAGTAACACAGAAGAGAACATTTAGTGAAGTTCAGCAGATAAGGGAAAGCAAGAATTGTTCCCAGTAAGACGTAACTTTTTGTGGCACGAAATGTCCTTGGTTGCTGTCAGAGACGTTCCATGCTAGCATGCAGGGAAAGTATTGGCTTTTACGGGTCAACTCTAGGTGTTTAAATTGCCGGATTTATTCCCAAACTGACAAGCTTTTCCAAATTCGGTTTGTAGACATTTTTCTCCTCTTTTTCTTTTTCCAAAGTAGTTTTGTTGTCAGAGAGGTGCCACCTAGTGTTGAACTGGGGTAACTGCGGCGGGATTCACATTATTAATAACCAGGAAGAATATTCCTTTATTAGAAACTAATAAAGCAGAAAAGGCCGTAATTTACCTACAGCAGATGCTTTATGAATGGGGGAAATGGAGCAGATGGCGTGCAGATTACATCAGGCACAAAAATGAGGTTTCGGCTAGGAGAGATATAAACACGGCTGACATCCAGGAAACCGGTTAGAACTGTTTTGTTCGGCAGAGACCTTAACATTTCCTGAGCTTTTATAGTAATGGTCCGGCGGTTTTTATCTCCTCAAACATACCCGCAGCAGCTTTAATATTTGTTGTCAGTCATTTATATAAGAAGCAGCCTTATGAGTGGGTTCTCCTCCCACAGATTAGTACATACTTTAAGAAAGGAGTTCCCCCACCTGCCACCCCCCACCCCCAGCTCAGCGGTAACTCTTTGTAGTTTGAGATTAAGCTACTGCCTGGATTAGGGAGATCAAAAATGGTTTATAAAGAGGTTTTCTAGAGTAAGTCTAGAAGGCTGTCCAGCTGCTTCTTGAAGGCCTCTGGTGTGGAAGAGCCCACCATCTCTGTAGGTCATGGGTTCCGTTGTCAGACTGCTCTAACAGTCAGCCAGTTTTTCCTGATGTCCAGCTGGATTCTGGTTTCCTGTGACTGGAGCCCATTATTCCGTGTCCTCGAGAAGAGATCCTGGCCCTCCTCTGTGTGACAACCTTACAAGTCCTTGAAGAGTGCTATCATGTCTCCCCTCAGCCTTCTCTTCTCAAGGCTAAAAATTCCCAGTTCTTTCAGTCTCTCTTCCTAGGGCTTTGTTTCCAGACCCCTGATCATCCTCGTTGCCCTCCTCTGAAAACGCTCCAGCTTGTCTGCATCCTTCTTGAAGTGTGGTGATATTGCATTGTGGATAGGAGCTCCACTGCAAATACCTTTTGAATTGGATATGAAAAGAACTCATAGTGAGTCAGTGACAATGACAGATTACCAGGTAAAATGCTTTCTTTTTACTTCTTTTTCGTGACAAGCATTCTTGGAAAGTTTTGGGTAGGAGGAAAAGGCTGGTGTGGTGAGGGCCGTGGTATTGGTAGGGCTTTGCTTAATCCAATCACCTGCCAGATGTGCTGGACTACAAGTTCCATCATCCTAAACCAGCATGGTCATTGACCGGGGATGATGGGAGTTGTTCCCTACCACATATGCAAGGCTTAACCTTTTCACCTCCAGCCACTTGAAAGGTTGTCACACAGAGGAGGGCCAGGATCTCTTCTCGATCCTCCCAGAGTGCAGGAATAATGGGCTCAAGTGACAGGAAGCCAGATTCCGGCTGGACATCAGGAAAAACTTCCTGACTGTTAGAGCAGTACGACAATGGAATCAGTTGCCTGGTGAGGTTGTGGGCTCTCCCACACTAGAGAGGCAGCTGGACAGCCCTCTGTCAGGGATGCTTTAAGGTGGATCCCTGCATTGAGCAGGGGGGTTGGACTGGATGGCCTTGTAGGCCCCTTCCAACTCTACTATTCTATAGCTTTATGACAAATTCCTGGAGGAGAAGGCTATCAATGGCTACCAGTCCTGAAGGCTCTGGGCTACCTCCAGTATCAGAAGCAGTGTGTCTACGTACACCAGTTGCTGGGGAACATGGGCACGAGGGTGTTGTTGCATGTGTCCTGCTTAAGGGTCCCTGATCGACAGCTGGTTGTCCACTGTGTGAACTGAATGCAGGACTAGATGGACCCCTGGCCTGATTCAGCAGAACTCTTGTTATGTTCTAACACCTGGGCACTTTAACCAGCAAGGAGGCTCTGGATGTCTTAAGAGTTTCCCAGGATCCAAATTGAATCGTTCCACTAAGGAACAAAATGCATTTTATGTATCCTTCTCAGCAGATTTTATTATCCCATTTGCTTCTGCAGATATTTTTTTTTTACACCTTTTATAAATGTTTATACTAGTTCTTAGTTTTATAACTGCTAAAAAAATGTGTTTTTTTGAAATCGCATTGTTGATTATGGCTGCTAGCCCAAGTCAAAAGTGATAGCTAATATTCACAAATCTGAGTAGCTTCATAAATTACTTTGAACGCTTGGCCTCTGATTTGCCCTGATATTGCAGTAATGATGGCCCAAGAGATTCAGAGACACCTCTGAGAGCAATAAAACGTGGATTCAATTTGTAGCTGCGCATATCAATTAGCATATGTAAATTTTATGCAAATCCCTTTTGTTCTCCTTTTTGGGTGATGCAGAAAGACAACTCCCTGTGCTTCTTCTGTGCAAAGATTAAATCCCAGACATGAATCCTTTAAGGTGAAATCAGATATAGACCATTCATGCCCATGGAAGTTCTTGGGCTATTATTGTTGTTGTTGTTGTTGTTGTTGTTATTATTATTATTATTATTATTATTATTTATTCAATTTATATCCCCTCTATATACAAAATACCGTAGGTGGCATACAAAGGTTCCTCCCTGTTTTTTGTACTTCTCCAAACATTGCTCATACCTCTCTCTTATTTTATTAATGTATTTATTATTGCATTTATATCCCACCTTTTTCCCCCTCTAAGGAACCCAAGGCGGTATACATAATCATCCTCTCCATTTTATCCTCACAACAACAGCCCTGTGAGGTAGGCTGGGCTGAGAGTCTGTGACCTGCCCAAAGTTACCCAGAGGGGTTTCCATGGCTGAGTGGGGACTAGAACCCGGCTCTCCCAGCTCCCAGTCCAACACTCTAACCACTACACCACACTGGCTCTCTTGAGCATGGGTGGTCCAGTCTTGGCTACACAGTGGACATCTTCTGACAGTGAGTTCGCTATGAGTATATAGGGCACTTCCTTTCTTTCTTTTCGTTGTCGAAGGACGCGTCTCTGCTTTGCTTTTACAAGAGAAGGAAAACTACTTTGCACATGCTCAGAGACACTATACGTATAGGAGAGGCAGGCCTTAATGGCAGAGGGGCATTTCTTTCAATTAACAAGTTATTGTTTTAGCGAGGAGTGGGGTCTAGGCCAAAAGACTTGTCACCCCAGGCACCTGGGCTAGAGAGCGGAATAGCGCAAGGCTGGAGGTGCCAGCCTGAATTTCTTATCTCCATCCAAGGCCGTAAACCATCCCGGCCTGCCAAAGTGCCAGCCCAGCTGGGAAGGTGTGAAAATGCCTTCTCAACCTCCATGGAGAAGGGAGGAAGGCGAAAGAGTTGGGAGCTGGGTGAGAAATGGACTAAAACAGACAGAAGGGTCTCCGCTGCTCTGCATCATGGCAAGGATTCTACTTCAGTGTGAAAGGCCAGGTCGAGTTTGTTATTTTAGCCCGTGTTGGGTTTCTAACCAGGGATTTGGTTCTTGGGTGTTCCTGTCCCATTCCTGTACTTCCTTTCAGTGGGTCAGTGGTAAATCCAGTGGGCTGCTGTTCCATTCCAGTGGCTGGAAAAACGAGGGAGGTTTCCTCTAGTGAAAAGAGGGCTGAAGAGATATTAGCAGAAGGAGACATAGCACCCCTTACACCAGCCTTCCTCAACCTGGGGCGCTCCAGATGTGTTGGACTGCATCTCCCAGAATGCCCCAGCCAGCTGGCTGGGGCATTCTGGGAGTTGTAGTCCAACACATCTGGAGCGCCCCAGGTTGAGGAAGGCTGCCTTACACTATGTCTTTAGGTCCTTTTATTTGGAAAAAAAACAAAAACCCAGAGGGCTCCTGGTGGGTGGGTAAGGAACTCTGAAGATGCTCAGAGGCACAGATCCCGAGAAGCCGGCTGTTTTTGAAAGCAGACTTTAAAAATTAGGGCTGTGTGCCGCCTCGGGGCCAAACTCCAAATCTGGACTGAAACAAGCTTCAGTCCGAATCCAGAGCATTACTAAATTGGGACAAGGCTCCCCGAAGCGGATTAGAAAGGCTTCGGGGTGCTTCGGCCTGATTCGCAGCGGTGGTGAGCCACTGCCCTCACCCACCATGGGAGAGACTGGGAGTCCAATTGACTCCCCACTTACTCCCTCTCTCCCCTCCCCTCCCTCTCTCCCCCTCCCTCCCTGCTTGCTGCCAGAACCCAGAACGGCCCATGGGATTTACCGTTGCTGTGCACCCTTGATTGGAGATGCATTTTAAACAAAGATGGGGGCTCTGTGGTTTTCAAAGATCTATGGTTGCAAATGGCTCTTTACAAGCTTGCAACCATAGATCTAGGAAAACTACTGAGCCTCCATCTTTGTTTAAAATGGTGGCTCTAAATGAGGACGTGCGTCTAAGGTAAGTCCCACGGACAGTGGGTGAGTGGCTCTGGGTTTTGAGGACAAGTGGGGAGAGGAGTGTCCCAGTTGGCCTTGTGTCCAGCTTTCCTGCGCACCAGCCGCGTATCAGCTTGGCTGGCGCCCGGTAACCTGCAATGACGGATTGGATTCAGGGGATCTGAACCTTGCTTTGGAACCAAATCCGAAGTGGGTCGGCCTGGTCCCCGAAGCGGGACCCCGAGTCGGGGGCAATTTGGAGCTCTCGAATTGTCCTCCGAGGTGAGTTGGGGGTGGGGGTTGTGCCCAGCCCTATTGGAAATGCCAGATCAATCTGTAAAGTATGAAATGAATAATCCTTTTAGGATTGCAAAGGCGGACGGCGACAACCCTGTGTCTTCCTCCTGGTTCATAAAGGAGCTCTCGTTTCTGTTGCTCTCTGTGAGTGTCGTTGGTTCCCTGCTCTTCCCCTTCCCTTTCCTCAGGAAGTCTGTTCTGCTTTCCTCTGGTTGTTCAGCCACTCTGGCGATGTTAAATTTATGTGTGTAATCATCTGTGTGGTAATAACTAGCAGCCGGGCATATGAGTCACTAGCCGGAGTTACTGACTTTCCTGCGGGGGGAGAATGTCATCAGCGGCCATACTCTGACTTAGGTTGCAGATGAACTCTTGACATAGTTCAGGGGGCAGAAGGGGTGAGTTGCTAAGCATTTCCTTTCCAAAAACACACACCAACAACCAGCAGGCCATCACTCTATGCTGCTCGATGAATACAGCCAGTGTCTGTATGTGTGTCTGCAGTGCTCCCTCTAATAGTGAACACAGGTGCTGAGTGAATTGAAATGGAGCCAAAATTTGATCGCTGTGAAACAAGACGGAGATATTGCAGAAGCACACACAGGCACACACTAAGGGGGCAACAAAGTGGAAGGAAAACTTCCTGACTGTTAGAGCAGTACGACAATGGAGCCAGTGACCTAGGGAGGTGGTGGGCTCTCCCACACTAGAGGCCTTCAAGAGGCAGCTGGACAACCCTCTGTCAGGGATGCTTTAGGGTGGATTCCTGCATTGAGCAGGGGGTTGGACTCAATGACTTTGTAGGCCCCTTCCAACTCTACGATTCTATGATTCTATGATTCACACAGCTCAGAGTTAAATTATGGAATTCACCAACAGAAGATGTAGCGATCGCCACCAATTTGGATGGCTTTTAAAGGGAGTTGGATACATTCTTGGAGGAGAAGTCTATCCATGGCTACTAGCCCTGATGGTTGTGTGCTACCTCCAGTATTAGAGGCAGTAAGCCTGTGTGCACCAGTTGCTGGGGAACATGGGCGGGAGGGTGCTGTTGCACCCTGTCCTGCTTTGTGGGTCCCTGGTCGACAGCTGCTTGGCCACTGTGTGAACAGAGTGCTAGACTAGATGGACCCTTGGTCTGATCCAGCAGGGCTCTTCTGATGTCCTTATGTCCTTATCATACTCGGTAGCCTCTGAATTTGAGGCTACCGGGTCTCTTCAAAGGGTTGCACCCTAAAGATCTCACGGAAAATACACACCAAATTAAACAATCCACTAATAGCAAAAGTGAAACGTAAAACATTTTCAATACAAAGAAAGGCATTGACTATATTATGAGAACAGTTTAGTGCAACTTGGTTACTGGTTCAGCAGTGTGGCTCGTTGGCTTTTAAAACTCTGCGAACGCCTGCATCCTTCTCCTTCCGTCCCTCTCCTCCGCACAGCATTTGTTTCTTTTCTTTGCAAATAACCAGCCCAATCAATTTCACCGATTGGAACAAAAGTGTCATCTGATTTATATCACGGCCAAGCTGAAACTAATTCAGAAGAATGCGAAAGGGGCGGTGGAGGAGAGGGAAGGGGGTGGAGAGAAGATTTAGAACCTGACCGTGAGATTTTGATTGGGGTCGTTTGTCATTTCCCTTCACGGAGCCGAGCGGGCGAAGGATTTATGGTGTCAGGCTGCGGAGTGACAACGCTGCCTGTAGTCTGACACTGCTGTGTCAGGGTTTCCTTTACCACGTCCCGGCGTCCCCCATTTCTTTGGCTTCTCCTTGCTTTATGATTTGGCTTCTGTGCATTTGATTGTGGATTCAAAGCACGTATGGTATTTATTTAAAGCAAGGGTGAGGAACCTCAGACTAGGGGCCAAATCCGGCCTGCTGGGGTTCTCCAAAAGGCCATGCTCATAATAATAATAATAATAATAATAATAATAATAATAATAATAATAATAATAATTTTATTTCTTACCCGCCTCTCCATTTTGATCGAGGCATGGAAAAGCAGATTAAAAACATAGTATGCATTGTTAAAACATCCTAAAAAACATCCTAAAAGCATCCTAAAATTCCACTGGATAAGCCTGCCGGAAGAGATCAGTCTTTATTGCTTTCTTAAATGCTAAAAGACCGTTAAGTTGATGAATCTCCTCCGGCAGGCCATTCTTCTTCTGCCCACCATTTCCTCTGACCACCAAACACTTGGTCTTTCTCCTGGTTTTGTGCATTCCACCATCCCCATTCGAAAAAGTTCAAATGCCTCTGTTAAGGCTTAGTAAGAGGTTTACACTAAAAACAAACAAACACCTGTTTATTTGGGGAGGGGTTATTTGCCCTGCCTCTTTTGCCTTCAGCAGACCTTTTGCCCACCCACAGGAATCGGCCACCCAGGAACTTCTCCGGAATCGATTTCAGCCCTTGGGCTGTGGGAGATTCTGCAGCCCTGTTTTAAAATATTCCTGGAGTGGCTTAAAAAATAATAAAAAGAATCCTAGAATATTAGAGTTGGAAGGGGCCTATGAGGCCATCGAGTCCAACCCCCTGCTCAATGCAGGAATCCACCCTAAAGCATCCCTGACAGATGGTTGTCCAGCTGCCTCTTGAAGGCCTCTAGTGTGGGAGAGCCCACAACCTCCCTAGGTCACTGGTTCCATTGTCATACTGCTCTAACAGTCAGGAAGTTTTTCCTGAAGTCCAGCCGGAATCTGGCTTCCTGTCACTTGAGCCTGTTATTCCGTGTCCTGCACTCTGGGAGGATCGAGAAGAGATCCTGGCCCTCCTCTGTGTGACAACCTTTCAAGTCCCTGAAGAGTGTTATCATGTCTCCCCTCAATCTTCTCTTCTCCAGGCTAAACACGCCCAGTTCTTTCAATCTCTCCATTCCTGCAGGTTGAATTGGGTGTGTGTGTTTCTGTTGGACTCCACCCATTGGACTCCACCCCCATATCAGATGCCTGTGGCGCACCTAGGTTCAAGAGCCCTTTGGCTGGACTAGATGGACCCTTGGCCTGATCCAGCAGGGCACGTCTTAGGTTCTGATGCAATACCTCGAGCTGGCTTTGCCAAAATGGCAGTGCTTGTTTGAGCCTTGATCTGTTTGAAGAGAGCCATCGGCGGTTTCAATAGAGCCATCGGCGGTTTCAATAGAGCCATCGGCGGTTTCAATAGAGCCATCGGCGGTTTCAATAGTCTCCTTAGAAAGGCCCTGGTATCAGTTGCCTTCATTTGACACTGGGACAGATCTGAATGTGAAGGGGTTGAGCGTTAGATCAATATTTAATTGGACCACAGGCTAACTGTTGGGCTGTCCGTCGCCGCGATGCATTACGATTCTTTCCCTGACCTGTATTTGTCACCAGGGCGAATTTATCTTTCTGGGCTCCACTCATCAATTTCTCCTGTGACAGCTGCAACCTTCTGTCTTTGCAAGTAGGCTTACGGGTATGACATGATGGTCTGATTTTGTACCGCACACACACACACACACACACACACACACACCATGCATTTTGGCAGCCCACTCACAACCGAGCATAGCTACGGCTGATCTACTTCTCAAACAGATGGCCAAGGAAATTGAACCCCTTGACCAAAGAAATGTTAATAGTTGAAAAAACTGAAGGGTACGTTCTCATGGGGAGGCCTCCCAAGTCCTGAACAAAAGACTTCGGGAAAACACACACAAATTGGGCAGTTAAGAAAATTTGGAGCGCAATGAAACAATGTTTTGTCCCCAACATAACACCCTGCAAATAGAGGATGGGTCCAGTTCTCACGTTGCTCTGCCCTTAAAGGATTCCGTCCCGCTGGTAGAGAGAAACTTTATTAGAAAGTTATTTGTTGCTGCCAGGGGGTGGGGGGTGGGGAATTGCATCGGCAGAATTTAAGAAATCTCACATCTTCCCAGATCTTGGGGAACGATTGAAAAAGGAACGGCGCTTTGCAAAAGGAGAGACACGAATGGCCAGTATTCATATCGGAAATGAAATTCCTCAAACCAGTGTTTGTAATGAGGAATGGCTGAGCTTTGCAGATCGTGGGGATATAGAAAGCTATGCATGTTGCAAAGAATGGGGTTTTCTCTTGCATGAAATAAAACCTGCAAAAAGAAGATATCTACGAGTGATAGATTGTGGATCATAGAATCATAGAATGATAGAATAGTTGAGCTGGAAGGGGCCTACAAGGCCATCGAGCCCAACCCCCTGCTCAATGCAAGAATCCACCCTAAAGCATCCCTGGCAGATGGACGTCCAACTGCCTCTTGAAGGCCTCTAGTGTGGGAGAGCCCACAATGTTCTCCAGTCCTTGTAGACTAAACTACCATAGCTATTTCTAGAGGGTTAAAGCTGCCATTTTAGTGAGAGTAGTTAGTGATAGAACAGAGCCAACTGAACTAATTCCTCTCTGGTGTGTTGCCTCTTTTTCAGCTAATCTTCATCCTCCGGTAAGGGAAACCTTCTGGATATTATTTCCTGCAGGCAGATTGGGAACCAGCTCTTGAAAGTTATCATAAAACGATTAAAGGAAAAAAAAAAAAGTGGTAACTTGTCATGTAAATTAGACCCACTGAAAGATGGAGAAGGTTGTCCAGTCTTTTGACCAACAGTGTAGCCTCTTGCACAAAAGTAGCAACCCAGAAACACTTTCGTAGGAACGTCAACGCACAAGTGAACCAGACTCAGAAATCCGACATAGAGGGGAAGGCGTCTTGTTCCCCAACATAGATCAGGGCCAAGAGGTCTCCAAACCAGTTGCACAAGCATAACGCACAACTGCGCTTGTGTATAGTTCTCTTGCGTATAGTTCAGGACCTCGTTCTTGCTAGCGCAACAGGAGTGGCATAAATGGTACGGCGGAGTTCGATACTAATCTCTGGCTGGCTTACCTGCGCATGCTCCAGAGATTGCAATCCGTTCCGAACTTAATAGCAAATTCGTAATACGTGGATCCAGGCTCGCTACAGAGGTGAATGTTACGAACGGATGAGTTTTGAACCAATGAGCCGATTAATTACGAAATTGGGCGGCATCTCTAGTTAAAAGGGTAGGGGTGACTTAATGCTGGTGTCCAAGATGTGTGACCATGTTAGGCCTTCAGTTCTGTTGCCCTTAGGGACGTGCAGCTGCTGTTAAGGTCAAAAAGACTAAAGGGCTTTGTATCGGCAAACAACAATCGAGACTCACCAGCTGCCAAATACTTGTTTTCCTCTCTCAGATGGTGGTCTGGCAAAAAAATAGGGGGGGAAAAGAGAGGAGGAGGATCTAATTTCATTGGTTCCTCTTATACTTTTAAGAGAGAGCTGGTGGCTATTCAAGCCATATTAAAAGCTGGCATCCTTTTACATGTGGCTGCCTGAAACATTTGTCAGGATCAAAGCAGAAACGCAACATCTGCGTGGAAGATTAGCGGGGGCAGGAGAAGGCGATATGCCAGTTTTGACAAGGGCATGTCCACCCCCTCTCCTGCCAAAGCAATCCATTGAGATTCTAGAGAGGGGGAAAATAAAATCTGGAGGTATAACCCATCAGGAAGATCTCCTGCACGTGACCCACATCAAGAAATGGGATTTATCATAGAATCATAGAATAGCAGAGTTGGAAGGGGCCTACAAGGCCATCGAGTCCAACCCCCTGCTCAATGCATGGAAAGACATAGCCATTGTATTCCTCTTAACATGGTTTTTATTTTTATTTGTTTACATTTCTATAGCGCCCAAGAGCTCTCTGGGTGGTTCACAAAAGAGAATGTCCTGGTGGATTGGGCTCTAAGTCAAAAACAGGGCTGTGAACATGCTGCATTGTCAACATATTGCACATCATTTGGTGAAGCCGTCCTGGTGTTGCCATGTGCTTCTGAGGTCTGATCCATGGTAGTGTAGTGCATGGATCTCAGTGTGTGGAATAATCTCCCCCAAGGTTAAGAACAGAAGAAGAGCCATGCTGGATCAGGCCAAGGGTCCATCTCTTCTAGCATGAGGGAAGGTTACATCAACTGGGACTGTTTAGCTTGGAGAAGAGGAGGCTGAGGGGAGACATGATAGAGGTGGACAAAATTATGCATGGTATGGAGAACGTGGATAGGGAGACATTTGTCTCCCTCTCTCAAAATACCAGAACCCGGGGTTGTCCCATGAAACTGATTGGTGGGAGATGCAGGACAAATAAAAGGAAGTACTTCTTTACATGGCACATAGTTAAATTATGGAACACTACCACAAGAGGTAGTGATGGCCACCCATTTGGATGGCTTTAAAAGGGGGTTGGATAAGTTCCTGGAGGTGAAGGCTCTCCATGGCTACTAGCCCTGATGGCTGTGTGCTATCTCCAATATTCGAGACAGTAAGCCTGCGTACACCACTTGCTGGGGAACATGGGTGGGAGGGTGCTGTTGCACCCTGTCCTGCTTGTTCATCCCTGGCCGATGGCTGGTTGGCCGCTGTGTGAACAGAGTGCTGGGCTAGATGGACCCTTGGTCTGATCCAGCATCAGGGCTCTTCTTACATTCTTATGTTCTTATTCTGTTCACACAGTGGCCAACCAGCTGCCAAGTAGGACATGAGTCATGAGTGCAACAGCACCCTCCCACCCATGTTCCCCAGCAATTGGTATACAGAGGCATACTGCCTCTGATATTGGAGGTAGCATCATGACTAGTAGCCATTGATAGCCTTCCCCTCCATGAATTTGTGCAATCCCCCTTTAAAGACATTCAAATTAGTGGCCATCACTACATCTTGTGGTAGTGAGTTCGACAGTTTGACTATTAGACATCCACCGACAATTCTTACTTTTAGGCATATATCAAAGATACACATCTTCAGAGGAGGGCAACCAGGATGATCAGGGGTCTGGAAACAAAGCCCTATGAAGGGAGACTGAAAGAACTGGGCATGTTTAGCCTGGAGAAGAGAAGATTGAGGGGAGACGAGACATGAGAGCACTCTTCAAATACTTTAAAGGTTGTCACACAGAGGAGGGCCAGGATCTCTTCTCGATCCTTCCAGAGTGCAGGACACGGAATAACGGGCTCAAGTGACAGGAAGCCAGATTCCAGCTGGACATCAGGAAAAACTTCCTGATTGTTAGAGCAGTACGACATTGGAATCAGTTACCTAGGGAGGTGGTGGGCTCTCCCACAATAGAGGCCTTCAAGAGGCAGCTGGACAAGCACCTGTCAGGGATGCTTTAGGGTGGATTCCTGCATTGAGCAGGGGGTTGGACTCGATGGCCTTGTAGGCCCCTTCCAACTATGCTATTCTATGATTCTATGATCTGTTCATGCAAGCCTTCCTGGTATAGTTTAGACCACCATGTACGTTATTCTTCTGGATATGTAGATATGGAATATTCTATGTATTGGTTTTATATGTTTATTTTTTGTTCTTTGTGCACATCGGTTTGAAATCTGTAATTTTAAGTGGTTTATGAATACTCCTAAACAAACAAATACCAGAATTACATTCTAAATTATGTGTCAAGAAAAGCTGGATGAAGATATTTATTTATTTAGTTTCTAAAATGAACTTGCTGTCCTATTGTTTATAGCTTCCAGGGCAACATATAATAAAACAAATATAAAATCCAAACTCCATGTAAAAATAGCAACAGTGTAATAAGCGATCAGTTAAAAGCAATAGTCATTTGAAAGCAGCTGAGGCGAAAGCCGACATTAGAAGAAATAAATATAGCAAAGATAAAGCTAATTTTTTTTTAAAAAAAAAGTTATAAAATTTCAGCAAAACGAACAAAACAAAACTACAAAGAGGGGAAAATATAACTACATAGATTTGGCTGTATCAATTTCGACACCTGCTGATGATGTGTGTATATGTGTGTGTGAGAGAGTATATATTTAAATAGAACTTTCTAAAAACTGTACATAAACTTCAATAAGGGCAAACTAAATATCAATATATGTATCCACTTGCAAGTGTATACCACCTGTACAAATCTTGGAAGCTTTGTTAGGTCCTCAATCCATTGCATCCTAGGAGATGAGTGTTTATCCTTCCAATGTTGTAATATCAGTATTTTAGCTGTCAAAGGGACACAGAGAATCCATTTACGCTGACCATGCATTAACTTCTGGGAAGCGGATGGGTGATGTACATCAGTAAATATTAAAGAGTGTTCCAATATGAAGTTTATCCATATAATAATAAACACCTCCTCAAAAGAGACAATGATTAAGCATTGCCAAAACATATGGTTAAAAAAATATCTGTGTTACACTTCCAGAGACCAGCCAACTTAGATAAACCTTTATTAAAGAGACATTGTGGCATCTAACAGATACGGAACAAGAGTTTTTGCTGAGTAAGACAACCTAAGATCCATAGATGCTTCAGATACAGATGCTAAAGTGGCAATCCATTAATTAGGCAAAATGAGACAGTCCAGTTCCCTGTTCCATTCCTGCTTAAGACCCTGTGTATTTATTCACCAGTAATAAATATTTGTACTGGTCAATATGATCAATCGGTGTCAATAATTTCTTCCAATGGCGAAGGACACTCTGCAGCTGTAAAAGTGGCAGGGCCAAACCTAGCTTCTAATGAATGTTGCATTTGCAAATAATGTCATTCAGCCATAGCAGGCAAATCATATTTGACAGGCAAAGCTGAGAATGATTAAAGATGAAGCTACATAAAGACACAGCATAGTAGCAGAAATATACGGGATTAAAAAGCCTGAGAGGGGATTATCTGCTGCCTCATGGTAGGGCCGGCTCCCATTTGCCGTGATAAATGTTGACGGGTAGGCTCTCATCATGACATTCCCACACCCCAACGAGAGACCAAACATCCAGGCACCTCTGAGGATCCATGTTAAGAAACCTCTTCTACCAGGAGCAGGTCTTTGGTGAAGTTAATGGGTCTTAATTGTCCATTCAAGGTCAGGCTCCCGCATCCGGCTGGACATCAGGAAAAACTTCCTGACTGTTAGAGCGGTATGACAATGGAACCAGTTACCTAGGGAGGTTGTGGGCTCTCCCACACTAGAGGCATTCAAGAGGCAGCTGGACAACCCTCTGTCAGGGATGCTTTAGGGTGGATTCCTGCATTGAGCAGGGGGGTGGACTTGATGGCCTTCTAGGCCCCTTCCAACTCTACTATTCTATGAGTCTATGATCATGCTTTGCATTACAACAGAGGTAGCTCACCAAAATAGATTGTCACTGAGAAAATTTATTGCCCAGCCTCTCCAGCTACTGTGGGGATTGCAGCTAAGCTCAGAGGGAAGAGAGTATTCTGAGTGAGTTGGCAGGTGATGTCGGTGTCCCTGCTGATATATATAAAAAAGTCCTGGTGCTGCTTAGCCTTGAGCTCTGACTGTACTACACCACTGCTCCTTCAATGCTTGCAAAACATTCCCACCTGGAATCAACCTAGAATGTCCATCAACACAAGAGTTACTCCCTCTTCCTGTGCCTAGAGCATTCTTCCTGGTTCTTTTGGCCAGGTTAAATTGTTTAGTCTAGGGAATTCTGAGGACTCCATTCGTCTCCCTCATCAGTCAGCAGTTGACATGCTATGGTACGCATCAGGATAGGTGTATATATATTTTCCCCATCTTAGTAAGAAAAGATTTATGGTCTGTCTAATGCTCCCTGGTTTTAATGCAGGTAACAGACATGAATTCTCTCTGGTACAGGATTGGGGAAAAACTCAGAGTGAGCATTGACTCATGCATCAGAGCATGCATAACGCTTTAACTAAGGGAAAGATTCTGAAGGAAAGAAGACATCCCAAACTCTAGTTTGACAAAGGGAGATGGGAGACTCACATGTTTATATCCATTGTGTCCAGTTCTGTGCACCACACTTCAAGAAGGACGCAGACAAGCTGGAGCGTGTTCAGAGGAGGGCAACCAGGATGATCAGGGATCTGGAAACAAAGCCCTAGGAAGAGAGACGGAAAGAACTGGGCATGTTTAGCCTGGAGAAGAGAAGATTGAGGGGAGACATGAGAGCACTCTTCAAATACTTAAAAGGTTGTCACACAGAGGAGGGCCAGGATCTCTTCTCGATCATCCCAGAGTGCAGGACATGGACTAATGGGCACAAGTGACACGAACCCATATTTTGGCTGGATATCAGGAAAAACTTCCTGACTGTTAGAGCAGTACGACAGTGGAACCAATTGCCTAGGGAGGTGGTCCGCTCTTCCACACTAGAGACCTTCAAAAGGCAGCTGGAGAGCCCTCTGTCAGGGATGCTTTAAGGTGGATTCAATGGGTTTTGAAGGCGGCTTGTTTGAGCAATAATTAACAAGTCACCCCGTGGAAAATGTCCTGGATCCAGACAATATGCTAACCCACGGTTCAACAAACAACCCAAGAGTCAACAACAATCCACACTCAACTACTTTGTGAACTCAGCCATTGAGAGAGAGAGAGAAAGAGAGAGAGAGAGAGATGTGTGGGTCCATGTCCTGAACTCCATTGTATGTCATTTCCGCATGACCGGGGACCTGTATCAACCAGCCCCTTTAGTTCAAAAGTATTTCGAGCTTGAAGATGGTGCTTTTGCTGTTGGCTGGTGACTTTTCTCAGCGAAATCTCCAGCCGTTGACTTCTCCAGCCATTGAAAGTCAGTTTGGGTCCAACAGTAGGGATTGATGCAGTTTCTAGGCCTTTAATTAAGGCAAGGGACTGACCATACTGGGGGGGGGAATGAACATTATGGATGAATACCGTTGTGTTGGGGGCCTGTAATATGTCCATCTTGTAGCACCCTCCCAATACATAAGTGAGCAGCAACCCAGGAATATTTTGCTGTAGGGATTTGATGCAAGGAGGGTACCAGTGCCAGCTCCAGGTCTGAGGACCCTTGGCCAACACTCCTTCAATGGTCTACCTCGTCACTGCGATTGTCACCAGCTTCTCTTGCTCTTCATGGTCTTCCTCATCATGGTTCCCACTTGCTTGCTTAACAGGCAGAGAACCAGGGAGCAAGGAGGAGGCTGCGGAGGAGAAGCAACGCCAGGTGGTTCTTGTCAGTGGGTCCCTGATGGGATGTGGACCCTCAGGAGGTGCCCGGCGATGCCCACCCTTGACCTTGGAAGGTGCCGAGGAAATCAAGCCAGGTGGTTCTTTTACCTATGCCCACACGTATAGGAAAATATATGCTTTGGCCTTTTCATTATAGATCATAAGAATTATGCTTTCAGCAATATATCTCAGAAGACGTTTACTTCTTGGGAGGAGAGCAATGACAAATCTTGATAAAATAGTTAAGAGCAGAGACACCACACTGACAACAAAGGTCCGCATAGTTAAAGCAATGGTATTCCCCTTAGTAACCTATGGCTGCGAGAGCTGGACCATAAGGAAGGCTGAGCGAAGGAAGATAGATGCTTTTGAACTGTGGTGTTGGAGGAAAATTCTGAGAGTTCTTTGGACCGCAAGAAGATCAAACCAGTCCATACTCCAGGAAATCAAGCCAGACTGCTCACTTGAGGGAATGGTATTAAAGGCAAAAGTGAAGTACTTTGACCACATAATGAGAAGACAGGACACCCTGGAGAAGAGGCTGATGCTAGGGAAAGTGGAAGGCAAAAGGAAGAGGGGCCGACCAAGGGCAAGATGGATGGAGGATATTCTGGAGGTGACAGACTTGACCTTGGGGGAGCTAGGGGTGACAACAGCCGACAGAAAGCTCTGGCGTGGGCTGGTCCATGAAGTCACGAAGGGTCGGAAGTGACTGAACGAATAAACAACAAATATATATATATATATATATATATATATATATATATATATATTGCAACCACTCTGTCACATCGAATGGTCGATGTTGAATTGACACGTTGCCCGACTGATGTTTCGATGAAAACAGTTAGAGGGTAGAGTGAGATATTTTCAGAGCTAGCTTACCGTAAAAGGAAACAGGCGCAGGTTTCAATACATCTATCTATAGTTTCTCTAGTTTTTAGTCTTAGAATTATTTCCACTGTGTACATGCCTAAAAGCCTTGTCCATCATTGGTTACTGTATTGCAAAACTGGATCATGATTGGTGGGAAGGTTCCGCCATGTGTATCTAAGGGGGAATTGACTCTATAAATAAGTTAGCCTTTCCTGATATTATCGGGCAGTTCCTCAGGTCTTCTGAGGGCTACCACCCTGCAGCTCTGCTTGTAATAAACCTTCTAAAGAGAGAGAATTTGTGTCTGGAGAGTCTTTGACCACCACTCAGCGAACCACGGGGACCCACCCTTTGGGTCCCTTGAAAAAGGTACCATTGAGGGGTTGGTCTATGGTGACCATGATGGGACACAGGAAAGGGAGAGGAATGGAGGCACACAGGAGAGACAAGCCACTTAGACAGAATGGGTGTACCTCCGGTAACCCACCCTTTGTGTGTCTTACACCACATGGCTATCAAAGGCAAATGCGCAACATTGCGTTCTTCCATGGCATTCTTCTACGGCCACATCGGATTATGTCATCCACCCCCTGTGCTTGTTTCGATTAGTCTGCTTTTCATTCATGACAGATTATCCCTCTTGACGCAGTGCGACAAGCTGTGAGTAACAGAGAGTGACCTTGGAGGAGGAAAAGGGGGCACCATCTTTGTCAGATCAGTTCCCGTGTCTCTGTCCTCGCAGCGAAAGAGACAGGCACAAGGCTGCATTTCACTGCTGGGCGACCGCAACGCGCAACCAACAAAGTCATGTCAGCCGTTGCGGTGGCGGCATCCTGCTCCAAGAGTTGTAAGTGCACTAGACCACACCCATGTACTCCCGCTTCATGAAATTAAGAGATAGGGCTTCATACAGCATCCTAGTCATCCTGGGAATGTGTGGAAATGTATGTGTAGTGAGAAGATTGCTAATCGTGGACTTCTAGCTCGTCCACCATTACCAATGGCAGGGCCGTGTTGGACACATCCTAAGCTCAGTTGATATGCATCATCTTCTATGGTTAGCTGAGGCTCACAGAGAAAGCCAGTGTCATCTGACAGAGTCAGACCTGAGCAAGGAGATCCAGGTTATAGAGAACATTCAGGACAAAGCCGGCAAGATCATGTCGGGTGGGTGGAGTTCCATCAAGAGAATTAGCCACAATAAGCTACGTAAAGGTAGAATCCTTCTTTTGTAAAGGGCAGCTGCAGCAGGACCATGGATAGCTCAGAGTGAGCTTTACCATCTGAAGTTCTCATCTGCTTAGAACATAGGAAGATGTTGTCTCAGCAGCAAGCTAGAGTCAATGAAGCCGTAGGTTTCATGTCTCCCCTCAATCTTCTCTTCTCCAGGCTAAACATGCCCAGTTGTTTCAGTCTCTCCTCATAGGGCTTTGTTTCTAGACCCCTGATCATCCTCGTTGCCCTCCTCTGAACATGCTCCAGCTTGTCTGCGTCCTTCTTGAATTGTGGAGCCCAGAATACTCTAGATGAGGCCTAACCAGGGCTGAATAGAGAGGAACCAGTACCTCACGTGATTTTGAAGCTATACTTCTATTAATCCACAGGGTTTTCCTGCATTGCATGGATTCCGCAGACTTACAGACTTTTAAAAATTATTATTATTTTCCGGAATTTTAAACAAACTTAGTCATAGAAAATATGTAACCCCCCACAAAAACAACCAACCCCCCCAACTTAAAATGCACTTTTTCCCCATCGGCCAAAGCATGAAAACGTGCATTGGGTGTGTGTGTTGCACATTTGCGCATCTGCAAATTAATGTAAATGTGCATTTCCACAAATTTGGGAAATTGGGAAAAGTCAGCTTCCATCAGTTAAGGGGATGATGGAGCGATAGCCACTTGACAATCTGTGAAATGCAGACGGAATAGATTTTAGGAAATCCACACGTCTCTATATCTGAGGTGCTTTGAACAGTTCAAAAATTGTGAAGTATTATAATCTCTGGGTTGGATCCAGACAAAATCAGTCATGCTTTAGTCCTATTAACTTCATTTGGGACTAAAACACTATCGATTTCGTCTGTATCCAACCCACTGGCTAGAAGGTATATTCAGATTTAAAATCTCTCTCTCTCTCTCTTATTATAATATGCAGAAACTCCTCCATCTTTCTGCCCTATGAAGATCTTAGTGATAAAAAAACATTGACTTTACAACCGCTCTGAAAAGTGTTTGTTCACCTGGAAAGGAGAATCCACCCACCCCCGGCCCTGCTCCCAACACGGTTTCAACTTTCCTGTTCTACTTATACACTGTGTTAATTCTATGGAAGCAAAACCACAGATGAGCAGGAAATGTCTGGAATGGCCCAGGGTCCCAGTTGCTGCACTTCCACAATCTTGCATCCATTGTCTAAACTTGGAGCGAGCATATTTTTACTCCCAAATGGTACTATATATAGAGGGACAATAGCCTTTGTGTGGACTGGTGAGACCGATTGGCAGAGAAGGTGAAGAACGATAGCATGGTAAGTTTCTTTCCCTCTTTCTTTCTGCCAAGCTGAATTCATCTTTAAATTTAATTTTGCATTAATATCTACCTTCTTTTTACAAGTAATACCTTCCTTCCTTCCTTCCTTCCTTCCTTCCTTTCTTCCTTCCCTTCTTCAAGGGCTATAGACACAGAGGGTCCTCTGTGCCCCCTCCCAAATATTCCAAATCTCCTTGAATTTACAGTTCTCATATTTCATTTCAGTTCTCACATTTCTCTACCACCCAATACCCGGTTTGCAAAGATGAAAAATCTTTAAAATCTAATAGTGTACATAATACAAACAGGTTTACATACAAATGTATAATTAGACAACTAGGGGTGTGTAGAACTTGTGTAATTTACTCCTTATTTTGTGAGTTGTCAGGTGTTGTCCTCTCATTGAGTGCTGTGAATTATTATTATTTTGCCCCCTCTGGAACAGGTAGCATAAAACAGCAGGCCAGACTTCCCACAAAATTAAACCACCACTACTAAATATTATTATTATTATTATTGTTATATTTGTATCCCACTTTTCATTCAAGGATCCCAAGGTGCCATACACGATCTTCTTCCTCTTCATTTTTATCCTTACAACAACCCTGTGAGGTAGGTTAGGCTGAGTTTCAGTGACTGGCCCAAAGTCACCCAGGGAGCTTCATGGCCGAGTGGGGACTTGAACCCGGATCTCCGGAGTCCCGGTCCAACACTGTAGCCACTACACCACACCGGATCTCAGGGAATTAAATGTGATAGTCTTTTTATAGACAAGAAACCCAGGCTAACTTATCTGGATTCACCTGGCAGCTAGGAAAGCGTTTGCACCAAAGTACTGAACTGCTCAAGACGTTTCTCCTAATTTTCAGATGAAAACCTTCTCCTGTACCTTAAGCCTATTAATCTTACCCTGTGGGACAGCAGAGAACAAGTATTTGCCCTTTTCTATGTGATACCCTTTTAGGTAATTGAAGAATCATAGAACTGCGGAGTTGGAAGGGACCACTAGGATCAGCTAGTCCAACCCTCTGCAATGTGCAGGAAAAGCAATTAAACCATCCATGAGAATTGGCTGCCCAGCCCCTTCTTAAAATCCTCCAGAGGTGGAGAACCCACAAACTCCGTAGGTAGACTGTTCCGCTGCTATGCAGATCTTGCTGTCAGGAAGTTTTTCCTTATATTTAATTGGAATCTAGGTAGCTGTGCTTTTATGTCTCCACCCAGCCGAGCCTTCTCTTCTCCAGGCTAAACAAACCCAGTGTCTTCAACCTTTCCCCAGATTACTTATTTTCCACACCCCTTGCCTTCCTGTGAAAATGTTCCATAATAAAACGGGCTGGATCCAGGCGTAATCATGCTTAGAGTAGACCTACTCCACGCAACCTACATTAGTCGTGACTACTTTAAGCATCGTTGATAACTAACTTAAAATCCTGTCGATTTCAGTGTGTCTGTTTTGCATAGGACTAAGTTTGAATCCATAATAATAATAATAATAATAATAATTTGTGCATTAGAAAATATGTTGTGAAGCACCGGGGGTTCAGGAAAGTATCTGATAAATGTAAAATGGTGGAAGGAAGGGGGTTAAACACACACACACACACACACACACACACACACACACACACATTCCAAACCAGAATAATGATGATAATATTCTTAATGAAAGCAATCCAAGGATGTCTATACATAAGGAAACGATCATTCTGTATTAATCAGGGAGAAAAGTGCATGTAATTATGCTAAATGAACTCTGCAGGGAGGCTTTGCTCTCCCCCCCCCACTGCCCCCCCCTCTCACACTTTACAATGTCTTGAAAGCTTTATAAATATTACTGAGGTTTTTATAGCATAATGTTCCAGTTCTTCTGTAATGCCACTTTCAAAGGCTTACTGGAGACAAAACGCCGTTGTCAGAAATCATGCAATAATCATTATAAGTTGCAGGAGCCCCTAAGATGGAGAGAGGCGAGAAAAAGGGGGACGGGAGGGAAACTTGAGGACCACACAAACACTGCTGAAGAATTTACCCCACATCTGCAAAACGCAGGCTGACAGGGCCTACTCTTGGTTCGGTTCGGGGAAGTTTCTGGAAGAATCCATCCTGCTCCACTCAAAGTCCAGAGTGGGTTGTGGATCCTGCAATACAGAGGAAAGTAATCCCTGTGTCTATAGATCTGTAAGGCCTGCAACTCCCAGCATGCATCAGACAACATGCATAGACTTGTAGGCCTTTTTTCCTGTCTAAACATGCATAGGATAGGATTGCGCCTTTAATATGACAAGACCAGCTGCATCCACCTATTACACTGCACAGAGTGTACAGCCATCCAGTTGCAGCTAATAATGCAGTCTTCCAGGAAAGTGCATGACGCACCGTGTTCATGCAAAATTACATGTTCAGCAGCTTAACGCCGGAGGTCTCCTTCCCCTTCTCACTTCCCCCGGAATCATGTGGTGAGCACAGACTCCTGAATCTTGGTGCATCCTTATGGAACATGGGGTTTATCAACCAGTCTGTGGCCACTGAGCATGCTCAGACTTCACTGACTGTGCATGGGTCCCCCTTGCAATTAGAGTGTTTCTCCACCCACAACATCAGCATCAGCATTATTATTATTATTATTATTATTTATTTATTTATTTATTTATATAGCGCCATCAATGTACATGGTGCTGTACAGAGTAAAACAGTAAATAGCAAGACCCTGCCGCATAGGCTTACATTCTAATAAAATCATAGTAAAACAATAAGGAGGGGAAGAGAAAGCAAACAGGCACAGGGTAGGGTAAACAGGCACTGGGTAGGGTAAAACTAACAGTATAAAGTCAGAACAAAATCAAGTTTTAAAAGCTTTAGGAAAAAGAAAAGTTTTTAGCTGAGCTTTAAAAGCTGCGGTTGAACTTGTAGTTCTCAAATGTTCTGGTAGAGCGTTCCAGGCATAAGGGGCAGCAGAAGAAAATGGACGAAGCCGATCATAATATTTCTTACCCGCCTCTCCATTCTGATCGAGGCGGGGAATAGCAGTAAGTATAAAATTCATAAAATACTGATTAAAAACATAGTATACATTGTTTAGGGTGAACATATGGAAAGGCAGGACAGGGCTCCCGTATCTTTAACAGTTGTATCGAAAAGGGGATTTCAGCAGGTGTCATTTGTAGGCATGCAGCACCTGGTGAAACTCCCCCTTTATGACAAGAGTTAAAGCTTGCAGGAGCCCTGCCCTCTTTTGTATCTGGTCACTCTAGTATAGCTCTTGCAGCTTTAACTGTTGTGATGAAGAGGGAATTTCACCAGGTGCTGCATGCCTACAAATGACACCCGTTGAAATTTCCTTTTCTATGCAACTGTTAAAGATACTCCTGTACTCCTTTCCATAGGGTCCCCCTAAAATTGTTAAAACATTCTAAAAAAAATCCTAAAAGCATCCTAAAATTCCACTGAATAGGCCTGCCGGAAGAGATAAGTCTTTATAGCTTTCTTAAACGCTTTTTGTAAACCGCCCAGAGAGCTTCAGCTATTGGGCGGTATAAAAATGTAATAAATAAATAAATAATAAATAAATAAAAGACTGTTAAGTCTGCTGATACCTCCCCCGAGTGCAGGGGTCCCCCACCTTTTTGTATCCTTGGCCACATTTGGGAATTTGAGGAACTGCTGTGGGCACCACCACAAAATGGCTGCCATGGAGGGTGTGGCTAAGGGGTGTGCGGCTGGTCAGAAGAGGTGGGGTTGGGGTGAAAATAGCAAGGCTGGGAGGGGGAGAAGCAGTGAGGGAAAGGGGGTGAGTGGAAGAGTAAGGAAAAAGGGCTACAAACACGAAAACCCTACTCTGATCTGGAATACCCACCGAGTGTCACTTCATTGGCATCTGTCTTGACGCCCTAAACCGAGACGCTTGGATTGGATTTATCGTCTAATTATAGCAGGACTGGGAAAGGGAGAATAAAAAATGATCAGAGGTATGGAATGCCGTCCATAAAAGGAGAGGATCAAAGAACCGCAGCACACCGGGATTCAGATGGAATTTCCGTGGGAGGGGAGAACGGAGATCTCAGGCAGTTGGGCAGCTGTCTAGGTGAGCACTCCTTAAGGGGCAGCACTTGGGCCAACATTGTTTGAAGTCCGTGTTCTGCACTCTGGGAGGATCGAGGAGGGCCAGGATTTTCTTCTCGGCCATCCCAGAATGCAGGACACAGAATTACGGGCTCAAGTGACAGGGAGCCAGATTCCAGCTGGACATCAGGAAAAACTTCCTGACTGTTAGAGCAGTACGACAATGGAACCAGTGACCTAGGGAGTGTGGGCTCTCCCACACTAGAGGCCTTCAAGAGGCAGCTGGACAACCCTCTGTCAGGGATGCTTTAGAGTTGATTCCTGCATTGAGCAGGGGGTTGGACTCGATGGCTTTAGAGGCCCCTTCCAACTCTACTATTCTATTATTCTATGATTCTATGATTCTATGAAGTCAGGGGATGAGGCTTGTGAATCTGAGTCCCAGTGCAACAGGTGTGCCTCCTTGCTTTTTGAAGCCATGCATATCCCCATCCAAAGAGCCCCAGCTGACTTGTTTTAAATCATCTAATTGCTCCATTGGGCACTGTCCTGACAGCCCAGAACCCAGAATCCTCTTGGGCCTGGGAATCAGGTGATACTGAAGAGCCAATCCCATGGTTGTGACTTTTATATAAGTCCCCAGATCTTCTCTTCCTCACTGGAAGCATCTCCCTCTGTTCCCCAGCAAAAATAGTAACAACGCTTGTAACGCATCTGTTGAAGTGGGAGGGGAAAATACAACCCATCTCATCCTAGTAGAGAAGATGTGACCAGGTAACCTGAGTCCAAATGCTAACATCCAGCGCCCCCCACCTTCATATGTTTCTTTATCTTTAGGGTGACCGTATGAAAAGGAGGACAGGGGCTCCTGTATCTTTAATAGCCCTAAATGGTTTGGGGCCAGGTTGGTGCTATATAAATAAATAAATAAATAAATAATAATAATAATAATCCCATATGTACCTGCCCAGACCTTAAGATCATCTACAGGGGTCCTTCTCTGTGAGCCCCTGCCAAAGGAAATGAGGCAGGTGGCTACTAGAAGGAGGGCCTTCTCTGCTGTGGCACCCCAGCTGTTGAAATGAGCTCCCCAGAGAGGTCCGCCTGGCGCCTACACTGTACTCCTTCCGTCACCAGCTGAAGACCTTTTTATTCTCTCAGTATTTTAACACTTAATTTTAACTTAAATTTAAATTTTACTGTTCTAATTCTGTTTTTTAATCTTATATCAATTTCTGCCTGCGTAGTTTTATCCTGGTTGTGCTTTTATACTGTATTTGTGTTTTTAGACTGCTGGTTGTTTTATTATGGTTTCAATTTTTTGTGAACCGCCCAGAGAGCTTCGGCTATGGGGCGGTATAAAAATGTAATAAATAAATAAATTTTAAAAAATGTATTGCAAAGAGGATTTCAGCAATTGTCATTTGTATGCAAGGCAGCACCTGGTGAAATTCCCCTCTTCATCACCACAGTTAAAGCTGCAGGAGCTGTAATAGAGTGAACAGAGGGCAGGGCTCCTGCAGCTTTAACTGAGGTGATGAAGAGGGGATTCCACCAGGAATGCCTACAAAGGACACCTGCTGAAATCCCCTTTTCAATACAACTGTTAAAGATTACAGGAGCCCGGTCCTCTTTTCAACATGTTTACCCTATTTATCTTGAAACTGGGCTTTCAGGAAGGCAATGGCTTCGGATAAAGGGACATCCTTTTATCTGGCCTACCTACATTGAGTTCCAGAAACCTGCCTAATTTTGTCCAAAAGAAGAAGACATCTCTGAGCATATATTTCTCATGCCACTCTGTCCTCCAAGGATGGCAAATACATCTCTGCTCAGAAATCAAACTGCTTTGGGTCCCCCCCCACCCCTCTCCTCTCTCTCTCTCTCTCTCTCTCTCTCTCTCTCTCTCTCTCTCTCTCTCTCTCTCTCTCTCTTCTCACCAACACACACACACACACACACAACACACCACACACACACACACACACAGAGAGACCTTGCCTTGCCTTGAATGGCAGGTGATGAGTCACACTTTCGGCTTTTTTTGTATCAGACTCTAGCTCTCCTTTTCTTTGACTTCCTGACCCCTGGCAGCCAGGAGAAATGTAAGGAATGCTTGCATGGGGGAAACCTAGCAAAACATTAAAATAATAATAATACGCCAACGCAAATAAGTTTCCCCCCCCCTCCCCACAAAAAACACGAAACAAAATCCTTGGCTAGCGGGATCAGTCATTTGCTTTCATCTCCACTTGGTGATTTATTATTTGAGTGTGTGGAAAATCGCAGCCATGGAAATCCCTTAAAAAATCTAGGCCAGTTGCAGTGTTCTCAACATAAGGGGACACGGGAAAAGAATACAGGGTCTTTTAAGGCTTTGTCGCATTTTGCATTCGGGGTGTCTGTGTGTCATGGGAGGATTGGAGAACCCAGCAGCCAGGAAATTATCTCCCTTAAACAAGAACAGAACAGATAAGGAAACCCACAGCTCCACATGGATACGATGGTGGCCACTGAAGAGACAGGGGAGAAATTCGTTTGTTTTGTCTTTTAATGCAAACCTACCTAATTTGCAGTTCCCAAACCAATAGAATCATAGAATCATAGAATAGTAGAGTTGGAAGGGGCCTATAAGGCCATCGAGTCCAACCCCCTGCTCAATGCAGGAATCCACCCGAAAGCATCCCTGACAGATGGTTGTCCAGCTGCCTCTTGAAGGCCTCTAGTGTGGAGAACCCATCACCTCCCTTGGTCACTGGTTCCATTGTCGTACTGCTCTAACTGTCAGGAAGTTTTTCCTGATGTCCAGCTGGAATCTGGCTTCCTGTCACTTGAGCCCATTATTCCGTGTCCTGCACTTTGGGATGATCGAGAAGAGATCCTGGCCCTCCTCTGTGTGACAACCTTTTAAGTATTTGAAGAGTGCTCTCATGTCTCCCCTCCATCTCCTCTTCTCCAGGCTAAACATGCCCAGTTCTTTCAGTCTCTCTTCATAGGGCTTTGTTTCCAGACCCCTGATCATCCTGGTTACGTAAACAGAAACACAGCTATCCTTCAGTATTTGCGGTTCCGAGAATTTGACAAGACGGTTCAAAATCAAATGTGCAATCCAAATAGGCGCAGAAAAATGTGCATTTCAGGGGAGAGGGTGCACAAAAAGCATATTTTAAGAGAAATTAATGCACAAAATGCATATATTAGGGAAAAACCACTTGCAAAAATAGGCATGTTAGGCAGAATCTCATAGAAAGATGTGTATAGGAGGAGAAATGAGCTTAAAAATGAATATATTTTTTGTGTAGACTTTAAAAAAAAAATCTCAAGTTAATGCAGAAATGGGACAAAACAAACTTAATATTGGTCAAATGAGGAATGAAGAGAAACTGAAATTGACAGAAGAATCCATTCTTACTCCAGCGCCACCAAGTGACTAAATAATATAATGACATTATCCACATTGAAGTGTTTCTGGATTGGCATTATGACGAATAATAACAATAGCAAAAATAATAATAGAGCAAACCAGAGAAGGAGAGGAAAAAAACCATGCCAGAATCGCTACTCACTTTCCAATGGGTAGCAAAGTCTTGGATTTTTGAGACCTAACTTTGGTCCCTCTCTCTCTCCAACATCTCTACTCTCTTTCTCTCTCCCCAACACCCCTTCTCTGTCTCTCTCTCTCCCCAACATCTCTCTCTCTCTCTCGCTCACCCCCAACACCCCTTCCCTCTCCTCCTCCTCCTCCTCCTCTCCTTCTCCTTCTCCTCCTTCTCCTCCTCCTCCTCCTCCTCTCCTTCTCCTTCTCCTTCTCCTTCTCCTCCTCCTCCTCCTCCTCCTCCTCTCCTTCTCCTCCTCCTCCTCCTCCTCCTCCTCCTCCTCCTCCTCCTCCTCCTCTTCTTCTTCTTCTTCTTCTCCTCCTCCTCCTCCTCCTCCTCCTTCTCCTTCTCCTTCTCCTTCTCCTTCTCCTCCTCCTCCTCCTCCTCTTCCTCTTCCCCTCCTCCTCCCCCTCCCCCCTCCCCTTCTTCTTCTTCTTCTTCTTCTTCTTCTTCTTCTTCTTCTTCTTCTTCTTCTTCCTCTTCTTCTTCGGACTTGAGCCAGCCTCTTCAAGGGTTGTCACTCCTGGGGGCTCAGAGATCATTCTGCCACTGCAATGGAACTTCTTTCTTCCAGGGATGGGCCTCTGGATTGTCCTCTGAGGAGGAATCCTCTAGCTGAGACATTGCACATACAAATTCTCTCCCAATGGGCTGCCAGGTAGGGACAAATCGCTGTTGCTTGAGGTCTCAATGAATCACGCGAAATTCGAATGCATGTGTCAGTGTTGACACTGCTCCTCTCAGGGATACACAGAAAACCTCCCTCCAGGCCTCTAAAGCCTGACCCTTTTTGCTTTGCCCATGTAGACCTTAATTTTTCACAGCATGAAAGTATGCAGAGGACCTCATGTGAATCCAGGGTTACAGGTTTCACACCTTGGTTGCAAAGTACAAGATGGTTGCCCACCTTCACCTCTCCACCCCATCAGGCACTCTAGTGCTAAATCTGCTTCATTTCCCATCCTGATATCACGTCAGGATGTGAGACGTTGGTTTCACACCATTCAGACCAACCTCCCGCAATGGCAGTGGACACCCTCCTGTGACGATTCTTGCTTTTAATTTGCAGGCCCCCAAAATGGCAAGACACAAGAAAGAAGGAGGAGGCTCGAACGTCTTCTCCATGTTTGATCAAAGCCAGATTCAGGAATTCAAAGAGGTAGGTTTTTTCCTATTGGTTCTGGGCCAATTAAAGATGTTTAATGAACGAATGAAAATTAAGCTTGATCATGGCTGTCTTCCTGTCTTCCTTGGATGGTTCTGCGGTTGTGGCAGACATTCTGCAAGACATAGTGATAGCCTCAGTGACTGGGCAGGAATGTTCATTTAGGGACTGTTGAAGGCACTGGAGGCTGGTGGGTCCAGTGTTGTTGGGGCTGTGAATCCATTCTCGGTTTCAGTCGGAACCAGCGAGATCTCAAAAGGAGCTATCAAAGGCAGTGGTTCCCAAAGTGGGCAGTACCGCCCCCTTGGGGGCAGTGGGTTTGCATAGGGGAGCGTTAAGAAGCAAGGGGGTGGCAGGGGTCGCTAAGAGGCAAAGGGGCAGCAGGGGGGCACTCGAGGTGGTCTTTTCCGAGAAGCACCTCTCCAGAAGGTCTTAAAACCCAGGGACATTTTTATGGGAGAAGGTAGTTTGGTCCCAAGCCATATAGGGGAAGAATCCACACATGTATTAATACCGTTTAAGAAGAGTCCTTTTAGCGGTGAATTGAAATGTTTCAAAAGCACCAAAATGCTAATGAAGAGACATACTCTGCTTGGTGTGCCCTGCCACGCTGGCTGCAAAACAGAGGCATTCGCTCTCTTTTCCCTTCCTCCCTCGGCAAGCCTGCTGTGGGTGCTTCAGATTTTGAATAAATATTCAATTAATTGTTATTGTTTTGAATTTTATTGTTATTATCTTCCTTAGTGGATCGTTGAAAACCGCTATTCTGAATAATGAATTTTATAGTGTAGGGTAGGGGGCACTGGGCATGAGTTTGTGGAACCAAGGGGGCGGTGACCTGAAAAAGTTTGGGAACCACTGATTGAAGGGGCTGAAGGTATTTTACAGATAGGGTTCAGCAGCACCATGGGTAACTTCTTCAGAGTTCTGGCTTGTTCTGACTGAAACCCAGAATGGATTCACAGCCCATTGGATTCAACATGGTTGTAATAAGCAATATCTCTACCTCTTAGCTCCTCCTTTTTGTTTCTCAATAGGCCTTCACAATCATGGATCAGAACCGGGATGGCTTCATTGACAAGGCGGACCTAAGAGACACCTTTGCTGCATTGGGTAAAAAAAGCACAAAGGCACCATGTACCAACATTATCTTACAAAAGGCTTTTTTTTAAAAAAAAATCATCACTTTTTTGTGTACTCTGTACCAAAAGAAAGAAAGAGAATTAAAAATTATATAGCAACGTACCAAAGTTCACTGAAAATTCTTCACCTGGGAAGGAGCAAAGGCACAGTGAATATTCTCCACTTTTGCTTTTCAGGTGAAACGAAAGTGATTTCAGGAAGGTCATGTGACCCAGTGGAGGCTGGTGGCTCTGATGTCAGTGGGGCTGTAAATCCACTCTGGGTTTCAGTCAGAACCAGTCAGAATGCTAAAGGAGCTATCCAGCCCTATCCTCAAAATGGGTTCAGCACCTTGGATAGCGCCTTCAGATTATTATCACAGCCCCCCTGACACTTTGGGGCTGGGCCAAAGTATTATGCAGCCAATATTTCAGGGTTAATTTGGAGAGAGGGGCTGTGGGATGCAACCCCTCCCTGAAAGGCCCCTCCCTCATGTACCTGACATTTGCTTGGAGCCCCTGTTGAAAGCATCTGGGTAAGGATAGAAATGTGGGGGGGGAAACAGGAGTGATATTGTTGCGACGGAAGACTACAGACCACCAAACCAGCCAGTAGACATGGGTGATGGTTTTTTGAAACCGAGGTGACCTCTAGGACTACTGGAGGATTTGAACTATCTGGACATGCAAGTCTGTCTCTGCTAGGAATGGACCACTCAGTAAATTCCGGACTTCCCTTACTGTGACATCCTCTCTCAGAATGTGGAGGAAAGAATTGCGGTACCCGGAATCTAGACAACGTTTTCTTCCTCTTCCTCCTCCTCCTCCTCCTCCTCCTCCTCCTCCTCCTCCTCTTCTTCTTCCTCTTCTTCTTCTTCTTCTTCTTCTTCTTCTTCTTCTTCTTCTTCTTGGCCCTCATCTCTGTGTGACAACCTTTCAAGTCCTTGAAGAGTGCTATCATGTCTCCCCTCAATCTTCTCTTCTCCAGGCTAAACATGCCCAGTTCTTTCAGCCTCTCTTCATAGGGCTTTGTTTCCAGACCCCTGATCATCCTGGTTGCCCTCCTCTGAACACGCTCCAGCTTGTCTGTGTCCTTCTTGAAGTGTGGTGCCCAGAACTCAATACTCAAGATGACACCTAACCAGTGCTGAATAGAGGGCAACCAGTACCTCGCGTGATTTGGAAGCTATACTTCTATTAATGCATCCCAAAATAGCATTTTCTTTTTTTGCAGCCACATCATGCTGTTGGCTCCTATTCAGCTTGTGATCTACAACAACCCCAAGATCCTTTTTGCTTGTTTTATTTATTTATTACATTTTTATACCGCCCAATAACCGAAGCTCTCTGGGCAGTTCACAAAAATTAGTATTGCTGAACCGAGTATCCCCCATCCTGTAACTGTGCATTTAGTTTCTTTCTCCTAGGTGTAGAACTTGGCGCTTATCCCTATTAAATTTCATTCCGTTGTTTTCAGCCCAGCGCTTCAGCCTATCAAGATCACTTTGAAGTTTGTTTCCATCTTCCAGGGTATTAGGGGATTCTGAGGAGTGAAATACTGAAGTTCAAACTATGAACTATTGTGATCAGGAAAAATGGAAAAAATATCTAAAGGAACCTGTGTAACTTCACAGAAAACTTTCTGATGAACGGAGACTTTAAAAGGACATTTATAAGAAACAGGAGGAAGGACATATAACTATCGATTGGGAGAAATACACTTAATTTTGCACTTTCGAACCATTCCATGAACTGAAACTCCGTTATCCTTCAAAATTTTGCATTTCTCTGACTTTTACAGTGGTGTTCACTGGTTGCTGAAGAGGCATTTTAATAGAGTGCTGGAGATGTCTTCCTGGCTGTAGTTTCATGAACTTCTACCGTATATAACTGAAACAATGCTTTTGTACCACAGGTCGCATGAATGTCAAGAATGAAGAGTTAGAAGCGATGATCAAGGAAGCGCCAGGTGCCATAAACTTTACGGTCTTCCTCACAATGTTTGGTGAGAAGCTCAAAGGTAATAGAGCAACCAGTGGTAGAATTGTGTGGGTGGGGGAGGCATGAATCTCTCTCCTTCTAACAGGTCTGCCTTTTCTTATTGATCTAGGCTGGGTCTTTGGTGTCTTTCCCAACAGTATGACATTCATTTATTTAAGAGTATTTACATTGCACCTCTCCATGAATCTTGCCCAAGATGGTGAATAACCATAATAAATCCAGAAATATCAGTGGTGCAAAACTTATTTTTAATAACTGCCAAAGCAGGGTGACCAGATGACAGGAAAAAAATGGATTTGTTAGGCGTTTTGGCAACAAATCCAGGAAGGATAAATTCCTGAAGGCTATCCATGGCTACTAGCCCTGATGGTTGTGTGCTATTTCTAGTATTCGAGGCAGTAAGACTGTGTGCACCAGTTGCTGGGGAACATGGGTGGGAGGGTGCTGTTGCACCATGTCCTGCTTGTTCATCCCAGGCCGATGGCTGGTTGGCCACTGTGTGAACAGAGTGCTGGACTAGATGGACCCTTGGTCTGATCCAGCATCAGGGCACTTCTGATGTTCTTATGTTCTTAAGGGAGGAATTATTAAATTTGAAGAAAAATCCAGATTTTCCCTATCCTCCCCCACCCAAAGGGTAGCTCTACTTTAATGGGAATTAACAAAAATGCTTACAGCTCCGTGGTTTTTAAAGATAAAGAGATGAAAGGTGGCACCATGAAAGCTCTTTAGGAGGGCTTTGTCCATAGCAAGTTTAAAACCGACCAGAGAGCTTTGGCTATTGGGCAGTATAAAAATGTAATAAATACACAAATAAATAAATAAATAAATAAATAAAACAGATCCGTTTATCCGTTGATTTTTAGGTTTTTTTAAGAAGTTTGATATTTTAAACTTTTTTTAAAAAAAAAACACCTGTCATTTGTAAAGGTAAAGAGATGAAACTTGGCACCATGATAGCTCCTAAGGAGGGCTTTAGTCATGCCAGGTTTAAAGCAGATCCATTCATCCATTGATTTTTAGGATTTTTTTTTTATGTTTGAGGTTTTAAAATTAAGGGGAGAATGTATCACACAGAGTATAGCAAAAGCTTCAAAGTACAGCAAAAGCTACAACAGTAGGAGTAAGGGAAGCTAATTCCAGATACATTGAATGTCTCACCTGTTCTTTATTTTAGTGATTTTAATTTTCAGTTGTTGTGTAGAACAGATTTGTCTTAATTGCGTGTTGTAAAATCAGATATGTGACCAAGACTATGTTTGGGTGGGTCCTCCCCTTGGTGCTGGACACCCCCCTGGGGTGTCCCGCTATATGCTTACAATATTATCTTTAATATTGCTTTCTACCAATTTACCCATAACAAGTTAAGCTAGCCAGCCTGCAATTTCTGGGATTCCACATGCCAAGTATTAACTCTTAAAATTTAGTGAGACAGGAATTACCTTTGCAAAAGCCACGTTGATTCTTATTCAGCAGGGCTTGTCCCTCTTTACACTTACAATGTTATCTTTGATATTGCTTTCTACCAATTTACCCATAACAAGTTAAGCTAGCCAGGCTGCAATTTTCAGGATTCCTCTTCAATCCCCTTTTAAAAATGGGTGCTGCATTGCTCATTCGCCAGTCCTTTGGTACAGAAACTGATTTGAGGGACATGTTGCATGCTTTTGGATGGCGTCTTGTCCTTGCCAGCACTGGCTCCTGTACGCTCGGCCTAGCTTGCTGGTATGCCTAAAATATGTTTAAAAAGTCATCTGTGTCGGACGGTTTCGCCAATCCTCTGTACCCTCACTGGAGAAAAAGGACCAACACTATACTCTCTGTCATCCTGTTTCTCTTCCAGCTTTGAAGTGGAACTCTGTGGCAAGCATTCCCTATTGATTAGCTGGTGCATAACGTGGTTTCTTTGATGATCAGCAACATCTCTGTGTGGGATACAAATTGCATTTCTTCCGACTCTTTGTAGAACAGAGACCCATGTGGTTGGCATTAATGCAAAATGCCTTTTGTTTCCCTTTTCTTTTGCTTAGCTGCTCATCTGGCATCAGGATATATATATATCTGTTCAAAGTTCTCGGCTTAATCCAAGAATCCTAACCCTCTTTCTCCTCTGCTGCCCCAAGCTAAACTTGGCCGGCTTTAATTGATTTCTAGCACGACTAATTGTCGTGCAATAGGGAAATCGCCTTTCTCCAAATTCACCTCGTGCTCCTTGGCTGCGATGGGAAAGGATTGCAAAACCAGTATTGCCTGTTCATTCGCCGCTGCGCACTTGTGTGACGAAAGGACTTTCTTTCTAGCTTCGGGTCAGTTAAAGAATTAGGCAATGCTCTTAAAAAAGAAGAAGGAAAAGGTTGTTGAACTCAACAAATCCAGTGAGCAGAAACTCATTTTCTCACTGAATCAAGAGAGACAAGGGCAAAAGCCGGGGGCTTATAACAGGTGTGAGTGAGCCCAGCTCTGCTTAATTTCAGGTGGGCGCTAAAAACATTTTTATTCCATTCAGCTTTTAATGGCTTTTAATTTGAGTTTGAAGTCCCAATCTCCTTGACTTCATAGCTTAAAAAAAATCTGGTTGATTAAATTTGTTTTCGTGTTTGATGTTTTATTTTCGGATCCCATTTTGGGAGCTTTCGTTAGGGCCCAACGGCGTTTTGGGAGTATTTTCATAAATAAATGCACACTATTATTATTATTATTTATTTATATAGCACCATCAATGTACATGGTGCTGTACAGCGTAAAACAGTAAATAGCGAGACCCTGCCGCATAGGCTTACGTTCTAATAAAACCATGATAAAACAATAAGGAGGGGAAGAGAAAGCAAACAGGCACAGGGTAGGGTAAACAGGCACTGGGTAGGGTAAAACTAACAGTATAAAGTCAGAACAAAATCAAGTTTTAAAAGCTTTAGGAAAAAGAAAAGTTTTTAGCTGAATGAAAATGTGCATGTGCCTGTACCACTCCAATTCTTATATCAGAGCGTTTGAGCTTCGCTGGTGTTCTACCCGTATTCCTGATTTTAAAAACAGGGATGTAATTGATCTTTGGCTAAATACATACTAGAAAAGTGTAATTGTAGTTGCAACATTTGCCTCCGTAGCTCCGGTGTATATGACATGTTTTGCAAGGCATGGTTGCCTTGGGTTGCAATCCTGTACCCACTTACCTGGGAGGAAGTCTCATTGAACTCAATGGGGCTTACTTCTGAGTAGCCATGTACAGCATTGTGCTGTTGGCCTTCACCTGCATTTCCTGTAGTTGTATATGCATAAACAAGCTTTTCACCTTAAAGCGAAGAACAAGGAACATTAAAAAAAAACAAGGAATGTGCTTTGCAAGATTAAATGGAGTTGACTTGAGAAAAAATGTCTGTTATAATTTCTCAAACCGCTATTCCTTGTGATACTGGAGACATTCAGGAAGTTCATTTTCTGTCCTGCAGACATGAAGCATTTTGCAGTGTTTTTTTTAAGGCTTCTGAACAACATCTTTCATTGCTTTTATTTTTAAGGACATACATTTCATCCGTAAGGAGGGGATGGCTGGCTGTGGAATGCTGGGAGTTATAGGTAGGGTGACCCTATGGAAAAGAGGACAGGGCTCCTGTATCTTTAACAGTTGTATAGCAAAGGGAATTCCATCAGGTGTCATTTCACCGCCTGGTGAAATTACTTCTTCATCACAACAGTGAAAGCTGCAGGAGCCCTGCCCTCTTTTGCATCTGGTCACTCTAGCTCATCAAGTGATATACATGCATGCGTTGACCAGCTGATGCATGTACAGAAGTATTTGAAATATAAACACCTGATGGTTTCTCTTTTAGGCACAGATCCAGAAGAGATCATTTTGAATGCTTTTAGGGTTTTCGACCGAGAAGGAAAAGGTTTCGTAAAAGCAGACTAGTAAGTTGTTGGGTTTTTTTTTTCAACTATTCTCCTCCCTGCTTTAGCTAACTTTGCACCTTATTGTCACTCTATTGTATTGCACTTGTGGCGTTGAAGCCTCCAACACTGATTGGTTAGACCTGGCATGCGGACACGAAACTCTGAGTTGATAAGGGAAAGGATCAGCTTGCAGTCCCATGTTCCCAGCAACTGGTGTATACAGGCCAACTGTCTCTGATACTGGAGGTAGCACTTAGGATTAGTAGCCATGGGCAGCCTTCTCCTCCAGCAATTTAGCCAACCCCCTTTTAAACCCATCCAAATGGCTGGCCGTCGCTACGTCTTGTACTTTAAAATGCCATAGTTTAAAGTACTTCCTTTGATCTGTCCTGAATCTCCCACCAATCAGTTTCATGGGATGACCCTGGGTTCTAGTATTTTGGGAGAGGAAGAAAAACGTCTCCCTGTCCACATTCTCCACACCAGGCATAATTTTGTCCACCTCTATCATGTCTCCCCTCAGCCTCCTTTTTTCCAAGCTAAAAAATCCCAGCTGATGTAACCTTCCCTCATAGGGGAGATGCTCCAGCCCCTTGATCATTTGAGTTGCCCTTTTCTGCACTTTTTCCAGCTCTATAATCTTCTTCTTCTTCTTCTTCTTCTTCTTCTTCTTCTTCTTCTTCTTCTTCTTCTTCTTCTTCTTCTTCTTCTTCTTCTTCTTCTTCTTCTTCTTCTTCTCCTCCTCCTCCTCCTCCTCCTCCTCCTTCTTCTTCATCTCCTCCTCCTCCTTCTTCTCCTCCTCCTTCTTCATCTTCTTCTCCTCTTGCTCTTGCTCCTCCTCCTCCTCCTCCTCCTCCTCCTCCTTCTTCTTCTTCTCCTCCTCCTCCTCCTCCTCCTCCTCCTTCTTCTTCTTCATCTCCTCCTCCTCCTTCTTCTCCTCCTCCTTTTTCATCTTCTTCTCCTCTTGCTCCTCCTCCTCCTCCTCCTCCTTCTTCTTCTTCTTCTTCTTCTTCTTCTTCTTCTTCTTCTTCTTCTTCTTCTTCTATTTCTTCTTCTTCGTGTGGTGATGGCAACTGGGGAGAAGGGTGGACAGAGCTAGCACTGTTCTCTCTTTTGCGTGCTCATTGGATGCAGTACCAGAACACCTGAATTGGCCTAGAAGAGAATCTTGCCTCATTCAGAAGACACCTTGGCTTTAACCATGGTGGTTAAGTCAGAAAGCTGGGCTGTGTTCAGAAGACACCTTAAACCACAGCTTTAACCATGGTGAATAAAGCAAAAAAACTTATTCATTGTGGTTAAAGCCATGGTTTAAGGTGTCTTCTGAACACGGCCTAGCTTTTTGGCATAAGCACCATGATTAAAGCCATGGTTTAAGGTCTTCTGAAAGGGATCTCTAAATGTAAGATACATAAACACGGGATCCCCCCCTCCACAGACCCCTCACTAAATACCCTTCCCAACCAAACCTAGCCAAATTCACCCGACAATGGCATTGCTTCATCCCCACAAGAGAATATAATGTTGTTCATTACAAAACCTGCCGTTAAATCCATCCCACAACCATATTTTTGATGCTCCACTTCTATTCATACACTTCCAAAATTTTGACATTTGACTCTAATAATTTTTCAGAGCGGCTCGCCCGTTGCTTTGAAAACCTTGCACCCTTTCAAGATGACAGTTGCTATTAATTAATCGTACTTCTCTATATTTTAAATAAAGTCAATAGTAGAAGAATTCCCCCACAACTGGCCATGCCTGACCTTTTAATAAGAAACTTCATCTAATTAACATCCGTTTGGGGGCATTTCATTTTTTCCACTGCGTGTTTTCACTCCTCGCTTGGAAAAGTCATGACTCATTTCAGAGTCTTGGAACTGATTTTGTGTGCAATGAAAGTTTTCTTTCTCCTTATGTATGTGTGCTTATAGATATAATCTCAGTCATATATATTCTTCTGTGGTGTTTAAGGTGAGAAAGAGATTAGGCAAGGTCCTTAGAGGTGGGTAGAAAATAAATAAATCCTGGCACAACATTTGGAAAAGTTTGGAGATTCAGGTTCCATTGCCATGGGTGAGGTTTACTCAAAGGTAAGTGTGTTGAGCCCAGAGCTGCAATTATGTTTCCAGCAACGACAGACTTGTTGACACCAACAGAGTTTCACGAATTTGCACCAACAGGACAGTGATGAAATTAGCGGTATTTCAACTCTGGATGAGCAGTCTGCCAAAACAGCACTTTTCTAAGGCTTGGGGAATCTGATTTCCTCCTCTGCCCATAGGCGTGCACAAGGGGTGTGCCAGGTGTGCCCAGGCACACCCTAATGTCTTAAGCCAGTGGTTCCCAATTAGCTAAGTACTGGGGGGGGGGGCTTGTTTTTCAGTTGCAAAGCCATGGACCCCCTACTTTTGAAAAATTTGTTATCTCTATGGTAGTTACCTGTGCGAAGCATTTTTTTGGAGAAAATAAGGGGTAGCCCCTAAAAAGCAAAGGATTTTAGGTATACTAAAAAAAAAGACCATAAAATTTGTGATATTTGTGATATTACCACACAAAAATGACAATGATTTAGTTAGGAATATAAAGATGAATTTAATTTTACTAACGTCTAGTTTACAATTGAACAAATTATGACTTGTCTAGCAGCTACTAAACCTAAATGTGATGGCAGAAATCATGCCTCTTTTTGTCCCGAACAATCCCTTGCACATCCGGTTCAATATTTCCTACTTTTAATCTCAAATCTGGATCAGCATCGAGCCGATTTCTAGGCTTGTTCTTCATATAACAAAATGTCGAAAATGTTTGTTCACAAAGATATGTGGAACAAAAGGGAACGAGATGTTTCAAAGCTTTTTCCACCCAACTTCTTATAATCAGGAAAAACCTTCACCCAGAATTGGTCCAGTCTATATTCTTTGAGAAATGATTTCAGTGAACCATCACAAGTCACGTCAACAAGTGCATTTTGCTCTTCTGCAGACAGAGTTGGTAGCTGTACATCACCACATTCAAAAGGATTCCTTCTCCATGAGTTTTCAGGATTAGGTGCAGGGAAGGAATCTCTGAAGCTAGTCGCTAAATCACGAAGGTGCTCAGTGTTGTTATATTTTACTTCTGGTACGAATTCGTTGTCAGTGGACTCCAGAAATGAATGGTGAATATGGGAATGGTGACACGGACCCCTTGGGTGGGTTACGCGGACCCCCTGGGGTCCCCGGACCACCAATTGGGAACCACTGTCTTAAGCAATGAGCACCAAATTGAGGGGTCCATAGGAGGGTCTGTAGGGGGTTCTAGATGCAGCAGAAATGGCCCTATGGCTGCTGTCTTGCCCTGTGCGGCAGCAGGAACAAAAGGGAATTGCTCTGCTGGGAACCTCTCTGCCAGGAGCCTCATTTCAAAGAGGCCAGGAGGAGAGCCCCCAAAGGCTAATATCACCTTGTAAGATCCTCCTCCAACCAGCGTCACCACAAAGATCCACCAATGCAAGTGCTTGAGGAAGGCCTCCTTGCCTCCCCACCTGCAACGGTCCTCCCATGGTCAGGCAAGCTGAACGTGGAGTAGGGCATCAGTGTCTACAGAAATAAACGATTGAATAAAAACAATGTCCTTTGTGAGTGAGACTCCGATAAAAGTTCACCTTTAAAAATAAATAAATAAATGAATAAAATCCCCTGGGTGCACACCCTAATGAAATGTGCCTCTGCCTGTTAGAGGTGTGTGTATGCAAAGGCAGCATCAAGGCATCGCCAGGCAGCTGCCGTGGGTGCATACCCCGACAAGGTCCAAGGGCTCCCTGGACAATCCCATCCCCTTCTCCGTTGCAACCTGCTTCTTCACCGGCCTCTCACTCTGGGTGCGTGTGGGTGTGATGAGAAAGAGAATGGTGAGAGAGCAGGAGTATCCAGGTGGGTGAGGAGGGGCGTTGTCCCCTCCTGAAAGGTTTCCTCAATCGCAGCTTCTTTGCAAGTGAATAAATAAGTGGAGCGAATCTATAAAAGGAGCAAGAGAAAGGGGCTTAGGTCGAAAATGTGGAGGGGTGGGACAACCTTTGCCCCTGCTCCCAGATCCGGGTGTCCCCAGCTTCTGGGTGTCATGGGCTGCTGGATCTGTGGCGAGCAAATGAACAGCAAGTGTGGCCTCCTTGGTGAAATCCCCTCCAGGGACAGGAAGGAGCGTAAGAAGACTTCCAGGGCGGATCCGCACGTCGGCCCCAGAGCGCATTTATGCGACTCTAGGGCACCCCAGAAACGATAGTCTGTACTTGCCTGTAAAAAGAAACTAGGAAGAGACGGAGACGCCGACGCCGCCCAGCTCTCCCCGGCCGGCTCCTCAACCGGGACGGAGAGCTCGGCGGAAGAAGGTTGGGTGGACAGCGGAAGAAGCTCTCTACTCCCGCCTTCTTCAAAAAGAGCTCTCCGAGCCGGCCGGAGAGAGCTGGGTGGCGTCGGCGTCGGCGGCGTCTCCGTCTCTTCCTAGTTTCTTTTTACAGGCAAGTACAGACTATCATTTCTGGGGTGCCCTAGAGTCGCATAAATGCGCTCTGGGGCCAACGTGCAGATCCGCCCCCAGTCCCAGTTGAGTCTTGCTTGAGTGCAAGGTCTTCCAGAACACTAGTGTGTCCTTGTATTTTGACTTGCTTCTCAGCCTCCTTCTCCCTGGCTTGTCCTTTGGTGTTGACTTACTCTTCGACAGTGATGTAGTGCTAAATTTTGACAGGTAGGCACTCGCCATGGGAGACTCCCCTAGCCACGTCCCCGAGGATTGTCCAAAAATACAAGCAGCTGTAGGGCCTCTATCCCATTCCAGTGGTCTTCATCTCCACCGGGAGCAGGCTTTTTTGTATAGTTCATGAGTCCTTGTTGCCTCATCATGACCAAGCGACCCCCCAAAATACTTTGCATCACAACATAGATCATTGGTGGAAAAATCAGACTTCTGACTCTGTTTCCTGACTACAGCAGTGAGCAGAAGCGGCAACGAGTGAGTGAGTGCGTGGCGGAGGAATGGGTGTGGCAGAAGAAATGCTGGGATTTGGCAGGCACATCCAGAGGTTCTGGTGAGCACCCATGCAGGTGCAGTGTTGCTGACCTCAGAATCCCTGTACCTGAATAACCTAGAACCCATGCACTACAGTAATCTAGAATCCCTGCTCTAGAGCAACCTAGAAGCCATGCTCTAGAATAACCTGGAACCCCTGCTGTAGAGTAGCCTAGAACCCCTGCACTAGAATAATCTAGAACCCTCTTGACACCCTGGAGATCAAGGTGATGTACACAGCATCCCCATCCAGACACTGATCAGGCCCTGCCTAACTTCAGCAAGGTACTGCATCCTCTGTCTTCAGCCATAACCTTGGATCCTAAAGGACAAAAATCTGTCGAACTGCCTGCTGGATTTAAGTCTTTTCACCAGAGATGACAGCACTGGATGAAACTGAAACTGACGAACATTCCGGTAGACAGAAAGAAAGGATATATATGGTCGGACCAGACGTCGGGGTGGTGTTTCATGCATCCCTAGGTGAGGGGGCAGCGGGTGAGTTTGCCCATTCCTAGAGACAGGAGACCCAGCTGTTGAGCTTCTGGCGTTTTGGACATAAAACTGCAGAAGACATTTGATAGAACCATAAAAGGATCAAAAGCTTCCCAGATGTCAGTGTCAATGCTCATAGCCCCACAATGTCTTTTCTGAAGCTGCTCTGCGTGCCAGCTCACCTCAATTAATAAAACACAACTGGAGCCTTAGTTTTGCTTTAAATCCTAGTCTTGTAGGGTTTACTAAGACACAGAAGGATGGACCTCATTTTTTAATTTTCATTTTAAATATTGGAACTGGCTGACATTCGCCACGACCGATACCGTGTCCCGTCCCACATCAAGGCAGATGGACAGGGCCTGGTATGTGTGAACCCATCTGGAAAGTCTGCGATTTTGTCCTCCCCAATCCAAAGAAACAAACAATATAGAAAGCAAGCAACAGCAGGAAGTTCAGAGCTTCTGAGTTCGGAAAATGTGAATCTTTGTTTCTCTATAAAATAAATACTGGAAACTGCTGGGTTCTTTACTCAGGCCTTCTTATGTGTAATGATGCCAGAGGCTGATGTGTTGCACTTCTGAAGCTTATAATTATGTTTGATCCTTCCCCCATTCACCAATCCAACAAACCCCCCCACCCCCGGCAGCCCTAGCCTCAAATTCTTTCCAAAAACACTCTATGCACGTGAGTGGAGGGTGCCAGATGACACCGGTTGCTTCCTTCAGAAAGCGAGGGGCTGAAGAGTAAGCATCTTTGGAAGCAAAATCAACACGGACCTTTGGGGCACCTTGAATATTGGGACATGGATTGTGGCAGAAGATTTCATGGAGCAGAGCCTCGTCCATCGAATTCGTGTAGCATTCACCTCCATTAACAGATACAGCCAAATACCTTAACGGCGTAAGAAGTAGGGCTGTTAACCGCTTTGGATCCAGATCCGAAGCAGGGCTGGATCGGTCCGAAGCGCCCCCGAAGCGGGTCGGATAGATCCGAATCACTTCAGGGAGCATTGCTCTCTTCTCCTCTCATCCTGGCTAATGTGGCGGCAGTAGGGCACAAGGAGAGAGTCCTCCTCCTGCCCTGCCGGAGGTGGTAGCTGGGATGAGAGAAGGAGAACGGTATTTCCTTCTCCTCTCATCCTGGAGGCTACTGTAGCAGCAGAGGTGCCAGTGGGGCAGGAGGGGGAGAACGTAATATGAGAAGAGCCCTGCTGGATTAGACCGAGGGTCCATCTAGTCCAGCACTCTGCTCACACAGTGGCCAACCAGCTGTCGACCAGGGACCCATAAGCAGGACATGGTGCAACAGTACTCTCTCACCCATGTTCCCCAGCAATTAGTGTACACAGGCCTATTGCCTCTGATACTGGAAGTAGCACTTAGTCATCAGGACTAGTAGCCACTGATAGCCTTCTCCTCCAGGAATTTATCCAACCCCCTTTTGAAACCATCCAAATTGGTGGCCGTCGTCACTACATCTTGTGGGAGTGAGTTCCATAGTTTAACTCTGCGCTGTGTGAAGAAGTTCTTCCTTTTATCAGCCCTGAATCTCCCGCCAATCAGCTTCATGGGGTGACCCCATTGGGTTCTAGTATTTTGAGAAAGTGAGAAAAATGTCTCCCCGTCCACATTCTTCACACCAGGCATAATTTTGTCCACCTCTATCATGTCTCCCCTTAGACCCTTGTCCAAATCCTGCTCCATTGGTGCTGCTGCAGTAGCCAGCAAAATGGACATCCTAGTAATTTGGATGTCTGAAGCCAAATCCAGTTCTGGATCTGAAGCGGGCCAGATCAGGTCTGAAGTGGATCAAAGTGGATCTTCCAAATCGGCTGCTGGCACAGCTGGCCAGATTTCTTTTAAAGCAAGGCCATAGAGCCTTTATTTTCTGTTGAGGACCATATACCCTTGGGGCTAGTGGGCACATTTGGAATTTTGCAGGAGTGTAGTGGGCACTCTCCCAAAATGGCTGCCATGGCGGCCCATTCATAAAATTGCTGCTATGGTGGACTTAGCCATTCACAAAACACTTTTTTTTCTCAGAAGGCAAACTGATGAGGCTTAAATAAAAAATAACTTGGTGAAGAGCCAAGAACCTACATACCAGGCAGTACTCGTAACTTGTCCACATACAAGTAACGTGCCCCTCGACTCAAAGTAGAGGTGGGGTCTGAGCTCCAAAACTCAAAAGCCCTCTTTTGAACCCAAGTAAAGATAGTGCTCATTGCAGCATGCCAGCCTCTTCGTTAATGTTTCTATTATTGTTATTATTTTTAAATCCAGAAATTAAATAAAATTCAGGAAGGACGGGAAGCCAGCCGGGATTCCAGAGAGGTGTCCACAGGCACATGAGAAAATTCCTTCGACCATGTAGCCTAGCAAGTACTGTAATCCAATCTCCACCTTTCAGCATGCTGAGACATTTCTCTTTCCCAAAACTCATTCAGGACATTCTTTTCATTCCCCAGCCCACCATGACCCAAATTACATTTAAATAAAATAAAATTCAACACTCCCTTATAATCAATCCAAAGGGAGAGGCGGGTAAGAAATAAATAAATAAATATATTATTATTATTATTATTATTATTATTATTATTATTATTAGTGGAGCTGCATGGAACACAGTGAGCTCAGAAACTCCGGAATCTTTGGCAGTAACAGAATGAGCTGATTCACAGCTACCGATTTCCTGTTAGTTTCAACGCGAGCTCATCCACAGGGCCTTCTTATCATCACCTTGAAATCGGTTAATTTTCTTCTATTTTTGAACAGCATGAAAGAAATGCTCATGACGCAGGCCGACCGGTTCACCAACGAAGAGGTAAGGTTGCGTTCCTTCGTTACACACAAACATGACGGCTTTTCGATTTGGCAAGAATGAGCTCCGGTTTTCTGGTGGCGGCGGTTGTAGCTGAGTCTTGACATCCAGAATGTCATTAAATCTGAGAGCCAGTGTGGTGTAGTGGCTAAGGTGTCAGACTGGGAGTTGGGAGATCCAGGTTCTAGTCCCCACTCGGCCAAGGAAACGCACTGGGTAACTTTGGGCCATTCACAGACTCTCAGCCCAACCCACCTCACAGGGTGGTCGTTGTGAGGATAACATGGAGAGGAGGAGGATTATGTACGCCTCCTTGGGTTCCTTGGAGGAAAAGGGTGGGATATAAAAGTAAGAAATAAATACATAAATAATGTATTTATTTGACATGAGAAAAAACATTCCGGGTGAGATTGGTTAGAGCAAGTTAGAACCAAACCATGCATAACTTTCACTTTGTAGTTCTATCCTCACACACACATACTCTACATGCACACACACACACTGTCAGCACAGAGGCCTTAATCTGGATTGGGACCCTAAATGAGGCATGGGGAGGTAGACAACCTGGTGCCCCTCCAGCTGTTTTAGACTACATCTCCCATAATTTCTAGCATGGCCAATGGTCAGGCATTATTGGAGTTATGGTCCCAAACATTGTGATTGTTTTCAAATGGCTTCTTGAATTTCTCCGTCCTATTTTCAGGGAAGGAGAAATTCGCTGATAATTTCTCAGGGATGGCACCTGAGAAATTATCTTTGAATATGCCAGTGTACCTGGGCATAGGTACGCTGCAATGTAGGCCTAACCACTTCCTGGTTTTGGTCCACACACCCCAAAGTGGGTTCTTTGAACTGTCTGTATTGAGTACTGCTTAGAATTTATTTCTCTCATGTGTTGTGGTTTTGGTATATACTCATATATATGTGTGTGTGCACATGTAATGTATGAGAAACAGACTTTGAGTCTAGATGGTGTAACACAATGGCTAAGAGCAACTATTGATGCAGTTTACCGCCCAATAGCTTCGGCTATTGGGCGGTATAGAAATGTAATAAATAAATAAATAAATAAATTTGCTTTGGTTCAGAGGTAAGACTGGCAGCCATTTTGGTTCAGAGGTAAGACTGGCTGCCATTTTGGTTCAGAGGTAAGACTGGCAGACATTTTGATATGGGTTGTTAGGTGCATTTCCACCCTCACCGTGCTCTTTCTAACCTTCACGTCCTTCCTATATTCCTCAGATCAAGCAGACGTTTAGCGCTTTCCCTCCAGATCCAGCTGGCAACCTTGACTACAAGAACCTTGTTTATGTTATCACACATGGGGAAGAGAAGGACTAACAGACGTTGAAGTGATCCGTCAAAAGAAGGTTGTTTACCATCGCCTCTTCGATATACGCCTCAGCTTTGGAGCGGAAGTCTGCAAAATAATCTGAATGAGATTAAAACCATGATACTAAATGGTCTTGGGGTGCTTTTTCTTTTTTAAGAAAATAGAAGCTGAAGACACCATTTTGTGTTTATTTTTCGCCCCCTCCCCATTCCTCCCCTCTACGTATCCTCATTTTCTGTTGTTGTTCTTGTCAACGATATATACATGGAATGTTCTTGATGAACTGGATCTTTTACGACATGTTGACACTTCTAATGTTCACCAGATGGTTTACTGGCCAGCGTGATGTTCCTTAACCTCTTCCCTTTCCTTTATTAAAACACTGGGAACCCTCTCTTTTCCATCACTTGGGAAAGGCTTTTGTTAAGCAGACACAAAGTCTATTTATAACTCTTCGACTGGGTTTAATTTGATCCAAGGTTGAGTCCCGGACCAGTTTTAAAGTCAAACGGCCATCCACAAAACTTGTGAATTGGAATAATATCAATGCATTCTTTTTAAAAATAAAAATAAAAATAAGGGCTATCTCTGAACCCCTGCTAGAAATCCTGCATTGAGCAGGGGGTTGGACTCGATGGCCTTGTAGGCCCCTTCAAACTCTGCTATTCTATGATTCTATGATTCTATGAAATGGATGCTCTGATCATAAAGACAACATGCTACACCATAGTTAGGCCGTTAACCCTGTTGCACCAAATGGTTAGGGAACGTGTTTAAACCATGGTTATATAGCCACCATGGTTAGGAATGGTTCATACGACACACTAAGTTCACATGATACGCTGCTTAACCACAAGAGCTTAGCGTGTCGTCTGAACCATGTCTGAGGCCTTAGCTAGACCTAAGGTTTATCCTGGCATCGTCCCGGGGTTGTCCCTGCCTGCTCCCGGGATCCCCTGTGTGTCATTTACATGAACAGGGATGACTCCAGGACGATCCCGGGATAAACCTTAAGTCTAGCTAAGGCCAAAGAGTCTTACAGAGTGGCAGTAAAAAAAAAAGACTTGAAGTATAGATATGTTTGTGGCAGATCGGGATGGATGATACTCTCAATTTTAGTTATTCTCAGTTTCTCACTTTTCCAGTCCTATGTACAGTTCATCCTGAACTTTGAGAATTTCCCCAATCTTAAATTTGGTTCACCCCAAACATTGAGATTAAAAATAAAATAAAATCGATGAACATTTGTTTGCATGTGTTGTGAACAATTCTCCCAGTACAGGAACGTTTTGTATGCAGATTAGCCCAAAGTTCAATTTTTCCCCCAAGTAGGTTTCCCAATGTAATGCATTTAAAACATTATTTTCACTGGAATATGCATTTTTGTGAGTGCTTTCTCCTAATATATTCATTTTTGTAGGTGTGTATGAATGAATAGTTTATTTCAGCCACAGACCAGTAAAAGAAAACAATAAAAGCATGTCAATAAAATGCATAAAATCCTTGTATTAAACACTACAGCCCGAACTAAAATCTAAAATGCTATTGTTCAATAATACCATTCAAGCATTTTTTAATGCATTGTTTGATCGGAAAACCCCGTTGCAAAATCAGGAGAAATGTACATTTCAAACGATAAGAGCGTTTCGGTTTGCATATTGGTTCGAAAGTGTGAAAAAGAAATTATATCAACAAGAATTTATATAGCGCTTTCTAACGCAGTGCTGTACATGAAATAAAATAGGTCAGGACTTTACAAAAATGGAATAAATAGAATAATTCTAATAAAAGGCCTTAACTGAAATTAAAAGAATAGAACAATAAAAACTTTTTTAAAAAAACATGCTTTATCTCAGGAACAACCAGCCAACACCCTCTATTCGAAAAGAAAGGTTTTCAGACCTTTCTTAAACACCTCCAAACACTTGGTCAAATGCTATTTTACTGAAGGTAGTCCTCTGTTTGAAGGTCCCTCAGAGGACAGTCCTCTGTTTAATGTCCCTTCCTCTAGAGACGCTGCTCAGTCTGGTTTGGGGTCAGCAATTTTCTCCCTCACCCAATTCACCCCTGTTTGAACAGAGGTCCCATAACTTCCACCACCTCACAGGATTGCAGGTAGGGAAAGGGAGATTACATCGGCGAGAAAAACCAGTGATTAGATGTCTTGCCGCTACAAGGGCCTTCCAGAAACTCTCGATCTAAGGCAAAACTAGCCATGACAACATTCACGCAATGAGCAACTGGATTTTGAGTTATGAAGGGTGTTTATTCATTGATTTACAGACCTCACAAAGCAGTTCACATGAACTGATTAAAACAAGAAAATCAATAAAATATGCAATTTTAACAAACAAGATGGACCAACATTCTATTTCTTCTCCTCTCATGGCACGATGGGAGTCTGCGTGCCACTGATGCCACCCTCCAATGGATCTTGGGAACTGGGGCAGGTCTACGGTGCCCACGAAATCCCCACATAACGACCATCCCTTCTGACGTTCAGACAACGCCTGACCCATCCACGGCCATTCTCTTGCGAGTAAAATTCTTCCGTGCCTTGATGATAGAATCAGGGGAATCGGAGAATCCTAGACTAGGAAGCGGCCGTTGAGGCCAACCCCCTGCTTAATGTAGGAATGCAGTTCCAAGCATCCATGCCAGACGGCTGCCCAGTCTCTGCTTGAATACTTTCGGTGACGAAGAGCCCAGCACCTCCATAGGCATCTGGTTCCATTGTCCGATGGCTGTGACCATTAAGGATGTTTTCCTGAGGTTCAACCGAAGTCCGCTTTCCTCTAAGTTACACCTGTTATTTCTTGTCTTGGATGAGAAAGGCCCTCTTCTGCAGGACAACCCTTTAGATACTTGGAAACTGCCATCATATCCACCTTCGGGAGACTAAATATTACCCATTCTTTCCTTCTTTTCTTGCACAACTCAGGTTCCAGTCCCTGAGCCTCTTTGTTGCCCTTCTCTGAGCTCATTCCAATTCATCTCAATCCTTCTTCATGTGTGGTGCCCAATCTGGACACAGTTTCTTAAGTGAAGACTGACTTGCGTGGAGGAGAAAGGAACTTCCATTGATATAATTGAAAATCATTTTTGTGCTTTTTGCAGAGGATTTGGAATTGCTGGATCACCAAAGCTTCTTCCCTTCCTGCTGTGGATCATTAGCCTCTGAGGCCTCTTCCATGTCAGGCTGCCTCTTGCAGCAACGGCTGCCTTGCAAGGCCCCAAAAGTTCCTCCAGTCCTAGAAGAAATGGCTCAGAGGGCCTGGGCATCCCAGGAGTTGGACACCTGTGGTGTTTTCTCCCCTATCGGGGCACCATCTCTGTGGCCGGTTGAGCCTGCAATGGGGCAGAGAGAGGTCTCGTCTCCCCCACACATTGGGCACCAAACCCATCAGAGGGGGGAAAAAGGCAACGTCACATCAAACTGGAAACCCTGCGCCTTCTTTTAACGTGGGAGGTGGTTAACTCTGCCCCTGCCGGAAGTCCGATCCCATCCCCGCAAGTCCCACTTCCGGAGCCCTGCTCCGGAAGGAGGGATCGCCAGATGGGGGTCATGTGACCCCTCAACGAACTCATCAGGACCCCATGGACCAATAGGATGAGGCCGTAGACCCCTGCTGTACATGTGGGGGACTGGAAGTGACCCCGTATGGGTCATTTCCGACCCCACGCCAAGAAGTCCTGCTCTGGGGGGAGGGATCACCGGATGAGGTCAGGTGACCTGTCTACAAACCCATCGAGGGCATGAGGAGGTTGCAGAGGGGTCACGTCACCCCATCAGGGATGCCGTCCATCCAGGGAAGGACGTTTGTAACTGGGACGTCTTGGGGTGGGGTGGGGGATGATCCAGGGTCTGCTGCCTTCCCTCCCAGATCTTGCCCTACGACTGGTGCTAATTTCTCCTCCCCCCTGGACTCCTCTGTGACTCTGTTTTTGGGCTGTGTAATGTGTGTGTGACTGCCTGGCTGTGTTTTGCCCTCTGACTGCTGTGTCGACCTATCCTGCCTTAGCCTGAACCCGTTAGGGATGTCGGAGGGATCCAGTTGGGGGGTGGAGCTCCACATGTTTTCTCAGCTCTGCCCCCCAGACTCTGTTCCCTCTTCCACCAGCTGTGGCAAAAAGACAGGCCAGCTGGCGGAATTTCTGCAATTTTTCTTTTTTTGGTGCACAAAGCGTTTCTGCCAATTTTATGCCAATGTGCGTAATTTATAGCCGAATTGACACAAATTTCTACTTGTACATCCCTAACCCCTATATCTAACGGCTTCCATCCCCCCACTTGTATGGCAGGGGGCTAAAGGGACGAATCTGTTAGAAGAGGCACATGGCCCCCGTCAGGAGATGCCTCCATCTGGGTGGGGCTTCCGGGGGTGGGGTGGGGCTTCTGGCAGAGGCGGGGCTAAACCACCTGACTATGGGCGCGTGGTGGGTTTCGAGTTTGATGTGAGGTGGCCTTTTTCACCTGACCTCGACCCTCCGCCTCCCATTGCAGGCTCACCTGATTCCCAGTCCAAGCAGCTGTCTTCGTGCTGCTTGGACTCAAGAGTGGACTGAGGGGGATGGAGGTGTCCTCAAGAGCTGGATGAAGGGGAGGAGGCATTTGCCTTGAATCCTTCCCCTGAAGCTTCAGGGATGGCTTTCCTCACTCCAGTCCAGGCCCAAGCGAAGAGGTCGTAACGCAGTGACCCCTATCTCTTCTGGGTTCCTCTGGGCAAGGCAGCACCCACATCAGCTCAGGCTGGAGGCAGGGCCGGGCCGTGGAGAGCAGGAAGTGCTGCCTGGAAGATCCTCTCTAAGGACCTGTTCTTCAGGCAAAGGTCTGCAGTCCAGAGAAGCCAGAAGAAGGCTGGAGGAGACTTGTGAAGAGGAGAAAGAGGCTCTTCGTTTTGCGTATTTTCGGAAATTCCCTTCCATCGATAGAACCTCAGATTGCTTTTGCTTTGTTGCAGAGGATTTGGAATTGCTGGATCACCAAAGCTTCTTCCCTTCGTGCTGTGGATCATTAGCCTCTGAGGCCTCTTCCATGTCAGGCTGCCTCTTGCAGCAACAGTTGTCTTGCAAGGCCCCAAAAGTTCCTCCAGTCCTAGAAGAAATGGCTCAGAGGGCCTGGGCATCCCAGGACTTGGACACCCGTGGTGTTTTCTCCCCTATCGGGGCACCATCTCTGTGGCCGGTTGAGCCTGCAATGGGGCAGAGAGCGGTCTCGTCTCCCCCACACATTGGGCACCAAACCCATCAGAGGGGGGGAAAAGGCGACGTCACATCAAACTGGAAACCCTGCGCCTTCTTTTAACGTGGGAGGTGGTTAACTCTGCCCCTGCCGGAAGTCCGATCCCATCCCCGCAAGTCCCACGTCCGGAGCCCTGCTCCGGACGGAGGGATCACCAGATGGGGGTCATGTGACCCCTCAACGAACTCATCATGACCCCATGGACCAATAGGATGAGGCCGTAGACCCCTGCTCTACATGTGGGGGACTGGAAGTGACCCCGTATGGGTCATTTCCGACCCCACGCCAAGAAGTCCTACTCTGGGGGGAGGGATCACCCGATGAGGTCAGGTGACCTGTCTACAAACCCATCGAGGGCATGAGGAGGTTGCAGAGGGGTCACGTCACCCCATCAGGGATGCTGTCCATCCAGGGAAGGACGTTTGTAACTGGGACGTCTTGGGGTGGGGTGGGGGATGATCCAGGGTCTGCTGCCTTCCCTCCCAGATCTTGCCCTACGACTGGTGCTAATTTCTCCTCCCCCCTGGACTCCTCTGTGACTCTGTTTTTGGGCTGTGTAATGTGTGTGTGACTGCCTGGCTGTGTTTTGCCCTCTGACTGCTGTGTAGACCTATCCTGCCTTAGCCTGAACCCGTTAGGGATGTCGGAGGGATCCAGTTGGGGGGTGGAGCTCCACACATTTTTCTCAGCTCAGCCCCCCAGACTCTGTTCCCTCTTCCACCAGCTGTGGCAAAAAGACAGGTCAGCTGGCGGAATTTCTGCAATTTTCCTTTTTTTGGTGCACAAAGCGTTTCTGCCAATTTTATGCCAATGTGCGCAATTTATAGCCGAATTGACACAAATTTCTACTTGGACATCCCTAACCCCTATATCTAACGGCTTCCATCCCCCCACTTGTATGGCAGGGGGCTAAAGGGACGAATCTGTTAGAAGAGGCACATGGCCCCCGTCAGGAGATGCCTCCATCTGGGTGGGGCTTCCGGGGGTGGGGTGGGGCTTCTGGCAGAGGCGGGGCTAAACCACCTGACTATGGGCGCGTGGTGGGTTTCGAGTTTGATGTGAGGTGGCCTTTTTCACCTGACCTCGACCCTCCGCCTCCCATTGCAGGCTCACCTGATTCCCAGTCCAAGCAGCTGTCTTTGTGCCGCTTGGACTCAAGAGTGGACTGAGGGGGATGGAGGTGTCCTCAAGAGCTGGATGAAGGGGAGGAGGCATTTGCCTTGAATCCTTCCCCTGAAGCTTCAGGGATGGCTTTCCTCGCTCCAGTCTAGGCCCAAGCGAAGAGGTTCTCACGCAGTGACCCCTATCTCTTCTGGGTTCCTCTGGGCAAGGCAGCACCCACATCAGCTCAGGCTGGAGGCAGGGCCGGGCCGTGGAGAGCAGGAAGTGCTGGCTGGAAGATCCTCTCTAAGGACCTGTTCTTCAGGCAAAGGTCTGCAGTCCAGAGAAGCCAGAAGAAGGCTGGAGGAGACTTGTGAAGAGGAGAATGAGGCTCTTCGTTTTGCGTATTTTCGGAAATTCCCTTCCATCGATAGAACCTCAGATTGCTTTTGCTTTGTTGCAGAGGATTTGGAATTGCTTGATCACCAAAGCTTCTTCCCTTCGTGCTGTGGATCATTAGCCTCTGAGGCCTCTTCCATGTCAGGCTGCCTCTTGCAGCAACGGCTGCCTTGCCAGGCCCCAAAACGTCCCCCAGTCCTAGAAGAAATGGCTCAGAGGGCCTGGGCATCCCAGGACTTGGACACCCGTGGTGTTTTCTCCCCTGTGCCCCATTGAACTGTGTTATGGGGCACCATCTCTGTGGCCGGTTGAGCCTGCAATGGGGCAGAGAGAGGTCTCATCTCCCCCACACATTGGGCACCAAACCCATCAGAGGGGGGAAAAAGGCGACGTCACATCAAACTGGAAACCCTGCGCCTTCTTTTAACGTGGGAGGTGGTTAACTCTGCCCCTGCCGGAAGTCCGATCCCATCCCCGCAAGTCCCACGTCCGGAGCCCTGCTCCGGACGGAGGGATCACCAGATGGGGGTCATGTGACCCCTCAACGAACTCATCAGGACCCCATGGACCAATAGGATGAGGCCGTAGACCCCTGCTGTACATGTGGGGGACTGGAAGTGACCCCGTATGGGTCATTTCCGACCCCACGCCAAGAAGTCCTACTCTGGGGGGAGGGATCACCCGATGAGGTCAGGTGACCTGTCTACAAACCCATCGAGGGCATGAGGAGGTTGAAGAGGGGTCACATCACACCATCAGGGATGCCGTCCATCCAGGGAAGGACGTTTGTAACTGGGACGTCTTGGGGTGGGGTGGGGGATGATCCAGGGTCTGCTGCCTTCCCTCCCGGATCTTGCCCTACGACTGGTCCTAATTTCTCCTCCCCCCTGGACTCCTCTGTGACTCTGTTTTTGGGCTGTGTAATGTGTGTGTGACTGCCTGGCTGTGTTTTGCCCTCTGACTGCTGTGTCGACCTATCCTGCCTTAGCCTGAACCCGTTAGGGATGTCGGAGGGATCCAGTTGGGGGGTGGAGCTCCACATGTTTTCTCAGCTCTGCCCCCCAGACTCTGTTCCCTCTTCCACCAGCTGTGGCAAAAAGACAGGCCAGCTGGGGGAATTTCTGCAATTTTTCTTTTTTTGGTGCACAAAGCGTTTCTGCCAATTTTATGCCAATGTGCGCAATTTATAGCCGAATTGACACAAATTTCTGCTTGGACATCCCTAACCCCTATATCTAACGGCTTCCTTCCCCCCACTTGTATGGCAGGGGGCTAAAGGGACGAATCTGTTAGAAGAGGCACATGGCCCCCGTCAGGAGATGCCTCCATCTGGGTGGGGCTTCCGGGGGTGGGGTGGGGCTTCTGGCAGAGGCGGGGCTAAACCACCTGACTATGGGCGCATGGTGGGTTTCGAGTTTGATGTGAGGTGGCCTTTTTCACCTGACCTCGACCCTCCGCCTCCCATTGCAGGCTCACCTGATTCCCAGTCCAAGCAGCTGTCTTTGTGCCGCTTGGACTCAAGAGTGGACTGAGGGGGATGGAGGTGTCCCCATGGGCTGGATGAAGGGGAGGTGGAGGCATTTGCCTTGAATCCTTCCCCTGAAGCTTCAGGGATGGCTTTCCTCGCTCCAGTCCAAGCCCAAGCGAAGAGGTCGTAACGCAGTGACCCCTATCTCTTCTGGGTTCCTCTGGGCAAGGCAGCACCCACATCAGCTCGGGTTGGAGGCAGGGCCGGGCCGTGGAGAGCAGGAAGTGCTGCCTGGAGGATCCTCTCTAAGGACCTGTTCTTCAGGCAAAGGTCTGCAGTCCAGAGAAGCCAGAAGAAGGCTGGAGGAGACTTGTGAAGAGGAGAATGAGTTTGATGTTTGATGTGAGGTGGCATTTTTCAATTCTCGCTTGACCTTTAGGCTTTCTCTTATTCACCAAAACCTTTAGTGTTGTGCTAGTTCTACAACATGACATCTCTTGTAGAAAGGACTGTCGAGTGCTTCTTTTAAACAAATGTTTTGGCAAGATCCAGTAATTGCTTCCTTTCGGGACGAGGTCCTCATACAGAGGAATTAATGGATTCTCTGCACCCTTTTGACAGTGAAAAGACTGATATGATGGCAGTAGAAGGATAAAAGCTCACCTCTTATACTGCAATGGATTGAGGACCTTCCAACACGTCCAGTATTCGAACGGGTGGCTATAGACATGACCTTCGAATGGATTCCTATTTGGATATCTGGTCCAATTTCTGCATTATGTATCTAGATCTTTTTCTTCTCTTTTTTTCTTTTCCTTTTGTTGAAATTTCACAATAATCATTTTTAAAAGTTTTAAAGACTGGTTGCACAAAGATGGGTCTTTTTCTTGTAGGTTTTTCTTAAACGTTGATCCAACTGCTGTGGGGTCCATTGCAGTACAGCTTAGGGATTTTGCAATCATCCAATTACCTGCAGTGGAGTCCCAGAACCAGGCCAGCAAGGAGAGTGGAGGGGGGGAGGGATTGATCCTGAAAACTGGCAGTAAAACGGCTCCATTGGGAGAGTAGAACCAGGGGCGAACGGAGCAATGTTCTTGGTGGGTGAAAAAAGCAACATAGATCGTGGGTTCGTATCTGGTAGATGGACCCTTGGTCTGATCCAGCATGGCTCTTCTGATGTTCTGATTCAGCCTTAGAGGCATGAAGCCGATGCACACCAGTTGCTGGGGGTCATGGTTGGTAGGTGCTGTTGCACCATGTCCTGCTTGTGGATTCCTGGTTGACAGCTGGTTGGCCGCTGTGTGAAGAGTGCTGGACTAGATGGACCCTCGGTCTGCTCCAGCAGGGCTCTTCTGACGTTCTGATGTTCTAAGGGGGCCTTTAGGGCTTAGCTCAAAGCAAGCACAGGTCTCCCTAGCCCCAGGGTTGACGATGGAGTTTTAAGACGGGCAGCTTGAGGCCTTTGAGAAATCCCAGGGCACCTTGAGCTCACTGCGGCCTTCTCTGTTGAGGTGAGATGTCTTGAAATGGTCGGGGATCTCTTGACAGACGGGTAGAGCAAGGAGGTGGAGGCAGGAGAGAAAGGCAGATGGTCTTCTTGTCTGTTGTGCCTTTCGCTTCTCAGGCTCCCATCATGTGTTCCAGGTCCCTTGTGGGCGGCCCTCGCTTCTGGGTCCCTGGCACAGGGAGGCGCTTTTGGGGAATTCTCCTTGACGGGGAAGAAACTCCATGGTTCCTTTCTGTTTCCCAGATCATCTACAAGGAGAAGAGGTGTCCTGAAACTGTAGGAGAACTCTTGACAGCTGTGTGGAGCAAGGAGCCCTAAGGGAAACGCCTTGGGAACGTGGGGATGGGTTGGTGAGTTGCTGTCCCCCAACTTTCTTGAAAGGAGACGCCTGGAGAGGCAGGATTTCAGAACTCTTCTGTGTTGCCTAGATAACTCCCTGGATCACTTCTGTAGAAACAAAAGAGGTGGTTTCTCTAAAGAGAGAGACAACAAGAAAGCTGCAGTCCCCAGCAATCCCAGTCTCCAACTGGTTTTTCAAGTGCCCAGCTCAGCCCCAGGAAATTCCACTGTGACCTGCACAGCTTGGCTCAAAGCTCCCCTTTACTGACAGAGAAAGATACATCACAAAGAGGACTCCCCACCACTGCTTTCTTCCAGTGGGCTATCTTAAATTTCCTCCCACCCTCAAAATGGGGGTGACTGACACCAATGCCAAATCCATCACCTCTCTAGCAATGTTCTTGGTTGGTGAAAGAAGCAACTTAGGTCGTAGGTTCATACCTGGTAGATGGACCCTTGGTCTGATCCAGCATGGCTCTTCCTATGTCCTGATCCAGCATTAGTGGCACAAAGTCTATATACATCAGTTGCTGTGGAACATGGGTGGGAGGGTGCTGTTGCACTGTGTTCTGCTTGTGGATTCCTGGCTGAAGGCTGGTTGGCCGCTATGTGAACGGAGTGCTGGACTAGATGGACCCTCGGTCTGCTCCAGCAGGGCTCTTCTGATGTTCTGATGTTCTTTAGGGGGCCTTTAGGGCTTAGCTCAAAGCAAGCACAGGTCTCCCTAGCCCCAGGGTTGACGATGGAGTTTTAAGACGGGCAGCTTGAGGCCTTTGAGAAGTCCCAGGGCACCTTGAGCTCACTGCGGCCTTCTCTGTTGACCTGAGGTGTCTTGAAATGGTCGGGGATCTCTTGACAGATGGGTAAAGCAAGGAGGTGGAGGCAGGAGGGAAAGGCAGATGGTCTTCTTGTCTGTTGTGCCTTTCGCTTCTCAGGCTCCCATCATGTGTTCCAGGTCCCTTGTGGACGGCCCTTGCTTCTGGGTCCCTGGCACAGGGAGGCGCTTTCGAGGAATCCTCCTTGACCGGGAAAGAACTCCATGGTTCCTTTCTGTTTCCCAGATTATCTACATGGAGAAGAGGTGTCCTGAAATTGTAGGAGAACTTTTGACAGCTGGGTGGAGCAAGGAGCCCTAAGGGAAACGCCTTGGGAACGTGGGGATGGGTTGGCGAGTTGCTGTCCTCCAACTTTCTTGAAAGGAGACGCCTGGAGAGGCAGGATTCCAGCACTCTTCTGTGTTGCCTAGATAACTCCCTGGATCACTTCTGTAGAAACAAAAGAGGTGGTTTCTCTAAAGAGAGAGACAACAAGAAAGCTGCAGTCCCCAGCAATCCCAGTCTCCAACTGGTTTTTTCAAGTGCCCAGCTCAGCCCCAGGAAATTCGACTGTGACCCACACAGGACGGCTCACAATGGCATGTGCCGTTTCACAGCTCCCCTTTACTGACAGAAAAAGATACATCACAAAGAGGACTCCCCACCACTGCTTTCCTCCAGTGGGCTATCTTAAATGTCCTCCCACCCTCAAAATGGGGGTGACTGACACCAATGCCAAATCCATCACCTCTCTAGCAATGTTCTTGCTTGGTGATAAAAGCAACTTAGGTCATAGGTTCATACCTGTTAGATGGACCCTTGGTCTGATCCAGCATAGCTCTTCCTATGTCCTGAGCCATCATTAGTGGCACAAAGTCTATATACACCAGGTGCTGTGGAACATGGGTGGGAGGGTGCTGTTGCACCTTTTTCTGCCTGTGGATTCCTGGTTGACAGCTGAAATGGTCGGGGATGGATTGGCGAGTTGCTGTCCCTCAATTTTCTTGAAAGGAGACGCCTGGAGAGGCAGGATTCCAGCACTCTTCTGTGTTGCCTAGATAACTCCCTGGATCACTTCTGTAGAAACAAAAGAGGTGGTTTCTCTAAAGAGAGAGACAACAAGAAAGCTGCTGCCCCCAGCAGTCCCAGTCTCCAACTGGTTTCTCAAGTGCCCAGCTCAGCCCCAGGAAATTCGACTGTGACCCACACAGCACGGCTCACAATGGCATGTGCCGTTTCACAGCTCCCCTTTACTGACAGAGAAAGATACATCACAAAGAGGACTCCCCACCACTGGTTTTCCTCCAGTGGGCTATCTTAAATTTCCTCCCACCCTCAAAATGGGGGTGACTGACACCAATGCCAAATCTATCACCTCTCTAGCAATGTTCTTGGTTGGTGAAAGAAGCAACTTAGGTCGTAGGTTCATACCTGGTAGATGGACCCTGGGTCTGATCCAGCATGGCTCTTCCTATGTCCTGATCCAGCATTAGAGGCACAAAGCCGATGCACACCAGTTGCTGGGGATCATGGGTTGGAGGTGCTGTTGCACCATGTCCTGCTTGTGGATTCCTGGTTGAAGGCTGGTTGGCCACTGTGTGAACGGAGTGCTGGACTAGATGGACCCTCGGTCTGCTCCAGCAGGGCTCTTCTGACGTTCTGATGTTCTTTAGGGGGTCTTTAGAGCTTAGCTCAAAGCAAGCACAGGTCTCCCTAGCCCCAGGGTTGACGATGGAGTTTTAAGACGGGCAGCTTGAGGCCTTTGAGAAGTCCCAGGGCACCTTGAGCTCACTGCGGCCTTCTCTGTTGACCTGAGGTGTCTTGAAATGGTCGGGGATCTCTTGACAGATGGGTAGAGCAAGGAGGTGGAGGCAGGAGAGAAAGGCAGATGGTCTTCTTGTCTGTTGTGCCTTTCGCTTCTCAGGCTCCCATCATGTGTTCCAGGTCCCTTGTGGACGGCCCTTGCTTCTGGGTCCCTGGCACAGGGAGGCGCTTTCGGGGAATCCTCCTTGACCGGGAAAAAACTCCACGGTTCCTTTCTGTTTCCCAGATTATCTACATGGAGAAGAGGTGTCCTGAAATTGTAGGAGAACATTTGACAGCTGGGTGGAGCAAGGAGCCCTAAGGGAAAAGCCTTGGGAACATGCGGATGGGTTGGCGAGTTGCTGTCCTCCAACTTTCTTGAAAGGAGACGCCTGGAGAGGCAAGATTTCAGCACTCTTCTGTGTTGCCTAGATAACTCCCTGGATCACTTCTGTAGAAACAAAAGAGGTGGTTTCTCTAAAGAGAGAGAGACAACAAGAAAGCTGCTGCCCCCAGCAGTCCCAGTCTCCAACTGGTTTTTTCAAGTGCCCAGCTCAGCCCCAGGAAATTCGACTGTGACCCACACAGCACGGCTCACAATGGCATGTGCTGTTTCACAGCTCCCCTTTACTGACAGAAAAAGATACATCACAAAGAGGACTCCCCACCACTGGTTTTCCTCCAGTGGGCTACCTTAAATTTCCTCCCACCCTCAAAATGGGGCTGACTGACACCAATGCCAAATCCATCACCTCTCTAGCAATGTTCTTGGTTGGTGAAAGAAGCAACTTAGGTCATAGGTTCATACCTGGTAGATGGACCCTTGGTCTGATCCAGCACGGCTCTTCCTATGTCCTGATCCAGCGTTAGAGGCACAAAGCCGATGCACACCAGTCTCTGTGGAACATGGGTGGGAGGTGCTGTTGCACCATGTCCTGCTTGTGGATTCCTAGTCGAAGGCTGGTTGGCCGCTATGTGAACGGAGTGCTGGACTAGATGGACCCTCAGTCTGCTCCAGCAGGGCTCTTCTGACATTCTGATGTTCTAAGGGGGCCTTTAGGGCTTAGCTCAAAGCAAGCACAGGTCTCCCTAGCCCCAGGGTTGACGATGGAGTTTTAAGACGGGCAGCTTGAGGCCTTTGAGAAGTCCCAGGGCACCTTGAGCTCATTGCGGCCTTCTCTTTTGACCTGAGGTGTCTTGTAACGGTCAGGGATCTCTAGACAGATGGCTAAAGCAAGGAGCTGGAGGCAGGAGAGAAAGGCAGATGGTCTTCTCGTCTGTTGTGCCTTTTGCTTCTCAGGCTCCCATCATGTGTTCCAGGGCCCTTGTTGACAGCCCTCGCTTCTGGGTTCCTGGCCCAGGGAGGCGCTTTCGAGGAATCCTCCTTGAAGGGGAAGCAACTCCACGGTTCCTTTCTGTCGCCCCGATCATCTACTTTGAGAAGAGGTGTCCTGAAATTGCAGGAGAACTCGAGAGGTGTGAGCCCTAAGGGAAACGCCTTGGGAACGTGGGGATGGGTTGGCAAGTTGCCGTCCTCCAACTTTCTTGAAAGGAGATGCCTGGAGAGGCAGGATTTCAGCACTCTTCTGTGTTGCCTAGATAACTCCCTGGATCACTTCTGTAGAAACAAAAGAGGTGGTTTCTCTAAAGAGAGAGAGACGACAAGAAAGCTGCTGCCCCCAGCAGTCCCAGTCTCCCAACTGGTTTTTTCAAGTGCCCAGCTCAGCCCCAGGAAATTCAACTGTGACCCACACAGCACGGCTCACAATGGCATGTGCCATTTCACAGCTCCCCTTTACTGACAGGAAAAGATACATCACAAAGAGGATTCCCCACCACTGCTTTCCATCAGTGGGCTATCCTACATTTCCTCCCACCCTCAAAATGGGGTGACTGACACCAATGACAAATCTATCACCTGTCTAGCAATGTTCTTGGTTGGTGATAAAAGCAACTTAGGTCGTAGGTTCATACCTGGTAGATGGACCCTTGGTCTGATCCAGCATAGCTCTTCCTATGTCCTGATCCAGCATTAGTGGCACAAAGTCTATATACATCAGTTGCTGTGGAACATGGGTGGGAGGGTGCTGTTGCACTGTGTTCTGCTTGTGGATTCCTGGCTGAAGGCTGGTTGGCCGCTGTGTGAACGGAGTGCTGGACTAGATGGACCCTCGGTCTGCTCCAGCAGGGCTCTTCTGACGTTCTGATGTTCTAAGGGGGCCTTTAGGGCTTAGCTCAAAGCAAGCACGGGTCTCCCTAGCCCCAGGGTTGACGATGGAGTTTTAAGACGGGCAGCTTGAGGCCTTTGAGAAGTCCCAGGGCACCTTGAGCTCACTGCGGCCTTCTCTGTTGACCTGAGGTGTCTTGAAATGGTCGGGGATCTCTTGACAGATGGGTAGAGGAAGGAGGTGGAGGCAGGAGAGAAAGGCAGATGGTCTTCTCGTCTGTTGTGCCTTTCGCTTCTCAGGCTCCCATCATGTGTTCCAGGTCCCTTGTGGACGGCCCTTGCTTCTGGGTCCCTGGCACAGGGAGGCGCTTTCAGGGAATCCTCCTTGACCGGGAAAGAACTCCATGGTTCCTTTCTGTTTCCCAGATTATCTACATGGAGAAGAGGTGTCCTGAAATTGTAGGAGAACTTTTGACAGCTGGGTGGAGCAAGGAGCCCTAAGGGAAACGCCTTGGGAACGTGGGGATGGGTTGGTGAGTTGCTGTCCCCCAACTTTCTTGAAAGGAGACGCCTGGAGAGGCAGGATTTCAGCACTCTTCTGTGTTGCCTAGATAACTCCCTGGATCACTTCTGTAGAAACAAAAGAGGTGGTTTCTCTAAAGAGAGAGACAACAAGAAAGCTGCAGTCCCCAGCAATCCCAGTCTCCAACTGGTTTTTTCAAGTGCCCAGCTCAGCCCCAGGAAATTCGACTGTGACCCACACAGCACGGCTCACAATGGCATGTGCTGTTTCACAGCTCCCCTTTACTGACAGAAAAAGATACATCACAAAGAGGACTCCCCACCACTGGTTTTCCTCCAGTGGGCTATCTTAAATTTCCTCCCACCCTCAAAATGGGGGTGACTGACACCAATGCCAAATCCATCACCTCTCTAGCAATGTTCTTGGTTGGTGAAAGAAGCAACTTAGGTCGTAGGTTCATACCTGGTAGATGGACCCTGGGTCTGATCCAGCACGGCTCTTCCTATGTCCTGATCCAGCATTAGAGGCACAAAGCCGATGCACACCAGTTGCTGTGGAACATGGGTGGGAGGGTGCTGTTGCACCGTGTTCTGCTTGTGGATTCCTGGCTGAAGGCTGGTTGGCCGCTATGTGAACGGAGTGCTGGACTAGATGGACCCTCGGTCTGCTCCAGCAGGGCTCTTCTGACATTCTGATGTTCTAAGGGGGCCTTTAGGGCTTAGCTCAAAGCAAGCACAGGACTCCCTAGCCCCAGGGTTGACGATGGAGTTTTAAGACTGGCAGCTTGAGGCCTTTGAGAAATCCCAGGGCACCTTGAGCTCACTGCGGCCTTCTCTGTTGACCTGAGGTGTCTTGAAACGGTCGGGGATCTCTAGACAGATGGCTAAAGCAAGGAGCTGGAGGCAGGAGAGAAAGGCAGATGGTCTTCTCGTCTGTTGTGCCTTTTGCTTCTCAGGCTCCCATCATGTGTTCCAGGGCCCTTGTTGACAGCCCTCGCTTCTGGGTTCCTGGCCCAGGGAGGCGCTTTCGAGGAATCCTCCTTGAAGGGGAAGCAACTCCACGGTTCCTTTCTGTCGCCCCGATCATCTACTTTGAGAAGAGGTGTCCTGAAATTGCAGGAGAACTCGAGAGGTGTGAGCCCTAAGGGAAACGCCTTGGGAACGTGGGGATGGGTTGGCGAGTTGCTGTCCTCCAACTTTCTTGAAAGGAGACGCCTGGAGAGGCAGGATTTCAGCACTCTTCTGTGTTGCCTAGATAACTCCCTGGATCACTTCTGTAGAAACAAAAGAGGTGGTTTCTCTAAAGGGAGAGAGAGGACAAGAAAGCTGCTGCCCCCAGCAGTCCCAGTCTCCAACTGGTTTTTTCAAGTGCCCAGCTCAGCCCCAGGAAATTCGACTGTGACCCACACAGCACGGCTCACAATGGCATGTGCCATTTCACAGCTCCCCTTTACTGACAGAAAAAGATACATCACAAAGAGGATTCCCCACCACTGCTTTCCATCAGTGGGCTATCCTACATTTCCTCCCACCCTCAAAATGGGGGTGACTGACACCAATGCCAAATCTATCACCTGTCTAGCAATGTTCTTGGTTGGTGATAAAAGCAACTTAGGTCGTAGGTTCATACCTGGTAGATGGACCCTTGGTCTGATCCAGCATAGCTCTTCCTATGTCCTGATCCAGCATTAGTGGCACAAAGTCTATATACATCAGTTGCTGTGGAACATGGGTGGGAGGGTGCTGTTGCACTGTGTTCTGCTTGTGGATTCCTGGCTGAAGGCTGGTTGGCCGCTGTGTGAACGGAGTGCTGGACTAGATGGACCCTCGGTCTGCTCCAGCAGGGCTCTTCTGACGTTCTGATGTTCTAAGGGGGCCTTTAGGGCTTAGCTCAAAGCAAGCACGGGTCTCCCTAGCCCCAGGGTTGACGATGGAGTTTTAAGACGGGCAGCTTGAGGCCTTTGAGAAGTCCCAGGGCACCTTGAGCTCACTGCGGCCTTCTCTGTTGACCTGAGGTGTCTTGAAATGGTCGGGGATCTCTTGACAGATGGGTAGAGGAAGGAGGTGGAGGCAGGAGAGAAAGGCAGATGGTCTTCTCGTCTGTTGTGCCTTTCGCTTCTCAGGCTCCCATCATGTGTTCCAGGTCCCTTGTGGACGGCCCTTGCTTCTGGGTCCCTGGCACAGGGAGGCGCTTTCAGGGAATCCTCCTTGACCGGGAAAGAACTCCATGGTTCCTTTCTGTTTCCCAGATTATCTACATGGAGAAGAGGTGTCCTGAAATTGTAGGAGAACTTTTGACAGCTGGGTGGAGCAAGGAGCCCTAAGGGAAACGCCTTGGGAACGTGGGGATGGGTTGGTGAGTTGCTGTCCCCCAACTTTCTTGAAAGGAGACGCCTGGAGAGGCAGGATTTCAGCACTCTTCTGTGTTGCCTAGATAACTCCCTGGATCACTTCTGTAGAAACAAAAGAGGTGGTTTCTCTAAAGAGAGAGACAACAAGAAAGCTGCAGTCCCCAGCAATCCCAGTCTCCAACTGGTTTTTTCAAGTGCCCAGCTCAGCCCCAGGAAATTCGACTGTGACCCACACAGCACGGCTCACAATGGCATGTGCTGTTTCACAGCTCCCCTTTACTGACAGAAAAAGATACATCACAAAGAGGACTCCCCACCACTGCTTTCCTCCAGTGGGCTATCTTAAATTTCCTCCCACCCTCAAAATGGGGGTGACTGACACCAATGCCAAATCCATCACCTGTCTAGCAATGTTCTTGGTTGGTGAAAGAAGCAACTTAGGTCATAGGTTCATACCTGGTAGATGGACCCTTGGTCTGATCCAGCATAGCTCTTCCTATGTCCTGATCCAGCATTAGTGGCACAAAGTCTATATACACCAGTCGCTGTGGAACATGGGTGGGAGGGTGCTGTTGCACCGTGTTCTGCTTGTGGATTCCTAGTCGAAGGCTGGTTGGCCGCTATGTGAACGGAGTGCTGGACTAGATGGACCCTCGGTCTGCTCCAGCAGGGCTCTTCTGACATTCTGATGTTCTAAGGGGGCCTTTAGGGCTTAGCTCAAAGCAAGCACAGGACTCCCTAGCCCCAGGGTTGACGATGGAGTTTTAAGACGGGCAGCTTGAGGCCTTTGAGAAGTCCCAGGGCACCTTGAGCTCACTGCGGCCTTCTCTGTTGAGGTGAGATGTCTTGAAACGGTCGGGGATCTCTAGACAGATGGCTAAAGCAAGGAGCTGGAGGCAGGAGAGAAAGGCAGATGGTCTTCTCGTCTGTTGTGCCTTTTGCTTCTCAGGCTCCCATCATGTGTTCCAGGGCCCTTGTTGACAGCCCTCGCTTCTGGGTTCCTGGCCCAGGGAGGTGCTTTCGAGGAATCCTCCTTGAAGGGGAAGCAACTCCACGGTTCCTTTCTGTCGCCCCGATCATCTACTTTGAGAAGAGGTGTCCTGAAATTGCAGGAGAACTCGAGAGGTGTGAGCCCTAAGGGAAACGCCTTGGGAACGTGGGGATGGGTTGGCAAGTTGCTGTCCTCCAACTTTCTTGAAAGGAGACGCCTGGAGAGGCAGGATTTCAGCACTCTTCTGTGTTGCCTAGATAACTCCCTGGATCACTTCTGTAGAAACAAAAGAGGTGGTTTCTCTAAAGAGAGAGAGACGACAAGAAAGCTGCAGTCCCCAGCAATCCCAGTCTCCAACTGGTTTCTCAAGTGCCCAGCTCAGCCCCAGGAAATTCAACTGTGACCCACACACCACGGGTCACAATGGCATGTGCCATTTCACAGCTCCCCTTTACTGACAGAAAAAGATACATCACAAAGAGGACTCCCCACCACTGGTTTTCCTCCAGTGGGCTATCTTAAATTTTCTCCCACCCTCAAAATGGGGGTGACTGACACCAATGCCAAATCCATCACCTCTCTAGCAATATTCTTGAGGGTAGGATGGTGGAGCAAAAGTCATGGGCAGGGTGGAATGAAGAAAGGTTAGAGAGCAGAAAGCGAAAATGTATGTGTGTGTAGAGAGAGAGAGAATTTCGTCCTTTTACCAATCCTCTGGAGCAAATGCAGTAGGCCGGTGATCTCCGTCAAAACCAGCCAGGACTCTAAAAGAGCTGCCCAAGGTGTGAAGCAACTTGGATACATCCTTTTCGAGTTCTGACTGAAACCCGGAGTGGATTCTCCGCCCCACTTATATCGGAGCCACCAGCACCCACTGAGCAAAGGGAAAGATGTATAAATTTGTCCAGTTCTGTTCCTCCCAGTTTCTCATTTCCCACCCACCCCAATCTTAAGCTCAGCTTTCCCCAAACGCTGAGAATCCACAAGCACTTTTCTGCATGTTTCTCCCAACGCATGTTTTTTTTTTTTTGCTTGTCATTTTGCCTAACATTCACATTTTGGGGAGCAATTTTATAATATAATGCATTTTCCCTCCACAAAGGATAACCGGGTTTTTGAACAGACTGATTCAAAAGTGGGAAATTAGTTAGGTTTGCATTAGAATGTGAATTGAACAAATTTATTTATTTATTTATTTATTACATTTTTATACCGCCCAATAGCCGAAGCTCTCTTCTGTGTGTGTTTATCTCCCATCTTTTAAGAAAATGTGGGTTTTCCAAAGGCTAAGTTGGCTGTTATTTGTAATTAACTGAAGCCAAATTAGGGGAAAGCAATATGTTCAATGCTCCCTCCTCTGAAACCAATAACTTTGTCACCCAAAGAGATGTGGAAAGGACAGAAACCAACCAGCTGCCGGACAAATGAATTTATTTCAAAGGTTCAACGATAGCCCTCGCTGGGGAATAAACAAAAACTTGATTCGAAAGAGGGAACATCGAACTTATGAAGACTTTTTCTTTCTTTTTTTCCTTTTTTGAAAACAGCTCTCCTAAAAAAGGCTGCAATTAACAACGAGACAGGAAATTTCCAGAGAGCTGCTTTTGCAATCAAAGCCTCGAACACATCTGGAACTGGTTGCCAAGTGTTTAAAAACCATCAAAGCAAATGGTATTAATAAATGCAAGGAGACATTAGGCAGGCAAGGAGGAAAGAAGGAATGACCCAGCACAGAGGTGGAGCTGACATGAGGACTCAATGCAACCAGACTCATTAGCCTAAAAGGAGTTTGTCTCCTTGCCTTGCGCCTCCTAATTCTTTTCATCACTTTGTGGCAATGCTTATAAAGATATATTGAAATAGCATCAAGGCCGCAGACAGACAATACGTCCAGACGGCACCTCCTATATACTTAACTCTCCCCCACAACCCCGATGCATTCACCGAAGAATTAAATGGAGCCATCAATGCATAGGGATCATTGGGGAAAGAGAATGAAAATGAAATGGACAACATCGTAATGTGTTTATGTTCTGGCCACGTTTGGACTGCTGTGTACACCTGGTGGTCACACCATCTTCAAAAGGGTATCTTACACCGAGAAAAGATGGGCAGTTAAGGGCACAATCCTATGCATGTTTAGACAGAAAGAAGTCCTACAATTCTATTCCTATTTAAACAGAATACATCCTACAATCCTATACATGTTTACACAGAAAGAAGTCCTACAATGCTATGCATGTTTAGACAGAAAATGTCCTCCAAACCTATGAATGTTTAGACAGAAAGAAGTCCTACAATTCTATTCCTATTTAAACAGAATACGTCCTACAATCCTATACATGTTTACACAGAAGAAGTCCTACAATCCTGTGCATGTTTAGACAGAAAAATATCCTACAACTCCCGGCATGCCCCAGCGATGGGAGCTGTAAGATTATTTTCTCTCTAAACATGCATAGGATTGCACGTTAAACTATCAAGGATCTGTGCAGCATCTTCCCTGCAATTAAATTCCCTGCACGCACAGCACCAGGTTGGGGAAAACTGGTTTAGAGTCTTCAAAAGTGATCCAAAGTAATCTTTTTTACACTGGGGAAAGGGAGACCGAAGAGATATGTCTCTGGTGAAATGCTGACTTGGAAGGTATGTTGCACTGCAGAAAGAGAGAGAGAGAGTTTCCTTCACCCCTGTTTTCTTTGGCCTATGCACCCTGTGTCCTGCCTCCGTTTAACGGGATAATTGAATTAACTTCTCAGGTTCTGTTTCACGTGCTTGGTCCCTCTTTTCTGCCCCTCCCTCTCCTGAACCAACTAAGCTGATGAAGATGGCACACGTTTCAAAGCTTTCCTGCACAAAGATAATGAAATAAAATATACCGCCTCCTGGATTTTGTTCTCTCCGTCTTGTGCGTATTGGACGGAGAAATGGAGTGGACCGATTTTTGCAATTAAAATATTTGGGTGGGATAACAGTCTCTCCGTTTGGAAGGCCCTCCAACCCCTGTCGTAGTATGACTGGGACTTGCGAGGGGGGACGGGACTCAGGGAACACCCCTCTCCCAGAAGACGTGGTGAAACCAGGGCAGTGAAACGGCAGGCAGCCAGGCACGCCCACGGTTACAGCAGCCCACTTTACTACTTTTACTTTTCGAATATATTCTCCTTTTCGAATATATCCTTCACCCCAAGTCAGTGTGTCAATGTGTTTAGCATCAGGCCGCAGAAGCAAACTCCATGTCATCCCTGCAGCTGTGACGGTGCTATGGTTTCAGTAAGTTTAAAATGCAAAACTGCACATGCCCAGAGGATTGCTTCTTTTTTTAAGATCAAGTTTGGCAAACAGTCCCCCCCGCACACACACACACACACACACACACACACACACACTTTTTTTTTGGTCCAACAGATCCCATTAAGTTGAACTTCCTGAGAGAGTTGACGTTTTATTTTTATTTTTATTTTTTTAAAGTAACATTCTCCTTGATTCTAGCAGCTGGAATATCGCTGTCAACTTCATCGTAGACCATTTAATTTCTTTACATGATTTGACAAGTGATGCCTGACCTTTCGGTGACGGAGGCTCTGGGGAGTCTGACCTTTCGGGAAAGTGTATTTGGTGTGTACGTAATGAGGTTGTGTGTCCCCACAGGTTCCTGTTGTATTTCCAGCGGCCCTCCCACAACAATCAAAGCAAAAACAAAATACGCACAGCAAGTGTTTGGCATCCTTCCTTGGCATTTGAACGGTGTGCGAATGGCCTCTCCAAATTCTCCACCCTATTTGTGGGCAGAGAAATTGGGAGGGGGGACACATTTCATTAAATTTTGCCAGGGATTGGAGGGCGGGGGGAAAGAGAGATTCCCCATCAGTTTCTCAGGGGTGGGGCTCAACATTAAATTGCATATCCTGAGACGGATTTTCCAGTGGTAGAGCACTTGTTTTGCATGGGATTATTTGGTACAGCTGCCTCCTGTTAGAAAGGCAGCTAGCAGAGAAAAAGCAAAACAGATGTCCCACACGCACAGAAGGCTAAAAAACGAGACTGTGCCTTTCTTTAGTGAAGAAACTCACCAATATTCCTGCATAAAAATGCAGGTACAGCATAGGATTTGAAAAGGAGTTTGTTCAGACCATTTTGTGTCCCACTACATGAGAGAGCAAGCCATAATGCTTCCAGCAATGGAGGAAGTCAGAGAGACCGGGGGTGGGGGGAGGAAGAGAAGGAGCAGGGAACTACACTATAGGTTATAAAGACACTAAGGTTACCCATGCCCCAAAGGGGAATTACAGAGCAGGGATTGGGGGGTAAGAAAACCACGACGCGCACACCCCTCACATGACTGGCAACCACGTGGTGCGCTGTGGTTTAGTTACCACCCTCCACACCTTAGGTAAATTCCCAGTCGCCTGCTGCCGCCACCACTTATCTCAGTGGCCACTGTGGCAGGAATCATGTCACACTGGCTGCTCCATCCATTGCTATGGAATGGCAACCATAGAGTCCAACCATGCTGCCTAGAGTGTCGCCGGACATTCTCGATGCTTTAGGTAGTCATCTCTATGGTCGCTGTGATTTATCCATGGAGCGGCCAGATTTAACTACGATGCACCCCAGGGCCCCTTACCCTCACAGCAGAGGGTGGGCACCCCAGGCACATACTTTACTGATCATGGGCGGGTATTTAACCCATCCACCCAGACGTCTCTTCTTCGAATGGCCATTGGTTACTTCCAAAAGAATCCAGTCCAATGGCAATTTGAGCAGTGCTTTTTTACTGAGCCATTCTGTGGCCTGTCTCAAAAATTGTTTGGGGTGTAATGCATTCCCGAAATCCGACACATCCCTCTAGCCACTTGGGAAGAAATAACCAATGAATTTCAATGGCCATTCCCCGTCATTCATTTTAGCACGTCCAATTCTTTAGGAGCATACTACATGAGCATTATGTGCGTGTGTATGTGTTTTCTCAGTGTATCTTTAACCAAAAGAACAACGGTTCCCTCTGCTTTTAAATCGGGGGAGGAATTCACACTAGGTGAATTCACTAGGTGAATTCAGAATACAGCAAGCAGAGAAAAGTCTTTAGCAATTATGTATAGCAGAGGATTGCTCAGTACCAGCGAGCAGCTCAAGGGAAATGTCAACCCGTTTTGCGGCTGCTGCGAAAAAGGCAAATTCTGTGTTGGAGATCATTAGGAAAGGAATCAGATATAAAACTGCCAATATAATGCCTTTATATGAATCTGTAGTGAAATCTATATTGAGGTACTGATTCCTCTCTATTCAGCCCTGGTTAGACCTCATCTAGAGTATTGCATCCAGTTCTGGGCTCCACAATTCAAGAAGGATGCAGACAAGTTGGAGCGTGTTCAGAGGAGGGCAACCAGGATGATCAGGGGTCTGGAAACAAAGCCCTGTGAACAGAGACTGAAAGAGGTTGTGTGTTTAGCCTGGAGAAGAGAAGATGGAGGGGAAACATGATAGCACTCTTCAAGTACTTGAAAGGTTGTCACACAGAGGAGGGCCAGGATCTCTTCTTGATCCTCCCAGAGTGCAGGACACGGAATAACGGGCTCAAGTTAAAGGAAGCCAGATTCCAGCTGGACATCAGGAAAAACTTCGTGACTGTTAGAGCAGTACGACAATGGAACCAGTTTACCTAGGGAGGTGGTGGACTCTCCCACACTGGAGGCATTCCATGAAGAACAGTGTTGGGTGATTCAGAGCAGATCAAAGGAAGAAGAGTTAAACTATGGAATTCTCTTTCACAAGATGAAGTGATGTCCACCAATTTGGATGGCTTTAAAAGGGGGATTTTTATTATTTATTTATTGCATTTCTATACCGCCCAATAGCTGAAGCTCTCTGGGTGGTTCACAATATTACGGAGCGGTGAACAAATAGAATAAAAGAATAAAACAGAATAAAAAAACACATTAAAATACATTTTTTTAAAGAAACGAAGTGCAAATAAAACTGTGGCTGGTCGTTCAGGGAAAGCTTCCTGGAACAATGATGTTTCTGGGAGGCTCCGGAAGGAATACAAGGTTGGCGACTGTCTGACCTCCAGAGGCAGGGAATTTCATAGGAGTGGGGCCACCACGCTGAAGGCTCTTCTCCTAGTGGTCTCCAGTCCGCCCAAACAGTGTTGGCCAAAATTGTGGACCACTTTTTGAAATTTTCATGTTTTGCAACTTTGCATGCTGATAAAAAATGTTCTGTTTCTCGGAATTCAAATGTTTATATATCAATGGAAAGACCTGATTCACGTAATACAACCAGCCTGCTTCTTTTCCTGGGTGTCCAATCAACTCTTTTCTTCGGTGCCATCGCTCTATTTAGGATGGACGTACGTACACTTTTAATTTGAGAGATACTTCAAATATTCACACAATCTTCAGTTTTGCTTCAGTTACAGAACAGACAGCAAAACTGACTTTCCCCAACTTGAAACAGGACGTATCGCCGCTACTGCCATGGGATTGGTCCCCAGAACAAGCGCTGTGATTGGCCAGTCGGGTTTGCAATTCCAATCCGCTTCTTCGCTCAATCACACCTGTGTTTGTTTTTAGACTAAAGTAAGCATAACGTTTGTTGTACTGCAGATATTTGCATTCTTTTTTTTTTGTATTGAATTCAGCATTAAATTCTCTTTCAATTGATAAATATTTGAATTCCACGAAACAGAACATTTTCTATAAGCATGCAAAGTTGCAAAACATGAACATTTCAAGAAGTGTCCACAATTTTGGCCACCACTGTAGGTCCATGTGGAACCACCAGGAGCGTGCCCTCAGATGACCTCAATGACCGGGATAGACAAATTCCTGGAGAAAAAGGCTATCAATGCCTACTAGTTCTAATGTCTCAATGCCAGCTTCATTATCAGAGGCAGTGTGTCTATATACCTTAGTTGCTGGGGAACATGGGTGGGAGGTTGTAATTGCATTCAAGTCTTGCTCGTGGGCCTGCCCTTGGGGCATCCTGGTAGCCACTTTGAGAATGGAATGCTAGACTAGGTACCACTTTGGTCTCATGGTTCTTCTTCCGTTCTTCATCTTTGGTATGTGATTAAGGTGTTAAAAAAAGTACACAGGCATTCTGGTTTTCCTCCATAAAATGGTGTGTGTGTGTGTGTGTGTGTGTGTGTCTGGACATACAGCGTCAGCTCCCAATGGCTGCTGCTGCTGCTGCTGCACCTAAATCCATGCGCCCCACAGAGAGCACAGAATCAAGGCTTTTAAAGGTGTGTGCATTATTGATTTTGCAAAATGGCAACTTTGTGTTCTGCTGCAGAAGCTGTTTATTCATTCATCCAGGTGCCAGTGTCCTTTTAGCAGTAATGTATTTATTAATGATCTTAAATAAAGAGGTATGTGTCTTCAAGGTGGAGGTGGGAGAAAGAGATACATATATGTGTGAATCTAGTGACAGCAACAGAATTTGTATTTCTGGGCGCAAAGATTACTGCAGACGCTGACTGCAGCCAGGAAATCAGAAGACGTTTACTTCTTGGGAGGAGAGCAATGACAAATCTTGACAAAATAGTTAAGAGCAGAGACACCACGCTGACAACAAAGGTCCGCATAGTTAAAGCAATGGTATTCCCCGTAGTAACCTATGGCTGCGAGAGCTGGACCATAAGGAAAGCTGAGCGAAGGAAGATAGATGCTTTTGAACTGGGGTGTTGGAGGAAAATTCTGAGAGTGTCTTGGACTGCAAGAAGATCAAACCAGTCCATACTCCAGGAAATCAAGCCAGACGGCTCACTTGAGGGAATGATATTAAAGGCAAAACTGAAGTACTTTGGCCATTTAATGAGAAGACAGGACACCCTGGAGAAGATGCTGATGCCAGGGAAAGTGGAAGGCAAAAAGAAGAGGGGCTGACCAAGGGCAAGATGGAGGGATGATATTCTGGAGGTGACGGACTTGACCTTGGAGGAGCTAGGCCGACAGAAAACTCTGGCGTGGGCTGGTCCATGAAGTCACGAAGAATTGGAAGCGACTGAACAAATAAACAACAACAATGAATCTAGCTTCTCGATCAGGCACTACGAATCTGCAAGAAACAGTCTAACAACATTAGGGTGACCAACTGTCAGGATTTCCCCGGATTTGTCCTGGTTTTTGTTCTTTCCATGGTGTCAGGGGGGATTTTCTATAATTTTCAATAATGTCCTGGAATGACACACCTTCCCCTTTAAGGCTGCCATTAGCATGGCAGGAGGGAATGACATGCTTTCTTGAGGCACATCAGTCCCCCACCCCGCTCCAATTGAGGTCTTAAAGGGGAAAGTGGGTCATTCGTGGACATTATAGAAAAGGCCCCAATTGGAGTGGATGGTGGTGGTGCAGAATGAAATCCTTTCCCCTCCTCCACTCCAATCGGGTTCTTTAAGGTGGCAGGGGAATAACGTACTTTCTGCAGGACTCAGAAAGCTGCTTCCCCACACACACACTAGGTGTCCTCTTTTTAGGTTTCCCAAATATGGTCACCCTAAGCAACATCAGGGTCTCCAGTATTTGAGGCAGTAAGCCTGTGTGCGCCAGTTGCTGGGGAACATGGGCGGGAGGGTGCTGTTGCACCATGTCCTGCTTGTTCATCCCTGGCCAACGGCTGGTTGGCCCCTGTGTGAACAGAGTGCTGGACTAGATGGATCCTTGGTCTGATCCAGCAGGGCTCTTCTTAGGTTCTTATGTTCTTAGGGTCACTGGTAAGTAACCCATGGGCGTCAGTCGTACAAGGATGCATGAAATGAATCTTAACCGAAGGGAATGAATCTTAACTGGAGAAATGAGACTACTTCTTTCAGGGATACCCCCTCCCAACAGAAAAACTCCAGGCCTGTAAGGACCAACTTTATTATCTTGCCTCAGTAGGCTTCATAACTTCACAAAGGGTATTTAACAGTGCCCTTGTTTCTGCCTGTGAATCTTTAAGCGCGTAAAGGGCACCCCAGTGAAATTTCAGCTGTTGGGAAACTGGTTTACCGATCTTTCCTTTTCCTGTTCTTTTTTATTTGATCATTGTTGGATTGGTGAGCCGCTGCTATCTGGTTTACCAGCACTGCCATGTAATTGTTGAAAATGTTTTGAAATATGTCTCTCAAGAAGAGACATTTTGTGCTGCTCTGGTAATTAATGGTTTGTCTCTTGGAATCGCCTCCAGAAAACTAACTCAGGCATTTGACGGCGAACATGAATAAGCTTGTAAAAATTTCGGGGGAATTACTGGGGCCTGTGGGAGCTTGAACGGCTGGAGACAACCTTAGCGAGGAAAGGGGTGAATGTGGAGCTGCATCACCAGAGTTCCGCTCCGGAAGGGAACCGTTCCAACGACTGGTTCTGAAACCATCCAGGCAGGCATAGAGCAGCACAACGGCGCGGTACAGTCCCAAAGTGCTAGCACAGGCTGTACCACTTCAGAGTACAAATGGAGCATGCCATTTTTGTGAAGGGGAGGGGGAAATACCCCAAAATGTAGCATGCCAGTGTGCTCAATTCTCTCTATCCTGTGTTAGTTTTATACTTGCAGTTTTATACCTGTTTTTAAAGCTGGGGAACATTATACAACGTGATTTCCCCCCCCCCCCCCATGCACCTGTAGTCTGAAGTGGCATCATCCATTCTGCCTGGGGGGGGCACCTATGTAGGCTAAAAAAGAGGAAACTCACCACCAAAACACGAAGGTACCAATTTACATAACATTTTCCTATGCAAATGTGTATGCTCAGGCACAAATTTAATAATAATAATAATAATAATAATAATAATAATAATAATAATAATAATAATATAGAAATGAACGGTAACCTCAAGGCCCACTTCCTCCTCTCTACCCTTATAGCTCTTTGACTTTAAACTGGACTGGAGCTGGGCAGCCTTCAGATAGAGGGTGGTCCTCCAAAACAGAGCAGTGTCCTCAGTAAAGTAGGACATCAGGGAAGAATTGGCCAAAACCAACAGACCTTTAGTAAAAAAAAGGGGGGGCATTTTTCTCTCCTGGTAAGGCTAAACCATTAGGGTGACCATATGAAAACGAGGACAACTGGACAACCATCTGTCAGGGATGCTTTAGGGTGGATTCCTGCATTGAGTAGGGGGTTGGACTCGATGGCCTTGTAGGCCCCTTCCAACTCTACGATTCTATGAGGACAGGGCTCCTGTATCTTTAGCAGTTGCATAGAAAAGGGAATTTCAGCAGGTGTCCTTTGTCTATATGGAGAACCTGGTGAAATTTCCTCTTCATCACAACAGTTAAAGCTGCAGGAGCTATACTAGAGTGACCAGATTTAAAAGAGGGCAGCTTTAACTGTTGTGATGAAGAGGAAATTTCACCAGGTTCCCCATATATACAAATGACACCTGCTGAAATTCCCTCTTCAATACAACTGTTAAAGATACAGGAGCCCTGTCCTCCTTTTCATAGGTCACCCTATAAACCATTGGTTAAGAAACGTGTTCTGTCTGATCAGGGATGGGCCTGCCCCTGTAGGCTAGCACCAGCCAATCCCAAGTCCATCAGTATTAGGGCTGTGCAAGCCTCAGGCTTTGGATTCAGAAATCCAAACCACGGAGGCCATTTGATGGTGTATCCGCCATTTTTTTTGCACAGCCCTAGGCCTCCACAAGCAAGTTACAGCCTACAACTCCCAGCATACGGTGTCTGGGAAGGCTGCACTTACCAGGGCCCAGCAAAGGTGGGCACAAATGTCCTCCCCACTGCTGTGGTCACCTGCACCTCTGTGCAATTGACCACTCCTCAGTGTGATTAGCTGCTCCTTGGCATGAGTGCCTGCTGCGACCACAATCCAGGATACTCTAGTGACTGTCGAGGCGTACCCGAATCGTAAAATGGCCTCCACGATTCGGATTTCCGAATCCAACGCCCAAAGTTTGCATAGCCCTAACCTGTATCTTCTCCTGCTCACTCACTCTGGAGGGAAAACTCTGGAACCTAAGCTGTACATCAACTGAAGACTTCACTACATACACCCCCACTTACCCTTTTTGTAACTGCACCTCTGTGTGATTTTAAAGTAAGCCGCAGAGATTAAAAAACAGGCTATTAAGGTACCAAATCAATCTATCAATACCATTCACATTTACCAACGAGCCTGCTTGGCTGCTGTGGAAAACCAAACAACCCCAGGATTGTTGGAAAAAACAGCCATGTCCTGTTATTCTCTGACCTCGGATCTTTTTTACCCCCATCAAGAGAGTGCCAATGATGTCAGTGCAATAATTACGCACGAGCAATTAAGAGGAGACATACGCACGGAAGGTGTGAATCCCAAAAGATGAGATCTCCCCCTCCACTTAACTCTTCTCAGGAGCAATAACCGATTCAGTTTGCAGAACTTGCTTGACTTTGATTTTTTAATTAAGATTGCTGAAGATTCGCCCTGATCCGGAGCGCCACCTGGGTTAAAAAGACTCTCCGTTGCTCTTCTGTGGAGGGTGAAGATGTATTTCTTACTACGCACAAGAGCTCAAGTGAATAAAGGTGGCCTTTTTTTAATGTAACATCCGCTTCACTTATGGAATTCTAGAGCAATTTATAGAGGATTAGTCTCCCAGTGGACATGGAAGAAGGGCTATACCAGATGGGAGGGCATTAGACAAAATCACAGAGAAGCCAATGGATGGCAAAGCTAAATATAATTTTTGAATATAATACCTTTTGAATATTAGTAGTTGCGATCACAGATTTCCAAATAAAGTAAAGCGATTTGCGTGAATTTCGGTCATAATTCGTGCAAACCATGCAAACTGCAGTCATCATGTGAGTAATTTGCACAAATTGCAGCCAAATCTGGCATGAACTGCTTTTTACATGCAAAAATGAAGACGAAAAGTTCCCCCAATTTCGGGAACAAACCGCATCTCAGCTCACAAATGCAAGCCGAGGCAAGGAAGACTGCGGGACTCTTTCAGGCCCCGAAAGGGCCGGATTTCCCGGTGAGAGACAACCCTAGTTGACAAATCAACCAGGGAGCGTTGTTGTCTTCATAACTTGCTTATGTGCTTCTTAAAAGCATCTGGGTATATTTTTCCCGGAAAAGAAAAGTTTAAAGATCTCTGAAGGAGTTTCACACAGAAGATAGAGCAGACTTGTTTTCTGTTGCCCCAGAGGGCAGGAAGACTGATGGGTGGAAATTGCAGGTGAGTGAATTTCAGCTGAACACTCGGAGGTATTTCCTAACTGCATAAGCTTTGAGAGTGGAACGGATGACCTCAGGAGGTGATGGCCTCTTCTTCACTAAAGGAGTTTAAGCAGAGCCTGGATGTGGCCGTTGCAAGTTGCACTGAGCTAGGGGTGGGCTAGATGACCTTCAAGGCCTCTTTCAACTCTACCATTCTATGCTCTAGGAAAGAGGAGCCAAGACTGGATGGACCCTTGGTGTGAACCCAAGCACTCTTCTTATGTTCTCAGATTCTAGGGACAAAAAATGAGGTACGGAGGTCTCCGTATCAGGTTCTCCAGAGATCCACCCTGGACATTTCAGGCCCTGTTTTGCAGGTGGGTAATATTTTTCTATCCAAAGTTGACAAGGCCAACTTTTAATCTTTTTGTGATGGGTGTGGTGGTCAGCAAAAAATGCATCATCCGAAAACCAAGACAAAAGAGGTGGGAGATAAAATTGACATTTGCAAATGCATTTGTAGATACGACCGTTTACTATAATTTAAATAGAAACACAATAGGTCTCCCTACAGTGGGAAAGATTGCAGCCAGGTGTGGTTCTCCTGTACAGGTGATGGGAGACCTTCTGGGCCTCTGTTATTCCTTCTTAGGGATCTTTAGAGGATGTGTTCAAAGAGACGTCTTGTCCTCTGCAAAGGAGGACGCATGCCCAACCTAGCTTTGGAAGGAGTGCTTGGTTTGAGACGAGGGGCATTTCAAGTGAGTCCCTGCTTCCACCATGTGTAAGATCTTGGATAGGGTGACCCTATGGAAAGGAGGACTGGGCTCCTGTATCTTTAAGAGTTGGATTGAAAAAGGAATCTCAGCAGGTGTCCTTTGTACGCATGCAGCACCTGGTGAAATTCCCTCTTCATCACAACAGTTAAAGCTGCCGGAACCCTGCCCTCTTTTGTATCTGGTCAAGAGGGCAGGGCTCCTGCAGCTTTAACTGTGGTGATGAAGAGGGAATTTCACCAGGTGCTGCATGCGTACAAAGGACACCTGCTGAAATCCCCTTTTCAATCCAACTCTTAAAGATACAGGAGCCTGGTCCTCTTTTCCATAGGTTCACTCTAAACTTGAAGGACATGTGTCACCTCTGTGTTTGGTGTGTCGGTATGTAAATGTCATGGTAGCTCCCAGTGATTCAAAGACAGAGAAATGTATGCTAAGAAATGGCATGGAGAATGTGGATAGGGAAACATCTTCCCTATGGGGAAGGTTACAGAAGCTGGGTTTGTTCAGAATAAGGTGAGGAAGAGGAGACATCACAGAGGTGTACAACATGGTGCATGTTATGGAGAATGGGGAGACATTTTTCTCCCTCTCTCATAATATTAGAACCCACAGGGGTCATCTCATGAAGCTGACGGGTGGGAGATCAGCGGAAATCCTTCTTCACACAGCGCAGAGTTAAATTACGGAACTCACAACCACAACATGTAGTGACAGCTACCGATTTGGATGGCTTGAAAAGGGGGTTGGCTAAATTCCTGGCGGAGAAGGCTATCCATGGCTACTAGTCCTGATGGCTACGTGCTCCCTCCAGTATCAGAGGCAGTAAGCTTATGTGCACCAGTTCCTGGGGAACATGGGTGGGAAGGTGCTGTTGCACCCGTGTCCTGCTTGTGGGTCCTTGGTCGACAGCTGGTTGGCCTCTGGATTAAATGGACCCTTGGTCTGATCTTCAGGACTCCTCTTATGTTCGTGTGTGTGTGTGTGTGTGTGTGTGTGTGTGTGTGTGTGACACACACACACCTAAGCACAACTAATTAACTTCAGCGTTGAATACATTTGGTAGCCTGGCGAGGAACCGCCCTAGACAAAACGTATCGTATTCCTCATATCTCAACGCCACAGAGTTCTGGCCCTCCCCTCCCCCCCCACCGCCCCACTAAGCCTGCAGACATAAATGCCGCCTTATCTCATGGCGGAGTCTCCAGTGACGCCAGGGAACCTGAAAAAACCTGTCTGGCTCTCGTCGCGGGGAGATGGAGACGTTGAAGTTCTGTTCGCCTTACGTTACCTGCCTGCCAGCGAATGGGCGTTCAGGGAAGGGAGGCTTTAATCATTTTTAAGCACCAGGAAGATCAGCCAACTACCCAAACCACAATTTGGGGAAACCTGTTTGCTTCTCGTCAACCTCCCCATGGTCACACACCCCCTCTGAAGATCTCCTTCACGACCCCCTTTTTCTGCAGCACCCCTCTGAATACCACTCTCTTGGAGAACACGAATGAGATGGTGCTCTGTTTGGGATTGCAACTCCATCATCCCCAACCATTGGCCTGCTAGCTGGGGCTGAGGGGAGCTGTAGTCCATAACATCTGGAGGTGCAAAGATCAAGAGCAGGTCTCCAAGATTTCAAATAGGGGACTTTTCAGGGTGTGAATGCAGGTCCGTTGGCATGCAAAATATGCGTTGTACCGCTGACCCTACCCTTTGACGTCGGGGGCAGACATTGTCTCAGGTTTTGTTTCTAGTCCTTATGGTGATGAGAACAAGCTTGGGAGCATGGGAGTGACGCGGCTCGAAACCCGGGGGGGGCTGCAAAATCTCTTTGCTGCCCCACAGCGACTTGTCGAAGCAGGAGGAACGGCACAGATAAGGGCGGAGAGATTTCCTTAAATCTCTTCCGTCCACGTCGGGCGGATTGTCAGATGTCTTTCGTTCCATCCTCCCGTCTTGGATGGAATCGGATTTTTGGAAGGAGAATTTCATCCATTTGCACATGCGTAGGCGCATTTGCACAGATCCCCTTTCCCCAAAAAGTTTTTTTTTAAGTGGCCTGCAAATTCATGGAGTCCACACAACACCTGCAAGTGTAGCTGAATTTGCTGATATCCATCCCTTCTTTCCAATCTCATTTCTTCCTCCTCTTTCTGTTGCTTCTTCTCCTTGCTTTGACCTTCCCTCTGTGGTGTCTCCTCCACTGCTGAAATGCACAACGTCTGCTTTCCACCTTTGGTTCTTCTTGCTCATGCTCTTCCTTAGAGCATCATGCACACAGTGCACTTCGCTTGGTTTTATGTTGTGCTGTTTTTAATCATCATTTTATTGTTTCGATTTTAGGGGTTGTTTTGAATGTACTGTACACCGCCCAGAGAACTTGAGTTAACAGGCAGTTAAAAAAAATGCCATGAGCAAGCAAATAGACAACGTAATAATATGTGCAAATTTGCTGGATGTGCACATCGGTTTTCAAATCAAACTTTTCTTGATGCTGTATCTGGAATATATCCAGGAAGGAGTTCAACTTTGGCTATTAGTCGCTTCAGTGCAACAGGAGGAAAGGCAATGGGTCTCATGTCTTGCAGCTAGTTGACCTCTTCAAGAACATCAGAAGTCCCCTGAGGCTGGATCAGACCAAGGGTCCATCTAGTCCAGCACTCTGGTCACACAGTGGCCCACCAGCCATTGGCCAGGGACGAACAAGCAGGACACAGTGCAACAGCACCCTCCCACCCATGTTCCCCAGCAACTGGTGCACACAGGCTTCCTGCCTCGAATATTGGAGATAGCACACAACCATCTGAAACCAGCCTTTGGACTAGATAGGTCTTTGCCCTGATCCAACAGGGTTCTTCTTTGGTTATGGATTATATATACGATGCCTGACAAGGTCTCCACATCTCCACAAATCCGCTCTGAGCATTGGAGCAAAGCGTCAATGGGAATTATTTGCGCTTATCCAAACATCTACTCATCAAAGGGTTTTACAGGCTCTGTTTTGGCAGCGGCTCTGTTTTCCATGCGGGGAACGCCTGGAAAAGCCTCTGCACGAATGGCGCCATTCTTGAATAGCTCCCCTTGTTCGCCCAAGCCTCTGGAGGAGTGTCACGGTAGTTGGAAGTGATAAAATATGTACAACAGCAACCGTAAAAGCAACCGTGGTTTGCAACCTTGTTTAAAAGGTTTTGGTTGCCGGGTTTTGCATACACTGGCACAGGAAAGGAAACTGGCTTTCGGTATCCTGGCAAAAATGTGGACTCCTGTGTCTTTCGGTATCCTGGCAAAACCGTGTCTTACTTGAAAGGATCACATAATTTTAGATTTGGAAGGGACCTTGGAGCTTAGAATAGGAGTATCCAGTCTCGGCTTAAATCCCTCAAAGGCAGATGGAACGATCGTAAAAGAAAACAAAATGCTAAAAAAGGCAGTAAGATCATAAGAGCCCAATTCTTATGAATGAATATAATAATAATAATAATAATAATAATAATAATAATAATAATAATAATATAGTACCAGCAGGTCTAAATTTATTTATTTATTTTCTATAATAGATTTATTAAAATAGATTTATATAGAATCATAGAATCATAGAATAGTAGAATAGCAGAGTTGGAAGGGGCCTATAAGGCCATCAAGTCCAACCCCCTGATCAATGCAGGAATCTACCTTAAAGCATCCCTGACAGATGGCCATGGAGGTTCACCCTCGGACCACAACGAGAACTCCCATGGCAATTTCATGACAAACCCCAGGGCAATTTAAACTGTCGTGTTTTCTCCCTTACTCAAAATGCTAGAACCCATTGAGGTCATCCCATGAAGCAGATTGGTGGGAGATTCCGGACAAATAAAAGGAAGGACTTCTTCACACAACACATAGTTACATTATGGAATTCACTACCACAAGAGAAGAAGGCTAGCAATGGCTAGTAGCCCTGATGGTTATGTGCTACCTCCAGTATCCAAGGCAGTGAGCCTGTGTGCACCAGTTGCTGGGGAACATGGGTGGGAGGGTGCTGTTGCACCACGTCCTGCTTGTTCATCCCTGGCCAATGGCTGGTTGGCCACTGTGTGAACAGAGTGCTGGACTAGATGGACCCTTGGTCTGATCCAGCATCAGGGCTCTTCTTAGGTTCTTCTGTTCTTCAGAGGATGGGGCATCCCAAGTGCAAGCAATTGAGTAACAGAGACTGAAAGGCTTTCCCTCTTCCAAAGGATGAATCATTGCTTCCCCCTTCTGGTGGGAGACTGAACATCACCAAGGAACCAACTAGCCACTTCTTCATGTTTCTCTATAATTCTACTTGGGGTGGTCATTGCAATTGAATATCAGACACTGCAGCTTGCAGATTGAGTACAAAGACTCCTGGTTGGTCCATGGACAGAGCTCAGCCACCCTACCCTATACATTTGCATAATTTTGCACACACCCTGGATTTTATTATCTGGGAGGGGTCCTCTTATATATCCATGTGTATTTCTTACGTTGTGATGCACACAGCCAATCTTTCTCCCCCTCCCCTCTCCACCGCTCCAGTAACCCATGCTTTGCAACTGATTTTACAACGCCTATCTGTTAGGGCGAACACACAAAAAACGTTGGCCAACCCTGGCCGGATCTACACTACTGCTTTAAAGCGCTTTATAACAGTTTTATAGTGCTTTAAAGCAGTTAAAGCACTGTATAACTGTTATAAAGCGCTTTAAAGCAGTAGTGTAGATCCTGCCCCTGTTTTTGTTTTTGTTTAAATCCTCTGGGTACGTGCAGTTTTACATTTCAAACTCACAAGCACCATTGCAGTGATGGGAATAAAATAGAATCTGCTTCTGCTGCCGTGATGCTAAACACATTAATGTGGGAATAAGCACATGTTGTAGTAGAAATGGAGAATATATTTTAGAAGAAACACCTACACCCACCCACACACACACACACACACAAATAAAATGGATGTCTATAACCACATATGTGCTTGGCTGGTCACTGCCTTGTTTATTTATTTATATATTGTTGCATTTATATCCCAACTTTTTTCCTGCAAGGAACCCAAGGCAGCGTACATCCTCCTCCTCCTCCTCTCCATTTTAGTCTCACAACAACAACAACCCTGTGAGGTGGGTTGGGCTGAGAGTCTGTGACTTGCCCAAAGTCACCCAGTGGATTTCCATGGCCGAGTGGGGACTAGAACCCGGATCTCCCGACTCCCAGTCCAACACTTTAGCCACTACACCACACTGGCTCACCTTGTTGGTTAATAGGCACAACTCCACATGCTTCCAGACACTAGGGGGCAATAGAGGACATGGCTTGTTCCTCCCCCTTGTTCTGCAACTTGATCAGTTCCTTTTTCCTGACCCCTCCCCTTCCTCTTCCTCCTTCCTCCTCCTTCTCTTCCTGTTCAACAAGGAGTGCCACATAATCACTCCTTGAAGGAAGCAAGGAACCATATCCCGTGCCTTCGCACAAAGCCAGCATTAAGGGGATGCTTGTTAGATAACCGTCATGAACAAAGTGTACAAAAGCATGAATAAAGTCAGTTGTTTGGAACTTCTTTTAAATTAGCTCCGCCCTGTGTGTTTCACCTCCCATACTAAACGTTGCGTTGCCACACTTTCCCCTGTATAAAGCAACTCTGCTGTCAGTCATACAAGACTTCCCTATAAAATGCTTTCAAAAAGAAGAGGAAAGAATGCTGTGGTGACACAAGAGCGAATTGCCACTATCCCCATCACCTGGTCCTCTTTGGGTGATCATTTTGGGGGCTGCTGTGCTGTGGTAACCTGGATCCATCCCTAGCCAAATCATTGATTTCATAGCCCAGGGGCAAGCTCTATGTTGTGTGCAAAATGAGATGTTTGTGTATTCTAATGCAGGGGGAAATAGTAATGTAGCAACAACTACAAAAATGTACAGGGAGAGATTGTAGGAGCTGATTACATGAGCAACCTACATCAGGTCTGACGCCTGCTGGCTTGCGGCCAGGATGACTTATTATTACTCACCAGGAACAAGGATGAACAGCAAGAACCTTGAGCTATGTTGTCTGCTCTGTGTTTTGTCTATTCGGATGACGCTCAGATGGATTGCACGGATCGAAAATGTCGGGGGCATTTTCATGCCGGCCGCTGCCCGTAATTTGGCCGGACCGTTCTGATTTCAGGAGCGGGATCTGGAAGAAGTAGAACGTTCTGTTGGCTGGTTTGAGTTTTCCCTTCCAACATCTGTTGCAGGCACGTTCAAACTGTAGAGAGAGGTGCTTTGGCTGCAATGCCAAGCCATGGTTTGGCACAGGGTGCGTGAACTTTTAAGGACCATTGGGTTCACGCACCTTGCTCTGTGAACCAGGGTTCCCTCAATCCTTTCATGCTTTGGGGCAAACCAAAGAACTAAGATATTTTGTCCAAACTGGCAAATAAGAGTTGATGCTTGCTTGCTAAGCCATGCGGCCTTGGAAATAAGACCGGAATTAGAAAGAGCATGAATTCCTGCCTCTGGTGCTACATTTTGTGTTTTTGTTTTGGGGGGGTAGGAGCAGCAAGGAGTGGCGGGGCACTTGCACATCGCTGAAAGAGAGGAAATGCATCACAAAAAAAGAGGACAAAAGTGGGCATCATTTGCATAGAATTTGCATATGCTAATTTCTACACCAAGGTGCAAATTGAGAAATAAATAATATAACAAAAATGGCCTCGAGTCCCTTTTTTTTTCTTGGTAGAAAGGAGGGGTACAAATAAAAAACAGAGAGAGTTTACTTGTACTTATGGTTATAGTTAAACTATGAGAGTCAGGGGGATTTGTGCTTCCCCCTGGTGATTTGCTCTCTCGAGAACTACCAGTCCCAGAATTCCTTGTGCGTAGGCGAGAAGAAGGAACAGCTAGTGGGAAAGAGGAAGCACAATAATAACTGGGGACATTGATCCCAGCAACATTGGGAGCCAATGCTGGTGGTGGGATTGATAGCTCCAAAACATTATAAAATGTTTTAAGGATCTTCTTCCGGTTGGAGGTTGTGTTAAACAAAAGTAGCAACAACAAAATGTGTGTGGTTGGGGGTGTGGTAGAGAAGCCCCAGTGTGGGCCATGGTGCAATTTCAAAATTCAAATAGATTTCTTTCTTTCTTTCATGACTTACAGGATTGTGGAATGTGTATGGGAGAGGGCTCTTGTTATAGATTTTGCAGCAGGCTCCGCAAAATGATGCCGCGGTCTTGAAGAAAGGGTGACCCGCCGTGCCCACCACAGCAGCCATTTCATAAATGGGCAACACCCCCATGGTAGCCATTTTGTGAGAGCACCCACGGCACTCTCTTAAAATTCCACTCTCTTAAAATCTCCAGTGATTCCAAAGCACACGAGAAAGCTGGTGTGGTGGTTAAAGTCTTAGGGCTATGGATGGACAGGCGTGAGTCTGTGCCTGGAAGACATTCAAGGAGCTGCTACCCGCCCGCATGAGCTGGGCTGCACAAGGCCCTGGAGGGCTCAGCGAGTGAGCCGGGAGCATCCCACAGCCATTCACTCCTCCATGTGAGCCACTATTTTAACTCAAGTTGGCCTCTTATGTTATAGAAATGGCTCTTGATTGACATTGTTGTGCACAACTTTAGATATACAAAAATCTAGAGCTTCCATCATGCATTAAAACGGTGGCTCACATTGAGATGGTCAGGTGCCAGGTGTGAGTGGAGGGTGGGGCTAAGTCCCAGCCACTTATGCAGCTTGGCGCATAGAATCATAGAATAGTAGAGCTGGAAGGGGCCTATAAGGTCATTGAGTCAAACCCCCTGCTCAACGCAGGAACCCACCCTAAAGCATCCCTGACAGATGGTTGTCCAGCTGCCTCTTCAAGGCCTCTAGTGTGGGAGAGCCCACCACCTCCCTAGGTCACTGGTTCCATGGTCATCCTGCTCTAACAGTCAGGACGTTTTTCCTGATGTCCAGCCGAAATCTGGCTTCCTTTAACTTGAGCCCGTTATTCCGTGTCCTGCACTCTGGGAAGATCGAGAAGAGATCCTGGCCCTCCTCTGTGTGACAACCTTTTGAGTATTTGAAGAGTGCTCTCATGTAGGGTGACCAACTGTCAGGATTTCCCCGGATTTGTCCTGGTTTTTGTTCTTTCCATGGTGTCAGGGGGGATTTTCTATCATTTTCAATAATGTCCTGGAATGACACACCTTCCCCTTTAAGGCTGCCATTAGCATGGCAGGAGGGAATGACATGCTTTCTTGAGGCACGTCATTCCCCCACCCCGAGCTCCAATTGAGGTCTTAAAGGGGAAAGTGGGTCATTCATGGACATTATAGAAAAGGCCCCAATTGGAGTGGATGGTGGTGGTGCAGAATGAAATCCTTTCCCCTCCTCCACTCCAATCGGGTTCTTTAAGGTGGCGGGGGAATAATGTACTTTCTGCAGGACTCAGAAAGCTGCTTCCCCACACACACAATAGGTGTCCTCTTTTTTGGTTTCCCAAATATGGTCACCCTATCTCATGTCTCCCCATAATCTTATCTTCTCGAGGCTAAACATGCCCAATTCTTTCAGTCTCTCTTCATAGGGCTTTATTTCCATCCTTAAGTAGGACTCAGGAGATCTCGTTCCTAATCCCCACTTGGCTATGAAGATCACTGGGTGACTTTGGGCCAGTCACTGACTCTCACCCTAACAGGGTTGTTGTGAGGGTAAAATGGAGAGGAGATGGATCATGTAAGCTGCCCTGTTCCTTCGCAGAAAAAAAGGCAGGATATAAATGTGATAATAAATAAATTAAATAAAAATACTCATCTAACAGTGTGGGCATGGAGTTCTTTGCAAAAGCAGGATTAGGATAAAGCACATTCCGTGTGGATGGTAGATGCTATTTCAACCTTTCAAGTTAAACTTAGCATTTCAGCACCTGTCTCCGTGGCAGTATTGCCTCTTAAGCGCATGAAATGTACGCACAGCTGTCAGAGTATGCAACGGGTAGTGAGGTGGGTGGAGGCTGTTCCTTTTAGCTGGCTGCCTTCCCATTTTGCTGCAGAAAGTCAGAACCTGTGTGATAAAAACACAGAGAGAGAGAAAGGGGGAGGAATTTGTATCTCCGTATAATTTGATTCACACACACACACACACACACACACACACACACACACAAAATGTAGTGTCCCAGGAAGTAAACTGTAAACTGTCTGTGTGCAAGGAGTCTGGAAGCGAAATGGAATGATAGAGGCAAGAGACAACATTCCCAGAAATCACTGCACTGTGTTGTGAGAGATGCTTCTCAGCTACGATCCTGTGGGATTCCAGTGTGGTAGTGGGCACAGTTGGAATTTTGAGAGAACCACGGGTGCCATAGGGATGTTGCCCATTCATTAAATGGCCGCTACAGTGGGCCTACCCCCCCCCCATTCCATTAAATTTCTCGTACTTGGTCTTATTATCTTTCTCCTATTTACGAATCTGTCGATTTGTGCCCATACCCGTATTTCTTCGATTCTAAGATGCCATCGATTGTAAGACGCACACTAATTTCAGTACCACCAACAGAAAAAAAAAAGCTTTGATTCTAAGAAATAATAAACGCACCCGCGATTCTAAGACGCACCCCGTTTTTAGAGATGTTTATATGGAATGGTTTTAATTTTTTTAATTTTTGTGAACCGCCCAGAGAGCTCCGGCTATTGGGCAGTATAGAAATGTAATAAATAAATAAATAAAGATAACTTTAAGAGAGATTGGAATATATATATTATATCATATTATATTATATTATATTATATTATATTATATTAAGAAATGAATGGAACAACTCTGGCAGAGGCCTATAGATTCTCTGGGACTCCTGAAAAGAAGTAATGTTAGAAAATAACTATATTTATTCAGCCTACAAAAGAGGGCAGAGTTCCTGCAGCTTTAACTATTGTGATGAAGAGGGAATTTCTCCAGGTGCTGTATACATACAAATGACACCAGCTGAAATTCCCTTTTCTATAGAACTGTTAAAGATACTGGAGCCCCGTCCTCCTTTCCATATGGCCACCCTACATTCTGCAGCTAGTAAGAATCCTCTTTCCCCATTGGATTGCATTAGGGTTTCTTTTCCCTTTCATTTTTCTCCCCAAAGACGTTTCTATCTAGGCAAATTTTGGGGTTCCTCCAAGGATGCTGATACTTTACTTTTGTTTCTTAATATTTTCTTTAAGTTACATATCTGTTATAAAACAGCACCAAATTGCTACTAGTATATTCAAGGGATCTGCAAAAAAACGGCTCTGGCGCGAAACAAGGTGATAAATGTAGGCTGGTATTTGTCAAAAGAAATTGCTTTTATTTAAAAATTCAACGAGGCTCAATGTTTCGGATCGTGAGATCCTATGTCAGGAGCTACAATTAAAATACAATACAAATACCATTTCAATATAATCGAATATACAAGACAACATTCTTTCGTGCCCATTAGCCAAACCTCTCTGGATGGTTCATAAAAATTTGGATAAAAAAACTACTCACCTCCTATAATGCCATGGATTGAAGACTTTACAACACTTTCAACATTTGTGTGTTGTGCGAATGGATACCTCTTTGGGTATTTGCACTGCTTTGGCTGAAGTTTATATATAGTTCTTAGAAACACACACACACACATATATACATGTATACGCACGATGAAACTGATATAATCAAATCTATGTATCTACATGTTTTTCCCTTTGTTTTTCTTCCCTTTTTGTTACTAGAATTTTATAATAAAAATAAGTCTCATAGATAGATAGATGATAGATAGATAGATAGATAGATAGATAGATAGATAATTAAAGATAGAAAGACTAACAACAGTATAATACACTCAGAGAGATATAATCAATTTTTTGGCTTCTTATCACAGTAGCTGTGCTGTCAAACGGATACCAGGAGTAGCTATACGTGTGTGTGTGTGTTTCCATAAGTTTTAAAGCTGAAAAGTGAGCGTGTATGTTGTTTTTTAATTCCCTTCAAACAAACAAAAGCAAACTAAAACGCAAAATATTGCAAGCCCCGGAATGCTTTCTGCAGACAAATTTTGGTCATATCTGGAGTAGCCAGAATTCTTTATTTATTTATTTATTTATTACATTTTTATACCGCCCAATAGCCAAAGCTCTCTGGGCGGTTCACAAGAAATTAAAACCATCATAAAACAACCAACAGGTTAAAAGCACAAATGCAAAATACAGTATAAAAAGCACAACCAGGATAAAACCACGCAGCAAAATTGATGTAAGATTAAAATACAGAGTTAAAACAGTAAAATTTAAATTTAAGTTAAAATTAAGTGTTAAAATACTGAGTGAATAAAAAGGTCTTCAGCTGGCGACGAAAAGAATACAGTGTAGGCGCCAGGTGGACCTCTCTGGGGAGCTCATTCCACAACCGGGGTGCCACAGCGGAAAAAGCCCGCTGAATGACACCAGAATGAAAGAAGGATGATTTTCATGTAACAGAAGCAACCGTTTTTTAGCCAAACGGCTCTCGAAAAAGTACAAAGAGGAGACACAATTCTTCAGCTCAGCATATACGTAAGATCAAACCCCTCCCACTTCCCCGCGGTGTCTCCTTAGCTCCTCCTCCTCTAGCGCCAGTGTTCCTTGGATCCATGGGCCCTTGACAAGGAAACAGAAGTTACTTAAAGCCTTTTGGCAGGCACTGAGGAACACACCTATATTACCAGCTAATGATCTGATCAGTCACTAAGCCTGTCAGATCTGTTCTTAGATAAGGTTGGCTGACAGCCAGGTGCCAAATCCGGGATAGCTGTTTGATGCTATCGGCGTACAATTAGGTTACAAGCGTTGCTTTGCTGTGAAGGCCAAGAGCAGATCTTCAAGAAGAAAAGTACCCAAGGGTTCGTCAGGCTGCGCTCCCTCCTTTGTGACATATTCATCTGGAACAGTCCCCATTTTCGTCCATACGGACATCCCTGTTAAATACCTGTCCGTAGTTTTGCCTTTGCGGAATGCTCTCTTACAATGACATTCATTGACACTGCTATTGTTGTCATTCTAGGAGTGTAGGAAGCTGGCCTTCTACTGAGTCGGACACTTGGTCCATCTGTCTCAGTATTGTCCACCAGGGGCTGGAGCATCTCCCTTAGGAGGGAAGGTTATAACATCTGGGATTGTTTAGCTTGGGAATAAGGCGAGGAAAGGGAAGCATGAGTGATGTGCACAGCATGATGTGGAGAATGTGGACAGGAAGACCTTTTTCTCCCTCTCTCATAATACTAGAACCCAAAAGGGTCATCTCATGATGCTGATGGGTGGGAGACTCAGGACAAAGAAAAGGAAGGACTTCTTCACACAGAGCAGAGTTAAAGTATGGAATTTGCTACTGCAGGACGTAGTGAGGGCCACCCATTTGGATGGCTTTAAAAGGGGGGTGGATACATTCCTGGAGACAAAGGCTATCCATGGCTACTAGCCCTGATGGTTGTGTGCTATCTCCAATATTCGAGGCAATAAGCCTGTGTGCACCAGTTGCTGGGGAACATGGGTGGGAGGGTGCTGTTGCACCATGTCCTACTTTGTTGGTCCCTGGCTGATGGCTGGTTGGACACTGTGTGGACAGAGTGCTGGGCTAGATGGACCCTTGGTCTGATCCAGCATCAGGGCTCTTCTTAGGTTCTTATATGCTCATCATAGAGGTGTACAACATGATGCCTGGTGTGGAGAATGTGGATAGGGAAACATTTTTCTCCCTCTCTCATAATACTAGAACCCAAAAGGGTCATCTCATGATGCTGATGCGTGGGAGATTCAGGACAGATCAAAGGAAGGAGTTCTTCACATGGTGCATAGTTAACATACGGAATTCACTACCACAAGATGTGGTGATGGCCACCAATTTAGACGGCTTTAAAAGGAGATTGGATACATTTCTGGAGTAGACAGCGACAATGGCTCTATGCTTCCACTAGTATCAGAAGCTTAAAGGCAGGGGCCACATTACTACTTTATAGCAAGATTGAAGTGCACTGACAACTGTTGGGGCCCATTGACACATACTACATACCGCTTTCATACCACCTTCATAGTGCTATGTCCTGCTTGGTGTAGATTAAGCCTAGGTTGGCAATATACATAGATAAAACAACAGTAATAGTAAAATATTTTCTAAAAATTATTTAATTTTTCAGTCTAGTTAAAACACACACACACATTCACATATATATGTATAAAAACAACAGGAATAGATTCACAATATTAGGGTGACCATATGAAAAGGAGGGCAGGGCTCCTGTATCTTTAACAGTTGCATAGAAAAGGGAATTTCAGCAGGTGTCATTTGTATATATGGAGAACCTGGTGAAATTCCCTCTTCATCATTTCAGTTAAAGGTGCAGGAGCTATACTAGAGTGACCGTTTTAAAAGAGGAAAGTGCACCTGCAGCTTTAACTGGTGTGATGAAGAGGGAATTTCACAAGGTACTGCATACATACAAATGACACCTGCTGAAATTCACTTTTCTATGCAACTGCTAAAGATACAGGAGCCCTGTCCTCCTTTTCATATGGTCACCCTAGATAAAAGCTCATTCCAATTTGCCTTTTTGTTTTGTTTTTCTGCCAGCTGTCTTTCTAACAAGAGGCAGCAATACCAGAAAATCCAAATTAAGTTCTAAGTGTGTTGCTATTTTCATCTAAGAAAGGTTGGATATTCCTGATGGACAGGGGCCCAAGTGAGTTGCGTGGAACACACATGATAGATGTAAACTTGATCGCAACGGTTGTTGGGTTTCCCCCGCCCCTACTAACAATTAGATAACAGAGGGAAGTAAAAGGCAGGTACAATTGCAGGTCTGAGTCCTCAGGGGCTTCATTTGAGATGTACAAAGAAGAAGAAAGCTGAAGAAATTGTTATTCTACAGCTGAATAAAATGCCAGGTGTAACATGCAGCTAATTACACCACTGGTTTTTACAGCGGGGATTTAAAATGGTGGTGTTGGGGTGTCGGGAAGGGGGGGGAATCAAAGGGAAAAATGGAAAACACACATGAGAAGGTATAAAACAAGATTTATATCTCCATAATTTCCTCTAACTGCTGATAGAAGATGTTAATTTTCCTTTTGATGCTTCACTTAATGCCGGAGGCCATTGGCGTGATTGCCAGGAATGGCAGGAAGTCAAGGGGAATTAGCTCAGAGGGTTCCTCAGCACAGTAGCCTGCATTAAAAAAAAATCTTTTGTGACAGGGGAAAAGTACAAGAGAAACTTTAAGTTGAAGAGAAAGTCAAATTAGTCCCTCATTTCCTCCGCGCAAAATCTACTGAGACTATCGAGTAGCACAAGAATGGCTCTTGACGTGAGAAAAAGGATATTTTCCACTGTGAAATGTTACAGGGTATGTTCAAATCTTACTTCAGCCATAAGTAGGAATGAACCTTATTGAAGTTCTCTGAACTCCACTTCAAATCCCAGTCTGATAATAAGCTCTCCATCACCACCGTTCAAATGGGGAAATTATGCATTTGGGTACACATTTTTTAAAAGGGCGCACCAAAAGGCCTCACTTCTCCATTGACTGAAGTGTGAAACGCACCTTTTCTTCAAAAACTACACATCTTTCTAAAGTATGCAAGCATCACGAGGGTGGGAAAATGTGAGCTTTGTCTGCAAAATGTGCTCCCATGCATGTTCGGAGGTGTGTGTGTGTATAAATGGAGCTAGTCCTTAAACAAATGGAAAGAAAATCTTTGTACAACTCTAGACATAAATTTGTGACGTGAGACTTATGCCATTTTGTCTCAGCCTCAGTCACCCATTTGTAAAAGAAGATAATATTACCAGCCTAGCAAAGGGAGACATTTTTCTCCCTCCCTCATAATACCAGAACCCAATGGGGGTCATCCCATGAAGATGGTCGGTGGGAGATTCAAGGCCGATAAACGGAAGTCCTTCTTCACACTGCAAATAGACAAACTATGAAATTCACTGCCACAGGATGTGGTGACGGCCACCAATTTGGACGGCTTGAAAAGCAGGTTGGAGAAATTCCTGGTGGAGAAGGCTATCGATGGCTATTAATCCCAATGGTTATCTGATACTTCAGCCATAGCTAGACTTAAGGTTTATCCCAGGATCGTCCAGGGGTCAAACCTGTTCATCTAGGTGACACACAGGGGATCCAGTGCTCAGGCAGGGGCGAACCCTGGATGATCCCAGGATAAACCTTAGGTCCAGCTGTGGCTTTCCAGTACCAGAGGCAGTTATGTCTATGTATACCAGTTGCTAAGGGTGCTGTTACTAGATGAACTAGATGAACCCTTGGTCTGATCCAAAATGCTGGACTAGATGGACCGTTGGTCTGGTCCAGCATGGCATGGGAATGTGCTGTTGCACTCATGTCCTGGACCAAATGAACACTTGGGCCTCAGCTAGACGAGGGGGTCAGAGGGAGGCAATCTCACAATTTTATGATTGTCGCCCTCGTCTACACGTGGCGCGCAACATCGTGGCTGCCATTTTTTCTTTTAAAGGACACGGAGCGCACGAATGCTCATATGCACAAGGTAAGTGTGTGTGTTTTTTAAAGAATTATTTCCCCCCGCTGGACAAATCGTGATGCCCAGCCACACGTTCCACGGTCTTGGGATCAGCCCGGGACTGTGGGGAAACCAGGCTAGAAGGGTAGGGCAAAATCATGCTGTCAGGATCCCCTGCGAACCGCCCAGAGAGCTCCGGCTATTGGGCAGTATAAAAATGTAATAAATAAATAAATAAATAAATCTGGACACACAGGGATGATCCCAGGGCGATCCCCAGGATAAAGCCCTCGCCTAGCTATGGCCTTGGTCTGATCCATCATGGCTCTTCCTTGTTATTACCGTATTTCTTCGATTAAGACACACTTTTTTCCCCATATAAACATCTCTAAAAATGGGGTGCGTCTTAGAATCAAAATGGGGTGTGTGTTTATTATTTCTTAGAATCAAAGCTTTTTTTCTGTTGGTGGTACTGAAATTAGTGTGCGTCTTACAACCGATGGCGTCTTAGAATCGAAGAAATACGTTATGTCTCTTGAAACTATTATTATTGAGATAATCGATGCGAATTGCTTTGAGTAGTGGAAATACTTGCGATAAAATTTATCATCATCATCATATTATTATTGTTACTACCGTTAAAAGGATAAATGACGGGGGGAACAGCAGCACCCCAGAACTGTTGATGTTATACCAGTGCAAAATCGCGGCGTGAAGCAAACAAACCTTGTGGGAGCAGCAGATCTGTGGATGACTAAGCTGCTAAAGCCATCTGCACAAATTGGCAGCCATAAAATAAAACCAACCACAATCACTGCTCTATATATTTCGAATTATTAAGTATAAATTACATTTAGAAGCTTTCAGGGTGAGTCAGTGGAGGAAGGCTGAGAGCAACGCGTTTCTGGAAAAGGCGAACGGACGTGAGTTCAGAGAGGCTCAGCCCAGGCTGCCATTTTGTCGCACTTTTGGGTTGACACCAAGGCTTGGCCCAGGGGGACCGTTTTGGGGGTGGCCGGAGTGGTTGGGGAACCCTTGATTATGTGAGTGGGGCCTCGTTGTAAGTTAATGCAAAATCGGGCAAAACCTAAAGAAAAGCATGGTTTGAGCCATGCTCTTTCATTTATTCAGTAATTCGGTTGACATAAATTAAGAGGATGGGTACCCAAGGACGTATCCAGTCATTGGCCGGAGCACTGGAAAGCCGGGGAAGAGGTGTTCACTTTACTGAGAAACTGGTAGAATTATGCAATCCGTACTTTTATTTATTTATTTATTTATTTATTTATTTATTACATTTTTATACCGCCCAAGCTCACTGGGCGGTTCACAAAAATTAAACCCATGAAAAGCACAACGAAACAACCAACAGTCTAAAAACACAAATACAAAAATACAGTATAAAAAGCACAACCAAGATAACACAGCAGAGGTTGAAATAGATTAAAATACGAATTAAAACAGCAAAGTTAAAGTTTGAGTTAAATTAGGTGTTAAAATACTGAGAAAATAAAAAGGTGTTCAGCTGGCGATGGAAGGAATACAGTGTAGGCGCCAGGTGCACCTCCCTGGGGAGCTCATTCCACAGCCGGGGTGCCACAGCAGAGAAGGCCCTGCTCCTAGTAGCCACCAGCCTCACAGAGAAGCCCCTTCCAACTCTACGATTCTAGGATTCTAGGATTCTATAACTTATTGAATTATGGAGGTTAGATCAGCTGCATGCTTTTAAAATGGGTTGCAGTTAAGCAGATAACCAACTGGATTGAGGGTGAGGAAGAAGGGGCAGAAGGTTCAATAGGTCCCTTCAGCCTGTGTCATTGGCATATGCAAATTTATAGGTCTAGGTACATGTAATGGCTATGCCTGGTGGGAATTATGGGAGTTGCAGTCCAGCACAGCTGGGGGCACCAGGTTGGAGAAGGGCAATTTCAACAACCTTGTGAAATCATTTGACTTTTAAAAGGAGCCTTCCCAGAAAGACTCGGAGATTAAAGCATGCAGCCCCTGCTGAATTCAGCCCTTCCTTTTTAAAATTGGAAAGTATGAACACGTCTCTGTTCATCTGAGCCCCAGAAGCTGGCCAGCGCCTCTGGCCGGAGAGTGGTTGGTTCACACTGGAAACTGTGACTTGATCAGAGGAATAGCAATTAGCAGCCGCCTTCTTAAAATATCACAAGATCACCTTGTCATTAGCTGGTATTACGATCACTCAATACGTTCTCTGTTTGATGCCCTGTTAATCATCCAGAATATTAATAGGGAACAAGCAGCCCTAGGGTAGGGAACTGTGACGAAAACCCTCGCCCATAAAACGCCCGGCGCTGTTCTTCATTGGGGAAGACGAGGAAGGAGGTGGCCATAAGAACAGGTGACGGTTTGGGGCAGGGTGAGTCACTTTGAGCTGAACTACACCTGATGTTAAATATGCAGCTGATCCTCAGCCTTTTGTTCACCTTCGTGTAAGTATGTGGGAGCCCGATTCAGGTCAGGAACACCATGCACAGGTAGCAGTGGTTTAAACTCAGGTGACTGTATGGAAAGGAGGACCGGGCTCCTGTATCTTGAACAGTTGCATAGAAAAGGGGATTTCAGCAGGTGTCATTTGTAGGCATGCAGCACCTGGTGAAATTCCCTCTTCATCACCACAGTTAAAGCTGCAGGAGCCCTGCCCTCTTTTGTATCGAGTCATGCTAGGCAGGACTCCTGCAGCTTTAACTGGTGTGATGAAGAGGGAATTTCACCAGGTTCTCCATATATACAAATGACACCTGCAGAAATTCCCTTTTCTATGCAACTGTTCAAGATACAGGAGCCCTGACCTCCTTTTCATATGGTCACCCTATTTAAACCTTCCCACTCAGGCAAATTGTTTTTCATATTTCTTTTAGAATATTCAACCAACTACCACTTCAGAGATTAAAAATAAGAAATCTCCATTGGCACCAATGGGAGTCTCTCTCCCTCTCTCTCTCTCTCAGCCTCCAGGGAAGGGGGTAAATTTTTTAGAGGTAGGATGATGGGCAGGAAGGTTTTTTGCTAGTGGATTTTTTTTGTTAATGGATCCACTAGTGGAGCTAGTCGATTTTGGATTCCACCCCCCGCCCCCCAAAAAAAGTTTGCACAAATAGAGATTTGCGCAAATTGCAAGGCAACATTTAAGCTGCTGTCAAACGTCAGGTCTGTTTAGATATGTGATTCCTGTGCTGGATCCCTGTGTGAAATAATCCATATCTCCACCCCCATGAGTGCCCCACCCTCGCCACGTCCGCGTTCACGCCTTCAAGTGGAATACAGTAGCTGCAGTTAAAGGAGGAAAGCAGATATAATTAAAGGGAGTTGCCGTCCAAACCGCGTTGGAGCCTGTCTGGGTGGGGAGAACACCGCGTCGTTAAATCCACACACAACCATTGTTCCCGGGGATTAGCGCTTCCTGTACCACCCATCTCGAAAAAAATTAGCAGGGGGGCAAGTCTGGTGTTGTCGTAAGAGGACTGGTTGGGGACCCTTCAATGCCAGCCAGCTGGACTCCTCTCAAACTGGATTGGTGCGATTCAGCTGAAAAATTGTAGTCCGCGGGGCAGCCCCTTCGTGGAACTACATGGGTAGAGACATCACAACCCTTGTTTCAGTAAGGGGAATGAATTGGACTCCATACTGGAGCCCCATTACCAGATTTTCATCACATACATCCCCTAAAAAGTAGTCACCAAGGAGTGAAATTTTAAAGTAAGCAAGCACAGTTTGAAGCCAAGGAATCATAGAATCACAGATTGTAGAGTTGGAAGGGGCCTATAAGGCCATCAAGTCCAACCCCCCACTCAATGCAGGAATCCACCCTAAAGCACACCTGACAGGTGGTTGTCCACCTGCCTCTTGAAGGCCTCATTGTGTGGGAGAGCCCACCACCTCCCTAGGTCACTGGTTCCATTGTCGTGCTGCTCTAACAGTCAGGACATTTTTCCTGATGACCAGCCGAAATCTGGCTTCCTGTCACTTGAGCCCATTATTCCGTGTCCTGCACTCTGGGAGGATCAAGAAGAGATCCTGGCCCTCCTCTGTGTGACAACCTTTTAAGTATTTGAAGAGTGCTGTTTCCTTAGCTCTACCCTGTTTCCTTGGCCCCACCCCCTTTCCCCAGCCCTACCCAGTTTCCTTGGCTTCTCCCTCTTCCCTTGGCTCCACCTCTTTCCCCAGCCCTACCCAGTTTCCTTGGTCCCGCCCCCTTTCCCTGGCTCCACCCTCTTCCCTTGGCTCCATCAGTGGTATCCCATTGGTTGCAGGGATGGTGTCTAGGTGTGTCAGGGCTGTCACGGATCAGCAGGACTCCTTGTTTTCCCCCAAGTCACCCAGAAAAAGTGCCCAACTGTACAACGATCCTGGAGCTGATGTAGTTATTTCCCTTCCACCGAAGTCAGTGAGAAGGGGAAAGAAAAGGGACACCCCCTCCTGCCATGGCTACAGCGAATTGGCTGGGCTATGGGAGGGATGGACACTCTGCCCCACCCGACTGGATATGTAGGATTGCTCTGCCGTAGTTCTGAAAAAAGAATTGGGCGTGTCTCCTGTCCCATCTTAGTCCTTTCCTTCCGTCAGTCATCACAACCAACTATCGAGTTTCATTCAGTATTTACTAAGCTGAAATTTCTCAGAAGAGAGAATGAGTAACGTCCCAAGAATGTCCTTTTCCGCACACCCTCATCGTTGGAGAACTCTGCCTCCCACCCCATCCCTGGGAGAACGTTCGGTGAAACGCCCTCCTCTGTTTCTCCACCTGTGACGACGTGGAGAAGCCATTTCTGTTCAGCCCTAAGGGAATATATATCCAGCGGGAGCAACGCACGGCACCTTAGCGCCCACGCTTGTGCATCACACATGCATGCTCCGTAGAGAGATGTTGCCCCTTCTCAAGTCTTTGGGGTGGGGTTTCAACCCGGAAGGATGGGGACTCTTAAAGTACCTCAAAGTACCCTGAGCTGAATCAGTGCCATTTTGGAGGCTCTGAAATGACCTCCAAGATGAGTTGGTGGGGCCTGTGAAAATCCCTAATTTCAGCCTATTTTTATTTTAACGCCTTCTTTAGGGGGGTCTGCACAAATCCCTATAACAAATGTCTTGTACTACAATTCACTGGTGAGGTGGGTGGCTACAGGAAAGAGAGATTTTTCAGTGGTGGCACCCTGATTATGGAACACACCTTCCAAAGAAGATCACCAGGGTCCTACATTGTGGTCTCCTCCCCACCCCACCCCGGTCTTTTTAGCCTGTCAGTTTTAAAAACAGTGTTAATGTATCTTTAGATCTTTGCAGCTACGGGCTTTTGTCGTCATGTTTACTTTGGTTTTATCCTGTTTTGAGGTTATTACGTTTTACTGCATTATTATATTTTATGGATTTAAGCCTTGTTTTGTGAAATGCCCAGAGAATTTCAGCTAATGAAATAAAAGAATAATAAATAAAATGTTACCATATATATATGACATTCTCAAGAAATAGGGGCAGTAGAGATTGTCCCTAGAAAATATTGACTTATCCCTGGTAAGTTGGGACCAATAGAATATATTCATTCTAAATCACACTGGCTGGAAGTGGTGATGGGAGAGATATTAATAGGTTTAGTAAGCGGCTTGCAACGCTTGCTAAGTTGAATTAGTAGTTAGCGGGCGATTAATGGCCATGATGGGCTGAGGCAATTCTAAAGAGAGGATTTGGAAAGAGCACTGCAACTGTAACCCTGAATAATCACACATTTCGAAAGCATCTCCTGGGCTGAGGCGGATAAACAGAACAGACGAATTGAGGCTTTGTCCTCTTGAAAATACCGGATGCAAGTCTAGGAAAATGTCGCTTGTCGGCATCAGGCTTCGTTGGCCAGGTTGGCTGGCTGGGAAAGATGGGACTTGTAGTCTGACACATCTGGAGAGGGACAGGTTGGAGAAGCCTGCTTCAGAAGAACAGGTCTGCAACACCGTGTTGCAGCGTATCCCTAACCCTTAAGAGAAGTACTTCTTTTCCAGGCTTCATGCAGCCGACCCTCAGAGCCTTGTTGTCCCACACCGTGCTGGGGAGAGAGATTTACAGAAGAGTGGAGTGAGAAGTAGACACCTTTTTTCTCTCAACCCTCCCCAAGGCCTGCTGTTTCTCTGTTCTATAGGGCTAGAGAGCTACCAGACCAAAGCTAAGCATTTATAGCAACAAAGTGCAGGGTGAGAGATTCACAGTTCGGAAGATTCACAGCTTCGTTGGCTGCCAGTCCAGGTCCGGGCCCAATTCGAAGATGCTGGTATTAACATTTAAAGCCCTAAACAGCTTGGAGCCAGGCTATCTGAAGGAACGCCTCCTCCCATATCTACCTGCCCGGACCCTAAGGTCTTCCTCAGGGGTCCTTCTCCGTGAGCCCCTGCCAAAGGAAGTGAGGCAGGTGGCTACCAGGAGGAGCAGGGCCTTCTCTGCTGTGGCACCCCGGCTGTGGAATGAGCTCCCTAAGGCGGTTCACCTGGCACCTACAATATATTCTTTCAGACGCCAGGTGAAAGAATATTTTTATTCTGTCAGCATTTTAACAGTCTATCAATTTAATGTTAACTTGAATTGCATTTTAAATTTGTATTTCTGCACCGCTGCTGTTTTTATCCTGGTTGTGCTTTTATATTGTATTTTCTATCGTGTTTTGATACTGTTTGTTTTATACTTTGAATGTTTTTAATTTTTGTGAACCACCCGGGGAGCTTCGGCTATTGGGCGGTATAAAAATTGCAATGATAAATAAATAAATAAATGTTGGGCTCACACCGCAAACGTTCTTCGGAATGGACACAAGACAGCAGGAAAAAACGCAACAAAAGCAGTCAAGGATATTCCGGGAAAACTGTCTATTACCATCAAAGGGGACCAACCTTGGCTTATTGGGGAATTCAGCTATGGACCATGGGTCTTGATTCACATCTGTCATGTGAAATATACTAGGGTATATTGGTCATTAGGTTTGGTAAATTGCATCTTTTTGGCTCTAACTTGCTCTGGCCCTGACTCTTAGAAGAACCGTCAGGTTTATCCTTCTCATCTAATACTTTAAATAACCCCTTAAAATTCAGTGATGATGTTTTCTTTGAATGGACGGAGCTTTGGATGTTGTTTACCTTTCTTTTTAGATTTTTCTACAATCTCCCTAGATTTTATACCCCTTTTACCATTTGTTCCTAAGAAGGATAAAGTATGCAATTGCAATTCTGTATCAACTGAAGATACTATTCATGTACTGCTAGAAGGCTCTATATATAATAATCTCAGAACCAAATACATTCATCCCTTGTTAAGGCTTGTTTCCTATTGTCTGGTGCGGAGAGGGATGTATCTTTTAGAACTTCCAAATTCCTTGTCAACGCTCTACAAATACGTGCCACGAAGTCTAAAAGCTGTACGGAAAACTATTCAACTCTTAATAGTTTGTTGGTGGAGTTTTTAATTGTATAGTGTTTTCGTCTGTGTTTTCTTCTATGTTTGCATATAATGGCAATTTGCTAAGACACAGGCCATAGCTAGACCTAAGGATTATCCCAGGATTGTCCTGGGGTCAAACCTGTTCATCTAAGTGCCACACAGGGCATCCAGTTCTCAGGCAGGGACGGACCCGGGATGATCTTGGGATAAACCTTAGGTCTAGCTACAGCCACAATAAAGAACTTCTCTCTGCTTACTATTCTGGGATCTATTTAGGCCTGTTGTATGCCATTCTGATTTGCAGCCTCAAGTGACAAAATCTCAGCCTTCAATTCCAATTCCCTTTCTGAGTTTTTAAATACAGCCATTATTAATATTTCATCCACTATACCTTCTTTATTGCTTTCTTTTTATGTTTTGCTTGTGTTGTCGACATGTAACGTTTCGTTTTGTGGGCCCTGTTACTATTGTGATGTGCTTAGCAGGCTAGAAGGTGACATATAATTGTCCCTTTAGGATGGCAGTTACTTCAGGTTAATTAAATACCAATTGAACATTATGGGCCATATTAAGATTTATTAATAACCCCAGAAATAAATCTCCTTGGAATTCAATTAACTGAAAAATCACATAACAATATATGTGCATTTTTATTCCTGTGTCCCATAAAAACGTGTAAATTATAAGTGATGCATTTTCCGGTAAATTGACTAATGGTATTTAATGGAGAAAACTGTAGAAAATCAATATTTATTTATTTATTTATTTATTTATGTAAGTGTCTTGGCATGATATTAGTGTAGCAGGGACCAGCTTTAGCAAATAAGGTTATACGTAATCCACTTTCACAATCAAGCAGAGTTGTGAACAGTGTAAGGTTTGCATGTCACAGATTCCCAAGGCATTGTAATTTAAGGATGTGCAAAGAAGGTTTGGGTTCACTCAGGTTCTCCAGATTTGCACTCATCCTTGGGACCTCTATTCGTTTTGAACGAGAAAGTCACACAAAATGAACAGGACGGGGCGTGAAAGTTCCACACAAAAATCTCAAGGTTGCACAAAGTTCCCCCCCTAGACGAAAGCAGGAAATTCCCCCCCCCCCCGACAAACGCACTGTGGTTTTCCGTCAAAATTTGCGGATTGTTCAAATGTAAGAATTTGCAAACGTTTTCGAAGAATGCATCCCCTTGCTCATGCTTGCATTTGTGGTTGGGGAGAGGGCGTGCTCATGCAAGTTTTGAAAGCCAAAAGAAAATTCCTGTACATCCCTAATCATACAACTTTTAGCCTTTTTTACATTCATGGTCATACCAGCTTGAATTCACTATTGAAATTCTCAGTCCCGAGTTCGCTTCTGTTTTTAAGTACATTCGTAATCTGTCTGTCAGATCCTGAAATACCTGTATAGCTTCAATGGGTGATTTTGCAAAAAAGATTGCAGATGTAATGTTCTGAAATCCTTTGATTGCAAAAGTTGGGACAAGGCTAGATCAATTTTGGGAGTCCACTTTATTCTCTTATTACCGGTCACTCCTAATTCTCTGTTAGTAATATATTGGGGTTGTAAGCATGTATTAGTCTTTATTATATCTGCGAACGTCATAGTTAATGGTAAATGGTCACTTTCTGTATAGGTGCCAACCTTAAAGTGGGCAAGAAACCTGTAAATTGAGCTTGAAATCATTATGTAATTGATTATGCTGCCACAGTGATTTAAAAAATAGTATTTTAAAAATACTCCCCTCTCTGATCCCCTTTGGCTGAGCCATTTAGTAGCCACAAGTCTCTTTGTCTTATGAATTGGACCAGTTTAAATCCCACATAGTTAAACTTAGAATCATAGAATAGTAGAGTTGGAAGGGGCCTATAAGGCCATCGAGTCCAACCCCCTGCTCAATGCAGGAAAAAGATTGCAGATGTAATCTTGTAGGCCCCTTCCAGCTCTGCTATTCTATGATTCTATGATTCTATAATCCTTATCTTTGGATCTGTTTTAGTTTTCATTTTACTATATTGTTTTAATGCTTATACTCTGCCTTGAAATCTAATGATGATGGAAGTATATAAACCTTACAAATACATCCTCAAATTCCCATCCTGAAAAAGAAAAGGAAGGAAAGAAAGAAAGAAGGAAGTTTCTAGCTTTCGTGGAAACAGCTCAATCCTTTGAAAGCATTCCAAAAAAAGAGCAATGCTGGAACCCAACCAGAGGAAAACCATCCACAAGGCCAAACTGATGAGTCCCTGGTGAGATTCTGTGTCAAACCTGCCTTCCTTAATGAAATCAAGCAATCCATTTAGTAGGGTGACACTATGAAAAGGAGGACCGGGCTCCTGTATCTTTAACAGTTGTATTGAGAAGGGAATTTCAACAGGTATCATTTGTATGTATGGGGAACCTGGTGAAATCCCCTCGTCATCACAACAGTTAAAGCTGCAGGAGCCCTGCCCTCTTTTGTATCACAGAGGCAATTCAAGGAGCAATTCAAAGGGGCAATTAATCCCCCCCAGCCACAATAATCATTAATGATTATTAATTATTATGATTATTAATGATTATTAATACCAGAGATGCGTAATAGGGGAAGGGGATAGAGCTGTGATCTTTGGTACCTGGGAAGGCCCCGATCCAAACACCTGCTTGGCATGCAGACGGTCCCAGGTTCCATCTCCAGGAAAGGTGGGGAAAACTGCTTCCTAAAAACCTGGAGAACCATTGCTGCCAGTCAGTGTCGAAAATACTGGGCTGGATGGACCCAGGGTCTGATTCTGCATCTAGCAAGCTTCCTGTGTTCCGAATTACAAGCATGTCCCTGTTTTCGTTTGTGAACCGCTGGAGGGTTCTGCATCAGCAACTGTTGTAATAGGCTTCTTGCGCCATCTAGTGGGGTTTATTTTTGCGGGGAGATGGCGCAAAGCTCAAAAATTCCCGAAGATCCACCTTGGAATGTCAGCAGCATCTGGGTGACGGCACTTTTTCTTCTCTGATCATCTTGGTTAAAAGCCACCATATCACAACTGCTAACAGTTAGAAACGGAAACTCTTTTGCGATGTCCAAAATGCAGAGTGCAACAATTAAGAACATAAGGAACATAAGAACTGCCCTGCTGGATCAGATTAAGGTTCCATCCAGTCCAGCACTCTGTTCATAGAATCATAGAATCATAAAATCATAGAACAGCAGAGTTGGAAGGGGCCTATAAGGCCATCGAGTTCAACCCCCTGCTCAATGCAGGAATCCATCCTAAAGCATCCCTGACAGAGGGTTGTCCAGCTGCCTCTTGAATGCCTCTAGTGTGGGGGAGCCCACAACCTCCCCAGGTAACTGATTCCGTTGTTGTACATCTCTAACAGTCAGGAATATTTGTTTTTAATGTCTAGCCAAAATCTGGCTTCCTGTAACTTGAGCCCATTATTCTGTGTCCTGCACTCTGGGAGGATCAAGAAGAGATCCTGGCCCTCCTCTGTGTGACAACCTTTCAAGTATTTGAAGAGTGCTATCACGTCTCCCATCAGCCTTCTCTTCTCCAGGCTAAACCTGCCCAGTTCTTTCAGTCTCTCCTCATGGGGCTTTGTTTCCAGAACCCTGATCATCCTCATTGCCCTCCTCTGAACACACTCCAGCTTGTCTGTATCCTTCTTGAAGTGTGGCACCCAGAACTGGACGCAACACGTATTGAGCAGGGGGTTGGACTCGATGGCCTTAGAGGCCCCTTCCAACTCTACTAGTTGAGGATTCTATGATTCTTCATCAGCTTAAGAACTTCATTGGTTCTTCACCAGTTTAAGAACTTCATTAGTTCTTCAGCAGGCTTCTGAGATCACACCAGTTCTTCACAAGTTCACCACCGACCCTCCAAAGTTTGCTGTTCCTGTGGAATAGAGTCAGATGTGATTTGCTTTTCAAAACAATTACAGACCAATGAAGGCTAATGAGACCAGAACGGTGTTGTCAGAAGGCATCTCCGCAGAGGCTGTCTCCGAGGGGCCGCGGTTGACAGAGACGCTTTCTATTATTGTCGGATGGCGAGATGTTTGCGTTATCCCGGTGCCTGTCACTCTGACCGGAGATGAATCGAGCGTTGTCTCCGTCAGAATTCCACGTTGGGGAAAAAAGGGTTCAAAGTAATTGGGCAGACACCAAAATGCAAAAGGCTGCAGGAAACAGGGTGTGTGTGTGGAGTGCGGGGTTGAAAACAGATACAGGGTCCACGATCCATCTTGAAATAAACTCTGCTTCACTGCTCAGGAAAGAGATATTCAACTAACATCTTCTAAAGTATTATTCGAAACTAATTATTAATTTTATTTCTATACCACCCAATAGCTGAAGTTCTCTGGGCAGTTGACAACCATTCATAAGATTAAAAAAATACAGCATAAAAAGGAAAGGAAAGGAACCTCTCGTGCAAGCACTGAGTCATTACTGACCCTTGGAGGGACGCCAGCTTTCGCTGACGTTTTCTTGGCAGGCCTTATAGCGGGGTGGTTTGCCGTTGCCTTCCCCAGCCATGATTACCTTCCCCCCAGCTAACTGGGTACTCATTTTACCCACCGGGTCGACTCAGATGGAAGGCTGAGTCGACCCGAGCCAGCTGCCTGAAACCAGCTTCCGCTGGGATCGAACTCAGGCCGTGGGGAGAGTTTCAGCTGCAGAAACTGCTGCTTTACCGCTCTGCACCACACGAGGCTCTTACAGCATAAAAAGCAGCATAAAAATATAAATATTCAAAATTTAAACCAATTTAGACAACTACAAAGAGTTTCAATAAAATACTAGGCCTGTTTGGATGGATGGCAAAGATGCTCCACCATATGCCGTTAAAGAGAAGAAGAAGATTGAGGGGAGACATGATAGCACTCTTCAAATACTTAAAAGGTTGTCACACAGAGGAGGGCCAGGATCTCTTCTTGATCCTCCCAGAGTGCAGGACACAGAATAACGGGCTCAAGTTAAAGGAAGCCAGATTCCGGCTGGACATCAGGAAAAACTTCCTAACTGTTAGAGCAGTGCGACGGTGGAATCAGTTACCTAGGGAGGTTGTGGGCTCTCCCACACTAGAGGCCTTCAAGAGGCAGCTGGACAACCATCTGTCAGGGATGCTTTAGGGTGGATTCCTGCATTGAGCAGGGGGTTGGACTCGATGGCCTTGTAGGCCCCTTCCAACTCTGCTATTCTATGATTCTATGATTCTATGAAATGCCTGGCCTCATCATCATCATCATCATCATCATTTTCATGCTGAATTTAGCAAACTGATGCAGACGCAGAGACCTGTGTTTGGGGAAAAAAAGGAAACAGACCGATTTGTGCATCCCTTGCCACACACATATCCCTAATTAGATTTTAAGTGCCAAACGTTGATGGAAAGCCGGATGGGAACCTAATCAATGAATAAATATAGAAGGCAAGCAGCAGACTCGGTTTTCATTTACAGTATGTTTTATTTCTCAGTGCATTGAATAAGCAGGTTTTTGGTTTTTGTGGACTCTCTAATATTGTTCCCACTCTGATCTGTAGAGGAAAGAACCCTCACCTACCCACCAAAAAAGGCAGAGTACAAAACATTTCATATACAGTAACGAAAACCTTACAAATGCGCTGGGCTGGGGAGTTATGATGACAACAGTTTGTGAACTTGGACAGTAACAATGCACAATCCATAGGCAAAGGAAAAGCAGACATCTTTCCCGTTATATTAAGGGTTAGCAACCGGAAGTCTCTGGGCCAAATCCGGATTCAACATCGCCTAACCCAGCTTCCATAACCAGGGCCCGGAGATATGGCCTCTACGGCAACAGGGCTTTGAGGCAGGCCACTTTGTGGGGAAGGAGTCTGAAGCCGGGCCCTTGGCCCTCCTCCCATTTTCCAAGCGGCCTGCCTGCAATCTAGTTGCTGACCAGGGCTCACCATCCTGTATCCTGATCAATGAAGCTCACTGACTCGGACAAAAACTTTATTCATTTTGCTCATTGAAACGGCAGCATGATATCTACTCAGAAGAGATCGCATAGATGGGTGTTCAGACAAGGAGCGTGTAACGCTTACGATCCGGTGGGCCATCTGGAAACGTTCATAACACATGGATATAAATTAAATATATATATATTTAATATTTATATATATTTTATATAACTATATACTGTCTTAACTAACTAACATACTTAACTCAAACGTCTGCTCGAAATGTGCTTCGCGGACATGAACAGCACCTTTTGCATTCTTCAATCCTCGCAGCCATCGGGGATTTGATGACATCCAGTAAAGAGGAAGCCTAAAAGAACCATGTTGGAACAGATCAAGTGTCCATGTAGTCGAGCAAATAGCGGACGTTGGCTTTACAAGTAGATCAGAAGAATGTAAGAAGAACCATGTTGGAACAGATCGAGGGTCCATGTAGTCGGGCAAATAGCGGACGTTGGCTTTACAAGTAGATCAGAAGAATGTAAGAAGAACCATGTTGGAACAGATCGAGGGTCCATGTAGTCGGGCAAATAGCGGACGTTGGCTTTACAAGTAGATCAGAAGAATGTAAGAAGAACCATGCTGGAACAGATCAAGGGTCCATGTAGTTCAGCATGGTGTTCACACAGTGGCCCATCAGCTGCCCACAGAAACCCACAAGCAGGACATGGGTGCAACGGGACCCTCCTTCCCATGTCCCCCGGCAACTGGTGTACATAGGCCTACTGCCTGTGATACTGGAGGTAGCACATCGCCATCAGGACGAATAACAAATGCAGGGTCTTCTTTTTCAGTCCACCACACCCTCCAGCTATTTTGCCCCTGGTATGGCAAACTCAGGCATGGGGGACCCCAGTTGGGGTGGGGATGAGCCTGGAGGAAGAAAAGCCTGGGTGGGAGAAGGCTTAGGCACACCACCTCTCATTGCCACTTTACCCCTACGAAGAAGGCCATGACATTCTTCTGCTCTTTCCCCATGAAATCCCACCACTCCTGTGCTGCCATCCACACCTATAACCTTGCCTTCAAAGCGGAAAAGCAGCGAATGGAGCTGGTGCAGGCATAGATTAGTCCTTAGGCCACCAAAACGCTTCACCTTCTTAGGTAACCAAGAAGACCATCATCCACTGAAACCGTAGATATGCCGTGTGCGTGTGTGTGTGCATGCATGTTTAAGGGCTGTCAACCAATTTTATTTTTTTAATGGTTTAGCTCAGTTTTCCCCAACCTGATGGACATCAACCCCCAGCAGGTGGGTACCAGGATGGGTCTGCCTTGTAGCAAGTTAACCGATGAATAATGAATTCAGCTGAATTCAGTTTTTGCATTGCCGAAACCACAAGAGACAGTAAAAGAAACATACATTTTGATTTGCCATGCGGGCTTGAAACTGATCTCAGGCGGTTTTTAATATCTCCTTTTCCTTCCTCCGTTACTGTAACACACCAGAAACAAAGTAGCATTTTTTTTAAAAAGAAAGAAGGCCTTTATCTCTCAGCCCCATGGACCAAAATAGTCCCCAAATGTTCTACGAAAGCCCGTTTCAAACCAATGTGCAAGTCGATCCCTATCATGTTTACACAGAGCGAAGCTACAGGGAGTTAAGTGACAGTGGAAAGCATGTTGAATGGGTAAACTTTAGAGGGCGTAGAGGTCTGAAAGATAAACTCTTGCGGGGGGCTGCGTGCCTCTGATGAGCAGGGCCAAAGAGGCAATCTGAAGTACAAAAAATAATAGCATATTTTATCTTGAAGCTCTTGACTTGTCAGTACCTAAACCTTAGGAGAGACATTTGGGAGCATAGGAACACACTGATGTAGATTGAGTCGAATGATGGGCCCTTCATGGCCAATATCGTTGACACTGACTGGCAGCAACAGCTCTCCTTGGGTTTCAGGGAGGATTGTTTCCTAGCCCTAACTGGAGATGCTGCCAGGAATTGAACCCGGGACCTTCTGCATGCAAAACCGGCACTCCACCACTGAGCTACAGCCCTTCAACCCTTTAAACAGGGGGAAAGCGCCCCAAAACGGAGAAACCATCAAGCAATCCATGGTTGGTGGGAAAGCGACGTGGGCTTGTGGGAAATCCCGGTGGGCTGGATTGGAACTGTGGGAGGGGCTGGATTTGAACCCGGGCCTGAAGCTTTGCACCCCTGCTGTATAAGCTCACAGTTATGTCAGACAATAGTTGCCAGAGATTGTGTGTATCCTGCTAGCATTCTGAAAGTATCTCCACCCTATTGCCCCTTTATAACATGGTCTTTAACATCGACACCTTCTGTTCTGAGATTTTCCCCAAACACTGGGGAAAAAAAACAGGAGGTGGAACTGGTCAGAAATAATACATCGTCCAGCTTTCCGCCAAGCTGCTAGTCCTTATGACTGAGGCGAATAGGCTTGAAATGTGTTTAGCCTGTGCAGCATCTCGGAGGAGCCAGCCTTGCATACTGCAAACAGCCTGTATGCCTAGGGATGCCACCCAATTCTCTGGCTAGGGCTAGCTTGCCTTTAACATGTTGAGCAGAAATTCAACAGGTGTGGTTTCCTCCAGTACGGATCTGTGAGGGGCGGGGAGCTCAGAAATAAACTTGTGGGTCAGAGGTATAGGCGAGGCAGAACCTTCGCTGGCAGTGGGTAAATTCAGACATAATCAGGAGCTGACTGACCTTTTAGACCTCAAATATTCAGTCTTAATAGTTAGGCGAGTAAACGCCAGCCATTGACAACGCCGGTTCAGGAGTCATCAATCTTTTGGGGGTTGGTGGGCATATCTGGAATTTTGTTTTTGTTTTTAGTGTTGTGGGCACTCTCACAACATGGCTGCTATGGGGGGCTTGCCCATTCATAAAATGGCTGCCATGTGGCAGGGGGCATAGTTGTCACAATACACTTCCTTCACAGAAGGCAAACTGGCAGAATGGAAAGGAAAGTACTTAGCCAAAAACCGAACGACAAGGCAGAGGTGGTGTTAGATCTCCAGAACCCCCGTTTCTGAACCCAAATAAAGATGGCGCCGAAGGGCAGCACTCCACTTTGCATTATGCTGGCCTCCCAATTAGTTTTGTTTCGGAGGTATAAAATCTAAAAAAAATGAAATAAAAATCAGGATGGGCCGGTAGACTGGCAGGTGCCAATTCAGGTATCCAAAGACGTTGATCTTTGTCACCCGTCACTCTCCATTCTGATGTAGGTGCTTTGGTCTACATCTCCGACAACTCCCATTCATTCCGGACTAAGTGTCTGATTTGGACTGTGTGTCTGATTCTTTTTATGTCTGGGGAAGGATTTACATAGGGCCGTGGTTTTCAGACTGTGTTCGAGGAGAATCCTGCAGTTCCTCGAAAGCTTATCATGGGTTGTTCGAGAGGAAGATCAGTAATGGTGGTGTGAAAGACCATTTGCCCATCAGGATCAAGCGATGTACAGGTGAACACATCCTCAGTTCATGCAGAGTGATGGTAGACCCAACGGGTACGCCCAACACTCCGAATGGATTGAGTGTGTGCTCTAAAATGCCCCGGAATATTCTAGAATGCAGAATGGGTTCCACAGCAGACACATGTGGGGGGAATTTCCTTAGCAAGCAAGTTGAGGTGGAAAGTCTCCTCTGAAGGAAGGAAAGATGGGTGACTCTTATGTTAGTGGTTTCCAAAATCCTCTAAGATGGTGTCTTTATCACATGTGATCTCTTCATTTCTGGGCATGAAAGTGGTCATCTGAGATGGACGTGGACACAGAGACAAAGATAGGACATGGAGTAAGGGTAAAGGTATACATTTGAAAGATCATGGAGAGTTCAAGGAATGTGTTCCTTATCCGACGGGCGTTCCATCGTCCCGATCCGCGGAGCGCACCAACAGCAGTAAACGGTGCTTAAGTCTCTTCAGCCTTTGTGACTGGACCTGCCAATGAAAGTTTCTTATTAGAGTACTAAATCTTGAGATGGGGAAAATAGACAATTTTCAAGTGGGGCTACAAGCAAAATGTCGCAGCATATATTCCTTCCTAACAGTGCTCTAGTTCAGGGTTCTAGCAAGTCATTATTTCTAAGTACCCATGAGCTGCAATTTTGTGCAAAACCGTGCATGGGAACATTTTAAAAAATCACGATTTGCACAAATTTGTGGCCACGAACAGAACAATTTGCAGGAAACTGTAGGTGTAAAGGACTATTTATGCCTGCATTTTTGCACAAATTGAGCTATTTATGGCTGCAGAATTCCATAAATATTTCCATCTGCGATTTTGCGCAAATCCGCAGTTGCGCGAATCACAATTTGCGCAAAAAAAGGTGGGAAACCGTGAGCTTGCCTGACTCAGGGCACACCAAGTCAGGGGCCGAGCTGGTGAAAACCCGCTGAGGTCCACCCCCAAACTAGATTCCTTCAACATCCTCAGTTGCAAGCGGTCTTGGGCATTGAGGTATGCAAAAGGGAAAAAAGGAAGCAAATGTTTTTCTTTTCATCATCAGCATTTGCCTGATTTGGGTCATTGCTTGTAACAGATATATCCAGGACAAATCCACACTACAGGTTTAACCAGTTTTAATAGTGAATCCCTTTTCCCACTCATTCCCCCTCTAACATTCTCACACAGGAGGGGAATCTCTCACATTTCCCCATCACGTTGCCAAACCATTGTTTCCCAAGAATCTTTGCAGTTGGCGATCACAGCTGCAGTGGTGTGAGACCAGTATCAGATTGTAGTGTAAATGGGGGCCCAGTGGGTTATAGGAAACAGAAGAAAGACACCCCTCCCTCGGCAAAACCTTCAGACACATTCTACATTGCTGGTGGCCTCCTCCCATATGTACCTGCCCGGACACTAAGGTCATCCTCAGGGGCCCTTCTCCATGAGCCCCTGCCAAAGGAAGTGAGGCAGGTGGCTACCAGGAGCAGGGCCTTCTCTGCTGTGGCACCCCGGCTGTGCAATGAGCTCCCCAGAGAGGTTCGCCTGGCGCCTACGCTGTACTCTTTCCGTCGCCAGCTGAAGACCTTTTTATTTTCTCAGTATTTTAACACCCAATTTAACTTAAATTTAAACCTTGTTTTAATTCTGTCTTCTAACCTATATCAATTTCTGCTGTGTGGTTTTATCCTGGTTGTGCTTTTTATATTGTATTTTTTATTTGTGTTTTTAGATTGTTGGTTGTTTTATTATGCTTCTCATGGATTTAATTTTTGTGAACTGCCCAGAGAGCTTTGGCTATTGGGCGGTATAAAAATGTAATAAATAAATAAATTTTCTGCCTCGTGTGGCGCAGAGCGGTAAAGCAGCAGTTTCTGCAGCTGAAACCCTCCCCATGGCCTGAGTTCGATCCCAGTGGAAGCTGGTTTCAAGCAGCCAGCTCGGGTCACCTCAGCCTTCCATCCTTCTGAGGTCGGTAAAATGAGTACCCAGTGAGCTGGCGGAAAGGTAATAACGGCCGGGGAAGGCAACGGCAAACCACCCCGCTATAAGGCCTGCCAAGAAAACATCAGCAAAAAGCTGGCGTCCCTCCAAGAGTCAGTAATGACTCAGTGCTTGCACGAGAGGTTCCTTTCCTTTCCTAAGAGAAATGAGGGTTGGGGACCTTACTGGAATTCTACTTCTTTCGGTCGCTCTTCCCTTTGGCTTCGCCGTCTCCCAGGAGCGAAGACAGGATCTGGTTCGAGTGGTGCCGCTTGATTTTCACATTCGCTCGGAGCGGGGCGCCCAGGATCACATCTTGTCCTGAGCCTGGTTCAACGGAAGAGAAAGAATCTGAAAACAGAGGAAAACCGGGGACGGGTGTGTTGTTTAAAAGAGAGGCAGGGGTAGGGAGGGGAGGGGGCAGGAGTGAAGAGAGAGAGAGAGAAAGGGAGTGATGTCAAGTGACAGGGACAGGCCCTATGATGTCACATCAGGGGCGGGGCCACACACACCTTACTAGGGATGTATGGATTTCATTAAATCCATTCTTCCTGTGTTTCGTGGATTGTCAGGGGTATTCCATTCCATCGTCCGCTCAATGACGGAATCAGGTGGGTTTTTTTTACCAGAAATTTTGTTCTACTTGCACCAATGCACATTAGCAGAAATACACATTTGCGCACACCTGCTAATTCACCTTCGTTTTTGCCCATTCACGCTGATTCACATTACCTAGTGCACAGCAGCGCATTCCTACCAGGGACCCTGGAATTTTAGTTTTGCAGAACTGCGCAATTGCGTCCTAAAGAGAAAAACCAGTCTACAAGTCGGTGGAATCCACCTGGCTCAGAAAAAGCCGGTCTATTGTGGTATCCGGTGGAATTCATAGAAATCTGAACTCATTTGAAACTGGAAGTTATGGCTCCCTTTCCTACCTCGTACAAATTTTGGCAGTCTGCTGCTAGAGTGGTTTAGCTGTGACAAATTTTGCTTTAAAATGAGCTAAATTTTACCCTTGGAAGTCTCTGTAGAGTCAAAGGTTAAAATTGCTGCCAAACTCTGAAGGCAAGCCGCCATTTTGTAAGTGTGCATTTTGGGTGGTGGGGTGGCATCAGGGGTGCAGGCTGAAGACGGGGTGGGGAGATGGCTTACAGTATCAGACCCTGAAAACTGGTGTTGCATTTCATTATTGGACACATATCTTTGGAACACTCTTCCCAAAGAATTACAGATGACTGCAACTTCATTATTTCACCCACTAGACCTCAAAACCCTATCTCCTTTTAAACTGCTGCGTGTTTTCAGTGTTTGCAATTGGCTTGTTCATAGAATCATAGAATAGCAGAGTTGGAAGGGGCCTACAAGGCCATCGAGTCCAACTCCCTGCTCAATGCATCCTTAAAGCATACCTGACAGATGGTGGTCCAGCTGCCTCTTGAAGGCCTCTAGTGTGGGAGAGCCCACAACCTCCCTAGGTAACTGATTCCATTGTCGTACTGCTCTAACAGTCAGGAAGTTTTTCCTGATGTCCAGCTGGAATCTGGCTTCCTTTAACTTGAGCCCGTTATTCCGTGTCCTGCACTCTGGGAGGATCAAGAAGAGATCCTGGCCCTCCGTGTGACAACCTTGTAAGTATTTGAAGAGTGCTATCATGTCTCCCCTCAATCTTCTCTTCTCCAGGCTATGCATGCCCAGTTTTCAGTCTCTCTTCATAGGGCTTTATTTCCAGACCCCTGATCATCCTGGTTGCCCTCCTTTGAACACGCTCCAGCTTGTCTGCGTCCTTCTTGAATTGTGGATCCCAGAACTGGACGCAATACTCTAGATGAGGCCTAACCAGGGCTGAATAGAGAGGAACCAGTACGTCACATGATTTGGAAGCTATACTTCTATTAATGAAGCCCAAAATAGCATTTGTTGTCTTTGTCTTTTAAGTATTGTTGTATGGTTTTCATGCTGCCTCGGGAGCCCTTTGTTCTGAAAGGTGGTACATACATCCTTTTAAATACATAAAACTGAAATAGCACAGGGAGCTGCCTGCAATATGCCTGCCCCTCCATTCACCGCGGCGTCAAAGTTTAGTGGAAGGATTGTGCAGAACTCACCGTGAATTCCTATCATATGTTCTAAAATTAACACTCTCTCAGCTAATATCTTCAGGGCCTCTCGAAGCTGTTGGACGCCTTCACCCTACAAAGGAGACAATTAGAGTGGAAGCGTGTTACGCATCTCACAGAAAATGTCGGTGGCACAGATTTCAATGTGCTCAGCATGTTGCATAAAAGGTAATTAAGGATCCAGAGAAATAAATAAATAATAAAGTCATTTGTAAGGAAGTTATGGCAACTATTTCCCATAGTAACTATTCCCCGTAGTAACCTATGGCTGCGAGAGTTGGACCATAAGGAAAGCTGAGCGAAGGAAGATAGATGCTTTTGAACTGTGGTGTTGGAGGAAAATTCTGAGAGTGCCTTGGACTGCAAGAAGATCCAACCAGTCCATACTCCAGGAAATCAAGCCAGACTACTCACTTGAGGGAATGGTATTAAAGGCAAAACTGAAGTACTTTGGCCACATAAGGAGAAGACAGGACACCCTGGAGAAGAGGCTGATGCCAGGGAAAGTGGAAGGCAAAAGGAAGAGGGGCCGACCAAGGGCAAGATGGATGGAGGATATTCTGGAGGTGACGGACTTGACCTTGGGGGAGCTAGGGGTGGCAACGGCCGACAGAAAGCTCTGGCGTGGGCTGGTCCATGAAGTCACGAAGAGTCGGAAGCGACTGAACAAATAAACAACAACAAAGGTGACTTCACAATGAACTTTAGGGAATCATTATCAAAATATAATTGGCAAAGCAGTCCGGATAAGATCCAAAGAGAAAATGCTGAATTATAACCCGTCATCAGAGATGAGAAGAGTTGCGTCAGAAATCGAGAGACATCGATTTTTCTTATTCAGGGGTCAGCGTGGACTTAAAAGTTTTTGTTTATCAATTAATCGGCAAAAAATATTTTGCAAGGTAAAAGCATTAAATCTGATATAGAGAGAAAGTTATGTACTTTGGTTGAATTAATAACCTTGTGTAAGAAATCATTTTGCCAATTTATTTATTTATTTATTTGTTTGTTTAGAATATTTATATACCGCTCCCCATTGAAAAATTTCAGAGCGGCGTACAAGATAAAATGAAAATAAAAACAGAATAAAACAGTTAAAACAAAATTTAAAAGAAGCAAAAACATTTCAAATGATGTAAATGTAATAAATAAATATCCTTACATCTGCACCTTTGTCTCCTTCTTCGCCTTTCTTACCAGGTTCGCCCTAAAAAAGCGAGGCAGACAGAACTTGACATTGGCAATTTTGTCTCCCCGTGATAGAGGTGTATAAAATTATGCGTAGTGCAGAGAAAGTGGACAGGGAGACTCCCTCTCTCACAATACTAGAAGCCAACGGGGTCATTCCATGAAGGGTGGGAGATTGAGGATAGATCACACGAAGGACTTCTTCATACAACACAGCATTGAGAACATCAGAAGAGCCCTGCTGGATCAGACCGAGGGTCCATCTCGTCCAGCACTCTGTTCACACAGTGGCCCACCAGTTTCCCACAGAAAACCCACAAGCAGGACATGGTGCAACAGCACCCTCCCGCCCATCTTCCCCAGCAACTGGTGCACACAGGCTTATTGCCTCGAATACTGGAGATAGCACGCAACCATCAGGGCTAGTAGCCATGGATTAGCCTTCTCCTCCAGGAATTTATCCAACGCCCTTTTGAAGCCATCCAAACTATGGAATTTGCTACCACAAGACGTAGTGACGGCCACCAACTTGGGTGGCTTTAGAAGACAAGTAGAGAGAAAAATGGACTATCAAGGCTATCAACGGCTACTCCTCACGCCAGCTATGTTTTATTTTATATTTTAATGTCTTTATTTCTTTCTTAGAATTCTAGTAACACAACAAAACACAAGCACTAATAAAACATCACGATAAAACTCTCAACATGCATCAAGACTAAACCAGCAGCAATGTAATATATGCCCCCACAAAACTGTTCGGCAAACAAAAGACGCAAAGGACTCATTAAGAGGACCCAAAGGCCTGGGTGAAGAGGCGCGTCTTAAGTAACTGACAAATCAAAGCTGCAGATGTCACCTGAACCTGTGGGATTCCATAATGCGGGTGCCACAACTGAAAAGGCCCTCTCTCGGGTCACTCTTCCTCGGGCATCGCCCATACCTTTCTAAAGCTCTCAGAAGCCAGGCAAGAGGCACGTCAACAGGTATATGGCCCCCAAGCCATTTAGGGCCTTCGAAGTCAACTTGAGGATCTTAAAGTCGGCTGGGAAGCGAATAAGCAGCCAGTGCGGATCACGGAGGATAGAGGTGGTAGGCCTCTGGATTTGCTCACTGTTCAACCAATGTCCGGTGGCATTCTGCACCAGCTGAAGCCTCCAAACTGTCTTCAAGGGCAGCCCCATGTAGGTGCCATAACAGTAGTCTAGACACAAGGTTAGTAAGGCCGGGAAACATTTTGTGGTGGCGAGGGACTTCATTTTATGCTTGCCATAAGTTGGCATGGTCGGGGATGAGGCCTTCTGATATGATGCACTACTGAACAGGGAGACGATTCTTCCTGTCTTGATCACCCTTTGCTGCCAGATGTTTGGGGCACTACTCCTGAGCCCCTGGACGCAGGCTCTGCCCTTATGAAGAGTGCAGGGAGAGCATTTTTCGAAACAAAAGCTGGCTACCATGACATGGAGTATATCTTACCATGGGCCTGTTCAGACAACACGCTAAGCCATGGTTAGGCCACGAACCCTTTTGCAGCAAAGGGTTAGTGAGCATGATGAAACCAAGGTTATGTAGCCACCATGGTTAGGGACGGTTCACACAACACACTAAGCCACAATGTTTAGCTCAAAATGCTTAACCATCGTGGCTTAGCGTGTCATCTGAACAGGGTCACTGGGCATCGTAACTTTCCCCTCTCTTTCTTGCTCTTTGTGTGACCCACCCACCCCACACATATAAACACGAATCCATGACTTACGGAAAGTCCCTTAGTGCCTCTTTCACCAGACAGCCCTGGTTGCCCCTGTCAGGAGTAAAATCATCAGTTTCATTAAGACAAATGAACTGGGATTTTCTGAGAGAATAGGGAATATCGCTGTTTCTTCTGTACCAATTTTGCAGGGAGCAGTTTAAATAATGACAGAATTCCAGAGTGGGGTCATTGAGGAGGCGTGGCCTGGAGAAAGAGCAGGTGGAAGGCAGATCTCCATATGTTTTGAAGCCAGAAGTCTCTCCCATCATGATAGTTATTTATTGCATTTATATACCACCCCAGATCCAAAGCTCTCTGGGCAGTTTACAAAGATGGCTGTTGGTCAGAAACGCTGGAAGTTGAAGTCCAAAAATATCTGGAGATCTACTTTGAGCCCCCTGCTGGGGTGCAAATTGAGGAGCTTGGAGTTCTGCATTTTGTCCATGGGTCAAAGCTTCCACACCTCTGCTCTAAAGGACGAGGTTTTTATCTTGTGGGGTACGGACAGATCCAGCACTGTTACTGGGTGTCCAAGAAGAAGCCATCGCATACTGTCCGCCTTAATAGCCAAGGCTGGTGCACCCACTGTGCCGCTTTCTTAGGGATGGGCGAATCACCGGGATCCTCTGAACATTGGCACTCCCATTGCCTCATGCCTGATCCCCATTCGCATTTGCACTCGCCGCTCGCTCAGCCCAAACAGGAAAGCCACGCGAATCGAGCAGCTACGGAATGTGAAATTTGTGCAACTTCTGCTGGTTCAGTTTGTGCAAATTTCCAAAATTTACCTACCTTTCCTCAATTTATAAGAATGCCCTAAATTTCTCCCAGAGACTAAATTTGCGTGAACCACGAAATTTGTGAAGATTTAGGGAATGTGCGTAAATTTAGGAAATTTTGTGCAAATTTCCAAAATTTACCTACCTTTCCTCAATTTATACGAATTCCCTAAATTTCTCCCAGAGACTAAATTTGCGTGAACCACGAAATTTGTGAAGGTTTAGGGAATGTGCGCAAATTTAGGAAATTTACGTATATTTACGAAATTGGCAGAAGCTTCGTGAATGGGCACAAACTGAACACGAGCACTTGTTCAGTAATTTACAAACGTTTCTAACAGATTCGTGTCCGTGGTCGTATTCGAAGTCGCGAAAAAGGCATCCTTTCACAAATCTTGCAAGCAAAAATGAAATTCTCACGCATCTTCAGCCCTCCTGGTCACAGATAATTTTCACCGTGGCGATCCATGGCCTGGTAAGCTCTAAAGTAGATAACTGCAAAGCATTGTGGGTTGGGATGCTTTTGAAGACTTGTTGGAGACTTCAGTTAGTACAAAACCCAGTCGCTGTATTACTAAAGGGCACTGGTTTCAGGGAAGGTGTCTTGCCTGGCAAGACAACAGGCCGGGTGCACCAGGCAAAGTTTGATTTGTTATCTATAAAGTGGGTGTGGGCAATTTTAGGGGCTTCAGTGGCCAATTTCTATCCCCTGGGGAGGGCACCACTGCTGCGTGCCACCGGATTTGGGCTGCACATTTTGATTGTGGCCTCAAAAGGCAAAATTTCGCCTTTTTAGGCCACCTTTAGGGATGTCGGAAGAATACATTTTGGAGGGAAACTTAACCACCTTTCCTTATTTCACCGCCTCGAATTTCGGCCTGCTTTTCACTGCGGAGCCTGACTTGATTTGCATAGAGCTAGGCCAGTTTGTGATTTTTCTGTAATTTTTTTAAAATTGCATAAATTGTGGCTGATTTTAAAGCAAATTGGCTCTCCAAATTTGCGTAAATTGCGGCTGAAATCTGCACAAATCTCTATTTGCGCAAATTATGACTTGCCGCAAAAAGAAAATGACAAAATTTCCCAGAATTCAGGAAAAAGACGTGGCTCAGCCCGCAAAGGCAAACCAAGCCGGGCATGCCGCAGAACTCCATCTAGCAAAAAGAGAAATGGATTTCCAAGCGACAGACGGGCCGAGCCACATTGCGGTTTTCCGCTGGAGAGTTTTGCTGCTGCCATGACAGCAGCAATAAATTTGGGGTAGGCGGGGCTACTAGTAAGGCCAACGGGAACCGGAAGATCAACTCACCCTTTCTCCTCGGTCTCCTTTGGAACCTTTGGATCCAGGCTGCCCAGGGGATCCGGATACGCCCTGGTGGGGAGGGATTAAACAGATGGGAAAGAAATTGGCTATATATGGTGTTTCCATTCCTATAAAAGATCCAGTGAAAGAGATGGTGTGGTGTAGTGATTAGAATCATAGAATCATAGAATGGCAGAGTTGGAAGGGGCCTACAAGGCCATCGAGTCCAACCCCCTGCTCAATGCAGGAATCCACTCTAAAGCATCTCTGACAGATGGTTGTCCAGCTGCCTCTTGAAGGCTTCCAGTGTGGGAGAGCCCACAACCTCCCTAGGTAACTGATTCCATTGTCGCACTGCTCTAACAGTCAGGAAGTTTTTCCTGATGTCCAGCTGGAATCTAGCTTCCTTTAACTTGAGCCTGTTATTCCGTGTCCTGCACTCTGGGAGGATTGAGAAGAAATCCTGGACTGAGACTTGGGAGAGCCAGGTTCTACACCCCACTCGGCCAAGAAGCTCACTGGGTGACTTTGAGCCGCTCTCTGATTCTCAGGCTGGCCGACCCCACAGGGTTGTTGTGAGGTTCAAATGGAGAGGGAGCTGACCATGTAAGCCGCCTTAGGTTCCTTGCAAAATCAGAAAAGGCGGGATGAAAATGGTAATGATTAATAACTCAATCAATAAAAAAGGGAAATATTTTGTGATCAATAGAACATGGCCCTAAGCGGCAGCAGAGTTTGCTTACAGGTTACTATGGTGAGCTAAGGCTTCATCCAAAGTGGGCCTTACTGTAGTCCGATTCTGGGCACCCCATTTCCAGAAGGACATTGGCGGGTCAGAACAGGTTCAGAGCAGGGCAACGAGGAGGATAGAGGGAGTTGAGGACAGGCCCGATGAGGACAGGCTTGAAGGAACTGGGGATGTTCAGTCTGGAGAAAAGGAGACATGTGAGCAGCATTCAGGTACATCAAAGGGCCCCACAGGGAAGAGGGTCAAGAACTATTTCCCATGGCCCCAGAAATTCGGACTTGAAATAATGGGTATAAGTTACAGAGACCTAGATTTTCATTAAATATAAGGAAAAGCTTCCTGACAGCAAGATCTGTACAACAGCGGAACAGTCTACCTATGGAGGTTGTGGGTCCTCCATCCCTGGAGGGTTTTAAGAAGAGGATGCGGCTGCCGCAGAGCAAACGAATATGTACCGTGCGAGAGACAACGCTCACGTCATGTGTTGCGCATAACAGGGGCTGGGATGGGTGGGTTTCACCTTGGAACATGGGAGGAGAGGGGGCAGTCGGTTTGCTTACCTGTAGTCCAGGTGCTCCAATAGGTCCTGGTGCCCCTTTGGGACCTGAAGATCCAGGTGGTCCTGATGAAAACCAATTCAGAGAATTAGTGGGTTTTCTTTTCAAAGGAATGAATGTTCCGTCTGGAAACAGACAGCCAAACAGTGGCCTGTAGGATGCCATTATCTATACTGAATTAAAAGTGGCAACATCCTAGGTCAGCCCTTGCCATAATCTTTGGAGAGCTCCGTTAGAGTTCTGACTGCTTCAGAGTGAAACACGGAGCGGATTCACTGCCCCACTGACATCAGAGCCACCAGCCTCCACTACTACTCCCAGATCCCTTTGATGGGAAATTCTGAACCTGGGAAGTTGTACCTAGGGATGTCGGTGGAATCCGGTTTGGGGGTGGAACTCAGCAAGTTTTTCCCACCTCGGCCACCCATAATCCATCTCGTAGATACCTGAACTGGCTCAACTAGGCACATGCTGATTCGAGGATGCAGTTTCCCCCTTTTATTTTATTCGTTCAATTCCCGATTTGCGCAAATCAAGATTTGCGCAAAATCGCAGCTGGGAATATTTACGGAAATTGAAATTTGCGCAAAATCGCAGCTGTGAATATTTACAGAAATTGGAATTTGCGCAAAATCGCAGCTGGGAATATTTATGGAAATTGGAATTTGCGCAAAATCGCAGCTGGGAATATTTAGGGAAATTGGCATTTGCGCAAAATCGCAGCTGGGAATATTTATGGAAATTTGAATTTGCACAAAATCACAGCTGGGAATATTTACGGAAATTGGAATTTGCGCAAAATCACAGCTGTAAATAGCACAATTTGTGCAAATTTGTGGGCGTAAATGGCCCTTTACACCTGCCAGTTTACACAAATTGCACTATCTATGGCCACGATTTTGTGCGTATCGGGAATTGGGGACAAAATAAATAAATAAAAAATACGCCAGCTCTTGCCGGGTGCTTGTGGAGTATCTTGTGACTCGCCCCACACACACACCATGTTTGGACAACTGTCGGGAGTCCAGCGAGCAGAGGATGAAGAAGACGTGGGGGAATTCACCCCTACCTAGTTTTAGCATGTAAAACATGACTTCTACCCCAAGCTCCGGGCACACACACACACACCCGCAGCTTGGTTCCACCCACATTCCCGGGAGTTTTTCCTTGGCTCTTCCTTCCCTGGCTCTGCTGCCCAAAGAATTCTTGGAATCAGATGCTGGTTTGGACTGAAATCCAGAGCGGATTCGCCGCCCCGCTAACTTCAGACCTGCTCAGTGTCTCCTTGCTAACAAGCGTGTGTTCATTTCTAAAGAGTTCTTCCCGGCACGCAGCAACTCCGCACTTGGCAGAATGGGAACATTCATCTGAACGGATCCACTTGTTATGTTACATTGTTAAGGGGTTGTCTCCTAATGGCTTTATCCCACTTGTGCAGGGGGGTGCAGACCAGGGAGGGGAATATAATTTCTTCCAGACGCCAACTATTAATTACATTTGCAGTTCTTTGGGGAGGGGGGAGGCAGATAGATGCAGGCTGCTTCCGAACTTAGCTTTAATTGTTTCGGCTGAAGGCCCCCCCCCCCCATTCTTTCCCCACGAGCCCCAGACGCCCACCAGAGCAATTGAATCAGCCTCAATAATTAATGCAGCCCTTGTATATCAAAGCCGGGGATGAAATGAACTGAAGGCTAAATGGAGGAACGTAGTAATAAGAGGCTCTTGCGATCCTGACGGGAGGTCATTCCTGAGTGCCTCTCATGCAGACAAACCACTTAAGGTATTTTTTTTAAAAAAAACAACATTAAAAATTGGAAGTGCCTGCATGTCTAATGGAAGGGTTTCTTAGATAACGGAATTCTGATGCTTGTCTAAGGCAGATCAAGCTGGCTGGATTGCGCTATCCATAAGACCCGACCCTCCACGGACTGCCTTAGGTTTGTTGCTGTTGCAGCTTTTCTCCCCTTGCCCTTATTACCTGGCAGGCCAACGGGGCCAGGTGCGCCACGAGGTCCAGGTAAACCAGCCAAGATTGTGTCGATGACTGTGGGCGCCAGCTGCGTCTCCCCGTCTGTATTAGCGAGAGAAACGGCGAAGGAAATCAGTGTACCCGAGTTACTCTCAGATCAGGAGAACAATTTGTGCACTGTAGTGATTTTTCTTAGCAGTCTTATACAGAACTGGATGGGGTCCTAGAGGTCATCTAGTCTGACCTTCTGTGTAAAAGAGGGCTCTTGCTGCCTCCTGGCATCTGCCGCCTGAAGCGACTGCTTCACCCTGCCTCATGGGAGGGCCGGCCCTGCCAAAAGACCACACATTATTTGGGGAGGGAAGCCTCCGGCCCGGCTCCTGGGAAGTTTGCAGTTTGTATCTACCAGCGGCTGGTGTCAAAGACATCGTAGCTGCACAATTTGGCCCACTTTCACGAACCAAGATGACTTAACAGGAAGCAATTCTGAGAAGGAGACAAGTCAGAGAGTCGTAAGCGGGGCAAAACCGGGGGGGGGGGGGAATAGCCAGTTCTATCCTCGTGGCTGCTTTGAAACCTGTGTACCCTGTTCTCTGGGCTCTGCTGCCCCCTGCTGTTGACAGCTTGGAATTCTATTTGATCGTTTTTTTGGCGGTGTTCCATGTAGCAAAGGAATGCTTTGCAAAGTCAGCTACCAGAGTAGCCTTCCTAAATCTAGCACCCTCTGGGCCACAACTCCCAGAATCCCCCAGCCAGCTACAACGGCTAGATAGAGAAATGTAAACAACAACAGCAACATAGCTAGTTGTAAGTGCGGACTGCAACAAAGACTTGCAGCGTAGCGTGCTCCTGTTCACTATGCCAGCCAGCTAGTCATGCCCCCTTTCCAGGATACTCCATTACGGTGGAGGCTGGTGGCTCCGATGTCAGCAGGGTGGTGAATCCATTCCGGGTTTCAGTCAGAACCGGTCAGAACTCCTTCCGAGTTCTGACTGGTTCTGAGAAAAACGCAGAGTGGGCTCACTGCCCCGCTGACGTCAGAGTCAATTTAAAGTATAGCCAGTCTCGCTAAATTTACCTTGATATAAAAACCAACGTATTCAAATATTATGCAAAATCTATGTCCCCTTTTGTCGTGATTCATTTCAATTTTTTGGAAGAGGCAATGGGTAAGTGGCATTCCCCCTCTCTGGGTTTTTCTCTTTCTATAATGAATGTCCGTACTTCTGCAAATTCTGAGCTTTCCCAAGCCTGCTGCTAACACTGTCTCACGTGTGGGATGTGCCATTTTGGTTCCATAAGTGTCCACACCTGGAGAATCATGACAAAATATCCAATCGACAGCTCTGCCCCCTTAAGAAGCCAGGATGAGCCAGAGATGTTGGGACACACAGCTCCCCCATGCAAAATGGCCATGAGCAGGCTGTTTTCCCACTCCCCGTTTTCGCCAGGAAATCTGTGCCGTGAACCGCAATTAATTCCCCTCCTGTCTAAATAATTTACTACGGAGCATGGCTGTTGAAGTCTTCAGCGGATTAAAAATACATCCAGGCCCCCTACCTCCAGGAGAGAGAGAGAGAGATGATTAATTAACAAGAACCATCTTACACTTAACGAATTCTCCCGTTGTTACTGCTGCACTTTCATTCCTGGAGTGCGGCACAAGCAGTAAGGACATAAAGTGTAAGTGGGCCACTCAAAAGGAGCTTGCTAAACAAACCGCTCACATAGTAAAACTCAGCATTAGGGGAGACTTACAAAATCCACTCTCCCCCCTCACATTACTCCCTGGATTGATGTCAAATTTATTTATTTATTTATTTATTTATTACATTTTTATACCGCCCAATAGCCGAAGCTCTCTGGGCGGTTCACAAATGCATTTGGGGGGCGTCCATAAGAACATCAGAAGTGCCCTGATGCTGGGTCAGTCTAGTCCATCTCTCTGTTCACACAGTGGCCAACCAGCCATCGGTTAGGGATGAACAAGCAGGATATGGTGCAACAGCACCCTCCCGCCCATGTTCCCCAGCAACTGGTGCACACAGGCTTACTGCCTCAAATACTGGACATAGCACACAACCATCAGGGCTAGTAGCCATGGATAGCCTTCGCCTCCAGGAATTGATCCAACCCCCTTTTCAAGCCATCCAGATTGGTGGCCATCACCACATCCTGTGGCAGTGAGTTCCATAACTTAACTCTGCACTCTGTGAAGAAGTCCTTCCTTTTATTTGTCCTGGATCTCCCACCCATCAGTTTCATGGGATGACCCCGTTGGGTTCTAGGATTTTGAGAGAGGGAGAAAATGTCTCCCTCTCCACATTCTCCACACCATGCATAATTTTGTACACCTCTATCATGTCTCCCCTTAGCCTCCTCTTCTCCAAGTCCACGAATCGCATTGCGAGATTGGAAACGCCCTGATCAGAAATGCATTGTAATGAATTACTCTACTCTCCTGCCGTTTCGGCCTCTATCCAGAAGTGGCTTGCTGTGGAAAGGGGTCTCAGCCACCCCATCCATACAGCGTCAACGGCATGGCACGGTAACAGCAGCAGGTTTTCAGGGAACGTCCTTCCCCTTCAGGTTGGCTGGGTAGGCTTCAGACTACGGGAGCAGTAGACTAGGAAAAGGTGAAGGTGTTTTCTTTTTTTACAAGAGAGCAGAGAATGACGTAGCCCCCTGCATATCTTTGAAAGAGGTTAGGGGGCTGTTCTCTAAGACACAGGGAACACGATTTTCTTGAGCCACAAACCCCATCATCCCTGACTAGTGGCCATGCCAGCAGGGGTTGATGGGAGTTGGAGTCCAAGACCTGGAGGTGGCCACATGTTCCTCACCCACAGTTGGCCACCATAGCTCCCCCCCCCCGGGGGTGAAGGATTCCTTCCTGCTGAGCCTCCACTTAAGCTTACGGTCGCTCGTGTACTTTGCGTGCAAAATGTAAGAAGACCTACTTTCTTTCTCTGCGTTGGACTGCAGCGAGTACAGGACTCCTTGTTGAAATGTTAACGGGAGGCCCGGAGAGGCTGATGGCCCAGGAGGCCCTGGTGGTCCGGGAATCCCGGTTTCCCCGGGATATCCCCTGGGCCCTGGAGGTCCAAGCAACCCTGGAATTCAGAACAAAGACACGTTAGGGATTTCTCATGCTGTCGGAAGCAGTGCGGGTGTAACCTGGGCCTTAAGATTTTTTATTTATAAAACAAACGTGAATCCCACAATCCCTGATTTGCTGCTTGGCCTAGTCCCTCTCTCCTCTGCCAATGGATTCTCTCTGCCTCCACAATAAGATTCTTCTACAATGTAAATCTCTCTCCCTCCTTCTCTCTCTCTCTCTCTCTGACTAGGATGCTCCCATATGCACTGGGAGCACAAGAGAATCATAGAATCTAGTTCAGCTGGGGCAGCTCCTCTTCTCTGCTTCTGCTCAGCTTGGAGTCAGGAATCGGAATGAGGCTCACTGCCCACTCAGCTGCTGAGAGCAATCAGGCCACGCCCCTTGAGGCCCAGCAGCAGCTCTCAGGACACGCCTGTTGACTCAGCATGCAGGAGCACATGGCAAGCACACGGCCTCTTTAAATGGGCAGCCTCCTGGATTTACTTGAGGCCTCTCTCCTCCATGCTTTGGTCTCCTCTTCCACTACACTCCCCCTGACAAACTCCTGATCGCTCTCTCACTCTCTCTCTGGGACCTGGCTTCCTTTTGGAGCTACTAGTCCAACTAGGACAGCTCCTCTTCTCTGCTTCTGCTCAGCTTGGAGTCAGGAATCAGAATGAAGCTCCCAAACCACTCAGCTGCTGAGAGCAATCAGGCCACACACCCTTCAGGTCCAGCAACAGCTCCCAGGACACGACCCTTGACTCAACACTCAGGAGCTCATGGCAAGTTTTATGCTCCCTCCCTTCCGAATCTTCGATGGACAGAAGTCTTCCTTGGCGACTGTAACAAGAAGCCAGGCTCCAACAGTCATAATGTGATATAGTCTTCCCCAATTTGGTGGCCTCCAAATGGCTTGGAGTGCATCTCCCATCTTCCCCAGTAAGCATGCTTGGCTGGTGATGATGGGAGTTGCACCCCAAGCCATTCAAAGAGCACCAGTTGGGGAAGGCAATATCATGCATCAACTACCCAGCAGTCTTTATCTCTCAGGACTTTAGCTCCGCCCTCCCAAACCTCACCTGGTGGTCCAGACGGACCCCTGTCGCCACTCTCTCCCTTTTCGCCTTTCGGGCCTGCCGGTCCTGGTTTCCCAACTGGTCCGGGTAACCCTGCCAAGATCCAAAGACAAACGTTCACATCTTTTGCCACAAAGGAAATAAGCAGCCATGAAATGGTACTTGTAGGGTGAAATATAAATCTCTAAGAGAGCACACCAGACAGATGCAGAGTGCCTTTCACCGGTCACTGCCGGTCAGAACAAACCCCCCACATATCTGGGGTTGGGGAAGGGGTTGTTGTGGAGCAAAGCATTTGTGGATTTGGGGGAAGATTTCATTTTTAAAAAATGGACCAAACAGAATTTTCAGCGGTCTGGATTGGCCAAGGTCAATAGGTACAGCTATTCCCACAGCTGTGGGAAACAGGCTGACGGACCCTTGGTCTGATCCAGAATAGCAGCTCCGGTCCAGAAGAATGGGTCTAAGTAGAGCTTCCTTGTTCAGAGGCAGTATGCTGCAAAATCCCTGTTTTTGTGGGGGTGGGGGTAGAATCCCAGTTTTTTGGGGGGCAAAAGGAGGGGGGTCCCTTTCCTTCATGGTCGACTTGTGGTTTTCTCAGAGGCATCCAGCTATTTGGGGAAACAGGACGCATTAATAGTTGGCCATTCGCTCTGAGCTTTTATACTGCCTGCTCCGGCTGAGTTCTCAGTTCAGATGTATCAATATACATTTAGAAATGTATGATTTAAATGTGAGTTTTTGCATGAATTTAAATAATAATAATAATAATAATAATAATAATAATAATAATAATAATAATAATATACACCGGTGGCCATGGAAGTTAAAGAACTATGGCCAGAGGAAAATTTTACAGTTATTCTGTTAGTCACATCAGTCACCAGCATCACGATTTTTTTTTACAGAATGCCTTCAGAAACTGGGCCTACCAAAATACATCCACGCCAACAACCAGAAAGCAGTTATACTTAAAACATGTTCAGTAGTCAAGAAAGTCCTGCATCAGTAAAAGATAGCAAGACTTGGCAAAGCACGTCATGTTTGTCTAGAAAAACCACCACAAGCGAGAAAAGACATAATAATAATAATAATAATAATAATAATAATAATAATATAACAATAATAATAATAATAATAATAATAATAATAATAATAATAATAATAATAGAAAAAATATACACCACTGGCCATGGAAGTTAAAGAACTATGGCAATAGTAAAAGGTCACAATGATTCCTTTGGTCACATCAGTCACCAGCATCGCATCAAAAAAATTTACAAAAATAATTCAGAAACTGGGCCTACCAAAATATATCTGCACCAACATCCAGAAATTGGTCCTATTCAAAACACATTCAATAGTAAGGAAGTTTCTGAGTCAGTAAAGGACAGTATGCTTTGGCAAAGCCCGTCATGTCCATCAAGAAAAACCGCCACAAGCAAGAAAAGAGAGAGAGAGAGAGAGAGAGAGAGAGAGAAAAGAAGAAGAAGAAGAAGAAGAAGAAGAAGAAGAAGAAGAAGAAGAAGAAGAAGAAGAAGAAGAAGAAGAAGAAGAAGAAGAAGAAGAAGAGTGGATTCCTGCATTGAGCGGGGGGTTGGACTCGATGGCCTTGTAGGCCCCTTCCAACTCTGCTATTCTATGATTCGAAGAAGAAGAAGAAGAAATTCAATGTAGTTAAAGGATGGAATAGATTTATGGCCAAGCACAGAATACCATGCAAAGTTCTCACCAACAGGTCCCATTGGTTTTCTCAGTACAGTGCCTGGGTTGGCTAGCGGAATGGCGTCTGGCACAAAGTCATCATACCATGTGGCCGTCGTCCTCGCCATGGGCAAGTCATTCTCTGAAGGCGGAACTCGCTCTGCAGCCTCAAGCAGAAGGATCTGTGTGCAAGATATGTAACAATCAAAGCCTGTCTTGCTTCACTGGGGGCTCTTTTTCACCAAGCAGGGTATTCCACAATGAAAGTGGTATGAAAGCGGTATATAAAAGGCAGGAGCCACATGACTGCTTTATAGTGGTATTGAAGTGCACTGACAATTGTTGGGGCCATTGACACGTACCATGTACCACTTTCATAGTGTTATATCCTGCTTGGTGTAGATGTGTCATGGGCCCCAACAGTTGTCAGTGCACTTCAGTACCACTATAAAGCAGTCGTGTAGATCCTGCAGTGCACTTCAATACTGCTATAAAGCAGTACTGTGGCTACTGCCTTTAATACACCGCTTTCGTACCACTTTCATAGTGCAATATCCTGCTTGGTGTAGATGAGCCCTAGGTCTCAGGGCCACAAGAGAAATAGACTTGTATAGGTTTGGCCTGCATACTACGTAGTTGCACACTGTTAGTGAGAAAGATGAGTTTAAGAGAGACTGAAAGAACTGGGCATGTTTAGCCTGGAGAAGAGAAGATTGAGGGGAGACGTGAGAGCACTCTTCAAATACTTGAAAGGTTGTCCCACAGAGGAGGGCCAAGATCTCTTCTCGATCCTCCCAGAGTGCAGGACACGGAATAACGGGCTCAAGTAACAGGAAGCCAGATTCCAGCTGGACATCAGGAAAAACGTCCTGACTGTTAGAGCAGTACGACAATGGAACCAGTTTCCTAGGGAGGTTGTGGGCTCTCCCACACTAGAGGCAGCTGGACAACCCTCTGTCAGGGATGCTTTAGGGTGGATTCCTGCATTGAGCAGGGGATTGGACTCGATGGCCTTATAGGCCCCTTCCAACTCTGCTATTCTATGATTCTATGAAGATAAATGGTGGAACCCTCGATTGCATGTTTTAAAAATAAACTCAGGTCCTTTAATTATATGGGGAAATGTGATATATATATGTGTGTGTGTGTGTGTGTGTGTGTGTATTCCAAACCTTATACTGTATATATTGAAAAAAATATCATTTTCCATTTTGGAGCCTGGGGAGCCAGGATTGTGTTACGAGGAACCGCAATCATGCAAAAACTATGTGGGTCATTTAACCAATCCCATGCGGAATCAATCATATCTAGGATTTGTGTAACATTATTTCCTTACGTTCTGATCAGCCGACATCTTCCGTTGGGATGGGTGATATCAGCCCAGGTCAAACACTGACAGTTTCAAAGGGGACGGCCAAGACCACTTGGATTTATAACAGGCGATCCATAATCCTCCGACGGGTTTTATTAAAAGACGGGGGAGCGGAAAGCGCAATAGAAGATTGAAAACTGGAGTCAAGGGAGCTTACGGCATTTATATATACAGTGCGGCAGGAACACATACTCAGTGTGGGTTTCAGTGAGGTATATGCACAACAGGGACGCCCTCATTGGGAGATGAACTTCACAGGGCTGGAATGGGCCAAACGGGTGAGTCTTCGCCCCACTGCAGCTTCCGCCTGCCCCCCTTGAGCTTGACAATCACCCACCCTGGCTTAATGGAGGCCAAACGTCAATAAAGCAATTTCAAAGCAGAGCGGAGCTGTTCCGCACAGCCCTAGTAAACAGGGGAGAGATGCATGTTTATTTCTGTTTGTCCTCACTCAGGCTTACAGTAAGGTATAGGGACTGAAAGGTTCTGGAGAAGATGGCATCACACAGATGTCCTGGGAGGAATTTCCAAGCAATATGGGACAATAAGGGGGGGAAAGCCGAGGCATTTGAGGGAGCAGGAGAGGCTCAGACCGGTGAGAGCAACGCAGTTGGGTGAGCACATGGTCACGCGCATGGATGTATCGGGAACCCTTAATAAATCAAACGGTTTCTTGAAAAGCCGCCTTACTTTGGCTTCGAGGGTGTTCAGCCGCTCCGTCATATCCGTGAGTCTCGTGCAATTCATACATTCTAGAAGAGAAAACGGTGGGGCGACTTATCAAAACAAATAAACAACATCCCAAAGCGCTCGTCACAACTTTTATCTCATTTTATGGGCTACAGATCTGGAAAACGGGGACAAGGAATAAGCAGGGGAAACATTTCAGCACCTCTACTAGTCAGGGAAACAGTTTATCGTGTCAACCAAAAGTTCCTTCAATTCCCTCTACAAAATACATTGGGTTATCCAGTATTGGGCAAAAGGCAGGATAATAATAATAATAATAATAATAATAATAATAATAATAATAATAATAATAAAATAACAATAATAATAATAATCCATCATCATGTCCATTGTCTAGGGATTTGCACAAACACACACACTCGCCTCAGAGGCCGATGCAGCACCACGATTGGCACAAATTCGGCTGCAATTTGTGCAAATTGCTCAGAAATGTGTGCGAATTGCAGAACCTTCCAAAGGAAAAGGACAGGAACCTCTCGTGCAATCACTGAGTCATTACTGACTCTTGGAGGGATGCCAGCTTTCGCTGACGTTTTCTTGGCAGGCCTTATAGCGGGGTGGTTTGCCGTTGCCTTCCCCGGCCATTATTACCTTTCCCCCAGCTAGCTGGGTACTCATTTTACCGACCTCGGGAGGATGGAAGGCTGAGTCAACCCGAGCCAGCTGCCTGAAACCAGCTTCCGCTGGGATCGAACTCAGGCCGTGGGGAGAGTTTCAGCTGCAGAAACTGCTGCTTTACCGCTCTGCGGGAAAATTCCCGGAAAATCCACGAACTGGCCCACCTTGCCGCAGATCGAATCTGTCACTGCAACAGGAACCAAAACAAAGTCCCGGAGGCCAAGCTGAGGAAAAGACGTTGAATTCCATCCCCTCCCGCAAACGGATTTCTCCGACAGCCCTAAGATGAGTATCCAGCCAGGTAAAAAAAGTGGCGACGATCCTGGTTCAGCACCCGCATGGTTGAATAAGGCTAGACTTTGAAGAGCTAAGTAGTCAAAGGCCTGACCTAGATGGACAAATTTGTTTCGGTTCTTCCAACATTTTATATATATATATATATATATATATATATATATATATATATATATATATTATTCCCAGGTATGAAGAAGTCCGTAGGTTTGGGTAAATGTTTAACAAAAATGAACTGAAATGGAATAGCTCGCCCTAAGTAGAACTAGGTACATCTTTATTTGCATGCATACGAACCTAAGAACCTAAGAAGTGCCCTAATGCTGGATCAGACCAAGGGTCCATCTAGTCCAGCACTCTGTTCACACAGGGGTCAACCAGGGACCTGCAAGAAGGACATGCTGCAACAGCACCCTCCCATCCATGTTCCCCAGCAACTGGTGCACACAGGCTTAGAATCATAGAATCATAGAATCATAGAATAGCAGAGTTGGAAGGGGCCTACAAGGCCACTGAATCCAACCCCCTGCTCAATGCAGGAATCCACCCTAAAGCATCCCCGACAGATGCTTGTCCAGCTGCCTCTTGAAGGCCTCTAGTGTGGGAGAGCCCACAACCTCCCTAGGAGGCTTATTGCCTCCAATACTGGAGATAGCACACAACCATCAGGGCTAGTAGCCATGGATAGCCTTTGCCTCCAGGAATTTATCCAACCCCCTTTTGAAGCCATGCATGTTATGGGATCAGTCATTGGACCGCGATGGTAGTGAGAATACTCTGTATCAAAGAAGCCACTTGATGGCAGCATTGACAAAGCATCAGCGAGGAATATAAGAAGCAAGGAAATGAACAGTGGGGACGAGACATTGGAAAGGACCTTGTCTCACGAAAATGACATTTTAAACGACAGCATCAAATCCCAAATGAGTTCATAAGTAAAGGAATGACTCCAGCCTCACACAGTGCTGCCATTTGGGCAGGAAATAAAATTTGAGTTCTTCCGTAAGAGAGAAGAAATGTTCCCCAAGGAAGTTGGATGTAAATTCACAATGGAAGACCCAACCTTTGGGGGTGCTGATTGCGAACGGGGGAAAGGCCATTATCAGAGACACGTTTGGCAGGTGAGGCAGGGCCTTCTTGGTGGCTGCTCCCTGGCTCTGCAACTCCCTGTCCTACCAACAGGCAAATAAGTTCTTATTCGGAAAGATGTTTGGATTTTAATATTCCGGATCAATATTCAGACACCATTTCCCCCCTCCCCACTTACCTGCCTCCGTGGCAGACGGCGGAGGCAGGTAAGTGGGGAAGGGGGGACAAAATGGTGTCTGAATAAGCCCTCCTCCCCCCCCCCCTTACCTGGCTCTGCCATCTGCCACCGCACAGACCGTGGTGGCGGATGACGGAGCCCCTCCCCACTTACCTGACTCCAAAGCTTCAGAACAGTCTGAATCGATTCGGACCGTTCCGAACCACTTCAAGTCAATCCGGACCTCCCCCGATCCGCTCCGGAACTGGGTTTAGGAGGTCCGGATTGGCCCGCTCCTCTTCGGATTCGGAGATCCGAAACAGAACGGTGCACACTCCTAGTATCGACTCTAGGTAGGCTTGATGGTAACCCACAAAGCAGTGGGTGTGATGCTAACCAACAAAGCATGGGGGCGCATGCGCATAAGGAAAATGCACAGTTGCATTGGAGCAGAGTGTGCCATGCACGTGAATTACAATCACATCCCTGCTGAGCGGCTCCCTGCCCTCAAAAGCCCCGGTGGGCGCCCGGTGGTCCCAGATAGTTATCACGACAACAATCACAAGCGAAAAGCTCATAATAGGAACCTCCATTGCTCCTAATATTTCTTTTTATTGCAAGCTGGGCACCCTTACTCCGAAATTCTTATTCTGTGAGTAATTAGTAATGAGACATCTTGGGAGCATTTGCAGCTGTATCGTCAGCGTTCATCGGACCCACTGGCAATTACTTCAACCTCTTCCTCGGTCTCAAGAAAAGAAACAATCCCTCTTTTTTGATAGCTTCAGAACTGGTTCGCATGACATGACCCCCCCTTCGACGGGGGATGTTGGGTAGTTGGGTTGTGTGAACCCGGCGTGGTTTCTTCAGGGTGGCTTTCTTCCGGATTCTTCCCTTAAAGCGATGTGCAAACATCACCTCCTGCAAGTAGAAAGCCGGCACGTCAGGGAGAGGGCTACTAATCCAGCCCTTTAGTTGCTGTCCTGGTTTTCTACTTGCAGGGATTTTTAAAACGTAGGAAGGCACTCCAAAATGTTACCCCCTAAGCAGAAATGTGACGCCATCTGTTCGAGCACCTCGTTCCTCTTTAAGACTAGAGCAGTCTGCAGGACAGAGAACTCCCCAGGGTTCGTCACCTTTTGATGACGTCTTAACAGCCTCCACCAAACTTCAAACAGCGTGAGTCAAGGGAGTTCCTCAAGCCGTTACCCTATCTACAATTTCTGGTTCCTTTCTGCCCATCCGCTTATTGTCAATGATGATATTTGTTGCCAATTCCACATGGCCCCAATGTGCCTCGTTTTGCAGGAGAGTAGTTAAAGCGTACCAATTCGAGAGAGGGGGGGCAGTTAAATGTCTTCTCTGCGGGCCCAAATTGCTCTCATGCGGCCCTAGAATTTTGAGTCACATCCGCACCGGTGGGCCTCCTCGGGAGTAAAACGGCTGACGTGCGCCCGACAGCCAGCCTCCAATTTCTGCTGAGCCCGCTCTTTTTTGCAAGGGTGGCAAAAGACAGACATCTGAGTATGTGGTGCTCTATCCCCAGATGTGCCGTTGCTTCCTTCACAAAAAACCCTCTGTGTTTTTGGGTAGCTCATCTGCTTAACAGATGTGCGGCTTCCAGAGCTCCCAAGGTTTTTACTTACAACAACTCTGCAGATGTTACACTTCTTCCTAAGCAAACCCTTTTACCTCCCCTGGAAATCCCTTGCGGTTCCTGATTAGCCCTTGCTGGAGACCTGAAATCTATTTCCAAATGAGCTTAGATGATGATAATGATGATGAAGATGCATCACTGTTGTCGCTGTCGTTCCTCCTGTTAATATTTTCCGTGCGTGCAGATCGAAGGGATTTCACGCTGCATTCATTGGGCCCTTGGGAAAGGCACCCTTTGAGACCCAGTGGGAAGGAAAATAAAACTGTGTAGCTTTGGTACATCCCGTTGGGTTGCAAGCACTGGGGTTTTGCATACTGGGAACCATGAGATCAATTCAGTGATTCAATTCAGCCCAGCCCTCTTCCGGCTCCCCAGAGGGCCATGACCTTTCCCAGCCCTTTCCCACCAATCTTTGGGTGGGTTCCTGGCTTTTGTGCCATTTTAGTTTCCCCATTCTCTAAGGCCATAACCATGGAGATCATTCCATAACTGGGGGGCCACCACAGAGAAGGCCCTCTCTCTTGTTGCCATCCTCCTTCATTGTTGTGCACAATGAAGGCTCCCGATGTGGGCGGACGGTGGACGGGCAGCCCCTGAGCCCCAGGGCATTCAAAGAGAAAGCCTGTGAGGCCTGGCGAGCTGAGGAAGAGGAGGGACAGGCACAAGGAAATCCGGCCGGCTCCTGGAACCAGTCATGTCCCCGTGACATCCCTGCTTGTTTTAGATTGACAGTTCACGCTGGTGTAAGTGACACTGGCGTGAGGCCCCGGAAAGGCCGGACGACTCATACTTCGCCACAGTGTTAAACGGTCTCAGATCCTTCTGTTTTATTTTAGTGAGAAACAAACAGAACCAAAGCACACACACACAGCCACCGCACACATGCTGTGAAAGGTCAGCTCCAAGTCCCATTTTTAACATTCTTGTCTTCCCTCCTAAGTGCATGTCTCAGCACAACTAAATATAATGTTTGGCTGCCGTTGGGGGAAATGGTGTGTGTGTGTGTTGTTTTTGGAAGGAATCGTTTGCAGAAAATGAAGCCTGGTCCACCTCTTCTGAGTGCAATGAATCATAGAATAGTAGAGTTGGAAGGGACCTATAAGGCCATCAAGTCCAGCCTCCTGCTCAATGCAGGAATCCACCCTAAAGCATCCCTGACAGAGGGTTGTCCAGCTGCCTCTTGAAGGCCTCTAGGGTGGGAGAACCCACCACCTCCCTAGGTAACTTGTTTCATTGTCGTACTGCTCTAACAGTCAGGAAATTTTTCCTGATGTCCAGCTGGAATCTGGCTTCCTGTAACTTGGGCCCGTTATTCCGTGTCCTGCACTCTGGGAGGATCGAGAAGAAATCCTGGCCCTCCTCTGTGTGACAACCTTTTAAGTATTTGAAGAGTGCTATCATGAGACAACAGTGAGTTTGGCGTAGGACTTCTGTTGGATGGCTACCTCCCCATGGGATCTCTCTGGGCTACCAAAGCCACTTCATCCAGACTTTCCACATTTTAATCAGGTCAATGTTTTTGCTCATCAGCCCCCTTGGGCCGGATCTACACTATTGCTTTAAAGTGCTTTATAACAGTTTTATAGCACTTTAAAGCAGTTAAAGCGCTTTATAACTGTTATAAAGCGCTTTAAAGCAGTAGGTGTAGATCAGGCCCTGGTACCAGCCAGATGCAAACCACGCCAGATGCAAACCACGCCTCTTCGTTGGCTGCTACATTTGTTTAAATGTTTTCTTTTATATTCCACCTTGGGGGAGGGGTTCTTATACCTGAAAGCTGGTTTAGAGGTATTTTTATAAATCGTTTTGTTTTAAAAAAAAATCTCTCTGAAAAGACTGTGTTGAAATAAAAGCAACTTATTCCCGAGGAAGACATTTCTGCAAAGTTTCCTGAAACCTCTACATTCAAGCTTCTTACGGCTCAGAGAAAACTACACTTAGCAAGTTGGAAAGAAAGTCTTATGTTTTATACGTTTCATAAATATTTCTCTCTTTTTTAAAAAAGAAAGAAAGAAAGACCTGGATTACTATAGAGAGTCCTGCGGAATGCGTGCCAAAGTAGCAATATGGTTTTACTTGGAAACAGAGTTTCCACCTGCTCAGGATAACTACTATTTTAATCCTTGATTTATATTATTTTCTGGGCCAACAGCAATATTTTAGAGGTTGACAATTAATGCGAGATGATTTAATTTAACCTGAACGATTCGTGCAGGTCGGCTTCTAGAGAGCAGGTCTCGGGGGAAGTGCAAGGAAAAGGGTAGTACAAATATTTATCCGTATGTCATATTTGTACCCCACTCTTGGTCCTTTGAGCTGAGGGGGGGGATATCCCATTTTAACCTCGCTACGTCCCTCGGAGAGGCGGAAGTCGAGTGATACGCCCAAGTTCAGGCAGAGAACTTCATGGCTTGTTGGGAGTTCGAACCCGGGCCGGCCTGGTCCAACTCCATCCCTTCATAAGGGTTTGAGAGGCATTGACCATTTACAGGGGGATAGGCCAATTACGCAAAATCTCCGGTTTGTTGACCAACATGGTTGCTTTTATCGCATATTGAAGGGGGGATTAACCAAAGCAATGTGTACGAAACATCTTTTTGACTATAGCTATAATCCAGGGGTTTTGAACTTTTTTTCAGTCTAGGGGCAGTAGTCCATTTTGGACAGGCTCCTCACGGTGGGCGAAGATGACAGCCAAAGGGGTGGGGCGAACAGCAAGGGGCGGAGCCCAAAATACCAGCTTATTTTAGCGGAAAGCTCTTACTGTTAACGTTTTCAACATTTCAACATTTTAAAGGGACTGCAGAAAAGCTGTTCAGCTGACTACCAAACGATCGGAGAACCCGGATCGCTATTCCAGAAGGGTAGGGTTGCCATACGTCCCGGAAAACCGGGAATGTCACGGTTTCTAAGCATTTCCAAAATGTCCCGGCCAGTCAGTCAAGAATCCCGGATTCCTGTTCCAGCCGGATGGAGAAATTCCAACCTCCGAAATGGTGCCTTGAGCCTGCTCAGTGTCTCCATATTGAAGTCTCCTCTAGCTTTTGAGAACTAGTGGAGGAATGTAATTTAGTGTCATTTTTTCCTGTTGGTTTGTTGAAATTGTTCTTTGCCTATTATTTATTTCCAGGTGCGTAAGTACTTTAGGCTGCAATCCTATGCATACTTACCTGGGAATAAGAACTATTTAACTTAATAGGATTTGTTTCTGAGTAGACGCACACAGGATTGCAGTGTTAGATAACTAAAGGTTAGATAGCTTTCTTTCTTTCCCTAGACCTTTAGATATTGCTCAGTTTTTAAAAAAAATCCTAGCCCCCCCACCCCCCAAAAAATTGTCCCGGTTTTGTGGATTCAGAATATGGCAACCCTGCAGGAAGGCAATTTGGACAGCTATGGGATTTAGACAAATGAAGAATGATATATAAATATTTTGAATAAATACATAAAAAAGAAAAATCTGTAGATTTTAGATGTCAAGGAACAGAAAACAGAAGAGTACTCCTGCCACCCCACCCCCACCCCCAATCCACGGTGCTAAACCTGTAAGTGCATGGATGCTATACAGGAATTCAACATAGAAGTCTCCGAATGCAATTTTACTTGAGTTTTCGAATTTCAGCACACACACAAAATCACTCCTAAGCGAAGCCATATGGATCGGCTTTCTCCCACCTCCAACCACAAGGTGAACCACAAAAAAACCCCACACAACTCCCCCCAAAAATCTTTTTTTAAATTCAACACTCCCTAATACCAATAATTATCTATTATTTCCCAAGATATTCTGCAAAGTTACTCTCTGCCCTACAGGCGCCTCACTCCAGTTGGCTCCCACAAGCTCTCTGGTTGTGGAGCGAAACCGTTCTTTGATTTGATTACAGTCCAGGTTCTTCTCTTATCTAGAATCATAGAATCATAGAATAGTAGAGTTGGAAGGGGCCTAGAAGGCCATCGAGTCCAACCCCCTGCTCAATGCAGGAATCCACCCTAAAGCATCCCTGACAGATGGTTGTCCAGCTGCCTCTTGAAGGCCTCTAGTGTGGGAGAGCCCACAACCTCCCTAGGTCACTGGTTCCATTGTTGTACTGCTCTAACAGTCAGGAAGTTTTTCCTGATGTCCAGCCGGAATCTGGCTTCCTGTCACTTGAGCCCGTTATTCCGTGTCCTGCAGTCTGGGTTGATCGAGAAGAGATCCTGGCCCTCCTCTGTGTGACAACCTTTCAAGTATTTGAAGAGTGCTCTCATGTCTCCCCTCAATCTTCTCTTCTCCAGGCTAAACATGCCCAGTTCCTTCAGTCTCTCTTCATAGGGCTTTGTTTCCAGACCCCTGATCATCCTGGTTGCCCTCCTCTGAACACGCTCCAGCTTGTCTGCGTCCTTCTTGAGTTGTGGAGCCCAGAACTGGACGCAATACTTTAGATGAGGCCTAACCAGGGCCGAATAACCTGGGCTGAGCTTTCGTGGCCTGCATCAATCGTACCTCGTGGAAGGCAAACTCGTTGTCATCTCAAATCGGAATCGGATTGCAATGGATGAGTTTTCTCAGAGGATTCCCAGAAAAAAAGCTGGCCCATTCCCCTACTGTTCCCTCCCAGATCACAATCTTGGCACATCCGTACAGGGAACAACATTAAGTACAATATAATATTATGTTTTTGGGAGTGGGGGAAGCCCATTTGGGTTATGTTTTAAGAAGAGCAGGCACAGCAGATTTTTTTTCAAGCAAAGAAAGGTGAACCTTCCCCCACGGGTTAGCCTACCCACTGTTGGAAACCGGATACTGGGCGGAATGGACGAGGATAGAGATGTGGTTTGATCCTGCTCAGTGACCCTACTCCTCCCACTGCTGATATTTACACAACAGTGGGTCACAATTGCTCCTTGCCCCACTTCAAAGCTAACACAAGGTAACGAAAAAGCAAGAAAGGAATATAGCCTTTCTTTTCCCCTTTCTTTTTCTTTACTCATCTGGTGAAGGCCCTTGCATCCACCTCTCCGGGAGTTGATTTATCTCCCGCCTTGCTGCCAATCTGCACCCCGCTGTCAGTTCGTATCTCTCCTAGCAAGCTAAGCTTGCAAAACGGAGACTGATAAGCCTCAGCCAAGAGGCTTTCGATTGGATGCGCTAAGACAGGGGATTCCCACCCACCTACCCCGCTGCCCCACCGGCCACAACGGGAAAGAACACTGAAGGATTTCATCTTCTGTTTCCAGATTATCTCTTCCTAAACCGTGAGCGCGTGAGCGCGTCTATCTCATCGATAAGAATCGCCTCTCCCCAAAACCAAATACGTGTTGGTTGGTTGGTGCGTTGAAAGACGCGTGGGCTTGTTCCATAAACTGTTGTGTCTGGGATGTTTTCCTAGCTCGCAGAAATCCACGGTGGTGCCCTACTCCAGATACCTATCTGCTACCGATAAAATATTACTTGATTGCTTATCGTCTTCCAATCTTACAGGAAGACATGTTCAAGAAGACGCCTTGTCTGCATTCAGGGGGGGGGGATTTTTATCGAAACCAGATGAACACACCGCCTCAGTTTCTGGTCGACAGCCAAAACACATAAGCAGAAAGTTACAAGAGTGTAAAACGGTACAGTTGGATTAAAAAAAAAAATTGCGGGCAGGGGGGAGGAAAAGTTATCTTTGTGTTGGTAAGTAAAGACGTTGCTGAAATCTCCGTCTGAAACATTATTTCTGCCTCACTGCTGGTAGTGTTACTCCCACCCATTCTTCTGTTGTTTACCCATGGGCAACATTGTATGTTCCTTGAGGCAGGGACCTGTCATGTGTTAAGATGTTTTTAATCAGTTTTTAATGTGTATTTTATATCATGTTTTTATACGGTTTGTTTTATATTTTGAATGGTTTTAGTTTTTGTGAACCACCCAGGGAGCTTCGGCTATTGGGCGGTATAAAAATGCAATAAATAATAAATAATAATAAGACCATAACTAGAAGTCTGAAGCAGGGATGTATGGATTCCGCAAAATCAATTCTTTCTGCATTTCACGGTTTGTCAGGTGATGCCGTTCTGACAGAATCGGGCATTTCCCAATTTCCCAAATTTGTGCAAATTTGCGCAAATTTGCATACATTTGCACTAGCACAAATGCGCAAATTCCAAAATGCAGAAATCCCCCCCCCAAAATGAGCATTTTCATGTGTTAACCTAAGGGGGGGGAAGCACATTTTTAGCCAGGGTTTTAAACTATTTTTCTACAACTAAATTTGCATTAAATTCCAGGGGGCAGATTCCATTGCAGGAGCTCTTGGCAGAGTCCTCCTTGGACTGAACCATTTAAGACTGCAGGGGGAAATTCACAGCTTGTCAGAGAAAGCTGAGTTGTAACCCAGCTCCCTCCATGATGTGTTAGTTTTCTATTTATAGAGGGTTGTTGCTGCTGCTGCTACTGCTGCTTTTTAATTGAAAAATAAGCAATCACCCCACCTGGCAGATTCAATTAATTATTATTCATTTATTAATTATTAGTAATTATTAGTAATTATTAATTATTCAATTAATTATTCTTCATTCAAATAAGCTATCCCCCACCTGGCAGATTCAATTAATTATTATTCATTTATTAATTATTAGTAATTATTAGTAATTATTAATTATTCAATTAATTATTCTTCATTCAGATAAGCTATCCCCCCTCTGGCAGATTCAATTAATTATTATTCATTTATTACTTAATATTACTTATTATTAATTATTAATTATTTAATTAATTATTCTTCATTCAAATAAGCTATTCCCCCACCTGGCTGATTCAATTTATTTTTATTCATTTATTAATTATTAGTAGTTATTAGTAATCATTAATTATTCAATTAATTATTCTTCATTCAAATAAGCTATCCCCCACCTGGAAGATTCAATTAATTATTTTTCATTTATTACTTATTATTACTTATTATTACTTATTATTTAATTAATTATTCTTCATTCAAATAAGCTATCCCCCACCTGGCAGATTCAATTAATTATTATTCATTTATTAATTATTAGTAATTATTAATTATTCAATTAATTATTCAAATAAGCTATTCCCCCCACCTGGCAGATGGAGATACTACAACCCAATAAGAGCTGAATCACAATAATATTTCTGAATGTATCGTGTGGCTCTTAAGACAGGGGTGGGCAGTCTGTTTTGGACTACAAATCTCATCAGCCACCAAGAGCATAGCCAATGGTTAGGGATGATGGCAGGTATAGTCCAGAACACTCTCAGGGTACTGGATTACGCTAAGGTATGCCTTTAGAAACGCCAAAGAAGCTGGAAGGTGCCTTCAGTGATTAACGCTGGTTCCCCCTTCTAATTTTAATTAATTTGATTGATAGATCAATAAAATAAAATAAAATATTTCTATCTCATCTCTCAATCAATGCTCTTGAGGCAGCTAGGAATGTTTTAAAGGAAGAATAAAACAAGCGGACATGACCGTCGCTTTGCAGTGTGCAAGGAATGCGTCCTTCGGCACGCTTTTCCTCTCCCACTTATCAAATTTTCTGTTTGGAAATATCCAGAAAAGCAAATCTGCCGGAGAGGAGCACCAGAGCATTCCTTATTTCCCATGAAACTGATTGGTGGGTTGTTGTTTTTCCAGGATTCGTCTCAGAGGCTGTTTCATAGCCTCTGAAACAGCCCTGATTAGACTCAGGGCGCTTTGGGGCTGGCTGCCTTGCTTCGGAAATGGCCCTCTACGGCCACCATAGTTCACAGCTGTAGATCTATGAAAACGACAACGCCCCCATCTTACTTTTAAATCTCGGCTTTAATAGAGGAGGACAGATAGCAACGATGAGTACTGTGGGTGGCAGTGGCTCCGGTTTCGGTGGGTGCACTGCCCTGAATTGGCCCGAAGCACCTCAAGGAGCTTTGGAACCAATCTGCTTCACTTTGGCATGCCTCGGGCTGAGCCAGTACCGCCTTCTATTCAGGCACAAGTGGACCGAATCAGCTGCCTCGGATCAGATTCGGGGGTTGGGTCCGAGGCAGCGCACAGCCCTGCTTCTTGGTTAGTTTACGTGAGTGCACAAAACAGGAACCAGCAGGTATACGCACTAACACACTTCAGTTCTCATCCTGGTTTATAAACCCATACTCTTTTTCTTTTCTTTTTTCGGCCTTAAAGTGACGTGCAGACATGGCCAATGCGTGCTCTATAACTGTACACTGGGCAGTTCACCGAACGCAGAATAGCTACTCCATGTGGTCCTTAGATTTCAAATTTCCTCTGGAGATTAGTGGCTAGGTTTATTTAAAAATTAAAGGAAAAATAAAGGTAGTCTAGGCCTCCTGATACGCACCCTGCAGTTTGCTTTCAAGTTCTACCCACGTCTCAGCTACCAATTTTCCTTTCCAGCGCCTGTAATTTCCCCCCCTCCTTTATGGCAAAACTAGAATTACCTAAGTGCTTTGCACTTAACTATGTCATTGAAAGACCCGTGCGGCTCTTAGCTCAAAGTACACATGGCCACATTCTCGCAGGATGTGCCTGCCCTTTTGCGAGGGTTGGTGTGGGTGGGGGGAGATTGGGATAATTGTACTGAAGTGGAACACGTTGCCTGGCAGATCTGAAACAGGCGCACGGTGAGCAGCGGCCGGCGGGCGAGGAGGGGGCGCTTGACGTTGACTGACTAAGATAAATTACAATCTTTATGTTATTGCTGAGCCTTCAAACAGGAAACTCCGAAGTCAGTGAACCCAGGGAAAGAACAACATAACCAAGATGTGCGTTGTAATTTACTCTGGGGGCTGTCCTTTCCCCTGGTCCATAACTGTCCGATGGTATTTGGAATCGCTGCGTTTTTCCAGCCAGGCGTAGCCCTTCTCTCCAACACGGACACGAGTGCAACAATCCGCTAGGAGAACGTATGTCTTGCGTATCCCTGACATTCTCAGGTCAGGCTGGGGAGGACGTCTCTCTGAAATCCTCTAAAGCTATTGCCAGTCAATGTCGTGTTTCTCAGAACACTCCTGCTTTCGATGAGAGGCAAATAACGAAGCTTGCTAAGTAATCCACAAAGCTTTCATTAAGCAACAAACGTCTCTTCTACCTGAAGAGAGGCTAACGTCTTGGAAACGTCCCCCTAGGCAAAACTATGCAAACTAAGCAAGACAATTGTTCACTCAAGAAGAATAGGAAACCACTTCCCAAACGCCCGTGAGAGCCTGGTGCGGAGGCAGGTTCTGGCGTAAACGAACTGACTTTCTCACACCTTCCTTCCACCCCATGCGTTTGAGCTTCCGGCGGACCCTAGCATTAGCTAGTTTGTCAGGGCACTCTCCTCCAGAAGAAAGCTCACTTCCCACTGAGTGTGTAGGATTTGGCCTTGAGGAGATAAGCTCTGGAGAGGGCTGACTTCCGGCTGGGGAATCGCCTGTGAGAGCTTCCTCCCCCACTGGTACAGGCTGGCTGGTGTCTGACGCTGCCTCCTCTATTTCCAAATCTGATTCTGATTGATTACCTGAAACATCTTCTCCCAAAACAGGGGCAGTAGGGTTAGACATGACAGCCAATGAAGACAATATTGTGAATGGGCGCCGGCTCATGAATAGAACCCGTGTTCTACGTGACAAAGGACATGTCTACACCTCCTGGCGATGCGGGAGGGAGGGGGGAGGATCTCATGATAGGCTGATCATGAGATCCTCCCCCTGAGTTCACACATGGCAGGGAGGAAGGAGGACAAAGTGATCGCCATTGTTTTTTTAAGAATACAGGAGCTGGAGCGCACCTGTGCTCCAGAGGAAAAGAAAGGAAGAAGAAGAAGAAGAAGAAGAAGAAGAAGAAGAAGAAGAAGAAGAAGAAGAAGAAGAAGAAGAAGAAGAAGCAGCTGCTGCTAACCAGGCCTAACCAGGGCCGAATAGAGAGGAACCAGTACCTCACGTGATTTGGAAGCTATACTTCTATTAATGCAGCCCAAAATAGCATTTGCCTTTCTTGCAGCCATATCGCACTGTTGGCTCCTATTCAGCTTGTGATCCACAACAATTCCAAGATCCTTCTCGTTTGTAGGATTGCTGAGCCAAGTATCCACCATCTTGTAACTGTGCATTTGGTTTCTATTTCTTAGATGTAGAACTTGGCATTTATCCCTATTCAATTTCATTCTGTTGTTTTCAACCCAGCACTCCAGCCTATCAAGATCACTTTGAAGTTTCTTTCTGTCTTCCAGGGTATTAGCTATCCCACTCAATTTTGTGTCATCTGCAAATTTGATCAGCGTTCCCTGCACCTCCTCATCCAAATCATTAATAAAAATGTTGGAGCACTGAGCCCAGGACTGAGCCCTGCGGTACCCCACTCGTTGCCTCTCCCCAGTTTGAGAAGGTGCCGTTGATAAGCACTCTTTGAGTCCGATTCTGTAGCCAACTGTGAATCCACCTAATAGTTGTTCCATCTAGCCACTTTTAGCTAGTTTGTTAATCAGAATGTCATGTGGTACTTTGTCAAAAGCTTTGCTGAAGTCAAGATATATGACATCCACAGCATTCCCACAGTCCACAAGGGAGGTTACCCGATCAAAAAATGAGATCAAATTTCTGTCCAAACATGCATAGGATTGTGCCTTAAGTCAATTGAGAGGGCAATGCTTCCTGAATTAGTCACATGGATAATCCCAGCCAATTAGGGATTACATGTTTTGTCGGTCAATTTCATCAATGAAAGCAACTTAAGTCAATTGACAGAACCGGTCGTTTGATAAACTGACCAGCATAAACGGACCGCTAAGCATTTTCACAAGCACTGCTGAAAAAATATTGAAAATTTAACTGGGAGGGCTATTTTCAGACAGAAAATGTTCTGGGAGAACAGCAAGTCGTTTTGATGCAGCCCTGACAGGGATGACGAGGCATCAAATGATAATTGAAGATTAACAGCATGGAACTAAAAAAACAAAAAACAAAAAACGAGCCCAAAGAGAGCAGCTGAAGTTACTGAACTTTCCAAAGACAAAACATATGTAAAGTTAATCTCCCTTCTATGCTCACGTCTCCCTCGCCCCTGCATCTGAAAGAAGATACCTCCTTTCTCCAGATTTCCCAATGGTCACCCCTGGAACGCAGGTAATCCCTTAACTGGAGCAAATCGTAACACATTTTCCCTCAACCAAACTCTCCACGGTCAGCTGCTGCAGTGAGTTTCTCTGCTCCCCCGCCTCTCTCCCTCATTCCTTTATTGATTTCCAAAGGGGGCTGTTTTAGCTCAAAGTTCTCAGGTCGTCCAGAAATGATTACGTCGGCTGATCTCTTTGCCTGTCAAAAAATAAAAAATAAAAAAATGCATCTCCAACCCCATGGAAGACCCTGTCTGCTTTTGTTTGGCTGCAGCTACACAAACCATCACGGGGCCAGCAGACGTAGGGCACGGTGCAGAAATGTAATAGATACCAACAAAGCCCTGTGAGGAGAGACTGGAAGAACTGGGCATGCTTAGCCTGGAGAAGAGAAGGCTGAGGGGAGACGTGAGAGCACTCTTCAAATACTTGAAAGGTTGTCACACAGAGGAGGGCCAGGTTCTCTTCTCGATCCTCCCAGAGTGCAGGACACGGAATAATGGGCTAAAGTGACAGGAAGCCAGATTCCGGCTGGACATCAGGAAAAACGTCCTGACTGTTAGAGCAGTACGACAATGGAACCAGTTACCTAGGGAGGTTGTGGGCTCTCCCACACTAGAGGCCTTCAAGAGGCAGCTGGACAACCCTCTGTCAGGGATGCTTTTGGGTGGATTCCTGCATTGAGCAGGGGGTTGGACGCGATGGCTTTATCGGCCTCTTCCAACTCTACTATTCTATGATTCTATGAAATACTTGAAAGGTTGTCACACAGAGGAGGGCCAGGATCTCTTCTCCATCATCCCAGAGTGCAGGACACGGAATAACAGGTTCAAGTGACAGGAAGCCAGATTCCGGCTGGACATCAGGAAAAACGTCCTGATTGTTAGAGCAGTACGACAATGGAACCAGTTACCTAGGGAGGTGGTGGGCTCTCCCACACTAGAGGCCTTCAAGAGGCAGCTGGACAACCCTCTGTCAGGAATGCTTTAAGGTGGATTCCTGCATTGAGCAGGGGGGTTGGACTTGATGGCCTTAGAGACCCCTTCCAACTGTACTATTCTATGATACTATGATATTCCAATAAATAAATATTGTATTTGCATCCTATATGTGAATTCTCCAGCATGGATGCCAAAGGGACCCCGGATCCCACCAGAAGCAGGTCTCTTCACCCAGCCACACGGCAAGGCCGGCCCTGCAAACATCAAGGGAAGTGCCTCTCCTTATATTTTCCTGCTCAAGACTTGAAATCTATTGGTAGATCCATCCTCTGCGTCCCACCAATGCAAGGCGTACATAATGGTGGGACATGGGAGAGGGCCTTCTCTGTTGTGCCACCCTGGTTGTGGAATGCCTTCACCTTGGAGGCCAGACTGGCAGAAACTGGCTTCGTTTTGGCACTAAGTTGAAACGTGTCTTTTTATCAAAGCCTTTGAGGGCTGAATTTGCCTAAAGCTACACATAGTTATCACAGCTTTCATTGCTTTTAATTTTTTTTTTTTTTACTAGTATTAGTAAAATACTAAGGAGACGTATTAGCCTCTCAAATGAAACCCCCTAAATTATTTTCAGTGCAGAGGGGTGAGCGCAATAATTTTTCATTCTGTTCTCCAAATCCATACCAACTAGTCTTTCACTGCTTACATCCATCAGGTATGTATCATCGTTACCAAAAATAAAAGCAAAAAATGAATTTTAAAAAATTGCTTTTCCAGTCAAATCTGGAAAGTAAAACACTGGGCTTTTCTTCAATATCTCTATGGCCTTAGCTAGGTTTACCTGATAGTCCGCGACAGAGGAGGGAAGAGATCACACTGTGATTAACGCGAGATCTCTCCTCCGTTTACACACGAGGCATGACGACCTCAGGAAGAGAGGCGTCGCGCCCGCCATTTAAAACAAAAAATTAAAGGAAGAGGAGCGCACAAATGCTCGTGCGCTAATGGTGGGGAAAAGGAAAGGAACCTCTCCTGCAAGCATGTGAGTCATTGCTGATTCCTAGAGGGACGCCTGCTTTCGCTGACATTTTCTTGGCAAGCCTTATAGCGGGGTGGTTTGCTGTTGCCTTCCCCAGCCATTATTACCTTTTCCCCAGCTAGCTGGGTACTCATTTTACCAACCTCGGAAGGATGGAAGGCTGAGTTGACCCGAGCCGGCTGCCTGAAACCAGCTTCCGCTGGGATCGAACTCAGGCCCTGGGGAGAGTTTCGGCTGCAGTAACTGCTGCTTTACCGCTCTGCGCCACACGAGGCTCGCGCTAAAGGTAGGTGCATTTTTTAAAATAATTTCATTTCCCCGCTCTCCCCGACGGGCGCAGCGCTCAGCTCCGCGCGAGTAATCGCATGGAGCCGAATGAAAACACGGCAACAGGCCACATGTTCCGTGGTCTCAGGCCCGAGACCGTGGAAAAACCAGGCCCAAAGGCAAGTGCTCTATTCCGGGGCAAGGGAGGAATGATCCCTTCCTGATCCCGGGATCCCCCGTGCATCATGTGGACGCACAGGGATGATCCTGGGGTTCGCCCCGTGTTAAAGCCTGGACTTGCTAAGGCCTATAAGTGTACGGAAAACTGAACCGCCGTTTGAAATTCTTTGTGACGTTCATCAACTTCAAAGCTCCAAGGGTTTCATTCGGGAAAAGTTGAGGCAAGTGTGTGCTTGACGTTCCCACTGGAATCCACGGATCGTGCCCTCCGTTTCAAAAAGCGAAACAGGTTTCAAAATCTGGGAATGAAAACGGCTGCAATTGTCCGTCCTCCCGCTCTGCAGACACCCCTGCAGGACCCCAAATACACAAAACGCTATTCTTTGCCAGCAATTGCAAGGAATAATATTTGTCTGGCGTATCGGATTTCCAGCTGACAAACATATAGCCGTGGAGGAGGAAGTAAAAGTTTAATCCCCCCCTTTTTTTTTTAATTCTCTCCACGGTAGAACATTATTTTAAGCAGATGTTTACGTCTTGGGCCATGGATGAGACCCTATGAACTATCTGGCTGAATCTGTTTTGTTTCAGTGGGTGTCCCCAAACTTTTATCCCGACATGTTCAGAATATAAGGTAAGTGAAATTGGGATGAGTGCATGTCTTTACGGGGAGTAAACGGGAGACATCGTCTCAAGCAATGTTAACCAGGTCTTGTGTTTAACTGAGAGCATTTTAAGATGCGCTTGAAATTAAAAAAAACATTCTGCTCCCTTAACGGAAGCCGTTCTTGGGTAGGGTGACCCTATGGAAAGGAGGACCGGGCTCCTGTATCTTTAACAGTTGCATAGAAAACGGGATTTCAGCAGATGTCCTTTGTAGGCATGCAGCCCTTGGTGAAATTAAGAACATAACAACATCAGGAGAGCCCTGCTGGATCAGACCGAGGGTCCATCTAGTCCAGCACTCTGTTCACACAGTGGCCCACCAGCCATCGGCCAGGGATGGACAAGCAGGACATGGTGCAACAGCACCCTCCCGCCCATGTTCCCCAGCAACTGGTGCACACAGGCTTATTGCCTTGAATACTGGAGATAGCACACAACCATCAGGGCTAGTAGCCATGGATAGCCTTTGCCTCCAGGAATTTATCCAACCCCTTTTTGAAGCCATCCAGATTGGTGGCCATCACTACATCTCGTGGGAGTGAGTTCCATAACTTAACTATGCACTGTGTGAAGAAGTCCTTCCTTTTATTTGTCCTGGATCTCCCACCCGTCAGTTTCATGGGCTGACCCCAGGTTCTAGTATTTTGAGAGAGGGAGAAAAATGTCTCCCTCTCCACCTTCTCCACACCATGCATATATTTGTACACCTCTATCAGGTCTCCCCCTAGTCTCCTTTTTTCCAAACTAAACAATCCCAGTTGATGTGACCTTCCCTCGTAGGGGAGATGCTCCAGCCCCTTCATCATTTGAGTTGCCCTTTTCTGCACTTTTTCCAGCTCTATAATATCCTTTTTTAGGTGTGGTGACCAGAACGGCACACAGTATTCTAAGTGTGGTCGCCCCATAGATGTGTAATTCCCTCTTCATCCCAACAGTCAAAGCTGCAGGAGCCCTGCCCTCTTGACCAGATACAAAAGATCTCTAGTGGCAAGGATTTAACAACAGCAAAAACAGAAATTCTGTCTCTCTGCCTGATGCAAAGAAGAAAACTTGGGGGGCGGGACCCATAGTGGATTTGTGTGTGGAAAGGCAATCATGCCAACTGTTGGCTCCATTTAGTGGACTTCAGATTATTATTATTATTATTTATTTATTTATTTATTTATATAGCACCATCAATGTACATGGTGCTGTACAGAGTAAAACAGTAAATAGCAAGACCCTGCCGCATAGGCTTACATTCTAATATCTAGCTGTTGTTTTAAGTAAGTCTTACAGGCCTTACATCTGTCTCTTTCTACATCAGTGGTGTGTAACATGACAGGGCACGTACACCCGCCCCCCATTGTAACACCCAGCACCTACTAGCCCATTCCAGGCAAAGTACAAAGTGTTGGTTATCACCTTTAAAGCCCTACATGGTTTGGGCCCAGGCTACCTGCGGGATCGCCTTCTCCCGTACAATCCGCCCCGCACCCTCAGGTCCTCTGGGAAGAATTTACTCCAGCCAACAAAAACAAGGCTGACAACTAGTACCCAGAGGACCTTCTCTTCTGCCGCTCCCAGTTTGTGGAATGGCTTGCCGGAAGAGATTCGTCAACTTAACAGTCTTTTAGCATTCAAGAAAGCTATCAAGACTGATCTCTTCTGGCAGGCCTATCCAGTGGAATTTTAGGATGCTTTTAGGATGTTTTTAGGATGTTTTTTTTTTAAGTGTATACTACCGTATTCCTTCGATTCTAAGACGCTATCGATTGTAAGACGCACACTAATTTCAGTACCACCAACAGAAAAAAAAAGCTTTGATTCTAAGAAATAATAAATACGCTCGCGATTCTAAGACGCACCCCGTTTTTAGAGATGTTTATATGGGGGGGGAGTGTGTCTTAGAATCGAAGAAATATGGTATGTTTTAATCAGTATTTTATGCATTTTATGCTTGCTGTTGGTCCCCGCCTCGATCCAATTGGAGAGGTGGGTAAGAAATATATTATTATTGTTGTTGTTGTTATTGTTATTGTTATTATTATTCACCTTTGGGGGGGGGGAAAGGGTAGAAAAATAGCCGAAATTCGCTCCAGCACCTTTGATCGAACATTCAAGAAACCCCTGATTATTATTCCGGGCATTTTGAATAACCTACTTGGATTGGGTTTTTTTTCCTGAGAACGCCCACAGAGTTTGCCAGCTGAATGCCCTCTATTGTTACTACCGACACATGTTTATGAAAGTGCTTCGAAACAGGGTAGAAACCAAGATTCCACGGGGCGTCAGCTGTTTCTGGACTGATGTCATGGTTGGCGGGCGAGTTGGGTACGGACCAAGCATTGAGGGCAGCGAAGAGGGAGAAAGTGTTATTGCTGAAGTGACCCGCGGTTACTGTGGAAACCGTAGCCAAATTTCCATCTGGGTGGGGGTCTCGTGGGACCCCACACACAACTACTCTTTATGGAATCCAGGATTTTCCATCTGATCCAGGGATGTCATGTTTGTACAGAGGGACGTGAATCCAGACATTGCCAAGATTTTCAGTTCCTTCAAGTCCCTCCTCTCAATGTCACCGATCTGCATTGATAAAACGTAGCAGAAAAGCCTACAATGGACCATGTGCTACAACTGAAGATAAAGTAAGCTGTATATCCAATGTGGCTCTCAGGGGTCCACGCTCTCTTCCGCACACCACCGAGTGGTAGTTTCCCAGTTTTCGATCAGTCACCACCACCACCGCCATTGTAAAAGGTTGAAACACCTTTCCTAAAGTTTATTTACTTGCACTAAACTACAATAGACCGGAGAGGTTGTACTCGTGAGCTTTTCATGAACGGAGTTCAGTTCTCAGGCCGAATAATCATGCGAGGTACTGGTTCCCCTCTATTCAGCACTGCTTAGGCCTCATCTTGAGTATTGCATCCTGTTCTGGGCTCCACACTTCAAGATGGATGCAGACAAGCTGGAGCGTGTTCAGAGGAGAGCAACCAGGATGATCAGGGGTCTGGAAACAAAGCCCTATGAGGAGAGGCAGAAAGAACTGGGCCTGTTTAGCCTGGAGAAGAGAAGATTGAGGGGAGACATGAGAGCACTCTTCAAATACTTGAAAGGTTGTCCCACAGAGGAGGGCCAGGATCTCTTCTTGATCCTACCAGAGTGCAGGACATGGAATAATGGGCTCAGGAAGCCAGATTCTGGCTGGACATCAGGAAAAACTTCCTGACTGTTAGAGCAGTGCAACAATGGAACCAGTGACCTAGGAAGGTGGTGGGCTCTCCCACACGATAGGCCTTCAAGAGGCAGCTGGACAGCCATCTGTCAAGGATGCTTTAAGGTGGATTCCTACATTAAGCAGGGGGTTGGACTCAATGGCCTTATAGGTCCCTTCCAACTCTACTATTCTAGGATTTTATGAAGTTTCCCTACGTCTGGGTTATGCAGTTTTGAGCAGTACCCATTCACCTGAGAAGACTGAACAGCTGTGGCTGGAATGGCCACTTTATAAGGGCAGTGACCAATCAGCAGCTTGCTGGGTGTCAGCTGACCTGACTATGACTCCGCACATCTAAGTATAGTCTTCAAGGGCTCCATTCCAGGTTTAGAGACACTCCCGCCCTAGGCAAACTGCCATTTACCGTGGCCCACCCGGACCCAAATAAATTAGTTTCATTGCTATCTGCCTGTTGATGCAAAACAAGGGAGTTGGTTGAGCACTTGCAGGCTGTAACATGTGTCCTGCGGGCTGTGTTTGGCTTGAGGGGAGTCCCATGTTGGAATAGAATCTCCTCTCCATGCAGAACACCAAATCTGACACACACGGAATGCCAACAAACATTTCCAAGTCCGACCGCTAAACAAGGAAACAGAGCATGGAAATTACAGAAGAGGAAATTGTAAACAGGCCTTTAGGAGCTTCTTCCTATTTTTCATCCCAAAAGCAATACATGTGAGGAAACGCTAGCTAGCGACTCGTCCCGATGAACAAAGCTTGATCCAGCAAATTATTTTCATAATGGCAACAAGGTCATTTGAGAGATCATTAAATGGAATTTTGGAACCAATGGTTCCTTTTTTCTTTTCTGTTTTGGGAATGGAAGCAAACAAATCCGAACATCTTTTTTGCTTCTGTGGTTATATTATACAGCAGCAGCGAGGAATGTATGACATAAGAACATCAGAAGAGCCCTGATGCTGGATCAGACCAAAGGTCCACCTAGTCCAGCACTCTGTTCACACAGTGGCCAACCAGCCATCGGCCAGGGATGAACAAGCAGGGCATAGTGCAACAGCACCCTCCCACCCATGTTCCCCAGCAGCTGGTGCACACAGGCTTATTGCCTTGAATACTGGAGATAGCACACAACCATCAGGGCTAGTAGCCATGGATAGCCCTCGCCTCCAGGAATTTATCCAACCCCCTTTTGAAGCCATCCCAATTGATGGCCATCACCACATCCTGTGGTAGTGAGTTCCATAACTTAACTACGCGCTGTGTGAAGAAGTCCTTCCTTTTATTTGTCCTGAATCTCCCACCAATCAGTTTCATGGGATGACCTCACTGGGTTCTAGGATTTTGAGAGAGGGAGGAAAATGTCTCCCTCTCCACATTCACCACACCAGGCATAATTTTGTACACCTCCATCATGTCTCCTCTTAGCCTCCTTTTCTCCAAACAGGGATGTCCCTGGAGACGCCGATGGATTTCAACTCCCACCATCCCTGACTGTTGGCCATGCTGCCTGGGACGGATGGAAATTGGAGTCCAGCACCATGGACCCTTGGTCTGATCCAGCATGGATCTCCTGGGGGTGTATAGGCAACAGCGGGGAATCGGGCATTTTGGACTCTCTGCATCTCTGCACTGCTTTCGGCTTCCGCCTCTTTCCTTGCTCACCTGGAAGATGTTTTCTGCTGGCGGAGATGCGCTAATGAACAGAAAATGAAATACACCCACGTAGCTAAAGTAGAAGTACATTGAACGGGGAAACGGAGGAACGGAGTGTAACAGACAGGCGCTGGGGCAGATGTATCCTTACACACCCAGCTGGGATGGCCGTTGAAAGAGACCTCCCCTCCTGCATCCCCCAAACAGCCATGACTGGAAAGTTATTGCTTCTCCCTCCTGAACCAGATGAAGGTCACGGATTGATCTCAAACGCGCTGAGTCAATGCGGAACGTGAACTCGGGGGTGTGTGTGTGTGATATACTGTCCAGGTGTCTCCTTGGGAATCTCCTCGTCTTGAAAGCATTAAAAAAAATGGAAACGCTACACAACTGTAGGCCTCCAGTCCCGACGCGTACAAAGTCGGTATTCATTTCAGGCACCTGGATCCGGGGCCCTGCGATCTGGAGGCATGTCAAGAGCGCTCCGGAGGAAAAAAGAAAGAAAGTAAGAAAGAAAGAAAGAAAGCAGGGGGTGGGGGACAGGAGGCAGCTCCATAAAGGGGGAGGAAAGAGGCGAGGGAATTGAAGGGGAAGGGCCTGACTCAAACCAGCAACAAATGTGAGAAATAGCAAGAAGCTGCTGCTGGAACGCCACCAAGAATATTTGATATCAGAGCCGGAGCTGCGGAGCACTGAAGAGTGCCGGAACTCGTCGTGAGCTAGGATTTCGTGAAGGCTTCAACGCACCATCGCTTTGTGGGGGCCTCCTTTCGATCCGCGAGCCTTTCCACCGCCAGGTTTGAGGAGAGGGATTGGCTGGGCGAACTGCCCTTTGACGCCGCCCTGGTGGCTAGGCCCCTGCGGTGAGCTCTCCAGCAACGGAGGCAGGCAACAGGGATGGGTGCTGAAAGGAACAGCGGCGGCGGCAGCCGCCTGGTGTTCTTCTCAACACCACACGCTGGCCAGCCGTGAAAGGAGATAGCCTGGGCCGGGTGGCTGGAGCCGCCATCTTGATTCCCCCACAATGCCTCTGTTTTCTGATATGGCGTCACTCACTGGTGCTACTTCAGGGACCAGAGGCGTTGTGGAGAAGTGAAGATGGCACTGGCTCAAGCTGCATGACCTGAACCAGGTTTTTAATTCAATCACCATAATTAACGGGATGCTGGTATCAGCCAAGCTGAGCTCTCTGGGTGTTTGGGGTTCCCTTGGCATTTGCCTGAGGGTGCTGAGCACTGATGCTACACTCAGGCCTTTTCTCTTTGGGCCAATCCAAACAAAACGGTGGGGCAAACAAGGCCCCGGATGTGCTGTTGGTACCAGCCCCATTATACGACCGTATCAGATTGGTGCGTCACCTGCAACAACAGCTCCAGGTACAGCTTCATGGTTTGGGTTCTTGCCTTGAAAACCCCATATGGCGTGGGGCTGGAATAGCTGAAGGACCGCCTCCACCCACATGATTCTGGCAAGCGTGAGCCGTGCCTTGGTTACATTATGCTTCGACTACCGCAATGCTCTTCCTGTGAAGAGCGCCCGGAAGCTACAATTGGAGCATAATGAGACGCCTGGTCTCTGGACTACATTACACCTGTCCTGAAAGATCTCCACTGATTACCAGTTGCTGTCCAGGTTAGGGTGACCCTATGAAAAGGAGGACCTGGCTCCTGTATCTTTGACAGTTGTATTGGAAAGGGAATTTCAGCAGGTGTCATTTGTATATATGGAGAACCTGGTGAAATGTCCTCTTCATCACAACAGTTAAAGCTGCCCTCTTTTAAATCTGGTCACTCTAGTATAGCTCCTGCAGCTTTAACTATTGTGATGAAGAGGGAATTTCACCAGGTGCTGCATGCATACAAATGACACCTGCTGAAATTCCCTTTTCTATGCAACTGTTAAAGATACAGGAGCCCTGTCCTCCTTTTCATAGGGTCACCCTAGTCCAGGTTCAATTCAAGGTGTTGGTTTTAGCCTTTAAAGCCTGGAACAGCTTAGGATCTAGGGCTAGATCTACACCAAGCAGGATATAACGCTTTGAAAGTGGTTTGAAAACGGTATATGTAGTGAGTCCTGGGCCCCAACAGTTGTCAGTGCACTTGAATACCGCTTTAAAGCAGTAGTGTAGACCCTGCCTTGGTTACCTGCTTTGCTATGAACCTGCCTGAATATACAGGGGATGGCCTTTTGGGGATGCCACTACCCACAAAGACCTGTTTATCAGGGCTTTACCTGTGTTGGCCCCCAAACTATGGAATACACACCCACAAGGACTACAATTGGCCTTTAGAAAAGATCTAAAGGTGCAAATTCAATTTAACCTTCATGGTTTTTTAGCAGGTAACATAAGCATAGAAATGATAATGATGATTTTCAGGATACCAGAGTAATCCACAATAGAATCAAGTGAGTGCGGATTGTCTATGAATCCAACCAGCAGATTCCGTGGCAAACCGGCTTTCCCCAAGTCACGTGGATTCTTGTTTTTGTTTTTTTAACTTCTTGGAAATTTGAGCTTATTTAGCTGTAGAAAAATACATAAACCCGGCTGAAAACACATATTTCCCCCTTAGGCTAAAGCATGAAAATGCGCAATTTGAAGGGATTTGTGCATTTGTGGGAGGCATTTGCACATTTACGTAGATGCACATTTGTGCAAATTCAGGAAACTGGGGGGAAAAAACCAATTCCATCAATGAGTGCAAAGGAGAAAAAAAAGGCACTTGGCAACCTGCAAAATGCAGGCGGAATGGATTTTGCCAAATCCGTACGTCCCTAGATTGTGAGGATAACAACAGCGCCGACAACAATCCATGCACAACAAGATCCTATGAGGGAAGGTTACATCAACTGGGATTGTTTCGCTTGGAAAAAAGGAGGCTAAGGGGAGACATGATAGAGGTGGACGAAATAATGCCTGGTGTGGAGAATGTGGAGGGGAGACATTTTTCTCCCTCTCTCAAAATCCTAGAACCCGGGGTCATCCCATGAAGCTGATGGGTGGGAGATCCAGGACAAATGAAAGGAAGGACTTCTTCACACAGCGCAGAGTTAAATGATGGAACTCACTACCACCAGATGTGGTGATGGCCACCAATCCGGATGGCTTTAAAAGGGGGTGGGATACATTCCTGGATGAGAAGGCTATCCATGGCTACTAGCCCTGATGGTTGTGTGCTATCTCCAGTATTCAAGGCAGTAAGCCTGTGTGCACCAGTTGCTGGGGAACATGGGCGGGAGGGTGCTGTTGCACCGTGTCCTGCTTTGTTGGTCCCTGGTCGACAGCTGCCTGGCCACTGTGTGAACAACATGCTGGACTAGATGGACTCTCGGTCTGATCCAGCAGGGCGCTTCTGATGTTCTTGTGAAATCCCCTTTTGCATGTCTCTTTGCATCATGCGGATGCAGGATCAGGCCGTCCCATCAATGGCATTCCATATGGAATTGGTTGAGCTGTCCTCCTTGCTTTGCACATCCGTGGGAAAGATGAACACCGCTTTGTTACAATCCATTCTTGTGATATTGTTTGAAGGTTTGCATTCTTTGCTGGTCGTGCTGGGGAGGGGGGGGATAGTGGGGGATGAGATGCTGCCATCTGTCACCCTCATTATATTTTGTTTTTAGGTAGTTTGATTCTTTTATGCATGTCTATATTATTATGAGCCCCTTGCGGCTGAAGACACGGGACACAAATAAAATGGCACTGTGGTCATCCTCTTAATCGGGGTCTGCCTTGCGGGAAACCCCATGAGATCATCAGAATTCCTCTGGCCGGTGGGAGATGTGCGGAAAGAATGAGGAACAGACCATCCTGTCCCAAGCTTACAGAGAGGGAGAGAAGGTAGGGAAGCCCGCTTTGAACTTGATGCGTCTGACAACTGTTTAGACAGAAGATCCTAAATGTAGGCAAAGCAACTGAGGGATGTTGCTGTAGATCTCCAAGGTAAACACAGCCTCGAGCCAGGAACCAGATCTTTGAGGGCTTCCAATGCTTCACACATTGGTTAGGAATGCGCTCTTGAAAGGAAAGGCACAGGCAGTCTGTGTGTGTGGCTGGGTGGGGGCGAGGCGACATTTGTCTAGGAGTGCAGGATAATCTCAGTGTTTCATTGAGCAAGACTCCAATGCACGCATAGGTTTGCGCAAGGGCTGTGCCGGGTGTGCCCAGGCACCCCCTAACGTCTCAAGCAATAAGTGCCAAATTTGAGCAAGGCTCCAATGCATGCAGAGGCATAGGTTTGCACAGGGGCTCTGTCGGGTGTGCCCAGGCACCCCCTAACGTCTCAAGCAATAAGTGCCAAATTTGAGCAAGACTCCAATGCACACAGAGGCATAGGTTTGCACAAGGGCTCTGCCGGGTGTGCCCAGGCACCCCCTAACGTCTCAAGCAATAAGTGCCATATTTGAGCAAGACTCCAATGCATGCAGAGGCATAGGTTTGCACAGGGGCTGTGCCGGGTGTGCCCAGGCACCCCCTAACGTCTCAAGCAATAAGTGCCATATTTGAGCAAGACTCCAATGCATGCAGAGGCATAGGTTTGCACAAGGGCTGTGCCGGGTGTGCTCAGGCACCCCCTAACGTCTCAAGCAATAAGTGCCAAATTTGAGCAAGACTCCAATGCACGCAGAGGCATAGGTTTGCACAAGGGCTGTGGTGGAGGCGGAGAAGAGGACTGTACATTTCTGTTATTAAGAGCATGACAGCTATCTGATTTGTAGCTGGTATACGCCTTCATCCACCTCTTTAAAAAAAATAGCTCTGGGCGGTTAGCAAAAGTGATTTTTCCTCATTTTGTAATGTGGTTTTCAGCATTAGGTTTATTGTTATGCATGGCAGGATTTAGATTTTTCTTTTCTTTTCTTTTCTTCCAAATTCCCCCATGCTAAGGGCATGTGCTCGCAATATGTTTGCAATATTTCAGCCTTCCAAAGTGCACTGACTGTGCCCATTCCAAAAACCCAAAAAAAGAACTGGACCGGAAAAGGAGGCACGACGCTCAAAATCAGTGGCCGGTGGAAGAGAAAATTACCTGTCTGCCTGATGCAAAAGCTGCTTTTGTTGCCTGCCACCACCACCCAGGTTGTCAGGACTAGCAGACACAGAGGGTAGGGTGATCATATGGAAAGGAGGACAAGGCTCCTGTCTCTTTAACAGTTGTGCAGGCGAAGGGCCCTGATGATGGATCAGACCAAGGGTCCATCTAGTCCAGCATTCTGGTCACACAGTGCCTTACTAGCTGCCTAAGGGGATCCCACATGCATTACATGAGTGCAACAGCACCCTTCCACCCATGTTCCCCAGCAACTGGTGTACTTAGTCCTAATGCTTCTGATACTGGAGGTAGCGCATAGCCATCAGGACTAATAGCCCTTGATAGTCTTCTCCTCCAGAAATTTTCCTAACCCCCTTTTAAAGCTATCCAAATTGTTGGCCAGTTGAATTCTTTCATTCTTGGCCCTTGATTCTTGGGACATGCATGGGAGTTCTCAAATGCTTCTCAGAACTTGCACTGCCACCTACGGACTGAAGTGAAACAGCCCGGAAGAACAGTACAATGCTCTTCTTCTTGAATGTAGACATCAGTTTTGACTGTCACTGACGCCCAATTTTTTTAAAAAAACGAAAAGCAAAAGTCGATTAACCATATTGTTTTTGGTTGATCCGTTCATTAAATCTGTATAGACTTGAAACAGTGCAACGGGGAGAGTGAAACAGTGAAACAGCACAACGGGGAGAGTGCAACAGGGAAAGTAAAACAGTGCAATGGAGAGAGTGCAACAGTGAAACACCGCAACGGGGAGAGTGAAACACCGCAACGGAGAGAGTGCAACAGTGAAACACCGCAACAGGGAGAGCGAAACAATGAAACAATGCAACGGGGAGAGTGCAACAGTGCAACAGCACAATGGGGAGAGTCAAACAGTGCAACAGGGAAAGTGAAACAGTGCAACGGAGAGATTGCAACAGCGCAACAGCGCAACAGGGAAAGTGAAACTGCGCAACGGGGAGAAGGGGAACTTGACCTTGGCTAGTTTTTAGATGCGATTAATCGGAGGTGCGTCTTTAGCCGGCCAAAATCTTTTAACCGGTTGTTCTCTCTGATTCAACAACTAGCCGCTGCGTGGCCTGGGAGAGTTCTGAGCACGGGTCTGGATTGCTTGGCGAAGCCCTGAGAAGAACAGGTTCCTTGTTGGCCTAACCAAAAGCTACACAGCTTCGGAAGTGCGCAAGGGCACTCCCTTTCCTCACACCTTCTCCCTCGTCAGCAGTCGTAAAATGGATACACTTTGCCGGGTTTTATGATTGGGCCTCGAGGAAATTCATGCGCTGCCAGTAGCGTTTGGAAGGGAAACACCCCATGAATCAGCCAGCCTGTGGCCAAAAGAGGAGCTGGTGTGGTTCCTTGGCCATTAGGTTGACACTGCATGCACCGTGATGAAGCTGAGAGCTCCGATTACACAAGGGGGCTTTTGTCCTCGAAGGGGTGGGAACGCCCTCTCCACAACTCCATTTCTAAAGGTTGAAGGGCCCATGGGTTAAACATTCTCGTGCCTGAATCATAGAATCATAGTATCATAGAATAGTAGAGTTGGAAGGGGCCTACAAGGCCATCGAGTCCAACCCCCTGCTCAATGCAGGAATCCACGCTAAAGCATCCCCGACAGATGCTTGTCCAGCTGCCACTTGAAGGCCTCTAGTGTGGGAGAGACCACCACCTCCCTAGGTCACTGGTTCCATTGTCATACTGCTCTAACAGTCAGGAAGTTTTTCCTGATGTCCAGCTGGAATCTGGCTTCCTGGAACTTGAACCCGTTATTCCGTGTCCTGCACTCTGGGAGGATCAAGAAGAGATCCTGGCCCTCCTCTGGGTGACAACCTTTCAAGTCCTTGAAGAGTGCTATCATGTCTCCCCTCCATCTCCTCTTCTCCAGGCTAAACATGCCCAGTTCTTTCAGTCTCTCTTCATAGGGCTTTATTTCCATACCCCTGATCATCCTGGTTGCCGTCCTCTGAACCCCCTCCAGCTTGTCTGCATCCTTCTTGAAGTGTGGTGCTCAGAACTGGCAGTCTGCTTCTTTCCTGTGACTGATGTTCATCCGGGAACTTTTATGCAGCTGCCGTCGAATGTCTGATAATTGAGGAAGCCAAGACGGTTGTTTTGGAACCAAAGAAGGGGCTGAATCAATGGCATCCCCAGCCGTGCAGTAGTTGCTATGGTACTGCAAGTATTTTTCTGTTTTCCTATGACTATTTAATCGACCGTTAGTAACAATGATTAAACCGCACATTGAGTTACTCCCTGGGATGGCTTAAATTTCCAAAGAGGCTTTCTAGGGAAATTATTCAAGCTTTGCTCTTCCAAAACAAAAATGAGCAGAATTCACATTTTAAGGACCGGGCGTATTGTCCGCTGCTTTATCTTTTTCGGTTCGGGGTCCACTAAATATAAGCGAAACATGGTTAGCTTATCAATGGAGGAGAGAATTTACTGCCTCACCACCTATATCATCAGTGATAGGTTGGCCGCAATAATCCATGCTCTGGTGATGTCTCATTTGGGCTACTGCGCTGCATTGTACCTGGGTCTGCCCTTGAAGACTGTTCAGAAATAGCAGCTAATTATAACAAAATCCATTCACTAGACTATTAACTGGGACCTACATTTAGAGCACCCTTTGAGGCCCTCCTCAAGTGGTAAATGGAGACAGGACCTTCTCTGTTGTGGCACCCCAACTCCTAAGAGAGCTTTATGCTCTCCTAAGAGAGCTTTGCCTGACGCCACTGGCTCTCTTTTGAGTGTCAAACAAACACCTTTATATTTGTCCAGAATGTTTTAGATCAGTCAATTTTAATTTGAACCTAATGCTGAGATTCTATCTGTATTGCATCCTCAAAGGGTCGCTAAAAACTGGATCTCAGAGTGGGTGTGTGGATGCCCAAAAATGCACACACACAAAAGTGCATTGGACATTAAGCCATGATGCAGTATGGAAACAGCTTGCCATTTTCAAACATGCAGCTGCTCTTGAAATATATTTGGAAGTGTTGATAATATATGGAAGAAAGAATTAGTGTTCCAGGTTTATTTGTTTTCCTGGGATATCTTGGCTTTTAACTCAGGCATCCTTCTCCCCATCCAGCCCACCATCTTTTAACCCAGGCCCACCTCCCCTCCCCAGAAGAGAAAAGCTCTTATCTCCAATCAGCAGCTGATCGGAGACAAGAGCTTTTCCCTGATGAGGGCTGAACAAGGCTCCCTTTCTTAGCACTGAGCAGGGAAAAGCTTTTATCTCCAATCAACAGCTGTTCGGAGACAAGAGCTTTTCCCTGATGAGGGCTAAACAAACAAACCTTTCTTAGCATTGAGCAGGGAAAAGCTTTTATCTCCAATCAGCAGCTGATCGGAGACAAGAGCTTTTCCCTGATGAGGGCTAAACAAGGCTCCCTTTCTTAGCAATAAGCAGGGAAAAGCTTTTATCTCCAATCAGCAGCTGATCGGAGACAAGAGCTTTTCCCTGATGAGGGCTAAACAAGGCTTACTTTCTTAGCATTGAGCAGGAAAAAGCTCTAATCTCCAATCAGCAGCTGATCGGAGATAAGAGTTTTTCCCTGATGAGGGCTAAACAAGGCTCCCTTTCTTAGCACTGAGCAGGGAAAAGCTTTTATCTCCAATCAGCAGCTGATCGGAGACAAGAGCCTTTCCCTGATGAGGGCTAAACAAACCGCCCAGGGAGCTTTGCCTATTGTGAACTGCCCAGGGAGCTTCAGCTATTGGGCGGTATAAAAATGCAATAAAGAAATAAATAACTTTCACCAGCACTTTGCCCAAAATATGTAAATTACAGCCACAAATTGTGCTAATTATGAAAATGCCAGCTGCAATTTGCACAAATTCTGCCAATTTTTGGCGCAATTTGTGCAAATCCAGCAACTGTGCGCAAATTTCAACCGCAATTTGCACAAATCGCTATTCGTGCAAATTGCAGCCAACACACACACACACACACACAAAATATGGAGAAAGTCTCCGGAGTTCAGGGAAAACCCACAAGCCAGCTTGCAAATACAAGCTGAGTTGGGGGCGGGGCAGGAAGCAGAAATCCAGAAAGCCCTAAAAGGACTGTATTTCCAGGTGACAGATATGCCTATTTCCAGTGGCAGGGGGTTCCACATGCCGGGCACCTCTGCAGGAAAGGCCTTCTCCCACATCTCTGCCAGCCACACTTCCGAAGGCAAAGGAATGTGCCAAAGGACCTCCCCTGATTGATTGATTGATTACATTTTTATACCGCCCAATAGCCGAAGCTCTCTGGGCGGTTCATAAGGTCCCCTGATGACCTGAGGAAGCAGGCAGATTCAATATGCAAAGCTCTTCCCCTATGTCCTCGCTCCACTCATCATCATAACAGGTATTCCCATTACCACTAACATAAAAGCAGAACGCCGGCAGAAGAAGACGCCATTGTGTTCAGAGCTGAACACACCATCCGTTTAAATTTTTAAAAGACAAAAGCTGAGCACTTTCCTCCTCCTTTTGTTTGAAACCTATTTTCGGCATCCCACAGTCCAGCAGGAATGAAAGGTATGATTTCGATTTCACTCTCGGCTGCTTTTTGGCACAGCTGTCAGCTGCCAATGGGTTACATACGCGAGAGCCAAAAGTTAATGTTTCAGCCAATTAAGTCCACCGCTTCACAAGGTGCCCAGGCAGACAGTCAGAGGGTACACGGGCACGGGTGGAGGCCTTCGAGACAGAAGAAGGCTAATGGCGTTATCGTTCAGTGGGTAACGCAGATATTATGGCTTGTGTAGGGAAGGTGGAAGGATGCAGGTGGTCTGAAGTCCTGAAAGAACTCACCTGACCAAAACCACAGAATTGATTGGGGAATCAAAACACGGTCATTGGATGCCCCTGCTGGAGGAATAGTCTTATGAGAAGGAGCTCACGCTCCCAGAGACAAACCACATTGAGGAGTAACCCATGCCAGATGAACAGGAGGAGCCTAGGCTCTCGGGAGAAATGCTTGCAAGTCCTTCTCTGCTAGAGCCGGGAAGCTGCATCTCCGAGACAGGGGCTGAGTGTCCCCCTATTACCCAAAAGCAGCAGCGGCTGAAAAGGCAGGCCAGAACAACCCCGGAAAGAAGTAGGGCCCTACTCATGAGGAGATCTTTACTCATGGGATGCCTTCCTTTGCAAATGGGAATACCTTCTCACAGGGCTTGTTCCAGCCTATTGGGACACCACCACTCTCGGGGCTAGGGAGTCATTCAGCCTCTGTCTCACAGGCAGAGTAGCCCACCTCTTGTGGGTATGGACTTTCAGGAGCCCCTCCTCTGATGAAGATTGCTCCAGCGGAGACATGAGCACGTGCCCTGGAATCCATACCTCTGTTCAATCCCACAAGGTAGTTTGAGGATTTGTCATGCCCCTGGAGGAATCTTGCTCCTCTGAGGAGCTCCCAGAGATGGATGACACCATGGAACCACCCACATCAGGAGACGTGGGGAGCCTGGCTCCTCAGAGGAAGAGGCCACAGGTGCAATAAATAAATACATCCCCATAGGAGGAGAGTTTTGCTTCAGAGACTGAGGCTGAGTGACCAAACCAGTCCGAGAAAGCATTGTCACCTGAAGAGGAAAATCAGCAGGACTCCTTTAAGGAGAAATGCCCAGCTACAAAGAAGGACTCCTCAAGAGGAGGAAACTCCTTGAGAACAAAGCTTCTAATATGCTGCAGCTGAGCCTTGACTGGGGCTCAGGAGGCTCTTGTAATATAAACCAGGTAAAACTGGGCTTGACTTTTGTTCACTTGACTTCTCTAGGGGGTGTTCAAATGCACATGGAGGGGACAGATAAGGGAACCATGGAGAGGAGTAACGGAACCCTGACAAGTGGGCCTGCCACATGGTCACGGAACCACGACATGCCCCGTAGTTCCACTACACCTGCAATTTTGCACAAATTGTGCTATTGGTAGCCACGCTTTTGCGCAAATCACAATTTTCAGAAATATTTATACCGGTGATAGCTGGCCCGACTCATCACACGACAAAGGATGGGGGTGGGCCAGCCAGAGTCCAGGAGGCCGAGCTGGTGAAAACTCGCTGAACTCTACCCCCAAATGGATTCCCTCTCCAACATCCCTCAGCAGTTCTGGCTTCCAAGGATGGGAAAAGAGCCAATCATCTGAATTTGCCCATTCCTTCTCTTTGTTACCTGGCCGTGGTTCCCCAGGGTTTTTTCCCAGCCCTGCTTAAAGATTCTGGCAATTGCATTACATCACTTTTCTTTGGTTTTTTAATGCACAGGAAGGGAAAATGCAATGTCAAGGTCAGTCCAGAAGCAGAGCCTGCTCAATTGGCGGGAAATAGCAGCCGCAATCGATTCCACGCGTCTGACAACAAGGAATGAAACTAACCAGTGATCTAATTATGCTAATTCTACCTCCGGTCTCATACGCACACGCACGCTCCTGAAAAAAAGAAAATAAATATTTCCATTTCTACAGAACAAGCTGTGCCAAAATCTTTAACCCAGCTTGTGCGTGCGCTGTTATCTTTTGACATGACACCTTCAATTAAATTAAGCCCAAAGATTGAATCACTTCTAAACTATTAAGCAAAATAATGACACCATGCCAAGGCGATGCATCACGCCGCTCCTTAATTTGTTTCTCAAAGTTCTTTTAGTAACCCAGCACAGTTTACATATTGACTGGCAGGTATCCCCGACCTCGGAATAAATCTGGCCCGTATTGCCTCAAGGTCTTCTGTCTGAGGCTCAAGCTGTATGCTACACAGAGCTGTGTGGTACATTCTTCCTCTTTGTTTGCTTTTTGAAAGAACAGCTCAGCAGTCAGAGGGAGGCTGCATCTGAGCAGAGAATATGATTTGGGTCCCCCTTGCAAAGCCTGTATGATCACTACTGCAGAAAAGTATCGAAAAATCCTAGAAGAGTAGAGTTGGAAGTGGCCTATAAGGCCATTGAGTCCAACCCCCTGCTCAATACAGGAATCCATCTTAAAGCCTCCCTGAAAGATGGCTGTCCAGTTGCCTCTTGAAGGCCTCTCATGTGGGAGAGCCCACAACCTCCCTAGGTCATGGGTTCCATTGTCGTACTGCTATAACAGTTAGGAAGTTTTTCCTGATGTCCAGCCGGAATCCGGCTTCCTGTCACTTGAGCCCGTTATTCCGTGTCCTGCACTCTGGGAGGATCGAGAAGAGATCCTGGCCCTCCTCTGTGTGACAACCTTTCAAGTATTTGAAGAGTGCTCTCACGTCTCCCCTGTGACAACCTTTCAAGTGTCCCAAAACCAGGAGGGATAGGCAGATCAATCTATTACTGTCCTGTGTCATTTTTGCATATATTTCTTGAGAAGTCCCTTTCATCCTATTTCCACATTCATCTGTGACTTCTTTCCACTGAGAACGGCACAGGAACATCCAAGAAGTGCTCACACCAATGGATGGGTGTCATGAAGAAGGACAGTATTGTCCTCAGTGTCAGGAATATTACAACCTCTTCTGTAAGTTACTGGAAGGGGGCAGTGTGTGGTTGGTTAAGTCATGAGAATTTAGGCCACAGCTAGCCTTAGGTAGGGATGTCACAAGAGTCCGTGGTGGAGCCCGACAGAGTCTGACCTTCCCGACCTCCTGGACCCACTTGTCGAACCATGGGGCGCTCGCAGACCCATAGGCCAAGCGGCTGCATGCCCGAGAGGGTCCGGCAGCTGCCCAAACCCATAGCGAGCCGCCATTTTGCGCAGAATGTTGCAATGCTGCGTAAATGGGCCCTCTACGGCCACCATTTCCGCAACATTACTTTTTACGGAAATCCCGGAGTCGCGATTTCTAGGCAAAATGGCGGGTTGCCATGGGGACGGGCAACGGCTGGACCTGCTCGCTGGGTGCGCGGCTGCTCTCTGAGTGGGTCTGGGTGAACGCAGAGGCTTGGCAAGCGGGTCCATGGGGGGCAGGAGGGCACAGCTGGAGACCGCCCACAGAGTGCAAAATTGAGCCTCTAGGAGGGACGGAGGTTCGGCAGCCCTGTGAGAAGGGGAGGGTATTGCAGACGAGAGGCACCACCACTGAGAAGTCCCTGTCATTGGCAGACAGACGCCTATTCCACTTCAGAGAGTGGAGGCACCTCGAATTAGAGACACAGACCCTGTTCAGAAGACACGCTAAACCACGGTAGTTAAGCATTTGGAGCTAAACGTTACGGCTTAGCGTGTCGTGTGAACCATTCCTAACCATGGCAGCTACATCACCGCGGTTTAATCACGCTCATTAACCATTTGCTGCAAAAGGGTTCGTGGCCTATCCATGGTTTAGCAGGTTGTCTGAACAGGCCCACTGCCTTAACTAACATCTGGGCAGGTTCGCAAAGCAACAGACGCATTGTCGGCGCCTCTGTGTGGTGCATATCCTACACAAACGCACACGCCGACGTGTTAGTAAAGCTAGCGCGAGGTTCCCCGTGGCTGCTCCGGCTGGCAACCCCTGAGAAGAACCGGCCAGATGAACACATGGGCCATTGAGGCAGAAGCCTTAGATTTCGGCAACATGGCACCGTCGTCTGCCTCGGCTGAGGAACTCGCCCCTCTGTCAAGACAGAGCCTGTGCGCCGGAGACGGCCAAACACAAGGAAAAAATAAATAGAACATTATGTCAAACCTAATAATTCACTAGTCTGGGCTTATCCAGCCGAACTGAGTCAGCAGTTTATTTGATTAGGGTTATTCCCAGATGTCTAACATCATAGTAACCGTTAGCAACCGGTTCGTGAACTCCACCGAGAGATCAAATGCAAAAGTTTTGGGTCGTCTGCAGAAGTCCCGACTTTGAAGAGGAAAGATGGAAAAGGGGGGGGGGAGCTTTAAAGTTTGATTAGCCAATAAAACGCACACACAACCCCCCCCCCCAAAAAAGCAAGGGGGAACATGTTTAATACCCGGTTCTATTTTTCTATTGAACGCCCCCCCCCCTCTTTTCTCTCTCTCTCTTTCTCGGTATTCTACAATGCCTCGAACCCGCACCCAAAAAGTGGAGAATCAAGGGCAACAGCGTGAGTTAAATTAAGTTACATCCTTTACCTGCTGCAGCTCCTCTTTGAGATGAAAGGAAGACAAAGCGAAAGGAACCAGGATGATCAGGGGTTTGGAAACAAAGCCCTATGAAGAGAGACTGAGAGAACTGGGCATGTTTAGCCTGGAGAAGAGAAGGCTAAGGGGAGACATGAGAGCACTCTTCAAAGACTTGAAAGGTTGTCACACAGAGGAGGGCCAGGATCTCTTCTTGATCCTCCCAGAGTGCAGGACACGGAATAATGGACTCAAGTTAAAGGAAGCCAGATTCCAGCTGGACATCAGGAAAAACTTCCTGATTGTTAGAGCAGTACGACAATGGAACCAGTTACCTAGGGATGTGGTGGGCTCTCCCACACTCGAGGCCTTCAAGAGGCAGCTGGACAAGCATCTGTCAGGGATGCTTTAGGGTGGATTCCTGCATTGAGCAGGGGGTTGGACTCGATGGCCTTGTAGGCCCCTTCCAACTCTGCTATTCTATGATTCTATGATTCTATGAATAAAGACAGGCAGGTTGTGAATGGGGAGGAAGAGGCAAGATGGCTGCAAAAGGGCCGCATGTTTCTGGAACAAAACTAGGGTGACCAACTGTCAGGATTTCCCCGGATTTGTCCTGGTTTTTGTTCTTTCCATGGTGTCAGGGGGGATTTTCTATCATTTTCAATAATGTCCTGGAATGACACACCTTCCCCTTTAAGGCTGCCATTAGCATGGCAGGAGGGAGTGACATGCTTTCTTGAGGCACATCATTCCCCCCACCCCGAGCTCCAATTGAGGTCTTAAAGGGAAAAGTGGGTCATTCGTGGACATTATAGAAAAGGCCCCAATTGGAGTGGATGGTGGTGGTGCCGAATGAAATCCTTTCCCCTCCTCCACTCCAATCGGGTTCTTTAAGGTGGCGGGGGAATAACGTACTTTCTGCAGGACTTAGAAAGCTGCTTCCCCACACACCCACTAGGTGTCCTCTTTTTTGGTTTCCCAAATATGGTCACCCTAACAAAACCCACCGCCTCTTCGGGCCACTTCGCACAGGGGTATTTCTTAAACCTATGACGTTCTAAAGCAGCGTTCCCCAACCTGGCGTCCTCCAGGTGGGCTGGAACCACCACTCCCATCATCCCCAGGTTGGGGAATTCTCTTCTAAACAGCACTGAGGGTAACCACAGCACATTCTCTATCGCCACCTAGTGTCTGGGAGAGGAATTGCTCCTATTATCCAACAGCACATGGAGTCTGCAAACTGGAGGTCGATAATACAACAGAGTTTATGCAATTCGGAATAGGTGGGAATGTTCAAAACCGGGTGTGGGCCGGATATTGAAAAGCCATTAGAAATGTCCAGGCGGGTGTCCATTTTACCTGACCCAGAGAATTTAGCAGGTATTTCCAAAATGCCTTGGCGTCTTTAAAAACTGGGATTGGTCACCGCGGGCTGTGGAAGCTATTAGCAGGGCATGTTATTGAGCAAGGGAACATAATTCAGCTCTCAATTATGCAATGAAGTATGGAAGCAATGACAATACTGGCTCGCTCACGATCCAAAAGAGACAGGCCCAAATATGTCATTCTTCTCTTATGCATCTAAATTTTGCATTTCTTTTGTCCTCAACACTCCCCACCACCTCACCGAAATCCTGCTTCATTTTCCCAAGCTTGGCAGCTCTCTCCTAGAAGTAGAATCAAGATGGGGGGCAGGGAGAGAGAGAGAGAGAGAGAGAGAGAGAGAGAGAGAGAGAGAGAGAGAGAGAGAGAGAGAGAGAAGGTGGAGGGGGTTGCATTTATAGAATTCCTGTCCGTAACAGCAATGCAGTTGTTTTAGATTAACGTATAAATAGACATTCGTGTAATACATCTGTTGTTAATCCACGACTTGGTGGAAGAGAGATGCCAACACATCATTTATTAGGGCCTGCAGATCCTATAACGTTCTTCCTCGTGTTCCTTTTGTCTTTTTCTCGAAGAATATAATAGGTTCCAGGATGTCTTTTATTTCACTATATAGAGCGTGTTTCCTCCTGTCAAACAGAGCAAGACATAATGGATTCCAGGATGTAATTTATGCAGGTTTTTTGGAATCAGACGCCACCCCATTAATTCTAAAACTCTTCTGACTGTGAGTTGGTCGGTTTGCGTTACTCTTGCTTGCTCTTCGCTAAACACAAGGGAGGTCGCAGGGAGAAATTGGGAGGGGGAAGCGATTCGGTCTAAAACTGCAGTCCAAGGCGTTTTGCCTGTGACCCATTTGGTTTTCCTGGGGAAAATCCAGACACTGCAGTGGACACAGCCATCATAAGGACATATTTTTATTCTACTCTAGAATAAAAATAAAATAAAAAGGACATAGCTGTCGCAGGGAGAAATTGGGAGGGGGGAAGCGATTCGGTCTAAAACTGCAATCCGAGGCGTTTTGCCTGTGACCCATTTGGTTTTCCTGGGGAAAATCCAGACACTGCAGTGGACACAGCCATCATAAGGACATATTTTTATTCTACTCTAGAATAAAAATAAAATAAAAAGGACATAGCTGCTCGATATGGTTTTAAAGTGATGTCTGTTTTAGTTCATACAAGAAAGCAGAGATTTGTTCGCTGTTGTCCCAAGGGACAGGACAAGAAGTTTAAGTTACAGGAGCATGGATTTCGGTCGGATTTCTTGGCAGTGAGAGCAGTTTGATAATAGGAACGACCAAGAGGAGCCTGTGGAAACCACCCCCCTCGCTGGAGGCTGGACACACATCTGTTGGGGCAATACTCTCATTCTGCATTTCCTAAAACAAGCCGAGAATCAGGCTAGAGGGCCTACAGTTTTACTGGCACAATTAAAGCTTTCAATTCTGTATTGTGATGCTAGTGATGATTTTTCCCATTTTTATCGTTCACTCTTTGGAGATGTTATGGGATGCAGAGTGGTACAGAGATCTCAAGAACATCTGAAGAGTTCTGCTGGATCAGACCAAGGGTCCATCTAGTCCCGCACTCTGTTCACACAGGGGCCAACCAGCTGCCCACGGGAAACTCACAAGCCAGACAGGAGTACAACAGCACCCTCCCGCCCATGTTCCCCAGCAACCAGTGTACATAGACTTACTGCCTCTGATACTGGAGGTGGCACATCTTTCTCTTTAGAACAATGTTTTGTAAAGCAGCATCTATACGTATAAATTTGAGCATGCCGGTTTTACACAAATCAGTGGCCTCTTTTTTGGTGATGTGTACGTGGCCATTGTAATTTTCTCCAACCACATCAAACCCGGGGACCTTCCTGCATGCAAAATGTGGGCTCTGCCACCGAGCTACAGGCCTCCTCTAATCGGAGGGAAAGAAATTCACAGGAAGTAGGGCTGTGCGGAGCTGATTCGGAGCTGATTCGGAACTGGTCCACCTTGCTTCGGAACCGAAGCCAAAGTGGGGCGGTTCTTGCGGGGTCCTGGATGCCTGCCACAGAAAAGCCGTGTGCAAGGCCAACAAGGAGTCCATTGGACCTCCCGCTTGCTCACCTCCGCCCTCGCCCCCTTGCTCCTCAACCCTCCTGAACCCAGAGCCACCACCACCACTGCCTTCAGGACTTCCCTTTACCATTTGTCTCCATCCATTAGAGCAGCAATTTAAAGGTAAGAGGGGGTTCTTTACAGCAGTAGACCTATGAAAATGAGAGAGACCTCATCTTACCTTTAAATCTCAGCTGTAAAGGAGGAAGACAGACGGCAAAGTTAAATCCGGTGGGCAGGAACAGCTTTGGGCTCTACGGGGGTGAACGGAGACAGAGAGGGAGGTGAGTCCAATGGACTCACAGTCGGGCTCGTACTGACTTCCCTGCGTGGGCAGGCGGGCAAGGGGAGTGGCCCACCACCACCCCGAAGTGGCCCGAGGCACCCCAAGGTACTTCAGAACTGATCCGCTTTGCCTCGGGGTGCCTCCGACCAACCTAGTACCACCTCATATTTGGGCCAAGGCAGGCATAATAAGCCCGCCTCGCCCTGAATCCAGGGCTTCAGCCCGAGGCGGTGCACAGCCCTAATACGAATCGGGGGCTCACAGCCCTTGATCTTCTCTAGCCTTGATTCCAGCTGCTTGTACCATGTTGACAAAGTCCAAGCAAAACTCTGGGAAAGCGTGCATGCATTCCCCGCCCCCCGCCCTGCCGCCCCCATTCCCCATTTGAGAAATACTGCACTAATAGGAAATGAAACATTTTGGGGAAGAAAACAGAGGAGGGGTCCAGTTCCCAAAACCAACCAACCAACCAACCCCCCCATTTCCCAAATCGAGAGGCAGCTGAGAATTCCTCTGGTCTAAAGCACAGGACTGCGGATGGGAGAAAGCGCACAGGAGAGACACAAAAATATCTTGTTAAATTTTTATAGTTTGAACCACTGAACAAGCTTCCTTGCCTCGATAATTTATACCTGAATGGCGCGTCTAGACATGACATCATGTTAAGGCATGCCTGGTGTTTTGTGGTCCGTTTACAATAACCAGGAAGTATAATTGCCTTCGTTCAGGTCAGCAAAAGAGGCGATTAGTGGGTTGGGAGGAGAAATATCAAACGGGCCATTCTCTCGGCAGCTGTTCTGGGGGAATGGCTTTTATAGGCCGTTGTTTTCTGCCAAGCAGACGAGACCCTTGCAAATGCTAGAATCCACATTGAACCAGTATCCCTTGCAATCGGAGAGAGGACGGAAGCAAAAAAGTGACACATACCATAGAATAATCTCCAATTCTCAAATTGGTCTCATGGCTCAGGGTTCACATTAAAGCCACAAAGGAGAACCAGCTATGGATAATGTGGAATATCTCCCCGTATGGGGGCAGACTAAAGATGTCTGAAAAATTCATTTTAGGTCTTTTTTTTTTTTCATCAGATGAACGTCCGTGTGCATTTTGGTACAGGGGAGGTGTTGAGCTGACCACCTCATCTCAAAAGTCAAAGACGCGCAAAAGGACAACTGCCTTCCGATTTGCACAGGACCGGGAAGTGTGAATTGGCCTGGTTTGCTTAAAAATGCAGACCGAATGAAATCTTTGTGCCTCTTACTAAACGCTCTTAAGCTGACCAGTTTTATTTTGAAGGGGGGGAATACCAGGTCAGCTTAAGAACGTTCAGCAACGTTCTGATTGGAATCAGCGCTTCAATATCGCTATAAAGTAGTAATATAATATCGCTATAAAGCAGTATAAAACTTTACCTAAATGTAAAGTTTAAGTTTAGGTTTAAATTTAGCCTGGAGCAAACACCTTGAACAATGTAGCTCAGTGGCAAAGCCTCTGCCTTGCATATACAACGTCCGCGGTTCAATTCCGGGCATCTCCAGGTGGGCCGGGAAAAACTCCTGCCCAAAACGTAGATCAGTCTAGATCTACGCTATTGCTTTATATGAATGAATTAATGAATATCTTTATTGAATAAGCCTTCTGACCATTTCAAAAAATCACATTTCAAAACATTTCAAAAAATCACATAATCATTAAGAACAGACATTAATTAAAAACTTATGATATATTCTATATGACTGACAGTTAATAAGGCCCCTTGTATATTACAACATTTGATAAAAACTATTAATTAATCCGTTTTTTCCTCATTCTTTTTTCCTTATGCTGGCTGCTTTAAGAGCGAAGAGAACAACCCTCTGGGTCACAACATAGTTAGAGCCACGTAAGAGAAAGGACAATTTATCCTTCGCTGTCCAGTTTCTCATGCGTATTAAAAACACAGATAGAGAGCGTTCTCTACATTTTGAATATAAACAACATTCAAGTAAATAGTGGGCTAAATCTTCTGTTTCAGGGTTGCCACACATACAAAGTCTATCTTTCGATGGAATACATTGGAATCTACCCTGTAATATCATTGTGCCCATCAGCTCGAATCGAAGCCGGGTAAAGGCTACTCGAAGGACCTGTTTCATATCAAAGAAGGAGGAAAGGAAAGGAACCTCTCGTGCAAGTACTGAATCATTACTGACTCTTGGAGGGACGCCAACTTTCGCTGACGTTTTCTTGGCAGGCCTTATAGTGGGGTGGTTCGCCGTTGCCTTCCCTGGCCGTTATTACCTTTCCCCCAGCTGACTGGGTACTCATTTTACCGACCTCGGGAGGATGGAAGGCTGAGTCGACCCGAGCCAGCTGCCTGAGAACCAGCTTCCGCTGGGATCGAACTCAGGCCATGGGGAGAGTTTCAGCTGCAGAAACTGCTGCTTTACCGCTCTGCGCCACACGAGGCTCAATCACATCAAAGAACCTACTGCTTTATAGCGGTATCAAAGTGCACTGAGAACAGCTGGGACACAATTCACATTCCATGTACCACTTTCATGGGGACTGTCTACACCAGCCCTTTTCCCTGGGGTCGTCCCTAAATCGTCCCCAAACGATGCACAGGAGATCCGGGGGGCGAGCAGGGACAACCCCTCGGTTATCCTGATTTTGCCTGTGGTCCCTTGACCATACCAAGGACTGTGGGTGGTGTGGATGCCTGTCCCAGCTTCTCCATTTCTCCCCGCGAGTAGCAGGGCCAGGCACGGAGCTGTTTCGGGGGGGGCTCTGTGCCCTTCGGGGGTGGGGGGCAGCAATTTCGCCATCCCAGAAATGGCGGGGTGGGGTGGGCGTGGGTTTCTTTGTTTTTTTAACACTTATCTTTCTCGCCCTGCACGTGGCGCCTCTTTTGGAAAACAAAATGTCCTTTCCGGGACATCGCGCAGCCGTCTAGACACTGGGGGAGGATTGTAGAAGAAGGTAAGTCTGCATTCCTCCCCTACCCTTCCTCTGCACCCTTAGGTGTATACATGGCCATTGTGTTAGATCCTGCTTTTCTATTATTATTATTATTATTATTATTATTATTCGCCTTTTTTCTTCCAAGGAACCCAAGGTGGCGGACATAATCCTCCTCCTCCTCCTCCCCATTTTATCCTCACAACAACAACCCTGTGAGGTGGGCTGGGCTGAGAGTCTGTGACTGGCCCAAAGTCACCCAGCGGGTTTCCTTGGCCGAGTGGGGACTAGAACCCGGATCTCCGGACTCCCAGCCCAACACCTTAGCCACTGCACTGCACTGGCTCTGCACTTTTCATTCCACGTCCATAACAATTTAACACAAGGTGTCGTTCTGGCCCCCATATAAGGCAGCGTCAGGTGTCATTTCTTAAGATTTCACCCCCAGAAATGTTTCGATTTTATTTTATTTTGTGATATACGTACGGTTCGTTCCGCCCCCACTGCCCGCCCGCCTGCGCTGTTTGTATTCCCGTGCAGGGAGCCATTGTATGCATTTCTGGCGAAAGCGAGCATTCAGAGCAAGAAACCAGATCTCGCTCCAATGTGAAGGGAAAACTCCTGGACTGCTTTTGGAAGCCGCACAAACAAAAGCCGCCCATCTCCCAGGGAGGCCGGCTTACCAAATGCATTCAGGCCCGCTGTGGAAACAGATCTGGTGTTGTTCAACGAACCCTTCCCCAGCGGTTTGCTCTTTGCAGGTTTGGAGCAGGGAGGAGGCTGCTGGCAGATGTAAATGGTTTTCTTTAAGAAGAAAAAGCAAGGGGAAAGTCTGTTTGGCAGAAGGCGCTTTTAGGGACCGGGAAAGGAATCATTAAAAGAAAAGGCTCCGCAATAGATTTTAAGAGATTCCAAGGTGGTAATATACAGGCATTGTTTCCTTTCGTTCTTTGCCTCAAAGGGGTTATTATTATTGTTGTTATTATTGTTGTTATTATTATTCTTATTTATTGCATTTGTATACCGCCCCATAGCCGAAGCTCTCTGGGCGGTTCGTGTCAGATAAAAACACTTAAAAACAATATACAAAAATTAAAAACCACAAAAACATACAATATACACGAACATTTAAAACCACTATAACAACTTTTTTAAAGCCTAAAAAATAGACCCAGGCTCATTACATATTGCTAAACGCCTGGGAGAAGAGAAAAGTCTTGACCTGGTGCTGAAAAGATAGCAATGTTGGCACCAGGCGAGCCTCATCGAGAGAGATCATTACAAAATTGGGGGGCCACCACTGAAAAGGCCCTCTCTCTTGTTGCAATCCTCTGAGCTTCCCTTGGAGTAGGCACTTGGAGGAGGACCTTAGATGTTGAACGTAGTGACCGGGTATATTCACATCAGGAGAGGCGTTCCGTCAGGTATGGTGGTCCCAAGCCATGTAAGGCTTTATAGGTCAAAGCCAGCACCTTGAATCAGACTCAGAAACATACAGGCAGCCAGTGCAAGTGGACCAGAGCAGGTGTTATATGGTCGAATCTTCTGGTTCCCGAAATCAATCTGGCTGCTGCATTTTGCACAAGCTGCAGCTTCCGAACCGTCTTCAAAGGCAGCCCCACGTCGAGTGCATTGCAGTAATCTAATTTGGAGGTTCTGCTTCTGCATGCTTTTGAAGTATTTACAAAACCTGCAAGTCCTGTTCGACTAGAGACAACCTTCGCCCTTTTCAAACAAAATTGACCCAGAATGAATGCAGAGCGGCAGGATCATGCACACCGGCCTCTACTCCCTGCATTCACCCAAAGGTGAAAACAGAGCTAACGCCTACGTAAAGTGTATACACACAGAGGCTCTGTATATATAACCAGGACTGTGCCAAAACGCAAGGTCTGTAATTGAATAAGGAGAGCCAGTGTGATATAGTGGTTACAGTGTTGGACGGGGAGTCGGGAAATCCAGGTTTGAGTCCCCACTCAGCCATACAAGCACACTGGGTGACTTTGGACCAGTCACAGACTCTCAGCTCAGCCTACCTCACAGGGTTGTTGTTGGGGTTAACATGGAGAGAAGGAAGATTATGTACGTCCACTTGGGTGTCCTTGGAGGGTGGGGAAGTGGGATATAAATGCAATAAAGTATCAGTCAGAACCCTAATGGAGCTATCTGTCAGGAGCTGCCACGTCACACCATTCCTTGAGCAATGGTTTGCTGTTGGTTATTTCTCTGGCTTGTTGAGGAGAGAGAAGCCAGAGGTGTGGGCTTGCAGCGGGAGTGATTGGGCAGCGTGCACCAACAAACCCCGGGTTGTGATCCAGGCCAATACTTGCTTAGAACAATACTCTTAGCCCTGATTCATATCTCTATTTTCTCCCAAGAACATATGGTGTGTGCGGAAGGATCCTGTATTAAGAAAGGGGAGGCAGCTATTAACAATGACTAAAATGAGAGTGGTCACAGCAGGTTACATCCTCTAACTTAGAAACTTATCCTTTAATCCCAGGTAGGTACGTGGGTGTGGCCGCCATGCAGTGAGAGAAACCCACAACTCTGCATATACTCAGAAGCACTCTGTACACCTGTATTCTATATTTATATTTCTTTACTCAAGGTAGTCATAAACTACATCTTAGGGCAAATTGGCCTCACAAGGCGACGTACGAAGAGGAACGATACAAGGTACATGAGACGCACCAGATAGTCGTGGTTACCAAAAAGGCTGTTAATCACATAGTCCGTCCTGTCTTAAGTAGGGTGGCCATATGGAAAAGGAGGACACGGCTCCTGTATCTTTAACAGTCATATAGAAAAGGGAATTTCAGCTGGTGTCATTTGTATGCATGCAGCACCTGATGAAAGTCCCTCTTCATCACAGCAGTTAAAGCTGCAGGAGCCCTGCCTAGCATGACCAGTTACAAAAGAGGGCAGGGCTCCTGCAGCTTTAACTGCTGTGATGAAGACGGGATTTCACCAGGTGCTGCATGTATACAAATGACAATTGCTGAAATTCCTTTTTCTAGGCCACTGTTAAAGATAAAGGAACCCTGTCCTCTTTTTCATATGGTCACCCTAGACTTAAGGCTGTAGTGAGGCAGAGTGAGGAGGCTGTTATGAATGGGCAGCAAATTGTTGCTATTTGATGTATTATTGTAATTTGACTTCTGGAGGGGGGTGTCTGTTGGATTTTCTGCCTCAGGTACCCAAATAACTTAACTGGCCTTGGGTTGACTTAGGAGGCATTGATGTTTGCTGCAACAAAAAAATATTGGGCTAACCTGTAAAAAAAGAGCAGGGGACAAAATTTTCAGACATTCTGCTTTCAATTTGTCACCACTGCTGACATTAAGGGTGCAATCTTATGCATGTTTAGACCGAAAAAAGTCCTGCAACTCCCAGTATTGCTTGACTGGAGAATGCTGAGAGTTGTAGGGCTTTTCCCTGTCTAAAACTGCATATGATTGTAGGACTTTTGTCTGTCCTATATAGGATTGTAGGACATTTTCCTGCATAAACCTGCATAGGATTGTAGGACTTTGTTCTATCTAAACATGCATAGCATTGTAGGACTTTTGCCTAAGTGGAGGCGGCACAGGAGAGAGATATGAGAATAAGAATGATCAGTGAGGGGTTAAGTGCACACACACACACACACACACACACCATTCTCTTTCAAGGCAACAGGAGAAAATAACACTTGCACTATCTCCATATGGGGTGGAGTGGGGGAGAAGGAACAGGAATTAAAAACAAAAAAGGAAGATGGAATTCCAGAATTCAGACTCGCCAGTTGCTAGGAGCCAGCGTTCGGCACCTTCGACGAACTACAGTTCCCAGAATTCTTTGGGAGAAGAACATGGCAGTTAGATTGTGTACGTAACCAAGGAAGCCGCTGGGACCTTAGCTACTGAGGACCGAAGGAAAATGAACCAAGCTCAAAGCCTTCTGATCGACAGCCTCACCAGGACGAAGCATGTGGCCAATGCCGCCCTGATCAAAATCTTGGACTCCTCCGTGTTGGCAATGACCCCGGGCTTCAATATCCAAAGCCAGGCCCCCGTGTTCGTCCAAGCCTTCTACAAGGACTTGCTCCAAGTCCGGAGGGAGGGCCTGTACTTCAAGGAGCGGCATTACAAGTGCGTCCGGGCGGACGACCAGTCGATCTACCTGAAAGGGAAAGACAACGGCTTGATCTTGGTGAAAACCAGGGCTTTCGTCCTGGTGGGGACATACTCCCAAGGCATGTACCCCAGTGTGTGCGTGGAAGCAGTGGAGAAGCTGGCGGATTACTTCAGAGGAAAGGGGAACTGAAGGCGTCAAGGCAAAGACGCAGCGACAGGCCAGCCTCGCGCGTGGGGGAAAGCCGAGCGGGAAACAGGTGGGCCTCTGCTGAAGGAGAAGGCCTGTCCCCAAGTCACGACGACGCACCCACTTAAGACCTGTGTGGATTCCCACATCCTTTCCAACCTCATCCTTTTGCTGTTTCCCTCCCCCCCTTTCCCCCCTTTTTAAAGCATTAAACACATGCAAACTCCCCAAAACGGCATCCACTAGGTATGTAATTGAAATACGTATACGGAGAGGAGAGGACCGGCCGAAGGCAGTTGGCCGCCTGAAGTGGGGACCTGCCCTGCCAATGCCGCCTCCTACTCTCCCCGGATATGCCGCCTGTCTGCCACCAGGTAGTTTGCTTTTCCTGGTGCAGACACATGCGCCCGCCTCGCAAGGGCGCTGTCCTTAAGCTGTTCCCGCCTTCAGGAGCCGCGTGGTGCCTGCGCATTCGGCAAAGTACACAAAAGATCCCGGGACGTCTCGTGATTTCCTGACCTCACGGCCAGCAGGGCCAAGAAGCTGCAGAGCCTTTGGGGAGGGAGAGGGCCACCCTTCCCATACTCGTCCGCCTGCTGCACCAGCTTCCTACCGCTTCACGGTAGGGCCAGCCCTGGGTACCGAGGTCCAGAGACCGACCCCGCAGGCAAAGAGAAACCACAAAGGTGGGAGACACCCTCACGTCCAGGAAGCGCCCTCCCACCAGTGACCCTGGATAGGAGAAAACGGGCTGAGGTTTTACTGCTGCAACAGCAGTTGCCACCCAGACCAGGGTCAAGTGTTGGTGTAGCCGGACACGGGCTAAGGCCCTGTACCCAAAAGGCGCCCCCTGAAGCTGCTCCTATGCCATGGCAACCTTCTTGCAGTGGTATAGCCAGGGCTGGACTTTGGGGCCAGCTGCCACCGCTGCCCACCCAATTTACTTTTGCCATCTGTCTTCATCCATTAGAACCGCGGTTTAAAAGTAACCGGGGGGCTGTCTTGTTTTCATAGATCTGGGGCCACAAACTACGGAAATGGCCCTTTATTTGCAGCCATAGATCTATGAAAATCAAAGAGCCCCATCTTACTTTCAAAGCTTGACTCTAAAGGAGGAAAACAGATGGCAAAGGTAAGTCCCATGGGAAGCGGAGGCAGGTTCTGGTGGGGGGATGTTTTTCTAAATTCTTTTTGTACTTCTCCAAACTTTGGGGTCCCTTCAAGTCTGCCGATAGCTCCCTTTTGGGTGTGGAGGGTTCTGTTTTAAGGCGCCACGCTTCTAGTATTGAGTTAACATCAGACCTATTAAATGAGCGTGGTTGCCTTCACTGATCCCACTAAATCATGCCACGTTCCCCTCCACTCCCAGAACCCAAACTGGGCTGCACCATACCCTCGTGGCTGAATTTGCCACTGCCAAATCCGCCACCAAATTTGTCACAGGAGTAGTGGCAAAATTCATGCCGATTTAGCAGGGAAACAAGGCACGGGGCTTCTGGAAGCACAATTCCGCTTAGAAACAAGTTCCTTCCCTGCCTTACTTCCCTGTTAAAATAGCCCAGGTTTTGCCGCTGCAGCCACAACCACAAATGTGGCAGCAAGAGGGGGAACACGACAGAGATCCCCAGGTCTCTTTCCCCCTTTCCGGTAAGGTCACGACAGGCATTGCAGTTTGCAGTACATACTGAACGCGTCGAAGCTCGAAAGGAAGAGGAATTCCACGGATGCAAAACCGCTCAAAAGCTCTCCTTTCCACGTTGGTGGATGAAAAGGGGAGTGCACTTCACCAGATTTCTATATGATAAGAAAGCTCTGCTGTGCTGGGAATATTTAGTAGGCAAGGAATTAAAAACACAGGCGAATCTTGATTAAAACAGGAAACGGGCAGAAATCCATACAGCGAGATTCCAAAATAAATAATGTGAAGAATGGTTTGGTTCAATTATTATTATTATTATTATTATTATTATTATTATTATTATTATTATTATTTGGTTCAAGGGCAACGGAAATATGCAAATCAACAGACAGCTGTCAGGGTGTCTGTTATGTAAAGGGTCGGGTTGAGGAGAGGGCTTCGCTTCCCTCACAGTTGACCAACGCCATGCGCCAAAGCACATGAGCAAGGCCGACCTGGCATTGGATAGCTGCATTGGGTACATCTGGTACTTTTGGCGTGGGTGTCGTGTTTCCCAAAACCTGTCCACCTTATTGGGAGACGATAAAGAGGTCTGCCATTTAATCCACAAAGCTTTTTTCAAGCAATAAACATCTCTGAATATGAGCCAACAGTGCGATATCGCTGCAGGAAAGGCAAATGCTATTTGAGGCTGCATTAATAGAAGTATAGCTTCCAAATTGCGCGAGGTCCTGGTTCCTCTCTATTCGGCCCTGGTTAGGCCTCATCTAGAGTATTACATCCAGTTCTGGGCTCCACAATTCAAGAAGGATGCAGACCAGCTAGAGCGTGTTCAGAGGAGGGCAACCAGGATGATCAGGGGTCTGGAAACAAAGTCCTATGAGGAGAGACTGAAAGAACTGGGCATGTTTAGCCTGGAGAAGAGAAGATTGAGGGGAGACATGATAGCACTCTTCAAATACTTCAAAGGTTGTCACACAGAGGAGGGCCAGGATCTCTTCTCGATCCTCCCAGAGTGCAGGACACAGAATAACGGGCTCTAGTTACAGGAAGCCAGATTCCGGCTGGACTTCAGGAAAAACTTCCTGGCCCTCCTCTGTGTGACAACCTTTCAAGTATTTGAAGAGTGCTATCATGTCTCCCCTCAATCTTCTCTTCTCCAGGCTAAACATGCCCAGTTCTTTCAGTTTCTCAGTCCTGACCAGCAACAATTGTATTCTGCAAAAGGGCCGGCTTCTAGCATCCTTTGAAGGCTATTGGGTAGGTCTGTCAACAGCTGTCAGCCATTATTATATTCTGGTAAATCAGCAAGCATTTTGCACACACTTCCTCGTGAAGCGCTGCAACCATCAGGGCTAGAAACTTGTTTTTTTAAAAGAGGGAGAGAAAGCTGGAATTCTTTAGGAAGGCTGATTCTAAACCCAATTCTGAACAGTCAGGGAATCGCATCGTATCAACGACCCTTCCCATCGCAGCTGGGCGAACAGACCAATTTCGCTTCGCTCTTGCTGAATTTGCACAATTCGGTTACAGAATAAAGAACGTCTACATCTAAGAAGGGAAAGGAGGGAGAGTTGACATCTGATATTAGCGAAAGTAAAAAAAAAAAACCCCAAGGTCGTCATTAGCTGGCCGGCATCGAGTTGGTGCCAAGTTTCCAAGTGGGCGGGGGGGACATTTTTCCCTCCCAGGAGACGGTCCCTAAGCTTTGAACTTCGAAGCGTGCGGGAGGAGGGAAACGGACTCGGTGGAGGTGTCAGCGTCATCTTGGATTCAAATCAATCAAATTGATGCACGTTTGCAATAACTATCCCCCATCACCTCTGGGCTGCTCTCCTCCATATGGTCTTTATATCAAGATGCAGCAGGCTGGGTGGTTCAGAGGGCTCATTTCCTGTTGTAGCTAAAATCCCCTTTGCTCCAAAAAGAGAGAAGCAGAGAGAGGAAGAGGGAGAAACTAAAGCTTATTAACCAGGAGAATTGTTTGAGTAAAATCCCTCAAAAGCTGAAGCAACAACTCCCGTTCAGTCTGTCGTTATCTTATCAACTTAGCTGGACCCAGACAGCAGCCAAAACAATTCGGGAGTTAATGAAGAGCCTCTGCAAACACAAATTCCTTCGCCCACGGTTTACCTGCAGCTTCTTTGAGCCTGGGACATGTGGGGATAGGGTTGATGGGAACTGGAGGTAGAGATGTCAGAAAAATCAGTCTGGGGGATGGCGTTGACCGAATTTCCCTAGGTTCTCCCCCACGCCCTGAAATTTGTTCCCGTTCCCGCTGTGCACCCGACTGAGTCTGCAGTGAGTCGAGCCAGTTCATGGATTTTCCGGCCATTTTGCACAGTTCCCACCCCCCCCCCAAAAAAAAGTTCTGCACTTTGCGCAAACATCTGCGCAATTTGCGCAAATCATGGAGATTTGCACGAATTACAGCTGGATTTGCGCAAGTTGCTGAGAGATTTGTGCAAACGGTTCGGAAATGTGTGCAAATTGAAGGACCTGCGCCCCACCCACCCCACCCACCCACCCAATTGCACAAAAGTAGTTCCTGGAGTTCGTCTGATGCTAATAGCCAGTGTTTATAATACAAGGCAATCTGTTGTTAATAATTTCTGCAGACATTGTTATAACCCTTTGACAAAGGCCTAATAAAAAGCGAGAGGCCAAAACACATCCAGCTTTTCTCCAATAAATTCATTCTGAGACTACGTCCACTCTACATGTGGTGGCCATAGCTCTGTCCTCCCACATTTCACGTCCGCCACTCCCCACTCAGCCCTGCTGCCCGGCACCGGTTCACTGCCCGCTCAAACCAGCATGCATCGTGGGAGCACAGCAACACGTGCGCAGACACGATTTTCAGTGGTGCTTTTCGCAGTGGCTCTATAGGTGATGTTCTGGGAGAAGACAGAGCGCAAGACGTGGAATCATGGGCTCAAGTGACATGAAGCCAGATTCTGGATTGACATCAGGAAAAACTTCCTGACTGTTAGAGCAGTACAACAATGGAACCCATTACCTAGGGACTTGAAAGGTTGTCACACAGATGTGGAAGACTGAAAAGCACAGTTCTCCTTCACATGAATGGGGCTGGAAAGCAAAGCTTTAGGTCACGGGTGGGGTCTATACCTGTCCCCCAAAACTTCGTCGGGGGGGAGCTTTCTCACCAAAATAGAGCAAAACCAGCACGAACTAGACTAAACCACCTTGACTATGTTTTCTCAAGAGGAAGAATTTTAGGGGCCCTGGAACTCTCCTCAAGATACAGCCAGACTTTGAGCTGAGAAAACTCACCTTCTGAGCCTGTTTGTTTTAAAGTTTTGCAACATCACCAGTTGAATCTCTGCCTCATATCTCTCAGGTCACCCGTCCAAGCCCCATTTGTGGGGTGAGCCCTAATAACAACAAGCCCTAATAACATCCCTACGCCGTGCATCTGCAGTCACTGCTACCAAATGACCCACATCTGCACATATTTAACGCACAGCCTGCCCCACACTGACAGCTAGAGAAGAGAAACCAAATGCAATTGAGTGCTTCTAGCAAAACAGGGATAAAATTTCATCGGGGTGGAATTGATGGACATTTCTCCCACCTTTTTTCAGGGGCAGGCTGGGATGGAGCTTATCTAAGAACGAATCGGAGACAAGGCCCCGGGAAGTCCGTGGTTCGGATGCAAGAAAGCCAACGGTGTTGAGAGATCTGACCCCCAAAAACCAATCAGAATTTCCTGTGTAAACACAGCCCTGGTGTGTACCGTGGGAACGAGGGCATCCCGTGAAGAAGGTAGGCAGTCCGCCTTCGAAAGCGGAAACCAACAGCACGGATTTAAAGCCCCCGAACTGCACGGCCAAATTTCACTAACTGCCAGCAAATCCTCTCGGCGGACGTCTTTTCCATCGACTGCCTGGTGAAGAGTTAAAATTCCTGAGATAATTATAATCGAAACAATCCGTAGCCCCCAGCGTTAAGGAGGTGCCCACCAGCTGGTGATGGTTAAGTGGTTACTTTTTCTCAAAAACCTGAACCTATTAGCAAAGGGTCAAGACATTTTGTTATAAGCCATAGCGAGTTTCAACAATGGTTCAACTCTATCAGAATGCAAAAGTTTGCCAATACAAATGAGGTCCTGTGGGCTGTAGTAGCAGTTTCACAAATAACTTTTTTTTTTTTTGGATCCATCTAGTGATGGATCCAAATAGCAAAGGGATCCATCACCAGAAAAAATCAACCTCAACTTCTGCAAAGTAAATCCCATACGAAACAGATGAATAAGCACACTCAGACAACAATAGCAATAGCCTTTTGTTTCTTTTTGGGGTAACAAAATCTGCTCAGAAGCGCGGACACACACACACACAGAGTTTGGCTCAGTGCTAGGGATGCGATGAATATCCTTAACACTGAAGTGTGAAAAGCACACACTGGCTCAGTTCAGACAATACGTTTCTCAACGGTGGTGTCAGAACTCCACGGTGGAGTTTTTACACCACCGTTGAGAAATGTGTTGTCCGGAGGGAAAACTCCACCCCACGGTGGAATTTGGGGAGGAAACACTCAATGCAGAATATCCACACAGTGCAGAGGAGAGTTCCTGCACAACCGTTGTGTTGCGTGTTGTATGGAGGGCTCCGTGGAGTTTCCCGTAGCGTTGAGTAGACTTTTCCCACTGGCTACAGAGTTCCCTGGCAAGAGCGGCGAAAGGAGTGAGTGCCATTCTAGGCCAGCCGCTGGGATTGTTGGTTTTTTGGCAGCAATGGCTGATGGGATACCATCAGGAGGACTGGGGGAAGAGACAGGGCGAAAGAACTGTCCATCAGATGTCACGTTGCCTTTTACTCAACGCCACGGGAACCCGCAGTCCCACAAGGGTGGAGTTAGAACATGTGTGGTGACTACCTCCCAAAAAAATCAAACGTTGAGTGGAGTTTTCACGCTGCGTTGACTAACGTGTTGTCTGAACTGAGCCAGCCCATCCCCTTGTCCCGCCATCTCCCCTTCTGCCTCTTCCTGCTTCCATCCTCTCTCCCCTGAAGCGAATATACTACAGGCCTCCGGTTTCTTTTAACCTGTTTCATGGACCCTTCCTCAGACCAGACCACCTCAACTGGTTACACCATCCCAGAGCTTATGCCGTGGGAGAAAGAAGAGGAAAAGTTTGATTCGTTCCTCGGTCCCAAAGAAGATTTTTTTTTTTTGTCATCCAAAAATGATTGACTTGGGTCCCAGGCAAAAATGCGCAGAGCTTGAAGTTATAATGTACAGAATCACATACGCTTAGTGTGTGATTCTGTACATTATAACCGCGGCATTATAAAAATCTGTGCACCCCTTTTCCTGACATTGCTTAGATCTTCTACCACTTGTGTGCTGTTTGGTATTCCCAAATGCTGCTTTCTGTATTGTGATTCTACTGATGAGGGTGTCACATCACAAGCAAGAAGCATAAGAACAATCATCGAAATAAGACCCAAATAAGAAAGCTCATCTAAACATAAGACAAGTTCAAAAGTGTAAGGCAGGTGAACATTTCAGCATAATAACATGGCCATGTCTTTTGATCAGGGGTCTGGAAACAAAGCCCTATGAAGAGAGACTGAAAGAACTGGGCATGTTTAGCCTGGAGAAGAGAAGATTGAGGGGAGACATGATAGCACTCTTCAAATACTTAAAAGGTTGTCACACAGAGGAGGGCCAGGATCTCTTTTCGATCCTCCCAGAGTGCAGGACACGGAATAACGGGCTCAAGTGACAGGAAGCCAGATTCCAGATGGACATCAGGAAAGAACTTCCTGAGTGTTAGAGCAGTGCGACAATGGAATCGGTTATCTAGGGAGGTTGTGGGCTCTCGCACACTAGAGGCATTCAAGAGGCAGCTGGACAACCCTCTGTCAGGGATGCTTTAGGTTGGATTCCTGCATTGAGCAGGGGGTTGGACTCGATGGCCTTGTAGGCCCCTTCCAACTCTGCTATTCTATGATTCTATGAACGAAAATCACTGCAACTGGGAGGTAAACACACACATCCTCATATCAGAAGACATTTTCTTCTGAAGGGTGATGGTTAAGCATGCAGTGTGGGTTGTCTTTTCTTGAACAAGCGACCTTGGGAAAAAACATGGTTTGTGGTTGGATTGTTCAGGTGGTGCTGGATTTAACCTATAAAGCCCTACATGGCTTGGGACCGCAATACCTGATGGAATGCCTCTACCCATACACTGCGCTCAATATCCAAGGTCCTCCTCCGAGTGCCTACTCCGAGGGACGCTCGGAGGATGGCAACAAGGGAGAGGGCCTTTTCAGTGGTGGCCCCCCGACTGTGGAATGATCTCCCCGATGAGGCTCGCCTGGTGCCAACATTGTTATCTTTCAGGCACCTGGTCAAGACTTTTCTCTTCTCCCAGGCGTTTAACAGCCTTTAACAACGCTACGTGTTTTTTTTTTAACGGACCCCCAGAACTGTTGTTTTTAAATGGATACTGTTGTTTTTATACTGTTGTTTTTATGTTTCTGATGGTTTTTCAATTTTGTATACTTTTTACTGTTTTTAACTTTTGTAAACCGCCCAGAGAGCGGTTATGGGGTGGTATATAAATGTAATAAAATAAATAAATAAATAAATAAACAAGCCACCCTGCGGAAAATGCACTGAGTTCAGACAACACGTTCAACAAACAACCCACGGTTCAACAACAACCCACACTTAACCACTGAGGGTGGGTCAGGACGTTGTGTGAACAGCTCCGTACACTCGTAGCCCGATGCACACACTCTCGCTGAAGCAGGGGCGGAAGTAGACTTACCTTCCTCGCAGTTGCTTCCCGTGAAACCAGGGCAGCATCGCAATTCGAGGGCCGTCACCGTTCTGTAGGAGATCTTGTACGTGGGCCTGATGAGAGTCCTGTAACTAACACAAGCGAGACGTCACGCAAGGCTGCACAGCCCCAATCATGCCGACCCACAGGGAAAGACAGTTCCTTGCTACGCACAATAACAACATTTCAGCAAGGGATTCTCCAAACGCTAAAACGCGAATTGCGATTTTCCAGGGAAATACGGCCATTCCTTTATGAATAGCTAGGAAGTTGGAATTTGGAGGGTTTGTTTTGCTTGAAAGGGAACTTCCAAAGCGCACCGGTTTTGAATGCGGAAGGTTCACAAACGAACGAGCGGATTCGGGGTTTTGAGCTGAAGGTACATTTTCCAGAAACAGGCCGGCTTGGAAGCTGATCAGGCAAACGGTCAAGGAGCTGCGGAGACGCGGCTTGGAGCTGGCCAAAGAAAATCAGTCTCCTGGGACACATACAGACCACACAGGAACGGTCTCTTTCCTGTGTGTTTAAAACATTTGCCCTACAATGTTTAGAATTTTGGCAAAGAAGCCGACCTGCCTTTCAGATTGGAATTGAGCTTTGCTCCACACGGCAAGATATCTTGCTGTTTATCTTCCTCTCTCTTCTGGATTGTGCCAGTTGAAAGCTTACAGATTCTTCCCGGGGGTTTCAAGTAGACTTAGAGTGGGAGAGTTTGAATAGTATCTATTTTCCAGTGCTGGTCTCTTTTTGCTGTTCTTTTTTGGGGGGATGCTTTGCCGTTCTTAGTAGGGTTGTGTACCACTTCGGACCCAAATCTGAATTGGTCCCAATCCAGATCGGATCAGGTCAAGGCCATCTGGAGCTGATCAGATTGGGTCCCACCCACTTTGGGGGTTGGCTCCACCCACCTCTGGTAAACCAGCCTTAAGAGATTTCCCGAGGGAATGAGCCCCTTGACGTAAGAAAAAAGTCCCTGTACCGCGGCTTTAAGACTTGCAACCTTGGGCCATAGCTAGACGGGGCAATATCCCGAGGATATTGGGCGCTTGGGCGCTCCTTCTTGCTTAAAAAATAAATTCAAAATGGCGGCCGCAATGTCACACGCCGCATGCAGACCAGGACGACGACCTCACGATCACAAAATCACGAGACCGTCGCCCTACAACCCCCCTCGTCTAGCTGAGGTCTTGGTTTTGGCTTTAGCACCATGTCTATATATGCTTCTTATCTTTTTACACCAGACACAGGGTCTTTTTAAAGCCTCATCCGAACGATTAACTCAGACATATTTAAAGACGGGTTGAAATTTAAGCGTGCATTGAGAGTTCCGCCCCCTGTCTTTATTGGAATGCATCGGAATTATTTTTAAATAGGGCTTCTGTTTTATGTTCGCACAGAGCCACAGACTCAGGAGAGACTTAACCCTGCTCTGAATATTTGGAATTGTGGAAATTTTGTATATTGAATTTTTTTTTCCTAATATAATGCTGCCAAGGAAGACTTGGATCCAAATGTATTTGGCATGTTTTAGATTGCAGTCCTATGGACACTTACATGCGAGTAAGGTAGGGTTGCCATACATCCCGGAAAACCGGGAATGTCCTGTTTTCCAAGAGATTCTGAAATGTCCCGACCAGCTGGGCAAGAATCCCGGATTCCTGGTCCAGCTGGCCGGAGAAATTCTGACCTCCAAAATGGTGCCTTGAGCCTGCTCAGTGGAGCGGTGGCAGCAGAGAAAAAGACGCATCAATCCGGTGCTTTTTCCAGAGCATCACCGCTCCTCCGCGGGCTCATCTGAGTCACTCACCGAGACTCACCTTATTGCGCCTGCGTAGAAGAGGAGCAACAGCAAGGAAAGGCGCACGTGCTCTCCTCGGGCTACCTGAGTCCCAGGCCATGCCAAGGAGTTTGGTGAGCTTGGCTGGTTGTGGTCAGGCCTTTAGGGTAAGCGCGGGGCGGAGCTGCTGGGTTATTTGTGGGGGAAGAAAAAGAGTTTTGTGGGGGACAGGAGGGAGGGAGCGAGTGGGGGATGAGGGGGTGAAGGAGAGGAAAGGAGAGAGGGGAGAAAGGAAAGGAAAGTCACTCCCCCAAAAAATCGCCCTCCAAAAATCCACCTCCTTGGATTTGAGTTGCAAGCCTCAAATCTGTTCCTTGGAAGTAAGTTGCAGTGAATTTAAGAGGTCTGGTTTTACAGTTGTTGTACCCCGCTTCAGCTCTGGATCTGAATTTTGAGCTGAAGCGGGTCGATTCGGACCGAATCAGTCTGGAACTTAAGCATATCGGCTCGGGGCCAATTCAGACTGAATTGGGTTGGATGGATCTGAAAGGCTTCAGACCGAACTGAAGCTCCCTGCCATGTGAGCCCCCTGCCCCTTACCTGGACCCGCTGTGAGCATACACAGCCGTCTGTGTCTCTTCAAGGGACTTGATATCTTAAGAATTGGGGCTAGCATGGTATAAGTGAATGGGGCAGGTTCTTGGTGGGCATCCAGGAAAGCTGAGTGCCAGCCAGCCAACCTATCAGATATCCAGATAATTTAGACATCCGAATCTCATCAGGGATCTGGATCCCAGCTGAGGGGGATTGGGGCCAATTCAGAAGCTCCGAAGCGGATCGTGGGGTCCATGCACAGCCCTAGATTCTATGCAAATCGCTTAGAAAGCTAATGATATCAAGCGGTGTATATAAGCAGTTTAAACAAATGAAATAACATAAATCAACATTGGTCCAGCCAAGCAAAATCCTTCAAGGCGGCTGTTACCTCACTAAGTTGGCGCACGGTCCCGGCCACCGGCAACTCTGATAAAGTCTTTGGATCACCGTCTCTGAGCCATTTTGCACCTGGCAGGAAACGGTCCGGGTGACGGTGTAGTGACACCAGTGCCTGTGGAGAGGAACAGAAGACAAACTTGCATTAGCCATGGGCTATTGCTAATCCAGAATACAGGTCAACATGTACAAATGAGAGGGATACAGCCCATCCCACCACAAATCATATCAAGAGAAAGGATTTTAAAAGCCTGGACATTTCTGGTTTGGCTCTTTGTTGTTTGTCAATATTCCCCCCCTCATATTTGCACCTTCAATTAGTTTCCAAGCGAAGTATAAAGCGTTGGTGATCACCTTCCAGGTGACCTGCGGGATCGCCTTCTCCCGTACAATCCGCCCCACACACTCAGGTCCTCTGGTGAGAATCTACTTCAGCTAGCAAAAGCTAGATGAACAACCATTACCCAGAGGACCTTCTCTTCTGCTGCTCCCAGACTGTGGAACGGCCTGCCGGAGAAGACTCATCAACTTAACAGTCTTTCAGCATTTAAGAAAGCTATCAAGACTGATCTCTTCCGGTGGGCCTATCCAGGGGGATTTTAGGATGCTTTTAGGATGTTTTTAACAGTGTATACTATGTTTTTAATCAGCCTAGGGGTGACCACATTACACCAGTCTTAAAATCTCTTCACTGGCTGCCAATTGATTTCTGGGCAAAGTATAAAGCATTGGTTGTCACCTTTAAAGCCCTACATGGTTTGGGTCCAGGTGACCTGCGGGATCGCCTTCTCCCGTACAGTCCGCCCCGCACACTCAGGTCCTCTGGGAAGAATCTACCTTAGCTAGCAAAAACTAGATTAACAACTGTTACCCAGAGGACCTTCTCTTCTGCTGCTCCCAGATTGTGGAACGGCCTGCCGGAGGAGACTCATCAACTTAACAGTCTATTAGCATTAAAGAAAGCTATCAAGACCTATCCAGTGGAATTTTAAGATGTTTTTAGAATGTTTTTAGGGTGTTTTTAACAATGTAGATTATGATTTAATTCAGTTTTATGTATTTTATTGTTTATTGTGGTTCCCTGCCTTGATCAGAATGGAGAGACGGGTAAGAAATAATTTTTATTATTATTATTATTATTATTATTATTATTATTATTATTATTATTATTATCATCATTATTATTCATTCTTTTTCTCTCATTGTTCCTTGGGAAACAAACTCTTTAACAGCCAATACAGGTCAAATTAAGCTTACTTCCTCTTTTAAAAACAATCCGATACTCTTAAAGAACAATCCTGGGTTCCCTAGAAAGCATCTGGGGTGGGCGGGTGTGTCTCCCCGCTCCCATCATCCCCACCAAGCATAGTCAGAGGTTAGGGATGATGGGGGTTGTAGTCCAACATCATCTGGAGGACTTCAAGTTCCCTACTTATTTTCACCAATAACCTCTTCCTGTTTCTCTCCCTTTAAACTAGGGGAGAAGGTCAGGATTACGGAGGGGTGAGGATTTCATTTAGATTCGGCTTGGATCAAAATTCACCAAAATTCACATTCTCCAAATTTGAAGGGAACCGAAGTTAAGGTTTTCAAGAAAGCAAAATTGACAATTTCATCCAACCCAGCCCAGCTTTGAGTATTTTGCTCTTAAATGCCTGGATTTGAATCTCTGTGATTTCAACAAGTGTGTGTTTTTTCCTGACATATTATTTATATTTAACTGGAAGGGAGAAGATGGTCCCTTTCATGCTATTGGGCGGTATAAAAATGTAATAAATAAATAAATAAATAAATATACCGAATTGGGCTGGTTCAGATGGGTGAGAATTTTGTTTAAGTTTCTTTTTTAATCAGAATTTACCCAGATGCACAACGTTTGTATTTGGGAGAGGAAGAACTTGAGAATTGAAAAGTCTGTTTGTGGGAGAAAGCGAAACTGACAAATCCGTCCATCTCTAGTCAATATACGTATTATTCACTAGTGTAAAGCCTGTGTCTCCATGGGGGAATAAATTCCTCCATGGGGGAATAAATAATTTATTTATTTATTTATTTATTTATTGCATTTATATACTGCCCCATCGCCGAAGCTCTCTGGGCAGTTTACAAAAGTTAAAAACAGTAAACATTTTTTTAAAAGTCTACAAAATTTAAAACCATCAAAAACATTAAAACAACAGTATAAAAACAACAGTTCTGGGGTCTGTTAAAAAACAAACTTAGCGTTGTTAAATGCTGTTAAATGCCTGGGAGAAGAGAAAAGTCTTGACCTGGCGCCTGAAAGATAACAGTGTTGGTGCCAGGCGAGCCTCTGTAGGGAGATCATTCCACAATTGGGGGGCCACCACCAAAAAGGCCCTCTCTCTTGTTGCCATCCTCCGAGCTTCCCTCGGAGTAGGCACCTGGAGGAGGTCCTTAGATGTTGAGCACAGTGTACGGGTAAGTTCATGTCGGGAGAGGCATTCCATCAGGTAATGTGGTCCCCACCCATGTAAGGCTTTATAGGTTAAAACCAGCACCTTGAATTGGGCTCGGAAGCGTATAGGCAGCCAATGCAAGCGGGCCAGAATCGGTGTTATATGTTCGAACCTCCTTGTTCCAGTTATCAATCTGGCCGCTGCATTTTGCACAAGCTGCAGCTTCCGAACTGTCTTCAAAGGCTGCCCCATGTAGAGGGCATTGCAGTAATCTAATTTGGAGGTTACCAGAGTATGGACGACTGAAGCTAGGTTATCCCTGTCCAGATAGGGGCGTAGCTGGGCCACCAAACGGAGTTGGTAGAAGGCCCTCCGTGCCACCTGGACCTCCTTGCTCCACTTTCCCCCCACTCAGTCCCCTCACCACAGAGGGGCTCATGAATAATGCAAATTCATGCATAATGAACCTCCCTTCCTAAATTTGCATGTGGCACAGCCCCACACCTCCCTGATGTGCCCTGATTGGCCACCTCCCTCCCCTTGCTGCTGGTGGTGACAGCCTAACTGTACAGCTGCACCCAGGACCACCTTCACACCACACCGATTGGCCGAGAACGGCTGAGCAGAGCTGTCCATCATCATGTTAGCAGAGCGGCTGCCCAGCCTGTTTGACAGGAAGGAAATTAAGTGCTATTGAAGCTCAAACCTTGAACTTTTCGAAACTTCCCCAAAAATTCTACATATCAACCCAAGCTTCAGTTTAAAACAAAAATGAGCAAAATCGATCTGATAGATCTCGAGTAACAAGCTTTACAATACCACAAGCGTATATAGGATTGGACGTTTCTAATTTATATCAACGTAGATATATATCTAAGCTGCTCACCCCCTCCCAAGCACACAGGTCAGAAAAATGTCTGTATAAACTTTTAGATGACTTTTTAAAAGGGGGTTAAATTATCTCATGGAGAAGGAGGGACGTAATTTATTTACAATCTATATTTGTTAGTCACCTCATCACTTAAGTTACTTAAGCAATGTAGTCCTAGACGGGATGGCTAAAGGCCACCTCTGTTTTCAGAGGCAGTGAGAGTGAAGGCTGGTGACTTCGATATCAGTGGGATGGTGAATTCACTCCAGGTTGTAGTCAGAACTCTAACAGAGATTCTGCACCTTGGATACCCCCTGTAGAGTTCTGACTGGTTCTTACCGAAACCCAGAGCAGATGCACCACCCCACTGACGTCAGAGTCACCAGCCTCCACTGGGCAGTGACACTCTGAATACCACTTACAGGGTCAGGGAGTGTTCTAGGAAGAGCATTGAGCACGGGGTTGGACTTGATGGCCTTATGGGCCCCTTCCAACTCTACTATTCTATGATTCTGTGATGTTCAATACCGATAACAAATATGCGGTCGTTTTTCTAACATCGCAAGGGGAGAATTTAGGCAAACCAATTCATTGCCAGGGAAAGGACAGGAAGTACATCCAAATGAACGTGACATTCACCAGACCTGGCCTAGACCTTGGGGAATGCACGGCCTTGCGGAAGCAACCCAGAGGGAAGACTCCAATATTCTTGGACCAAAAAAAAAAAATGATTAGAATTCTCCCTCCTGAGAAGCCAGCTGTCTATTCCTTACCAGGCATCCTTGGGAAACGAAGATGAGGTGGAAAGCGGACTTAGTGGGATTACGCTCCATCAAAAGATGCAACGTTGGGAGGGGAAACCCTGGCTTGGTTTCGATTCCCCAAAGCGGTGAAGCCCTCGCGTCCCAGGATAAAGGATTTCCAGGCAATAAAACAAGCAATATAATTAAAAGCTTTTCCCATTCTGTCAGATGCACCCTCTAATCTTTATGGGAGGGACATGGCTTTGAACATATGGATTCCTGCTTTGAAGACCAAGAAAGGGGCGTTGTTTTTAAAAGAAAGAAAGAAAGAAAGAACTCTCACACACAGAGAAATACCCTTTGAATGATGGGACTTGCAAAATGAAACTCACAACGTACAAAAAAGAAACGTCCCGTGCATTAGATTCTTATCTAGGGTGACCATATGGAAAGGAGGACCGGGCTCCTGTGTCTTTAACAGTTGTATTGAAAAGGGAATTTCAGCAGGTGTCATTTGTATGCATGCAGCACTTGGTGAAATTCCCTCTTCATCACAGCAGATAAAGCTGCAGGAGCCCTGCCCTCTTTTGTAGAGTGACCAGATACAAAAGAGGACAGGGCTCCTGCAGATTTAACTGCAGTGAGGAGGGAATTTCACCAGGGGCTGCATGCATACAAATGACACCTGCTGAAATTCACTTTTCAATACAACTGTTAAAGATACAGGAGCCCGGTCTTCCTTTTTTTCCATATGGTCACCTTATTCTTATACAATTTAGAAAGCCAGATTCCAGCTGGACATCAGGAAAAACTCCTGACTGTTTGAGCAGTACGACAATGGAACCAGTGACCTAGGGAGGTTGTGGGCTCTCCCACACGAGACGCCTTCAAGAGGCAGCTGGACAACCATCTGTCAGGGATGCTTTAGGGCGGATTCCTGCATTGAGCCAGGGGGTTGGACTCGATGGCCTTCTAGGCCCCTTCCTCTACTATTCTACTATTCTATGATTCTGGTTACAGTCCTCTACACACTATGGTAAGATATACTGTTATTTCCATTTAAATAACTGCAGTTCTGTCTATATTTGCATCTATGCGCATAGAATAGCATGTGCACATTTCATGCAAACGTGTGGCCTCTGTTCTCTTTTCAAGGATGCATTTCTTCCTTTCCAGTGATTCCAAAGTGGCCACCCTATTCGTAAACCTATATCTTTACCGTTCCCACAGTGAGCAAAATTGTTCGACGCAAAGGCAAGGAGAATAGCTCCCTATTAGGTTTCGGAGATTATAAATGCCTCCCACTAACCGCCACTGCTGCCTCTATTGCATACAGATGTACTCGTGCAAGAAAGAGTTAGGAGCATATCTGGCACAAACCCAGGCTAGCAACAGATACAGTGTAGCTTCTACCCGCTGAGCAAAACGCGATGGCTCAGATTTCATCTCCCACCGGAGTTTGAGGCTGCTGGTTCTTTAAAACCGCCTCCATCGGTGACTGTTTTAGCAAATGCTCTATAAACGGCTTACAGATCAAGAGTTTTAGTTCATCTGTGTTTTCATGTACAACTTGGGCTCCTTCATACAGAGGCTCCAAGGAAGGGTGAAATTCCCTCTTCATCACAACAGTTAAAGCTGCAGGAGCCCTGCCTTCTTTTGCATCTAGTCACTCTACAAAAGATAGGGTGACCATATGAAAAGGAGGACAGGGCTGCTGTATCTTTAACAGTTGTATTGAAAAGGGAATTTCTGCAGGTGTCATTTGTATATATGGAGAACCTGGTGAAATTCCCTCTTCATCACAACAGTTAAAGCTGCAGGAGTCCTGCCCTCTTTGAAATCTGGTCACAGAATAGCTGCAGTATAGCTCCTGCAGCTTTAACTGTTGCGATGAAGAGGGAATTTCACCAGGTGTGACATGCATACAAATGACACCCGCTGAAATTCCCTTTTCAATACAACTGTTAAAGATACAGGAGCCCGGTCCTCCTTTCCATATGGTCACCCTAGCTTTGGGAGGCTTCTCAACTGAAAAGCATGAAGAAACTGCTGTCAATACCTAAGTGGAGGGACTCTGGCCTTCAAAGGTGCACAGAACAGCAGCACTGGAACGACATCGTGGGTTGAAGGGGTCGCCTTTCAAATCTCGGTATCAACCCGAACAACTGCAATGAATTATCTCCTTGTTTTTGTAAGGATAGGAAGGTCTCCGTGTCGTACTTAAACTCAGATCAATATTTGGGACACAGAGAACAGTGGGGGTGTTTTGATAAGGAGAGGGTCTTGCCTCCTTCTCTTTTTAGTATTTCATTCCAGAGAGATCCCGTTTCTTTCCAAGACTGCAGAGGAATTTCAGTGGAAAAAAACCCAAAGGTCATCAGCTCTGAGTGAGAAAGGGGGCTGATTCCATTCAACAAGAAAATTAAACCCGTTTGGGTTTTCCCCCCAAAAAATAAAGAGACCAGGGGTCATTCTATTAAGCTAGCAAAGCGCCCACCCACCTTTGGGAATGTATATGGAGCAAACCCACCTTCATTCTTACGCCTTTGCTCTCAGTTTCGTTAAGCCTGGCAGTTTTTGCGCCCTTCCTTAAAATGAAGCGGTAGTTGGGCATGCAAATAGGCCTGAGGGGAGGGCAGCGATTGTTGTAATGTTGGCTGCTGCTACAAGCTTAGAGGCATCAGATGAATAAATTAGATAGATACGTATAAATTGTAGGTGCAGGCTTTCTCTTTAACCCCAGATAGCCTCCCTGAATTCAGTTTTGGAGAATTTAAACACTGTGAGCGGCTGGTTGTCCGCTATGTGAACAGAATCAGAATGCAGGCCCAGATGGACCCTTGGTCTGATCCAGCAGAGCTCTTATGTTCTTGTGTACCATTGTCAGGGTCCGGGGCGTGGGCGGCAAGGCCTCAGCGCAGGAATGCCGGGATGGATAGCGGTGGAACCGGCAAACAGAGTCCAGGCAGGGCCAGAAGTGTGGTCAGGAGAAACAGAAGGTCAGGCACAGCAAGGTCCGGGATTGCAGGTAGTCAGGGACAGGCACAGGAGACCTTGTTGCTATGGGAAAGCTGGAGTGGAAATGCCGTTCTTATATAGTCCTTTCCTGGCTGCTCCCAGCTGGTCTACATCAGCCCACCTGTGAGTGCTTGATGATATGAGCCAAGATCCTGCAACTACTCTGCGGCCGGCAAGGTGCACTGCGGCCACCAGGTGGTGCTGCAGGACAGAACCTGACAACCATCTTGTACCATCTTCAAGCAGCAAAATGTCTTGGGCCGTCCCCGTTGTGCAGGGACTTCTTGCGCAAAGCGCCTCTGTACACCAAACTTACATGAAATACTGTGACTTTGGCGGTTTCTTTTTCTCTCTCTCTCTCTCTCTTTTTTTTTTTTTTTTTTTTGAAACTAAGCTCTTAACCTCGGTGATGCCCTGAACTTTTGAACCAAATCACCTCATAACTCAGCAGCCAGAGGAAATTCAACATTTGAAGTTGGTTTACGCAAGCCCATGCCTCGAATTTCCATTTGCAGAGATAAGCTGTTCTTGATAGCCGGTAAGCTCTGAGCGCCCCTAAATCTGGGGGCGGTGTGGGATGTCTTTTCTTCCTTTCTTTCGAAAAATGCACTTATTACATAGTGCAGGTTTCGGGCTGGAGAGCATACATGCAAGCCAGGCCAAGAAAACAGAGGGAGGAGTGACTATTTGAAGAAATACAGCACCTTCCTCAACACCCTGGGATGCAAACGGCGGCGTGGAAACACTTTCGACGGACCCCTGTGCCAAGTTAAATGGATCCGTTGCTCAGCCGGGGCCAAGAAGCAAATTAGCAGAAGGGCAGGCTACAAATGAGCTTGGCTTCTGCATCCTTTCAGCTTCAGGAGTCTGATGCGGAGATGCCAGCCCCTTTCGAGCTTGCAAACAATTTCACAAAGCAAATAACAACCATACAAAAGTGAATCCTTAAGGACAAGTAAATACAAATGGGAGATTAATTTAACACAGCTTTTAAAAATGCAAAACACAGGCGCCGGATTAAAAACTGCGGGATAAAATGGCTCAGTAGAAGGCCATGCCATACAGACAACTAAAATTCATAACACGGCAATTAAAAACAGATTGAAGTAGAGGGTGAGCCTCACTGAACATACATGGATTTACTCCTGAGTAAACATGCCTAGGATTGCATAGCATGTGAATAAAAAATTCATTGACCTGGTTTGCACATAACACTAACCCATGGTTTATTTAACCCATAGTTAACCCATGGTTTGTTTCCCTACCCAGGGTTTATCTGACAGACAATCATACAAACCTTGGTTTGTTTTCTCAATCCATGGGTTGTTTGTTTCCATTCGCCTTCACCTGCTCTTTCCCTGTATCCTAAATGACTTTGTGGCCCTGCAGTACTGCCACGTAGAGCGATTGAATTTATTTAACCACCCTTGAAGCCTGGCAAAACAATCTAGGAACAACCCACAATTTTCGCTTCACACATCATGACAAACCATGTTTGCAACAACCTGAAGTTCACAACCCACAAACAAACCAGCAACGTTCAAGTAAATGCAAGCCTCAGAGAGCTGTCGGATACCTGTGAAGCGGTTCAAAGTTCAAAACAACCTTTGCTTTACTTTAAATGTATCCGACAGTTTTAAAACCGTCCACGGACCTTCGGGGTGTTCGGAGTGGACTGCACTACTCAGCCCTAGTACAGAACTGGTTGTGTGGCATATCCGTAGCCCTATCTTCCAACCAAGGGGATTGGCCAGTGAAGCTCCAAAGGAGCAGCTAGGCAATTGCCGCCTCTCAGCAACTACCGCCTGAGGAAGTTGCCTCACTCTATATAACAGTAGGGCCGGCCCTGAAACTAGATGTGACACAAAATGCATCTTTGAATCCTGAGAAATGGGATTCTCAATAGCGGGGTTCACTTGTACCCCCATGAGCACTGAAGAAACAGTCCTTCCTACATACATATGACTGGACACATCATGGGGATCAAGGGAGTGTGGACACATCTTGTCCACACTTGGACACATTCAAGAGGCATCTGGACAACCATCTGTCAGGGATGCTTTAGGGTGGATTCCTGCATTGAGCAGGAGGTTGGACTCGATGGCCTTAGAGGTCCCTTCCAACTCTATTATTCTATGATTCTATTATCAGGAAAAACTTCCTGACTGTTAGAGCAGTACGACAATGGAACCAGTGACCTAGGGAGGTTATGGGCTCTCCCACACTAGAGGCCTTCAAGAGGCAGCTGGACAACCATCTGTCAGGGATGCTTTAGGGTGGATTCCTGCATTGAGCAGGGGGTTGGACTCGATGGCCTTAGAGGCCCCTTCCAACTCTACTATTCTATGATTCTATTATCAGGAAAAACTTCCTGACTGTTAGAGCAGTACGACAATGGAACCAGTGACCTAGGGAGGTTGTGGGCTCTCCCACACTAGAGGCCTTCAAGAGGCAGCTGGACAACCATCTGTCAGGGATGCTTTAGGGTGCATTCCTGCATTGAGCAGGGGGTTGGACTCAATGGCCTTGTAGGCCCCTTCCAACTCTGCTATTCTATGATTCTATGATTCTTATGCACATAGATACACATGCACACTACAGCACTAGGGGGTAAACTACCACATACACCCTTCTTAGAGTAGACCCACTGAAATGAATGGGACTTGGTAGGCATGACTAACGTACGTCCCATTCATTTCAGTGGACCTACTCTAAGTAGGAGGTAGGTTGGATTTTACCCAGGCAAGCGCGCAGTTTGACATCTCATGCGCCCTAACAGTGAACCGTTGGTCGCTTTCTCTAGGATCATTTCGCTTTTCTGGCAGACCTTTCCTGTCCTGGTGCCTCTGCTTCCTTCACCACCACCACCCAGCCAGCTGTGCCTAGGAAGAGACAGGAAACCAGCGGAGATGACAGAGCTCTTGACGCGAAGAGTTCCCAGCGGCCCAGGGGGCCAAGCGCTGCGTCCCAAAAGGGACCCATCTGCTCCGAACGGCAACCTTCGCCACCACTTTCACAGACAAAAGCGTTTCTAAAGCTGCCACTCCAAACTTTTTCTTCTCCAGCCCTCTCCTCTCTCTCTCTCTCTCTCTCTCTCAGCTTGACCTACTAACTAAAGCCTTCTGTGAAAAGGTCAAATGCAAAGACTGACTCCCAGAAGGGTAAACCGCATCAAGGAACCGAAAAGGAAAGAAAAAGAGAAATAGCAGGTCCCCCTGCAAGTCTCCAAGTCTGCCAGGCACAGATGGAGAGAAGGGAACAAGTAAGGCAGGCTTTACGTTAATTTATTCTGGAGGCAGACCTGAAGGAGAACCAAGCAAGGCTATACCAGCATAGAAGAAAGGCTCTGAATTCGGCACAGGTTTCCCTGTGCTGAATCCCGTGTTGTCTGGGTTCAGATGTGCCCCAGGCAGGTCATTTGGCAACTGGGACATGGCACCTTAGCTTGTTTAACCTTTTATTTATTTATTTATTTATTTATTACATTTCTATACCTCCCAATAGCTGGAGCTCTCTGGGCGGTTCACAAAAAAATCACCTGTGGTGATTGTGTGAAGCAGGCCATAGCCTGGTCTACGGAGGCGATTCAAAACGGTAGGGGACTGAATGTTCCCCTGCCTAAACAATCCCTGCAAGGAGAAAAGTAGCACAATGGGGAACAAGCAGTCTTTTCCCCTGATGTGCTAGCTTTTTCTTGCAGGGAGGTTTGGGAATGGGGCCCATTCAACAACCGTCTCTCCCACAGACCATCTGAAATGGTACCATCTCTCCTTCTGCTACACGCGTGGACTAAACACGGCCCTCTGTGGCTATGGATTAGTGCCTGTTTGACCTGTGTTGATACCTCAGCTATCATTATTGTGAGATATTTAAAAGAAAGAAAGGTTTAAAAATACCCATATGACACACACACACACACACACACACACACACACACACACACACACACCTTCTTTTGCAATTGGATGTTGAATCTATCAAAATGCACGCTGAATCACGGCCTGCATTGAAACTTTTTAATTTTATTTTAATTCTTGCACAACGGCTTTTATTTTTCTTTTCATTTTTGTTTTTTTTTTTGTTGTTGTTTTTGCTACGTTTTATTATATATTAATTTTTTTTAGTTTGGTACGATAAGCCTCCACGAACTAACAGTTTTCATTAAATACATTCCATTCGCGTAGTTCCTTTCCAAAGCGCTCAGCGTTACGGTTAATTAAATCAGAAACTGCAAACTCTTTTGAATCAAGTTCTGGAGAGCTTGTCAACACGGCGATTCTCCTGAACTGCGGTCATGTTTGTCCTAGAAATTAGAAGCACTCCCTCTACTGGCAGAAATATTTCATGCTCGTGCCCTCTACGAAGGCGTTTCTCACGTGTTTTGAGGAGCCTTTGCCATGTCAACTTACAGCCGGCATCAGCGTTTGGTACTCTTGAGCATCCCCAAGCCTCAGCAGAGGCCAGCCAGCACTAAAACTTGACCCACGATTTAAAATATCCCACAATGCCTGGAGCCACAGTAAGTTGGGCACTCCAGGGAATTATGGGAAATTTAAAATGGCAGCCAAAAAATAAACAACTCTCCTTTACTCGACACACAGGCGCACACTGAACGGTTGTCCTCGCTGATGCAATTGGTCCCGTTAAGTGCCAGTGAAGAGTTTTGCCTAAAGCTCTAATCTTCCCAGATGTGCAGCCCTTCCAATTAATGCGCTATCTGTGCCGTGTGTACATTGCCTGCACTAGAGTGAAAATGTGGCACGATAAAGCTGCCCTGAGTCTTCTGGGTTTAGTATCACAGAGTTAGAAGGGGCTATTTGGGCCATCGGGGCCAAACCCTGACTCACAAGTAGGCCACCCTACCACTCCTGCTGTGATTATTATTAATATTATTTATTTATATAGCACCATCAATGTACATAGTGATATACAGTGCTGTACATACTAGGTGATGCTCCTAGTATGCCTCTAGTGTGGGAGAGCCCACAACCTCCCTAGGTAGCTGATTCCACCGTCGCACTGCTCTAACAGTCAGGAAGTTTTTCCTGATGTCCAGCTGGAATCTGGCTTCCTGTAACTTGAGCCCGTTATTCCGTGTCCTGCACTCTGGGAGGATCGAGAAGAGATCCTGGCCCTCCTCTGTGTGACAACCTTTTAAGTATTTGAAGAGTGCTCTCATGTCTCCCCTCAATCTTCTCTTCTCCAGGCTAAACATGCCCAGTTCTTTCAGTCTCTCTTCATAGGGCTTTGTTTCCAGACCCCTGATCATCCTGGTTGCCCTCCTCTGAACACGCTCCAGCTTGTCTGCGTCCTTCTTGAATTGTGGAGCCCAGAACTGGACGCAATACTCTAGATGAGGCCTAACCAGGGCCGAATAGAGAGGAACCTGTACCTCATGTGATTTGGAAGCTATACTTCTATTAATGCAGCCCAAAATAGCATTTGCCTTTCTTGCAGCCATATCGTACTGTTGGCTCATATTCAGCTTGCGATCTACAACAATTCCAAGATCTTTCTCGTTTGTAGTATCGCTGAGCCAAGTGTCCCCCATCTTTTAACTGTGCATTAAGAGTGTGCATTAAGAGAGAGAAGGAACAAAATAGTTCTCTCACTCTTAGCTCCAGTTCTGCTGGTTGGTTGGTTGATTTACGGCACATTGCTATGGGATGTGCCCTGGGTGCTCATAAGTCTCTGAACATATGCCTCTCGCTTTGCATTTATTTATTTATTTATTACATTTCTATACCGCCCACTAGCCGGAGCTCTCTGGGTGGTTCACAAAAATTAAAACCATTCAAAGTATAAAACAACAGTATAAAACCATAATATAAAATACAATATAAAAGCTCAACCAAAACTGAAACATTGTAGCTAGATGGGCAATTTTGCCCTTCTAGCAGAGGCTTTGGGGAGGGGGAGGTATGGAGGCTGGTGACAGCTGTGGATATATCATAGCTCCACAACCCCAGTCTCTTTCCCTCTTGCCCCTGGGAGAGGAAGGGGAGTGTGGTTTCCTGGCTCCGAGGTCAGAGTCCTGTCTCTGAACTCGGAGCCAAGAAAACAAAATATCCAGTGTCACCCAGACACTGTCTAGGGGACAAAGGATTGCTTTCTTATTTGATTTCTACCACAAGATTTTTACCAAAAAATGTTACTCAAAGCGACCACTGTACTGGATCATCAGTACAACTAGTACATTTTAAATACAACCAGGGGAAGACAGCTCCATTTTTTCAATGACAGAAAGAAAAGCTGCATTTGGTTCTTTTAAGTTTTGAGGAAGGGAAAGAGGTGAATAAGGAGAGATAGGATCAAGGTCTACAAAATTATGCAGAAAAACAGTGGAGAAAGGGGTAGATAGAAAGGTTTTCTGCAGCTTTCACAATACTAGAAGATGGGGTCATCCCATGAAGCCGATTGGTGGGAGATTCAGGACAGACAGAAGGGAGGACTTCCTCACACAGTGCAGAGTTAAATTATGGAACTCACTACCACAAGATGCAGAAGGCGCAAACAACTTGGATGGCTTTAAAAGGGGTTAAGCAAAATCCATGGAAAGTAGGCCTTCCAAAGAATGTGTGCAGATGACTATATCACAGCTTATTAAACTGAGATATGTGCGAGCCTTTCACCCTGGGCAGGCTGCTCCGTCACGGGGCATAGCCATCAGACTAGGAAATCTCCAATAAACCAACGTTTCCTGTTTTGTCCAAGCTGGGAAACGATGGTTATCTCTTAAATCATGGTTTGAAGTTGGTTTAAGATCCTGGCTTGTTCTGAAGCTAGGAACCATCATTTTCAAGTTCGTCCGAACTTGGACGAACTTAAACTATGGTTAATTAGAGACGTTCTGGTTTAATTGCTGCTTGAAAGAAGGGAGTAGCAAAGGGAACTGTATGACTGAGGAAAAAACGCATGCATATCTTGGCTTAATAAGCCGAAATATTATTGTCTGAACTCGGCCAGTGTCTTTTAGTTGTGATATCTATCTGGGGCCTCCGGATTTGGAGGTTGTAGGCCTCCAAGCACCGGTTGCTAGGGAACAACAGCACCTTTGTTGTTAACTGCTTTTACTGCTTTTACTGCTTTTAAATTATATATTGTTTTAACTTGGTTCGTGGTTTAATTTGTTTTTAACTGTGCATATTTATTGTTTTACGCGGCATGTTTTTATCTGTACGCCGCTCTGAGAACTTAATGATATAGGGCGGGATATAAATGTTTTAAATAAATAATAAATCTTTGTGAATCGCTCAGGGAGCTTCAGCTGTGGGGTGGTATAGAAATATAATAAATGAAATGAGAGGGCTGTTTTTTACTTCCCAGAGGCCTCTGTGGGAAACAGGATGCTAGACTGGATAGGGTTTTGGTCTAATCCGGCAGCGCTCTTTCAACCTAAGTATTTATGTGCATTCTTTCACTGATAAGAGGTTATTTATTAGCACCATAGGAAACTGCCTTACACTGTCAGGTCACTAGCGTTGTATTCTTTATTCAGACCAGCAGCGGCTCTCAGGTTCTTTTCCCAGCCCTCTGGTGTATAACATGATAGTCTTAAGTTTCTAGATTGTAGACAGAAAAACTCCTACAATACTATGCATGTCTAGCGAGAACCCCCTACAGTCTTATGCATGTTTAGGCAGAAAAAAGTCCTACAATCCTATGCATGTTTAGATAGAAAAAGTCCTACAATCCTATGCATGTTTAGATAGAAAAAGTCCTACAATCCTATGCATGTTTAGACAGAAAAAGTCCTACAATCCTATGCATGTTTAGACAGAAAAAGTCCTACAATCCTATGCATGTTTAGATAGAAAAAGTCCTACAATCCTATGCATGTTTAGACAGAAAAAGTCCTACAATGCTATGCATGTTTAGACAAAAAAAGCCCTGCAATGTAACACGTGTTTAGATAGGGGAAAGTCCTCACCAGGCTAAGATCCTAAGATGCCAGGAATCGAACCTAAAGCATGAAAAGCAAGTGCACTCTACTGCTGAACTATGGGCCCTACACGGGTTTTGCAGAATCATGTAAACGCACCTTTCACAGGTGAAAATACGGAACACTGCCTCGAGCTCTCAATTTTCCAGCCCAGCCACGTCTGAAGGTCCTCCTCTGCCTATGCAGCCTTCTCCAACCTAGTGCCCTCCAGGTGTGTTTGGACTACAACTCCCATCAGCCCACCAGCACAGCTAGTGGTTGGGGATGATGGGACTTATACTCCAACTCTCTGGGGGAGTGAGGTGAAGGACAACTCTTGCACTGGCTAAACAAATAAATAAATAAATAACAAGATTCTTTTCCCTCCCTCCACTCAAAAGGCAGACACAAGGATAGTGATTTAACAGGGGCAGGAAGCAGAAAAGAGGAATTCTCGCTGGGAAAAAAAACCTAAGGGTGCAATCCTATGCATGTTTAGGCAGAAAATGCCCTGGGCACCATTTGGCATCCCAGATTTGATGCTGAGCCGGAGTTCAGCTGCCCTGCACTACACTTTGTGGCAGGCAGCTGAATGGCTGGACCAACTCCATTGCATATACAGTCATGGGAAGGGAAGGAGATCACTTTATTTCTTTATTTCTTTCATTCATTCATTTCCTTACCACCCAATAGCCAAAGCTCTCTCGGCAGTTCACAAAAACTAAACCCACACGTTTTCAAACTTAAATTTAAAATATAAAACAGGGAAGCTTAACACCACAAGATAACACCCAGCATTCACACAAGGGGTCCATCTCACATGGGATGGTGCAGTGCACGGAAACAGATGCGCTCCCATCACTCTTGTGAACCGCCCAGAGAGCTTCGGCTATTGGGCGGTATAAAAATGTAATAAATAAATAAATAAATAAATACTGCACTATTTCAATTTCTGGTCACCCACACACCGATCCACAGTGGAAGTATGAACCTGCAGCCTTCCCCAGCCGTGGTGACCGGGGATGATGGTTCTTCTGGCTGATGATGGGTTTTGTAGTCACACACCATATTGGAGATGGCTAGAGTAAAGCATTGTACGTCTAGCGCTTTGAGCTGTGGTGTTGAGATCGCAACGGTCCATTCACACACACACACACACACATGCCACCATTCCCATGAGCTTGAACGGCTGAACCAGCCCTGAGTAACCACAGTTAGGGCGCATTTTTAGTCACATAATACCCTACAATCTTATGCATGTTTAGGCTGGAAAAAGTCCTACAATCCTGTGCATGTTTAGCCCAAGAGACCCACAACTAGGGTGGCCCCAACCATCTGGAATTAGGGAGCAGAGATGGTGAAGGATTCCAGCCCAAATTATGTTTACTTTCGGACAGAGGGCTCCTAGCGCTAACAATCATAAATTCTTATTTTATTAATAATATTTATATACCGCTTAATATTAAAAATCGCCAACTGGTTCACTCCAAGCGGCTCAGTCAAGGGGCATTGCCTCCAGTAGGGCAAATAAAACGGAAGAAGCAATGGGAAAACACAGCAGTAGGAGAGGATGCTCCTACTGCTGGACCTCCTGTTAAATGCTGGGAATTGCAGCACAATTGCGCCCCCCCAAAAAGCCTCCTTTCGAAGCACCCTGAACCACTCATCGGCATGTTTAAAACCTCGCCTCCAATTATTTCAGAAATTAACCCCACACACACACTAAATCTCTCGCTCCGCAGTTGTCACAGTAAACCCAGCACCCATTATTTCAGGAATAAGCCGGGGGGGGGGGGCACTACAAAACTATTCGTGTGTGTGTGTGTGTGTGTCCCCCTCCCGCTTTGTCTCAATGAAGCAGTGTCTCTTCCCTTCCCAACTCCTACAAAAGTTCGCACCGTCCGCAGAACTGCTCCTGCGGGCTTTGGTGCGGAGAGCTTGGGAATCACTCACCGGCGATTTACGAAGCTGTTCCCGGACGGTCCTCCTCCGGCACTCGTCTCGGGGTAGTTGTGCTGCAGGGTCGATGCCGGGAACTGATAGAGAAAGCCCGTCCCGAAGGTACATCCCCACAAACAGTAGCAGCAACAGCACCAAAAGAAAACCAGGGACATCCTTGCGGCAGCGGCGGCTTTGGAGAGGCGCTTTGGAGAGGGCAGCGACCCGGACGCGCAAAGCGGGGAGATCTCCAAAAGCCAGCGGCTCAGAGACCCATCCTCCTGGACTGCGGGGAGCCCCGGCGGGTGGGGGGCTGAGACCAGAGGCAGTGGAGAGGGGCTGCTGGCGCCGGAGCCTTGGTTGTGAAAGGAGAACCGGAGGGGAAAGGCTGTTTCCAAAAGCACAAAGTGGCCAACTCGAGCTGCGTGCGCCCTGGGCGCACGGGCGGCTTGCGGGTGCCTTTTCAAACCGGAGCGAGGTTGCTTCGGCAGCTCCCTCCGAAAAGGGGCGGGAGGTGGGTGGGTGGGCGCCGGATTAACCCTTCAGGGGCGTCACTGCTGCTGCAGCTGCTGTTTGGACAGGGCTGTAAGTCTGAAGGCTTCACTGGGAAACGTTTCCAATGAACCTTGCTGGAAAGGGCAGGTAAATTGTAGCGCTTGCTGCCTGCTCCCTTCTCGATTCGACTCCAAAGAGAAGGGGGAGGCTGAGCATTTATCCCAAATCTACAAGTCATGGGGACACAGCTCAAAGGATATAGCAAAGGCCGCTTCCCGGGTCACAGTTCCAAGACTGATTAAGGCTATCCGTGGCTACTAGCCCAGTGGCTACTATCAAACCATGGCATGTGAACTGTGAACAACCCACAGTTTGCCACCCAACAACAGACCATAGGTTCTCAGGGTGGCTTGTTCAAGAAAAAGCCACCCAGCAGAAAATGCGCTGGGTTCAGGCATTTGAACCACAATAACCCATTGGTTTGTCAACAATCAACAGCTTCAAGAAAAGCAGACCAAATATCCATGTATTTATCCACTTGGGAGTCATGCCTATATAACACCCATTCAAATGTTGATAGTGCTGTTAAGTCCTCAGTCCATTGTATTATGGGAGGTGAACATTTATCCTTCCAATGTAATAATATCACAAGGGCTCAGAAAATCCATTTGCACTGACCCTGCATTAACTTCCAAGAAACCAGTAGGTCATTTAGGAGGACGTGCACATCATTCCATATTAAAGACCGTTCCAATACAAAGTTTATCCTTATTATGACCTCCTCCAAAAAGGAGGCGACTATTGGGCATTGCCAAAACATACGAATCAAAGAAGCATTGAGTCATTACATCTCCAGCAATTATGCAAATAAGACTAATAATAATAATAATAATAATAATAATAATAATAATAATAAATGTGTTTCTTGCCTGCCTCTCCATTTTGATCGAGGCGGGGAACAAACCCTTATTAAAGAGGCATTGTGGAGTCCAATAAACTCGAAACAAGATTTTTTGCTGAATAAGGTGTAGCCTAAGATCCATAGAAAATATAATAATAATAATAATAATAATAATAATAATAATAATAATAATATACATCTGTAGCTCTTCCTTGTCTGGAGCATCCATTGTGCACAACAACAGAGGCTCGGGGAATTACTTAATTTCCCTCGTTGCATAAATGGTGGCTGTAAAGGCCCCATTTACAAAAGAGTTACAGCGCAAAACGGCATTTATGCAATGGGAAAATGCGCATTTTCTGGAGACTCGGTTGTTGCGCACAATGGACGCTCCATATAAGGGCGCTCAACCCGTGGGCCCATGAATGCTCCACAGGCACGCGATTGGGTCTGGTTCCTGGAACCAGTCAGGCACCCACAACATCCATCCTAACCACATTTGGTGACAGAATTTTGGGCTGTACAGACTAGACTGGAGCAAACTGCTGGTAATTCCTGGGTTCTCATGCTCCGGAGATAACCCCACCAAAGCTTTCTGCTAGGAATGTACCAGGACTATTAAGTGTTACAAACACATAGGCCTCTGTTTCTAATTAACGGTGAGATTCATTATGCTGGGGCATATAAGCTTTGACGTGAATTTGGTAAGAATTCCTGCTCCTCATTTCACTAAATCTCGGCGCTGACAGGAATCAGATCTCTGCTTTGTGTATTCCACTGACATCTTCTGAAAGGGAGTATCATTGCAACCCCACATGGTTAGTCAGCGGTGTTAATAGAAGACAAAGAAGACGGGGGGGGGTATAAGAGGAGTTTTTTAAGTGAAAGGGAAATGTGTTTGCAACTAGCTAGACATAAAATTTACCGGGGCAGGGTAATCTACTGACCTCCAGATGTTTTTGACTACAATTCCCATAAGCACCAGCCACCATGGCCAATGGCCAGAGATTGAGGAGTTGTCGTCAAGAACATCTGGATGGGACCAGGTGTGTATGTGAGATATATATATTTTCTAAGAATTACACATAAACTTCAACAAAAGCAGATCAAATATCCACTTCACCACCCCTTGGCAAGTGGTGTCTATACATCACCCGTTCAAATGTTGAAAGCATTGTTAGGGCCTCAATCCATTACATTATAGGAGGTGAGCATTTATCCTTCCAATGTTGTAATATCCATCTTTCAGCTGTCAAAAGGGCATGGAGATTCCATTTCCACTGACCATGCCTTAACCTCTGGGAAGTATGTAGCTAATTAAACAGGACACGGTACATCAGTAAATATTAAAGAGTGCTCCAATGCAAAGCGTATCCTTATGATAACTGTTGGGTATTGCCAAAACGTAGGGTTAAAAGATGCATTAGCTGTGTTGCACCGCCAGCAATTGGCTGACTTAGACAATCCCTTTTGAAAGAGATGTTGTGATGTCCAATAGACAAGAAACGAATAAGATGCAGACTAAGATCCGTAGACAAAACAGGTAGCTGGCAAAGTAGTGATCCAGTGATTAGGCAAATTGTGGTGGTGTCCACCGTATGGCCTTATAGGCCCCTTCCAACTCTACTATTCTGTGATTATCTGATCTCAAGTTCCCAAAGGTGCTGTCTGTCTCTTCTGCCAAGACTCTTGTTCATGCATTGGTTATTTCTCGGTTGGACTACTGCAACCTTCTTCTGACTTGCCTTCCTTCTTCTCACGTCAGTTCGTTGGTTTCTGTTCACCACTCTGCTGCTAAGATCATCTTCTTGGCTCGCCGCTCTGACCATGTTACTCCACTTCTGAAATCTCTTCATTGGCTTCCAATTCACCTGAGAGTCCAATATAAACTTCTCCTGTTGACCTACAAAGCTTTTTACAGTCTAGCTCCTTCCTATCTTTCTTCTCTCGTCTCACACTATTGCCCTACTCGTGCTCTTCGCTTTTCAGATCCCTTGTTTCTCACCTGCCCAAGGGTCTCTCCTTCCCTTGCTCGGCTTCGTCCATTTTCTTCCGCCGCCCCTTACGCCTGGAACGCTCTTCCAGAACATTTGCGAACTACAAGTCTAATCGCAGTTTTTAAAGCTCAGCTAAAAAAAAACCTTTTTTCTAAAGCTTTTAAAACTTGATTTTGATCTTACTTTTATACGGTTAGTTTTACTCTCCCCTGTGCCTGTTTGGTGCATTCTCTTCCCCTTCTTATTGTTTTATTATGATTCTATTAGAATGTAAGGCTTTGTGGCAGGGTTTTGCTATTTTATTGTTTTACTCTGTACAGCACCATGTACACCGATGGTGCTATATAGATAAATAATAATATGTTCAAAAAAGTTAGGGACCTCTTCTCCACACCACGCATCACTTTGTACACCTCTGTCGTGTTGCCTTCTCTTTAATCTAAACAGTCCCAGCTGTTATAACCTTGCTTCATAGGGGAGGTGCTCCGGTCCCTTGATCATTTGAGTTGCCCCTTTCTGCAGTTTTCCCAGCTCTACAATATGTGTTTTAGACACAGCAACCAGAACTGTATACAGTGTTCCAAGTGTGGTCATAGAATCATAGAATAGTAGAGCTGGAAGGGGCCTCTAAAGCCATCGAGTCCAACCCCCTGCTCAGTGCAGGAATCCACCTTAAAGCATCCCTGACAGAGGGCTGTCCAGCTGCCTCTTGAACACCTCTAGTGTGGGAGAGCACACGACCTCCCAAGGTCATCGATTCCGTTGTCATACTGCTCTAACAGTATGAATCTTGGCAGTTTTATTTCCGCTGCCTATCCTAATTATACCCAACATGGAGTTTGCCTTTTTCACAGGAGCCGCACACTGGGTCGACATTTTCATCAAGCTGTCCACCATAACCCCAAGATCTCTTTCTTGGTCAGTTACTGCTAGCTCAGATCCCATTGGGATTTTTGTGTGTGTGTGTGTGTGCCCAGTTTGGATGTCCTATGACACATTTGTTTTGGCCTAAGGTACAAATCGATAGAGGGTGTTTCTGGAGAGAAAAGACAGAAAGGAGGTATTTTTGTGTTTGCTGGAAGGAGCAAATTAAAGATGACATTTCATTCTGGACCCTTTCGGAGACATGTCACGTAATGGCCCACATTAACAGTAATAAATAGACTGTCTCTTTCCCCCCAAGGTGCCTATCAGTACTGCCTATCTGAGCAATTTCTCACAACTATGTTGATAAATTGGAAGCAGCGCAATTTGGAGGCTGAGGCAGCCAAGAAAAATATCCATTCGTTCCATTTATCAGGGAGATTTTCATTTTTCAAGAAGAGAAACCCAGAAATATGAAGAGGCAAGTCCTTATAAACCAGACGTGCTATTAGCATGACAGAGGTGGTTTTTTTAAAAAACAAAACAAGAAACACTACTTTTTTAAAAGCGTTAAACGTATTGATTAAATATTTGTCTGAGAAAACAAGGGCTGCATTCATAAACTAGGAAGATGAGCCAACGTTTTTTTAACAGGATGACAAATTCCTTCCTGCCACTTTCTTCATATTTTACACTGACTTCCTCCCAACTTTATGGTTACGAACAAGACAAGAAATCACTAATTCAGCACATACCTGCTTAAAGAGATCTTGCCATGCAATCCTATAGATGTCTACTCACAAGTAAGCCTCACTGAGTTCTGTGGGATACTAGGTCTTTTTTAAAAAAATTAAAAAGGTAATTTGGGAGAGAATTAACTACACCAATGGGCAAGAATTAACTAGGGATGTGCTCCGCTTCTAATCGGACCGGAGAAGCAGGAGCGGAGCGGGGGGCTTCGCCTGCCCTTAAGGCGGAGGCGAAGAGGATTGGGGGGCCGGTGGAGCGTGGCGGAGAGGATCGAGGTGAAGGCAGATCCTTCGCCTCGATCCGGAGCTCCGCCGGAAAGGTAAGTGGGGTTTATTGGGCCCTGCCGCTGTTGCTGTCGCCCATGCGGCGACAGTGGCAGGGCCCGGTAAACCCCCCCCCCCGCCCTCCTCTCCCTCACCTGCCTCCGTCCGCGGTCCGTCAGCGTCTTCAATTGAGCCCGCGGTTCCACCAGGAAGTCTTCAATTGACTTCAATTGAAGACGGCGACGGACCGCGGACGAAGGCAGGTAAGGTCCCCCTCTCCCTTGGTCCCTTACCGGGCTCTGCCGCCGTTGACCCGCATGGGCGGCGATGGCGGCAGGGCCCGGTAACCCCCCCTATGGGGGGGGAACGGAGCTCCGATCCGGATCCGGAGCTCCGAGCGGAGCGGAGTGGGCACAGGCGGAGTGGGGGCGGGGCGGAGCGGCCCGATCCGAAAATGGCGGATCTGAAAGTGAAGCGGAGTGGGGGGTCCGTGCACACCCCTAGAACTAACTACACCAATCCACTATTAGCATAGCTGAGAGTTCAGGAGTGTGTCAGGGAAAGGAGGAGGCTTAGGCTCCTACTCCCAAAACACCCCTTAAAAATGCCCTATTAGGCCTCAGCCAGTGACTTTAACAGCATAAGCTCCATTTTGCTGGCAGAAAAAGCACACACGTTACATCCTCATGGCAGCCTTTGGCAGGCATCAGGGTTCCGCCCTCCACCGATTAATGAATAAGCACTGCAATCCTATGTGCGCCTACTCAGAAGTGAGTCCCATTGCATTCACTGGGGCTTACTTCCAAGGAAGTGTGCAAAGGATTGCAACCCAAACCTGCATACAACAGCCTGCTTACTTTGTTTTCAAATGATCCTGGCCTCTGTTGCAAGGAAGCATCCTAAGTGAACATTTAAAAGGTGAACATTTATGGAATACTCAGTCATAAAGGACACTATTTTTGTTCGTTCATTTATTAAACACTGTAGACACTGATGCCCTACACCCAGCAGAGAGGCTCCCAGCAAAGCAATTCCTTTTCATTCTTGCTGTCAGGAGCAATAGTGCTCCCTCGGAGGCAGTGGTTCTTTGGTGGAACAGCTCCTGGGCAGCCACAGGGCCATTCCCACTGCGTTTGGTTCCTACTCTGGATACCCAATCCCCCCCTCAATTCAGCACTTATTGCTTGAGACATTAGGGTGTGCCTGGGCACACCTGGCACACCACTTGCACACGCCTATGCATCCTCTTAGAAGAGGCCTTCCCTTCCCTGTGTGAGCGAAGGGGAGATGCTTCTTCTAAGAGGGCACAGTATCTGCAATTTTTATAAGTGTGTGTGTGTGTGTGTGTGTGTGTGTGTGAGAGAGAGAGAGAGAGAGAGAGAGAGAGAGAGAGAGAGAGAGATGCCTAATTTAACTACCGCATGCTTTATAGTCCATGCAACGTTTCTTTGTTTCGGTCTGATGAATCAAATCAGACACTGTCATAACTTACTCAAAATATAGCACAGAAGCTGGGAAACCACCAAATGAATGGGGAGTTGGAGGAAAGGGGCAGGGCCTTCTGGGGAATCCCAGACTGCTAGAGTGACCAGATACAAAAGAGGGCAGGGCTCCTACAGCTTTAACTGTTGTGATGAAGAGGGAATTTCACCAGGTGCTGCATGCCTACAAAGGACACCTGCTGAAATTCTCTTTTCTATGCAACTGGGCTCTCCCACACTAGAGGCCTTCAAGAGGCAGCTGGACAACCATCTGTCAGGGATGCTTTAGGGTGGATTCCTGCACTGAGCAGGGGGTTGGACACGATGGCCTTATAGGCCCCTTCCAACTCTATTATTCTATGATTCTATGTTAAAAATACAAGAGCCCTGTCCTCTTTTCCATATGGTCACCCTACATAAGCTGGCCCCTAAGTTACCCTTCAGGTGCGGTGGAGGACGCTGTCCCATCACCAGTGCTGAAGAAAGATTCTTTTACCAGTCCAGTTGGCTTTTGTACATGGAAAAGGAAGGACCGCCATCTTGTTCAGGAAATGGGCAGGCACTGTGTGCTATGGAATGGATTTACAGAGAGATGCTTTTGGCTTCCTCAATGTTTTAGTTTTCCTGTTGGGTTAAAGTTTGGCCTTTGGGGGGTTGGCAACTTGGTTATTTATTTATTTATTTATTACATTTTTATACCGCCCAATAGCCGAAGCTCTCTGGGTGGTTACTGGTGGCCCTTACTGGTTTTCCTGCTGGTATGGTTTCCTGCAAGGGGCGGGGTTCTTTTCCCCTTGGTGGATTTAGTTTTAAAATTTGGATTGTCCTTTTTATTGGGACGGGAAGATTCTTGATCGTGTATCTTTGCCTCTATTTGATTTGCATCAGCCGCCATGGATTTCCTCTTTGAAACCGCGGCAAGATCGAAACCTGTAAATAAAAACGCAGCTCTAGAACGTCGAAATAAAAGCAGGAGGAGAAGAAATAGCCCGTTACCCGTCTGTGGCGTTTTTTCATACTTCGTTGCGCTGCTTCTCACAGCAACCCTGTGAGGTAGACCATTCTTTTACAGGGGGGGTGGGGTTCAAAGGGGAGAGAGCGTAACCAGCCTCAATGGCACCCAGTGAGTTTGCAGTAAACGGGGAGGCCTCGGATTTGCTTCGCCACCAGACACTAGCTGCTGCCTCGTCCACCATCACTGATCAAGCAGGCCTGAAAGTTGTCCCGTAGCACAGCCAACATCCCCTTCCCCCTCTGCCCATCTGCCATCACTTCATTTCAGACATGGAGCTTGGCTTGATTCTCAGGACCCCCCTCCGGTAACTTATTCCACATGGAGACTGAAAGAGGTTTGCCAGATCAATTTCTCCCTCCAGCTCTCTCCCCTCTCTTTGCATTTCTTTCTCAGGCTCCGAATTCCCCAACTGAGGGTCTCTTCTTGTTTTTGTGGGCTTTGTCCGAATCAATTTCATTAATCCCCTTCACCCGTCGGAGAGGTATCTCAGCTGAGCCGTAGGGAGAGCTCTGGACAAATCAAACGCGATGCCAGATTCTTACAGCTGAAATACAGCCTGGTATGACTCTCATGCCCTGGGTTTATCTCCTCTCCTTGCGTCCCACCTTTTTCCCAGACGATTATTCGCTCTGCAGAAATCCGGATGTGATCTTAACTAGCAACCGAGAGAACAAAACTACCTCTTTCTTGATGTACATAGCTTGTTTCTTTAGAAAAGCGAGCGGATGTCGTGTTCCACAGTTTCCATCACTCAAACCATTTACTGTATTTAAGGGAATATGTTTCTTTCTTTTCTTTTTAAAAAATATCCTTCAGCTGCCTCTTGAAGGCCTCTAGTGTGGGAGAGCCCACGACCTCCCTAGGTCATTGGTTCCATTGTGGTACTACTCTAACAGTCAGGAAGTTTTTCCTGATGTCCAGCCATATGTAGAAGTACATATGGTTGTGAAATATAAGAAAGTGGCATTTGCTCTTGAAGTCCACGACCTCCCTAGGTCATTGGTTCCATTGTCGTACTGCTCTAACAGTCAGGACGTTTTTCCTAATGTCCAGCCAGAATCTGGCTTCCTGTCACTTGAGCCCATTAGTCCGTGTCCTGCACTCCGGGATGGTCGAGAAGAGATCCTGGCCCTCCTCTGTGTGACAACCTTTCAAGTCCTTGAAGAGTGCTCTCATGTCTCCCCTCCATCTTCTCATTTCAAGGCTAAACTTGCCCAGTTCTTTCAGTGTCTCCTCATAGCCATTGACTAGTAGTCATGAATGGCCTTCTCCTCCTGGCTTTGTTTCAAAGCGGAGTCAGAACGCTAAAGGAGCTATCCAAAGAACCTCCCCTCACTGCTCCCGAGAGTTTTTTCCTAAAGATTTGTTTATACTTCTACAAACATGGGGATCTCCCTGAATCTGCTGGTATCTCCTTCTAGTGCTGTTTTGGCTAAACAAGGCCCAGCATTTGAGCGATTGGATTTGCTCTTCGTAAAGATGAAAATGGTGGCGTTGGTGATGTTGGGGGCAGTGTGCCAATGTGCACCAGTTGTTGGGGAACGTGGACAGGAGGATGCTGTTGTACCGTGCCGTTTGTGGGTTCCTGGTGAGCAGCTGGTTGGCCACTGAGTGAGCGGAAAGCTGGGCAAGATGGGCCCTTGGTCTGATCCAGCAGGGCTCTTCTCATGTTCTTATGGGTGCTGGCAAGGAAGACTTTTGCATTAGAGCCCATGCGCTGAGGTACCTTATGCATGCTTTACATCTCCGTGGGGTCTGACCTCGGCGAGGCACTTGCTACTCTGTCTTGGTGCCTGGCAGAGATCTGTAACTGGATGTCTAGGAGTAAACTAAAGCTTAACCCGGAGAAGACTGAGCTGATGGTGATTGGCCGAGGTCGGCGGCTGGCAGATTTGAGGCGGGAGCTCGTAGATCTGCCTATTTCAGGAATCCAACCAAGGATTGTGACTGAGGTGCGGGACCTGGGTGTTATTCTTGACCAGTCCCTAACTATGTCATCACAGGTGGGGGCCGTGGTTCGGAGTTGCTTTTATCGACTCCATGTGCTCCGCCAAGTTCGCCCCTTTCTGTCAGAGGCTGATCTTACCACCGCAGTCCAGGCCCTGGTTCTTTCTAGACTGGACTATTGCAACCTGTTGTAGACAGGGCTTCCCTTGAAGCAAACCCGACGCCTACAGGCTGTACAAAATGCAGCAGCCAGGTTGGTCAAGGGGCTTCCGAAGTGGTCTTCTATCACTTTGGTGCTTCAAGAGCTCCATTGGCTGCCGGTGGCTGCTAGGGTGCGCTGCAAGGTCTTGTTGACCAGGTATAAAGCCCTGCATTGCTTGGGTCCTGGATACCTGAGCACTCGCCTCTCTCCTGTGTCTCACCATTGGCAGACTCGCTCTCAGGAGCAGGGCGCCCTGATGGTCCCCCGCTACAAATTGGAATGTGCCGGGGCCAGGGCTTTTTCAGTGGCTGGTCCCCGGTTATGGAATAATGTGCCACTAGAGATTAGACAGGCTCCCACTCTCAATTGCTTCAAACGCCTTTGTAAGGCGTTTTTATTTTCACAAGAGTTTGGGGAGGGGGTGGTTTAAATTGGGGTTGAGGGCTTTTAACGGTTTGAGGGTGAGAGTTTTAACGGAATTGTCTTAATGTGGGTTAATGGAATTGTTTTATATGTTATTGTAAAGCGCCTCGATGCCAGAAGTGGTGAGGCAGCGCAATAAAAATGCTTTAAATAAAATAAATAAATGATTGTGCAACTGAAAGATGAGTTGAACCGCCCAGAGAGCTTCGGCTATAAATAAATAAATACATTGAAAGAGGAGGTTCCCAACTTCCACCATCTCTGATCTGCCCCCCCTCCGCTCTCAAATGTGACTGTGTCAAGGGAGCAGGGTTGATGAATGAGCTGCCCCAGAAGTCCATAACAATGCAGACCGCCACAGCGCTGAACTTTACAGACGGCCCGTTCTCAGGACATATCCAGTTGCACAGACAACTTGTGTCAGGTTATCGAACGCAATGAGGTCACCAAATGTCGCCAGACAGCTTTCAGAGAGAGGGGTGGGTGGGTAGGAGGGAGAAAGCATTTGGACGCAATGGGTCAGGAAACGTGCAGCCCACCCACTCTCAGGCAGGGTCATGCAACAAATCCTGCCTCCTGCAAGGCCAGCCAGGGAACGCAATGGCGCGGGAGAGAGGACGCCGTTTCCGATTTCAGCTTCCATCTTAACAGAAAACAGAACACCGGAGGGGGGTATGTGAGATTGAAAGCGAAAAGCAGCCAGACCCTGGAGACGATAGAGTGAAAACCTGTCAATCACATCAGGTTATGGGCAAGTGAGAAAGAGGAAATGAATTTAGGGATGTTCAGCCACTAGGTGCTACTGTTGCTCCATGGAATGGAGTGGCAATTGCTTTACACTACTCCGTAGAGTTGCAACAGAGATGGCTCCCAACATGGGATGGACAAATTGTGCTCCTCCAGGTGTTTCGGCCTACAACCCCCATCATCCATCAACTTGAGCAATCAGCCGAATTGTAAAGAAAAGAAGCTTTGCGCTTCGCCCCAAGATGGAGGCATTTCTGAGGAACAGCAGGGTTTTATATTTTGAGAAATGCCTCTCTCTTTTTTGCTTCCAGGAGTCTTACGGGCAGCGCCAGGTGAAACCTAAAATGTCTGTAGAGACCCCTCCTCTGCCGTTCCATCCCACCACTGCAATCGTGAGTTCAACATCAAGCCAGCCTTTCTTTCCCCCTGCCTGCGTTTTGCAGTATCTTGTCTGATTAAGAGATTTGGAGATCTCGAAAACGCCACATCCGTTGCGATAGTTGGGTTGGTCTAATAAAGATACTACACCAATATGAATTTTGGCATTTCCTTGGCCAAAAAGGCTGCCCTTGCTTTTCACGAAACAATACTTGTGTGGGTGTGATGATACATCTATCATGGTCTACCTTACAAGGTTCTTGTTTTCCAACTTGGCTCCAGATGTGCTGGACCACAACCCCCAGAATCTCTTATGCCTTTTAATATCTTTCAATAACTTCATCTGTTTTTAAAACACTTTTAATATCTACATCTAAAATGGGGAACCTGTGACGATCCCCCCTCCCTGCCAAGATATTGTTAGTCCTCATGAGCCCCAACCAACATGGCCAACGGTCAGGGATGATGGGGGCTGTAGTCCAACAC